>NC_064931.1:33799682-34423079 GCF_023897955.1 Schistocerca gregaria | reverse complement strand
AGCTTTTGTCTACCGGCGCTAATCGCTGATTATATCTTTTAAATGATCGTGTGTGCTGTCGCGATCTAGGAAGCTGTTGCTTTGGGTACACTAAAACACTTAGCCATTGATGTAATTGATCCATCTAACTCCGCTCCGACAGTCTTCCATCGTCGAAAGTAAGAGAATCGATAGTTCTGCGGCCCTGAGTGTAGCCAAGTGACCATAGCGGAGAGAAGTCAGTCCTGTGGACGACCACAGGAAACGAGAACGAAGCCCGGCATCGGTACGATTGGCTAGCGCAGTAACTTAAGTGTGAAGGAACATGGTCACAAGCGTACATAAGAAGAACGAGAAGAACCAGTGAAAGATAAGTGATGCGCTCTAATACGTCGCCAATACTGTGTGGAGGCAGCAAGATATAACAGGAACCGACAGCGTGGCTGATCTGGTACGGAACGTACAGAGAAACTAGATACATTCCGATAACTGCACATAGTGTGTGTGTGTGTCTCCATCTTATACTACACTTAAGAGAAACAGTGAAGTTACGGAAGCAGTATAATATTTACTGTTGTTCTCAAAGGGTCAGTGAGCCTAACATTATCAAAGTTAATCGTAGTAGAAGTATTAGTGTTACATGATAATATTGGTAAAATAATTATCAGCAGGAGTACCTCTTGTAGAACCATCTTGGTGATGATAATAGCAATAGGGACATCTTTCTAGTTGCTTCTAATAGTTGTATTGTTTGTTACTATAGTAGAATATATGCTGTTGTAACAGTATTTATAGCAGCAGTTATAAAGACCTGTAAAATTAGTCAAAATAGCTTGAAATAACGAAAACTTGTGCCACTTTTCTGTTACAGGAACATCTGTCCACGAGCGGAAAATCATGCCATAGGAAAATTACGTGATGAGGGTACAGGTAGCCATCTAAATGTTGGGGCCATAGTAGTAAAATTAAAATAATAATAATAGTTTAATAAACACTGTAAACTTAGTTCATTTTTCAGAACAGAAAAAATGAAAGTAAAAGAGATTGCCGTAAGATTCACGTAAATGTTATTCTGCATGTTTATTGTTGTTGTCAAGGTAGTCCACTATGGTAAAGAAATAAATGTATATCTGTCACCATTTCTTTCCCCTTTGGCAATGTTTGTTAATGTCAAAAATGCCCAGTTGCACCGTGATTTGGAGACCAGTTTAAACTCTAGGTCGCCCTATAACCGGCTGGGTACGTCAGCTCAGTGGTCGGAGGAAGGCAAAGGTATATCGTCTCTAACAGGACTATTCCTAGTAAAGCACTGTGCTTGTCAAAACAATCTTCGGACTGATGACTACTTTACTTTTCTTTGTCTAGTCAGTTGCACTGACGAATATGAAAAATGTCGCTTGATGAAATGAATATTGATTCGGGGTGTAAAAAAATGCAAAAGGAAAAATAAAACAAAATCAGTAAATCATATGGAGTCCATTTACTTAAAAAATCATCCTTAGACTTTCTGTGTCAGGAAAACGGTTTACTGGAATTGTTAATTTGGACGACCTTTCCGAAGTAGTTTTAGTTCAGTTGAACACACGCATTCCCTACTGTCATTACGCAGTCGCATCGGTACGCAAAGCGCACTCAGTCTTCGTTAGCGTAACTGGCGCGAGATGGTTTCGGTGGGAACGAGGCCTCTTCCGCCCGCCACTGCTGATGTTATTTCCGCCTCCAGTAAACCTCGTTGCGGTTATCGAATATTTCCATTAAGTTTCCGAGGTAACCTGCTACCCGCACTTAGCAGCTAAATATCGCACCATCAGGGCTCCCAAACTGAGGGGAATTCCCACGAAGGTGGTGCGTGCATATTTAGGTGTTGCTTACGAACCCCAATAGATTTGGGGTACTGACGGGGGCGATTAGTGTAGAACTTCCGATCTCTAAAAATACAGTCGCCAAGTCAGTTGTAAATACTTCTTATACAGCGATGTAGTTTGAATGATCGTCACCGATTGTAGAAAAACTTATTTCACAAAATTTCTGTATTTTTAATGCTATCACGGCATAACAGTGTAGCGGAACGCACGCGCACACATGCGCACACACACACACACACACACACACACACACACACACATACACACACACACACACACGAACGCACGCGCGCGCGCGTAAATTACGCAGATACCATACATTTAACGTTTCATTCGTGATATCGACTATCTGCAAATAACAGTGTGCAAATCAGCCTATATTATGTGATGTGGATGATACTGGTAACTTTTTGGCTATCGAGATATCGAGGCAGCAATTAACTTTAAAAATGGGGGGATATAGTCTACTTTTCTTTGTAGCATTCGATAATTCTTCAAAGGATAAGTAGTTCATCATCCTTGTCGGCAGGGAAAGGGGAAGCGTGGTAGTAAAAGACAGTCTTTGTCCATGGAGCGCGTACTGAACATAATTACGTACATGAAAGATCGTGCACAGCATAGGGGAAAAAACAGATTTCGAACAAGCTCGCAAGAAATATGAATGTGTTGCGTGTAAGAAAAACTACGGATATTCAAGGGAGAACAAGGCACACATTACAAAAACTGGTGTTTCCACGTTTCAAGGATGCTTGGTATAATTTACAAAAAAATGGTTCAAATGGCTCTGAGCACTATGGGACTAAACATCTGTGGTCATCAGTCCCCTAGAGCTTAGAACTACTTAAACCTAACTAACGTAAGGACCTCACACACATCCATGCCCGAGGCAGGATTCGAACCTGCGACCGTAGCGGTCACGCGGTTCCAGACTGAAGCGCCTAGAGCCGCACGGCCACACCGGCCGGCGATATAATTTACAAGATGTGCATGATAGTGACCTACTACGTTATGTGCACCACACTGCGGGCGACATTCATCACAATCATTTAAAGGGAAGCAGTGGATGGTTACTACCTTCGAACAGTGCTACGGAATTGGAAAACGTACGACAACGAAATTTCAAACGTCATCTTGACGATTCACAATAAACTGCATAATCTACCCGAAAATTTGTAGGTGAGATAAACAAACTTATCCCTTCGTTCATTAAGGAATTTGACAACTCCGACCATCTGGATTTGAGAAAAAAAATGGACATGAAAGAAACCCTGGAAATTACAGGTACAAAGAGAGTTGTATCAAGATCACCTAACGTCAACGCCTTTACGCATTCGTATAAAATTATGCCGACTTTTAATATGGGTGGTACATTGGCTGGAAACTTATTTATGGCGCTGCGAAACGTTAGAGGTGCTCTGCCCCTTACGTTTCTTTCTCGCGTGCGTGATCTTGCAAGCGCAGTAGGGAATATTTATGTCACAGCAAGCAAGAGTGGGAAAATGGACGTAAGAGAACTAAAACTATAGTATGAGCACTGATTTTGCCCAATAGATGGTCAAAATAACTTGTTTTTGCTTGATTCCTGGTCTGCGTACACAAATCATACTCCTTTAGAGCAAACTATCTCTCCTGAGAAAGTGTGACATTGCAATTCATACCACCTGGAACCACTGGAGAAATTCAGTCTCTGGATGTTTCGTTTTTCCGTGCGTATAAAACATATTATCGCCCTATCTGCATCTGTGCGTTGAAGGATAGACTGTTTCACGATAAGCTCCACGACAGATTGTTTTGCACTCGGTTGCGTGCCAACACATTCCATCAGCTCTCATCACACCGTTAAACCAATATGATTCTATATGCATTCCTTAAGAGTGGATACGTAGCTGAACGTGCTGCTCGGTTTGTGACTTCCAAGGAGTTCGCCTTCCATCTTGATGATACGAATCTTTGTGATCACTGTGGTGCGTCATTTTTCATTCGGTGTTCATGGTGCAAGTTAATGGTTTGGCTTGGTTCAAATGGCTCTGAGCACTATGGGACTTAACTTCTGAGGTCATCAGTCCCCTAGAGCTTAGAACTACTTAAACCTAACTAACCTAAGGACATCACATACATCCATGCCCGAGGCAGGATTCGAACCTGCGACCGTAGCGGTCCCGCAGCTCCAGACTGTAGCGCCTAGAACCGTTCGGCCACTCCGGCCGGCTTCTCATGAACATCGTGAGTCATTAGCAGCTAATATTTTTCCTGTCATACTTATTAGCACAACACTTTCAAATGAGCTTTAATTTGAATTTGCGACCTCTCACTCAAGGGGTTCCTTGTTAGACGCTAAATAAAAAAGAACAAACTCCAAGAAAGACCACAGAATAGCTTCTAGTAAGCCGTATCTAACAAATTAAATAACGTATCGAAGCGTTTTACAAAAAGCAAAAACAGTTTCGGTCTGGCAAACAAAAACTTAGGCAATATAGTTAGACTTATCCTGAACTGTCACTACCAGTGTGTGAGATGCGTGACGCTGAACGCAGTACTTGGTCTGTTGACAGCTGACGGCGGTATGAGTCATTAGGAAATCCTGACAAGCTATGGGACTGTAACGTATTCTGGAATCTCCAATGACTCAACGAGAAGAACGTTGAAACCCCCACCTTACCGAAAGGGCAAATGTCGGTTATTGGTCTTACTGCGTCACACTGCAGGGGGACGCCAGAGTCCTACCCGCAGAAATACACAATTCTGAAATAGATAGGAATTCATAATATTATGGTCGCTGGGGTCATATTTATTTATTAAACTTAAATAATAAAAGATAAAAGGTCTATATAATTTCAGTAATGTTTGCCCATTGTAGCTGACCTTTCAGAAGAATTTTTTAGATTCAAGCAACAGACCGTTCTTGTCACTTTCCATAGTGTGCAACAATATCAGTATCACGAGATACAATCGGATAAAAATAGGGTAAAAAAATTACGATTATCTTTGAGGTACTGCATGTTTATCGTATGTAGTGCTCAAACTGGTTCTAAGCGCTTCAGTCTGGAACCACGTGACCGCTACGGTCGCAGGTTCGAATCCTGCCTCGGGCATGGATGTGTGTGATGTCCTTAGGTTAGTTAGGTTTAAGTAGTTGTAAGTTCTAGGGGACTGATGACCTCAGATGTTAAGTTCCATAGTGCTCAGAGCCATTTGAACCATCTGCTTAAAACAAACCTAAATCCAGAAACTTTTGAGAAGTCTTAGAGGATAAGAAGCCTATGCCTGGAAACGCCTGCTGAGAGGCAGCAAACGTGAGTTGTAACACTGCAGTCATTGTGTATAGAGTGAACATTAATAAAAACGACAAACTGCAGGAACGGATTCCTCACTGGAAATGGAGGAAAAAAGGTCCTATAAACATGTGTCCGGAAATGCATCGTTTCCACAGTAGATGGCTCTGATAAGTGAAAGTTCCTTTGACCACGTGTCGTGTGCTCTTTGTGTGTTGCAGGCTGTGTATTCATGTCGGAAACAAGCCGAGATGGTGTTCATGCACAGTCAAGGAGATGGGAACGGGCGAGAGGCAGCGCGGCTATACCAAAACAGGTACTCTCATGGACACAAGTAACATAAAACAATATTTCAAGCCTTTTTTGGGCGTTTGTGTGATCACTGGTACTTCCAGACAGACGAATATACAGGGAGACAGTGGACTATGCGTACACCAGATTTGGAGAACCAGGTTCTACAGGATTTGCTGACTCTTTACCGTTTCCATCTACTTGACTATACACGAACACCATCACGGCTTGTTCCTTTCATTCGTCAACGTGATCTAATGTGGCAACCATGTATTTTCGGACACATGTTCATAGGACCTTTTCTTCCATCTCCAGTCAGGAATTCGTCCCTGCAGTTTATCAGTTTTATTAAAGTTCACCCTATATAAAGTATGGTTATATTATCCTGGCACTGGGAGCAAAATTTTACGTTATAATTGTTTTACTGATCTTATCTGTGAATATCCCGGTCTGCGAAGCCAGGTACAAAATAACGTTACTTTATTATATTGTTTATGCGTTTTTAAATATAACGTTTTTAATGAACATTAGTACATTGGACATCTTTCCCTATTATGTTATCTGAATGCCATAAAATGTTACTGAACGACAATGCTCCATTGAGCTTTTAATACTGATCACTGAAATTCTCTAGCCTTTATCTAGGAATTCCTCTGCTACTCATGCTTAAAATCTGATCTGAGTTAACTATAAGATGACGGCGAGTTCAACTTCAGTGTGTCAATTTTTTCTTGAGGTTATTGCTGATGTAAGTGATTCGCCGAAGTAATAGACCAACAATTCTTTCTTTTTGATGTATCTTTTATTCCCCATTTGTTGTTTTTGGCACCAATTGACATCATACACTCTTGCCATGGGCTGCACCACATTCTTTCACTCTGTTCAGCTCTTTGTAAAATTACAACTAGTTCATTAATTTTCTTAACCAATCGTCTCTCCTATCTTATACCCTCAGTATTCCTTCTAAAATTGCAAATTATTTAAATTGTGCTGCATCCGTCTCGTTTAATTCTCCGAATTCCCTGTCAACGTCCAATCCTCTCAACACACGGGGCCACTCTCGTTCTGTGACGCCGCCGACGCTGCCTGCTTCCTGCTGCTTCCCAAATGTAGCGGTTTTAGCGTCTTGGCGCCACACCTTCTGCTTGTCACCACCAGTCTTCTTGTGTTCAGCCGATAGGTACGCTAATCTTTCAAACCATTCCCTTTTCCTACATCTGCACTGAAATGGGATGGATTGCTTTACCTGTACCTTAGTTCTGCCTATACATCAGTTAATGACATGTGGCATGACATCGAGGATTCAAGGCACAGCTGCTCTTAGCGTTCTCCATAGCAGTGCTGTAACAGGCGTCGTTCGCTAACCGCCATTTAACGAGCTGAATATTGTCAAATACTTTACAAGGAGTTCACCTTGCGGTCCGTCAGCGTTGCAACTTCAGTTACACAGTCGGCGGGCTGGCTCGCGTTTGCCACCTACAACTGCTCGCTCTGTATCTTTCGTCTGAAGAGGATTCTGGAAATAGCTTCGTATCCGTACCTTGTTCCTCAAGACAGCCTCTGCACCTTCTCAAAGTTTGGCCGCATGTTTTTGTTATACTATTATACAGATTTAACAGAAATTTGTAAAGAACTACGCTTTTTGACACTTTTTACAATATCGCCAGTTTGACTAGTTACAACAGAGCAGTGTTTTCTGAATAAATCAGTCTGTGTCATTTTGCTGCTTGCGAAGCCAGTAATACGGGCCATTTAGTCGACATTGCGACTCGATCTGTTAAGGTGTGTGCATCTATAGCCCATACACCCGAGTCACTGTAACGATGTACATAATACACTCAGGTGACAAATTTTGTGTTGGCTGAAGAGCCAACACTAGGGGAGGCCCAAAGGCACGCGTTTTAGCTCACGCAGGCTGGCATGAGGGCGGAAGGACTACACTGACGTGAGGCCTGGAACATGACAAGGAATGAGAATTCAGAAAGCGGACGTAATTAGTTTGATACTTAACTTTCATCCATTAATAATGGACGTCGCTCTTGACGGTACATTATTCACAATATTATCAGTTGAGAATACATTCTTGAAGAATATGGCGCCTTGCTAGGTCGTAGCAAATAACGTAGCTGAAGGCTATGCTAAACTGTCGTCTCTGCAAATGAGAGCGTATACAGACAGTGAACCAAAGTCGGCTGTACAACTACCTCCACAGCAGTCCATAATTACATAAGTGTTGCCGGTGCAGGATTTTGTGCACGAACGGAAACGAAACGAAATGGTTCAAATGGCTCTGAGCACTATGGGACTTAAGATCTATGGTCATCAGTCCCCTAGAACTTAGAACTACTTAAACCTAACTAACCTAAGGACATCACAAAACACCCAGTCATCACGAGGTAGAGAAAATCCCTGACCCCGCCGGGAATCGAACCCGGGAACCCGGGCGTGGGAAGCGAGAACGCTACCGCACGACCACGAGCTGCGGTCTGCACGAACTGAGCTCTCGGTTATCTCCCATAAAAGTTCGATTGGTTGTCACATCTTTCGTTCAAATTGTCCAGAACGTTCTTCAAACCAATTAGTTACAATTGAGGTCCGATGACATGGCGCCTTGTTATCCATAAAAATTCCATCGTTGTTTGGGAACATGAAATCTATGAATGGCTGAAACTGGTCTCCAAGTAGTCAAACGTAACCATTTCCAGTTAATGATCGGTTCAATTGGACCAGAAGACCCAGTTCATTCCATGTAAACACTGCCCACACCATTACAGAGCCGCCACGAACTTACACAGTTCATTGTTGACAACTTGGGTCCGTGGCTTCGTGGGCTCTGTGCCACACTCGAACCCTATCATCAACTCTTACCAACTTAAATGTGGCTCATCTGACCAGGCCACGGTTTTCCAGTTGTCTAGGGTCAAACCGATGTGGTCATGAGCCCAGGATGGAGCTGCAGGCGACGTCGTGGTGTTAGCTGCTACCGTAGCCCATTAACGTCAAATTTCGCCAAACTGTCCTAACGGGTACGTTCGTCGTACGTCATACATTGATTTCTGCGATCATTTCACGCAGTGTTCCTTGTCTGTTAGCAGTGACAACTCTACTCACACTCCGCCGCTGTAGGTCGTCAAGTGAAGGCCATCCGAGCAATTTCCGAAATGGAATGTCTCACGCCTGTAGCTCCAACTAGCATTCCGCGTTCAAAATTCCGTTATTTTCCGTCGTGTGGCCATAACAAAATCGGAAAGCTTTGCACATGAACCACCTGAGTACGAATGACAGCTCCGCGAATGCACTGCCCTTTTATAACTTGCGTACGTGATACTACCGCCATCTGTATATGTGCATATGGGTACCCCATGACTTTTGTCACCTGAGTGTACAGCTGCCGAAGAGTTACGACAGGTAACGTTTGCACGTCCAGAAGGACACGGAAGTTACCAGTTTCTTTCCATTTGTAAATCGGGATAACAACCGTCAATCGTCACATAAATTGAGCTCTGTCTGACACACTTGTCCTGAGCAAAACTGGACTTCTTCCCTTGACATCAAATGTCGAGCAATCAGCGGTACAGTGACTATTGCAGTGACACGTGGCCACCGATATTTACTCCTTTCCCTGACATAAGTTATAAGTAAACTTTCGATAATGCTTTGCTGGAACAGGCCATGAAATTTTATACTTATTATACGTAAGATACACAAAAATTTGGTTCTCGTATTTAATGTTTCTTCCACAGATATTGAGTTAGGTGGTCCTCAAGGATGTGAACTAAGTCAGACCTGCTAAACGCCGTTTTCATTAACAAATTAATAAAATAACTGTCTTGAGGACGTAATGAGTATACAAAGGATAGGCGAAATAAAACTGCCCTGGGAAATATTTATATGACTGACGTGGAAGTGACCCTCGTTAATGAACAGGTAATAACGTTCACTGACTAGTGGAGCTCTCTTTTCTATGGCAGTGAACTGCATACCGCAACAGTCACATATTGATCAACTCTTTAGATTCACAGCACGCCTCGCACACTGTCACTGTGCAAACATTCATTAACAGTATGACTACATGACTCATCTGATTAAATCACTGTGTCCGTAGTTGTTTTACAGTTATTAAAGGTATTTAAAATCAGCCAGCACAACTACCGAATATGCGTATTTATATCACATCACGTGTATCGTTTAATTCATTTAAAACATTGTCAGTGGACTGGACTGTAATGCAGTTACAGCTTTTGTTTGTTTTCTAGATGTAAAACAGTTAGTTGAAAAAGATCTTGAGGTGTGATTTTGACTCAGGGCATTTTTGCCCGCTTTTCCCTGACATGTGGAAGGGTCATCTGTTTGTACATGCTTTCACTTAGCACATATGGTTTTGGCCTAATCTCATGACGGTTTCCGGGACAACATATCTCCTGACTCGAAATACGATCAATATAGCACCATTAGTGTTTGTTTACGTGCTCCTGGCTAAACGTGTGTATGTATGTGTGTGTGTGTGTGTGTGTGTGTGTGTGTGTGTGTGTGTGTGTCCTGCCACCAACTTAGCCGCTATTTTCGTTTCCATCTTATCAAAGAAAAGTTCTCTTCTTATGAGTTTTTAAATTTATCTAATACACAACTTTTAAATAATATGTATTTATTTAATATGTAAGCGAAATGAAATTAGTAACATGTGAGTTGCAGACCCAAATGGAGAGTACGCGGGGGACAAAACTGATAATGGAAGCGCAAAGTAGGGGAAGGAAGGAAAGGTGGCAACTGGCGGGAACTTGTGGGTCAAACATAAAAGAAAACTTGCGACGTCCATAGGCCCTAGCATCTGGTGATGCGGGAGGTGGTCCCCATAATGCCTGGAGAACCAATCACGCCAGGCTAATAGTGATATAATAAGAAAAAAAAAACGTAATGCTCTACATAACTCACATAACCAATTTTTCGCTTCATTCATTTAATTTATTATTCGAGGAAGCCGACGTGACAGCTCACACGAGTTGAATATGTTACTTCAAGTACATTATTCCAGTCCCGTCAGGTTTCTGTCATACATCCTCCATGCATATGTACCTCAGTCTCCATCTTCCACACCCAATTTCTCCTTTCCTTTGTCCCTCCTTCCCTATCTCCGTCCCTCCCGCCCTAACCCCCCCCCCCCACTCTCTCTCTCTCTCTCTCTCTCTCTCTCTCTCTCTCTCTCTGCAGGCCTCCCTCACACCCTCCCTACCTGCTTACCATCTCCGCATCTGCATATATGTGGGTGTGTCACAGATGGGCAGCATGGGAAAGTTATGTCAGCAGATCGCAAGCACTGTTCCACATCGTACTTACGCTAACTGGTTCCCTCTTTTTTAATACTGTACGATAAGAGTGTGATGTATTCTGCAGACATTTCACGTACAGAGTGCAAGGCCTTCCAGAGCTGAAAACCATCCTTAGTCTCTGCGACACAATAGCAGTTTACTCTGTCAGCGTTGGGCTTCTCTCGACGCACTCTCCTTAATGACAACTGCAGACCGCTTCACCCTTACTTCACGATTAATGGCCACCGTTTGCGTTTCAAGCAGCCTACTGAAGGTGACGATCGTATCTTCCGAAAGTGCTGGGTATATCCAAAACCACTAAATACTCAGTAAGAATTACAATATTTTTTTTTCGGCAACAGTGACAAAACCGTCAACATTGAATAAAATGGCTCTCAGCACTCTGGTACTTAACATTTGAGGTCATCAGAACTACTTAAACCTAACTAACCTAAGGACACCACACACATCCATGCCCGAGGCAGGATTCGAACCTGCGACCGTAGCGGTCGCGCAGTTCCAGACTGAAGCGCCTAGAACCGCTCGGCCACAGCTACACTGAATAAGACAATGGTCATCAATACGGTGAAAGATATAGTAATGACACTAATCCGATTTACAAAAGCATTTCAAGCAAGTTAAAAGATTTAGTAATCTCCTCTATCAGACGGCAAGTACAACACGTGACACAACTAAAATATTTTAGTCTTGAATTATGAATACGTGAATCTGTGCATAGGAAGGTACAGTAAATACACTATGTGATCAAAGGTATCCGGAAACCCCCCAAAATATACGTTTTTAATATTAGATTCTTTGTGCTGCCACCTACTGCCGGGTGCTCCATATCAGCGACCTCAGTAGCCACTAGACATCGTGAGAGGGCAGAATGGGGCCCTACGCGGAACTCACGTACTTCGAAGGTGGTCAGGTGATTGAGTGTCGCTTGTGTCATACGTCTGTACGCGACACTTCCACACTCCAAAACATTCCTAGGCCCATTGTTTCAGATCTGATAGTGAAGTGGAAACGTATTTACAGCACAAAAGCGTACAGGCCGACCTCGTCTACTGACCTACAGAGACCGCCGACACTTAAACAGGGTGGTAACGTATAATAGGCAGATATCTATCCAGACCGTCACACAGGAATTCCAGACTGCATCTGGATCCACTGCAACTACTATGACAGTTTGGCGGGATGCGAGAAAACTTGGATTTCATGCTCGAGGAGCCGTTTATAAGCCACACATCACGCCGGTAAACAAGAAACGACACCTCACTTGGTGCACGGAGCGTACACATTGGACGACTGAACAGTGGAAAAACGTTGGGTGGAGTGATGAATCACGATACACGATGTGGCGAGGCGATGGCAGGGAGTGAGCATGTCGAATGTCCGGTGAACGTCATCTGCCAGCGTGTGTAGTGCCAACAGTAAAATTTAAAGGCGGTGGTGTTATGGTGTGGTCGTCTTTTTCATGGAGAGGGTTGCACCCTTTGTTGTTTTGCGTGGCACTATCACAGCACAGGGCTACAATGATGTTTTAAACACCTTCTGTCTTTCCACCGTCGAAGAGCAATTCGGGGATGGCGATTGCATCTTTCAACACAATCGAGCACCTGTTAATAATGCACGGCCTGTGGCGGAGTGGTTACACGGCAATAACATCCCTGTAATGGACTGGCCTGCACAGAGTTCTGACATGAAGCCTATAGAACACCTCTGGGATGCTTTAGAACGCCGACTTCGTGCCAGGCCTCACCAACCGACATCCATACCTCTCGTCAGTGCAGCACTCCGTGAAGAATGGGTTGCTATTCCCAAAGAAACCTTCCAGCACCTGATTGAACGTATGCCTCCGAGAGAGGAAGCTGACGTCAAGGCTAAGGTGGGGCCAACACCATATTGAATTCCAGCATTATCAATGTAGGGCGTCACGAACTCGTAAGTCATTTTCAGCGAGGTGTCCGGGTACTTTTGATCACATGGTGTAAGTGTCAACTTCGATATTAAAAACTATTAACTCGTACAATTCACTTTTGTAACCTCGGCAAAGTGGTGTTCATCAAGTGGGGTACTCCGGAAATTGTGCTTCAGTGCATATCAAAACTGAAGCACAATTTTGCAGTACTGCGCTTGATAATTACCATACGGTCCATATTGCAACAGTGGATTGTGTGAGTAAATAGTTTTTTACTATCATGGCGACCCTGATATCGTTTAAAATTTTTATGTGACTGTGAAACACAACCAGGAAAAGTGATTCATTTCATATGTTGAGCCTCAATCACAATCACGTCCTGATTACTAACCATGATTTGTAGCCGCGTGGTCTAAGGCGACTCGTCACGGTATAGTGTTATTTTGTAGCGTTATTGCAGAATGAACATACATTACGGAAACAGCACATGGAAACAATAATAAACACTCTGCAATGTCGTATGAAACACTGTTGCTTTATTTATGCTTCATTGGTAGTGTTGTACCAGGAATAGTCACTGCTGTCAGCACTACAATTTGTGTGGTACTGGGCCAAGTAATTACATTTTCAGTTTGATTGCTTGACGAGTTTTGCAATAGCACTGTTTTTCTTTCAGTTTTTCGAATGTACTCATCATATGAAAATCTCACTTGAATACACTTCTTGAGTATTATAGACCCCACAAGCCTGTGTAGGCGTGATCAATTTATTCTCTTGGATCTGTATTCTAACTTATATGAATTCGATAGAAATATAATGAAGACAGTCTCGGCTTTTCGTAAGGAAATATCAAGTATTCATCTGCAGTTATTAAGGCTAATCGTAGGAAATACAAGCCGTGATGTGTGATACCGCCAATATAAATACAGTGTTCCTAACCTTAAGTTTGAACCCGAAAGTTGCGATCGGTATGTATTAGTAGTCGAGAGACTAATTGTCGTTACCTGCTGCGGCAAATAACCTTTGGTGTCATGTAACAACAGAGGTTTTATCAACCCCAGAAATAATACAGCAAGTGGCAACATGTACAACACGTGCCTCAAAGATAGTTGAATTTGTCTGAATATACGTCAAAAATGTAGACAAACACACAAGTTTCAGATATTAGTCATGAGTCTATAAATATTTGGTATAACCCACCTAGGGCGTTTGAAAGTTGAGACTGCACTTTGTATGTCAAGAAAACGAAAACCAAGTCTGCCAAAAGATATACAGGGTGAGTCACCTAACGTTACCGCTGGATATATTTCGTAAACCACATCAAATACTGACGAACCGATTCCACAGACCGAACGTGAGGAGAGGGGCTAGTGTAATTGTTTAATACAAACTATACAAAAATGCACGGAAGTACGTTTTTTACCACAAACCTACGTTTTTTAAATGGAACCACGTTAGTTTTGTTAGCACATCTGAACATAGAAACAAATGCGTAATCAGTGCCATTTGTTGCATTGTAAAATGTTAATTACATCCGGAGAGATTGTAACCTAAAGTTGACGCTTGAAACCTCCGACGTTCAGTTGCGTGTTGTAACAAACACGGGCCACGGTCGGCGAGCACTGTCATGCGCATACTGCATCGTCACCGCTTTCACCCGTTTCGTGTGTCGCTACATCAGCAATTACATGGTGATGACTTTAATCATCGAGTGCAATTCTGTCAATGGGCATTAACAGAGAATGAATTGCAGTTCTACCTGTTTACCGATGAAGCGGGTTTCACAAACCGCGGGGCAGTGAATCTACGTAGCATGCATTACTGGTCGGTGGACAATCCTCGCTGGCTCAGACAGGTAGAGCGACAGCGACCGTGGACTGTAAATGTATGGTGCGGAATCGTTGGCGACCACCTCATTGGTCTTCACTTCATTGCAGGGGCCCAAACAGCTGCAACATACATCGCGTTTCTACAGAATGATCTGCCAACGTTGCTGGAAAATGTCCCACTGGAAACGTGTCGACGTATGTGGTATCAGCGCGATGGTGCACCTGCACATTCCGCAATTAACATTAGGCTGACCCTTGACAGGATGTTCGACGGGCGTTTCATAGGACGTGGAGGACGCATAAATTGGCCAGCCCGTTCTCCTGATCTTACACCTCTGGACTTCTTTCTGTGGGGTACGTTAAAGGAGAATGTGTACCGTGATGTGCCTACAACCCCAGAGGATATGAAACAACGTATTGTGGCAGCCTGCGGCGACATTACACCAGATGTACTGCGGCGTGTACGACATTCATTTAGCCAGAGATTGCTATTGTGTGCAGCAAATGATGGCCACCACATTGAACATCTTTTGGCCTGACATGTCGGGACACACTCTATTCCTCTCCGTAATTGAAAACGGAAACCACATGTGTACGTGTACCTCGCCCCTCATGTGAAAAAGACCAATAAAAAGGTGTTAGCATGTGGTCGTAATGTGCTGTTCCAGTCTCTTCTGTACCTAAGGTCCATCACCGTTCCCTTTGGATCCCTACGTAATTCGGTGCTCTCCGATACACACGATCGAACAGCGGAGGAGTGGTACTCAAGCGTCAAATTTAGGTTGCAATATCTCCGGATGTAATTAACATTTTAGAATGCAGCAAACGGCACTGATTACGTATTTGTTTATATGTTCAGATGTGCTAACAAAACTAACGGGGTTCCATTTAAAAAACGTAGGTTTGTGTTAAAAAACATACTACCGTGCATTTTTTTATGGTTTGTATTAACCAATTACACTAGCCCCTCTCCTGACGTTCGGTCTGTGGAATCGATTCGTCAGTATTTGATGTGGTTTACGAAATATATCCAGCGGTAATGTTAGGTGACTCACCCTGTATAAGGTATTTACAGGTATACCATGTGTAAGCAAAACAAGAGGAGTAACGACTGTAAGATGAAACACATTTCCAACTATATATATTGATATAAAGAATTTATCTCTTTTTGGGAACCAACTAGTAAAATTATTTTCCTGAAAGATAGGATTATGAAAGATTCTACTATGACGGGAAAAATAACAAACCGTTTCATCTAGGAATAAGAGAGGAGACAGCTTAGAAGTCTGGGTCAGTTTAATTTAATTAATACTATAATAACCTGTGGCTAGGAAGAACTTACATTCAAGTTAACTTATTCTGATGATGAATTGAGAGCTTTCCTAATTCAACATTTTGATTAGACGCATTATAAGTTCACTACAGTTCTTCCATTTCTTTACTCAGTCTTAGTTCTTCGGTTACATTTCAGCTGCTTTACAACATCTGCCCAAAGGAAATATTTATCCAGCATAAACAGCATAAATTATCCTGAAATTATGTAGAAGTATATCTGATGCTCAGTTCTCACCCTCGAGCTGATTCGCTTGCCAGATGGTGACTTGTCTCCTTTCTTCGCACCACTATCACATGGTGCAATTTCTGAGACCTACAGTGAGTTCAGTTAGCGGTAACTTTACCTTTTTCCAGTTCTTCGTCTCGCTGCCCTCCACGCTTTTCCTTTGCTGTCGCAGTCCAAAACATTGAACTCGCTCTCGTTAGCAAACGTGACGTCATTCCATCTACATTCATCTTGAAAGGTGCAGGCTGGAATCTCTTCTTTCTATTTGCTTCACTAATGAGGGACGTCTCTACGGCAACCGTTTCTCATAACGCGGCAAACAGGTTCAGCTGCTACCTCTCTATCATTCTGCGGAAACAGTTCTTCTGGCTACTATAGGAGCTCGGAGTCTGCAGTTTTTCATCTTCCTAATTAATATGTTTTCACCTCTATTAATAATTTATTTTGTTTGATTTTGCGAGCAAATGAGTCCAGCCCGTCTTTTGTTCAGTAAATTCGTGCTTCGTGTTGTAATTCGCCGTTTACTGAGTTCAGAGTTCTTGATAACAAATTTTCTTCACAGAGGAAAAGCCTTGGCTCTAGTGGTACTTAACTGCGTGGACACGGCGCAACAGCAGCTTGCATGCGGCAAACATATGCGACTTAGTCGGGAGCTACCTTCGTAATCACTATCTGGGCTTTGGAACAGGTGTGACTGAATGCTGAAACGGTACATTCTTTTGGATCTCTGATCGTATACATAATTACCCTCGCGTGTTAACGGTGTTTTGATACCTTACATCTTACGAAAAGGTAATTTGTTTATGTTTATTCATTATCTGGACATAAACGGGAGCGGCTTCACATAAAAAATGAACCAACATTTGAAACATTGCTATGAACTTGTACGTTAAATTGTGAATATAATTACAGCGGCTTAGTATTTTCGTTTATATGCAGTTTCTGTGACACACACATATACGTGGCTCTGTTTTTTATTAACGGTGGAATCGGTTTAGCGAAGTGATAAACGCTTCCACAAAGGACATACAAGTGAGTCAAAATTCCATTGTGCTTCCATTAGCATCAAGCAGTTTCACACACCAACTGTTTGTAGCTATCAAGTGACGACTATAGTGAAGCAGCAGGAAATGTATGAGTATTTCTTTATTGTTTATTATTATTATTATTTACGTATGGTCTTAATAGGACCACGCGAGGTACAACCAATCAATTAGTCAATCAATGCACTTTTGATGATTGGCCTTCCTTTATGTCCAAATTTGTTTCGTCCTTCCAGAATGAAAACGCTTTCTTTCATCACATCAAGATGTTCCAGTCCGTTTTCTAATTTCCCTGTGACCAACTTTCCAATCAATTAGCTTTTGTATGAATGTTTGTCTATCTGTAACGTATACCTGAGCTATACCGGCTACTTTATGATCCTCCTCAATAGCAATTATCCATTTAATTGGCTCAGTTTTGGCCTAACTATTGCTTTCGTAGAATTCTCTTATTTGTTTTGTCAATCTAGTGGGTCACATTCTTTTAATGTGCCCACAAAAATTCTTCGTTTTCTAATGTCACCCTGTAAATCTGTGTATACTTCTATTTCCTCATTACTTCTCAGACTGTAAGTTTCTCCATCAGTAACTTTGAGGTCTAATAGTTTACTAATAATCCTTCTTTCTTTCTTTTGAATTTATTCAATATCCCTCTTTCTATTTAAAATTAAAGTTTCTGCTCCATAAAGTCATTCAGGTTTGATTACAGTTCTTGATGCCTAGGTTTACTGAATTTAGAAAGTGATTTTTCATTATAAATATTTTATGTTAATGTGAATATAGTTGTCAGTTTTTGACAGAAAACTTCGGTTGCAGCATTTCCAGACCGTTTCCTTGCATAGTTTCCCGCAAGTATTTAAAATGAGAAACCCTTTTTATTTTTCAATACTTCATATTAAAACTTTGGTCGTTGTTTGTTGCGTGTCATGTATTCCGTTTTTTAAATAATATTTGTAGCCCCAACTTTTCTGCAAATTCTATAAGAATTTCATGAGGTATGATAATATCCGTATTTAAAACTGCCAGATTATCTGCAAAGGCGAGGCAAAATACTTTAATATTACATCTACCTAACTTGACTGATTGATCTATACTTTGACTCGACTTTTGCTCTCGTCATTCTGTAATTACCTTTTCCAAAACACAGTTAACAGTCACGGAGAGAGTCCATCTCCCTGTCTAACACCAGTCTTTATATCAAGTGGTTCAGAAATTTTTCCCATGAATTTAAGTTTAGGACTAGTGTCGGTTAACGTTTCCTAAATCAGTGATAGAGTTTTATTATCTAGCCCTTGTTTATTTAAAATTCGGAGAAGAGATTCACGATCAACTGAGTCGTAGGCTTTTTTAAAATCCATAAACGTACATATAATATTGCTACTAGAAATCCTTTGGTGCCTAAGGATTAGTTTTAAATTAAGAATTTGTTCCGCACACGATCTGTTTGGTCTAAGGCCTGCTTGGTATTCACCAATTTTGGGCTCTAACTGTTCTTGGGCTCCATCACGTAAACATTGAGAGAGAATTTTGTATGCGACAGGGACAAGAGAAATTCCTCAGTATCCATTGTTATGCAATGGCTATATAAGTGCAGTTGTCGAGTCCTCAGGTATTTTCTTGTCTTGTCACATATGTCCCATTAGCTGAGTGATTTCTTTTATAGTGCTAGGGCCAACTGATTTTAGTAGTTCTGCAAGTATACCGTCTTCTCCGGATGCTTTGGTGTCTGTAAGTCTCTTAATTTGTATAGTTATTTCGATTTCGTAATTTTTTTAGAGATAGGGTTAGTGGTATTGGTTCGCTATGTTTGGAATTTATTCGCTGGTTCAGGAAAGTTTAATAGTTTTTCAAAGTAATTAGCAATTACCTTACAATTTTCCTTGTTGTTAAGAGCCAGACCGCCATTTTCATTTCTGAAGCAAAGACTTTGAGGCTGCCAACCGGTTAAATTAGGTCTGAATGTTTTATAAACGTTTCTTGTATTATTCTCTTGGAAGTCTTTCTCCATTACTAAAAGCTGGGCATTTTCGTAGTTTCTTTTAGTCTGTAGCATTCATGTAGTCGTTATTTTTTTATAATTAAAAATTTGCTATACGCATTTTCGGTTTTGTTACTGTTCCAATTTTTGAATGCCTCATTCCTATACTTAACTGCTGTTTAACAACCCGCGTTCCACCATTGGACTTTTGTCTCTTTCGAAGCGGGATTAAATTTTGTGCTGTTTTGACGCGCTTTTATTTTAGGCGTTGCCAATTGTGGGTTGTTTTTGTCAAGTTCGCTTGTTAGAGTTGGGGGTTTTTGTAGCATTGTCAAATTTTGGGCTAACATTTTTTGTTTTGAAGAGTTTTTTAGGGCAATTTTTACTCTTATTCGCGTTAAATACAAGTCAGAATCAATATTAGCCCCTTTCCTAACTTGGACAGTTAAAATTTATTTGTAGTTAGGGTATGCAATTGCTACATGATCGATTTGAAACGCCCCAGTAAATATATTTGGTGCCCACCAAGTTTTTCGTTTAGAAGGTTTTTTTTAAGTATGCTGGCATAATTTTAAGGTTAAAATTTTTGCACGTTACAACAAGCCTTTGGCCATTTTGGTTTGCCCATTTATGCGCAAGAAATTCACTAACCGTTTGCTTGTATTTTTTCTCTTTACCTAATTGAGCCTTAAAATCACCCATTAAATTTTAACATTGTTTGAGGGAATTTTCGAGGTGATACTTTCTAACGTTTCCCAAGCTTCATTAACTTCTTAATTTTTCTACGGTTACCCTTATTGACTGGCATCCTGGCATTTATTAAAGTATATGCTTTATTTGTGCATTTTAGAAAAATTGGCATTAGTCTATTATTAATGTCTGTTATAGAATTTAAAATATTTTTGGAGACTGCAAAAGAAACTCCCAGATGTGGTGTATTATTTAGTATTCTTTTCTCAGTTTTACTTTTAAAAAGATGATATTTTCCGAGATCCATGGTATTATTGTACGTCATTAGTGTTTGTTGAAGTGCCAAAACTTGAATCTTCTGTTCTTTTAATGCCTCTCCCACAACTAACGAAATTTACTTGGTTGAAAAAGTGTTTGTATGTTAAGTGTTGCAAAAATGTATTTGTTCTGGTTTTAAGATGACCAGAAGACTCTGACTTCCTCTGTTGAACCACATTGCATTTTAACTGGTCACCCCAGAATCCAAAAGACCAGTTTCGCCAGTAATACTGGCGGTGGGTTGACCACCTGTGGTACTATTATGATTATCAAAATACGCCATGATGATTGTACCTAGAATCAGGTGGGGTTAAGTAGACTCATTGAGTGAACTCATAGTGCTAAGACTGGAAGTGTTAGTTACAGAATATAAATTTCAGCCGTATCACTGGTGAACAGACGCTGACCACTTTGCTGCTTGCTAAAAGATAGACGCAAAGTGAATTTGGTTTTGTTTTTCCTTGGTGCTGGACTGCTTGTTCTGTATTCGCAGCTATTCACCACATATGATGGAACGTTCACAATCCGCCACCTGTGACCCATCCAATATCCCAAGCAAGGTCGGCATCTTAAACTTTCAGTTACAAAGTCTTGTAGTGTAGATTTTTAATTATTTAAAAAATGAAAGGATGGAAGTCTATAGTTCGTTTGATATCTACTCAACGTTAAGGTCTTTAGAGACGAAATAATTACTATGTTTCACAAAGATTCTTCCTAGCAGCCATCCTGGCATTTATCTTAACTGTGTTAGTGAAAACCAAAGAAAACCTAATCAGGATACTGGATATGAATGTCAAATGTGACGTTAACACCATACTGCAAAATTTTTATTTCTGCAACTTTTTCCAAACAGTGATGTGTAACTGAGAATCCAGAGTTTAAAAAGCTGCCTAGATAGAAGTTAAGCCTGTGTTGACATGCGTGATTTTTGGATTTTAGCAACAGGTGAAACAAACGTAGTGCCAGACTATTCCCACCACAGAAAACTCCGTATCGCGATATGTGTAGAAACTGCTATGCTAAATTGCTCAACGAGTAATAGTAAAGTTTTCATTATCGTTAATACTGAATGGCACAACTGATATACGTTCAACTATATCGAGAAATAATCAAGTAGCTTAGTGATAACGGCTACTGCGTTAGTGCGTCATTTGTGTTTTGCATGTGTGAGGGTGGCCCAAGTTTTGGTTGTTGTCCAACATCTGCTGTGGCCTGTATCCTGTGATTTGCTGTTGTATTAAGTTGGACAAATTATTTGCTTTTTTATGACCGTCCCCTCTCAGCAAACTAAAGTAGTATTCATGTTCTAGAACAATGCCTCAAGGCTGTTGTCGGAAGAAATGATCGATTGCTTATTTGTTGATCGGGAGAGCACTTTCTCCAGTTACGTATCAAGTACGGCCTAGTTCGACACGACTTGGGATGGCACGGCGACGATGTCAGCGTTACAACGGAACCTTTGGAAACTCTGCAACAGTCACGCTTGTATCAAAAACTGAAAGTTTTAAAGGTGGTCCTGCTCACAGAAAAAAAAATTGGCGTTTAGCGTTCATATAAGAACATGCAATAATTTGAAACTCATACAGTTGTGCTGAGCTTTAATTCTTTGCCTACTGTCCAGAAACCAGCCACAAAGATTCCATAGTTACCAAAATACTGTATTCAGGACAGAGAGTATTGGTACGTGAATTATCTGAAACGAATCAAAAAAATCGGAAGAGCGACACCCAACCGATTCTGAACAGCCATTTCTCACCACTCGAAAATATTGTCAGGAGAGGTAAAGGAAAATTGGACTGAACATTCATGCAGCTCTATAACTTGCACAAAATACTCCGTTCTTGAATACTGCGAAAACTCCTGAAACAGCCACGACCTTTCTTGTAAGTAGAAGCCTATTGTAAATTCTGTGTTATGAAAAAGTCTATAGTTAATTCATAATTATACGTTACGATATTAATGTCTCATGTCATTATTTATTGTCTTTGACGTATATTGCAAGATCTTGACGTATTTCGTTATTATCAATTAATATCGTTCGCGGTTGTTGCTTCTTTGTTTCATCTTTCACGAGAAGACATGAATAGCTCCTTCGAAACAGTAAGGTTAGGAATTGGACTTTCATCCTGAAACCTAGGTCGTAAAAAATCAGAAAATTGATAAACACAGGTACAAAAATGTTTGCGTAAGTTCTAAATAGTGATGACATCGACAACCGACAACTGTTTGAAGCCCTAGTTGTGAAAAATACACTGATTTCTGTTTAAAAACTGTCAAAAACAGGGAGAGCATAAAGTATGGAAATTGTGTGCATTGTTACCACACTAATGCTGAGCTAAGTCAATATATGCTATTAGGGGCACTGCGATCTGGTTGCATAGATCTGTAAGTAATACTGAAGTGTAGGTTAGAATGTAGTGCGTCTTTTCTTTGACCCATGACATCATCAAAACCAGTCATCTATATTCAATATACGTAAATACGCGTTATAACAAGAACTATGGCTATCCTCCGAAACCAAATTTATTGGCATCGCCAACTCACAAACTATCACCTCTCCACGTTACTTAGCCTTCGGCATACGCTACAGATTAATATTTCATAATATTAAGATTTTGTATTTACATTCGTTGCCTTCTTAATGTTCTGTTCTATCTCTGTTCACTCGCATATGACGTCGCAATCCACAGCATCAGTACATCACGACAAATCACACAGCGTTCGACTCATTTACAGTAAGCAGTTCAGAGAATAGTGTGAGCAGCTAGACATGAATGCCACTGTTTATGTTTTGAGTACTCATGAGAGGTGTGCTGTCCTCATTTACAGGTCTTGCAACACGGAGCACATTTTAGAAGGAAGAATGGCACCCTCGTTCTACGAACCTCACAGAATCATCATTAGAGCATCACATCCCGCGGAATGTAATATACTGCTTTTCTGCTAAATCGTACTACATGTGGGGAAGCAAGTGAACTGTCCGCTTAGTGCTTGTGCAGGATGCCACAGAGGGTGTGGTTCCCGCTTCCCTTTTGCTCTCTACTGGGCCAAGCGCGCAAACTGCCTGGACAGCGAATGCAGTTAGAGAACGTGCAACAGCGTATTTAATAACTCGTAATAATTAACTTACTGCAAATTGTAGTTTAAGTGGATCCTGTTTTTACAAATGATTAATGTAATAATTTCCGCAAAAGCGATGTCTTTCGTAATTTTTAGAGAGGCGAGATTTACAAATTTAAAATTTTTACAGTTTGTGTAAATCTCTCCCTCCTCCTACCTAGGGGAGTTTGTGTACCCGATCCCACATGAAAGTGTGAGCCGTTTTCGAAATGTTTGCGAATCCTGTAACTGAGGCGTGACTTGGGTACAGGCCCGTTACTCACCTATTCGGATGTGGGAAACCGCCTAAAAACCACACGCTGGTTTGCCGGCATTCCGGCCCTCGTCACTAATCCATCGGGCGGCGCCGTCGCCCCACTCCGACTGAAGGAAGCGAGGTGCCAACGCGCTGCTATCCAGACGTGACTGTTTGTTGTAAAAATATTCTGCAACCCCACATATGTATCACGCCACTTGGCGGTTATCTATTCCGAAAGTATATTTTGCGTACCGATTTCCAAATACAAATATTTTTTTACGGTTTATACGGTGCCTACACATACACACATACATTCTTGAAATATCATTGTCTTTGCTAATTATTCTGCGAACTATGGAAACTAGTATATTTTCATCGCCACAAAATTGTTGGAAAGTAGAGAAATGGTGGTGTCGTGCAGTCAAAGGTTCCGCTGTGTGCGCCAAAGTCCTCCGTTCATTTCTTCAGTTCTCTGTAGTATTTCGTTGGGTGTAGTCAAGTAATATAGTTTCGGATTATCGTTTTCCCGGATGACGTGGTCTGTCTCTCTTTACTCGCATATTACGTCATACTCCACAACATTATTACGTCACAGGTCAAAGGCAATCTTGGATATGGATTCCGGAAACAGCGATCGTGTGAGACCGAACTCGCTTTTTTTTTGTTCAGGAGACCAAGAAAATATTAGTTACAGGCTCCCAGGTAGATGCCATTTTCCTTGACTTCAGGAAGGTGTACGATACAAAAAAAATGGCTCTGAGCACTATGGGACTTAACTTCTGAGGTCGCGCAGTTCCAGACTGTAGCGCCTAGAACCGCTCGGCCACCCCGGCCGGCTGTTCGATACAGTTCCGCACTGTCGCCTGATAAACAAAGTAAGAGCCTACGGAATATCAGACCAGCTGTGTGGCTGGATTGAAGAGATTTTAGCAAACAGAACGCAGCATGTTGTTCACAATGGACAGACGTCTACAGACGTTGAAGTGTTATGGGACCATTGCTTTTCACAATATATATAAATGACCTAGTAGATAGTGTCGGAAGTTCCATGCGGCTTTTCACGGATGATGCTGTAGTATACAGAGAAGTTGCAGCATTAGAAAATGGTAGCGAAATGCAGGAAGATCTGCAGCGGATAGGCACTTGGAGCAGGGAGTGGCAACTGACCATTAACATAGACAAATGTAATGTATAGCGAATACATAGAAAGAAGGATCCTTTATTGTATGATTATATGATAGCGGAACAAACACTGGTAGCAGTTACTTCTGTAAAATATCTGGGAGTATGCGTACGGAACAATTTGAAGTGGAATGATCAAAACAAATTAATTTTTCGTAAGGCTGGTGCTAGGTTGAGGTTCATTGGGAGAGTCCTTAGAAAATGTAGTCCATCAACAAAGGAGATGGCTTACAAAACACTCGTTTGACCTAAACTTGAGTATTGCTCATCAAAGTATACTGGATGGATTTCAGCGTATTGTTGAATACTGAAGCCACTGAAGGTATTGATTACAATCAGTCTTCTGGTAATCTCTTAGCTCCTTCCTTATCCGAAGCATTTCAGTTCTTGAACTGCAATCTGCTACGCTGATAACGAGTCGATCGACAACAGAAACCACGAAGCTACCCAGCACCACATTTTCTCCTCTTCTTCTATGATGTTCAAAAAAAAAAAAAAATTGTGTGAAATCTTACGGGACTTAACTGCTAAGGTCGTCAGTCCCTAAGCTTAAACATAACTTAACCTAAATTATCCTAAGGGACCATCCTCACAGTCCATGACTGTAGCGCCTAAGACCGCTCGGCTAGTCCGGCGCGGCTTCTTTTCTGATCCACCATTCCATACCCCGCCAACGTTCGGCAGCGGCATGTGGAAAAGCTGCGTGCGCTAGTTCCAGGACGTCTGGCGGTTTAACAGTCCACTTAGTTCTCGGGCCAAATCCCTTAACTTGGCTCCAGATCAGTTCTGTTAGGTTCATATAGTAATGTTGCAGTGGCAAATATAAAACTGCAGCATTTATATGGGAGGCTAGAGAGTATGTAGGATCACACAGCAGACTCATCGAACGACGCGCCAGGTGGTCACAAGAGTGAGCGGCACGATACTGTGAAAATGATTGTTTTTCATGTTTCTGCGACACATAAATACAACTGTTCTATAAAACAATGGACATAGTCCAAATAAACAGTATTTGGTTTTTCATTTTTCCTTACAGAATAAAATTGTTATGTTTTCTTAATTGAAGCAACCTATATTAACAGTCTTTCATAAAATATCGATAGCCGAGAATTTATATTTAAAATGAAAACATAAATCTCGCGTGCAATATGTAATTAAAATCAAGAAGACGAGCAGTATTCATAAAAATTGACGATGAATCTTACAGTTGCAAGATGTAGGTATTTCAAGTTGTACTAGAAAAAAAAGAAACTGGCTCACGCGAAAGTTGTACCAGCGAACCATGTACTGCATTGAGTTTTCAAGTTGTTGCGCTACTGATTCTGCTATAAATAAGTGTGCTATTGTGTTTCAGTTGTATCTAATACAGTCCCTCTAAAAACTTCAAAGCCGATTATCTCCGTAAATTTATGAAAAAGATTAAGAACAACCAATTTCTAGGGACTTTCTTATCCGTGCCGGCCGGAGTGGACGAGCTGTTCTAGGCGCTACAGACTGGATCCGCGAGACCGCTACGGTCACAGGTTCGAATCCTGCCCCGGGCATGGATGTGTGTGATGTCCTTAGGTTAGTTAGGTTTAAGAAGTTCTAAGTTCTAGGAGACTGATGACCTGAGATGTTAAATCCCATAGTGCTTAGAGCCATTTGAACCATTTGAACTACTAGCCAGAACCTCGGCTTCCGAGGAGGCAGTACATGAAACTGTTTACAAAATCTGGTTTCTGTCTGTTGAAAAATAGCAGCGGATTACGTACTTTTGCGATGTTGTGTTGGTCCAGGGCAGTCTACGACTGGTTTTCGAGGCGGCAACACGCAGACTCGTGTGTGCAGTGCAACTCTGCTTAAACAGGGAATTCATTCTTAAATTGCCTCGAAAAACTTACTGGTGCCATCTCATGTTGATTCTTAGGTCGGGTGAAGTATTGTTGTAACTTTTGCGGTGCTCGAGAACTAATGATTAATGACCGGGAATCTTGTTGTGAATATTAACGATAGAATGGCTCTCAGAACTTTTTTCTTGATTTTTTGACTCCTACAATCAGAAATAAAATCAATTGGGATCCCAGTACACTTAACTTCAGTTTTAACAGCACTGATTTCTTTATCATTTGCCACTTGATTATACACTATTTACTACACACATTTCAGTGCCTGCAGTCGGCGGAGAGGAAACCAGTTGGGACGACAGATACTTCATTAAAAGACGAGAGGTAAGCAAGTTGCCTCCAACTATACTAGGGATAGTGAGTGCAGACATAATTTACTGAAATCAATTGTGCTTGTTAATCCTGGCACGTCTTTTTTCGTGGTAGGTGTTATACTCAAGAATCCACTGCGCTATTTGAGGGTAACAGTTTGCTTCTTTTGGGAATTAAACTTGACCAATCCTCATGAATACTTTACACTTGGCATCCATGGTGTGGGGAAAAATACCTTTAAACAGCGGTGAATCTAATAGGATGCAACCCTCAATATGCATTGCAAGGTGACATTTCTTAATCGCGGCAGAGAAGTTAGTTCTAACCTCTCTCTTTCTTTCAAATCCGTACGTAACCAAAATAGTACGAAGAGATCGCTACAGCGTTCTAACCCATATAGCAGGCATCAGCACAAATCAATTAAACATCTGTCATATTAGAGCGCGGAGTGACCGCGCGATTAGAGGCGTCATGTCACGGATTGCACGGCCCCTCCCGCAGGACGTTCGAGTCCTCTCTGGGGCATGTGTGTGTGTGTGTTTTGTTTTTAGCACAAGTTATTTTAAGCAGTGTTTAAGTCTAGGGACCGATGACCTCAGCAGTGTGGTCCCTTGGGAATTCACACACATTTGAACATTTTTTTCCTGTCACATCCTTCTCAATCTAACGAATGCAAGGTAGATTACATCAACTAGAGGTTTGTC
This sequence comes from Schistocerca gregaria, assembly GCF_023897955.1. NCBI lineage: Eukaryota > Metazoa > Arthropoda > Insecta > Orthoptera > Acrididae > Schistocerca > Schistocerca gregaria. Next base: position 34,395,581 of record NC_064931.1, on the reverse strand, counting down.
TAGAGCATAGTGACGGATATCCCACTGTTTTCAGGGTCGAGTACAAAGGTTAGCTTAGTCATTTGTCAGCTTTGAGGCCTGGTAATGTGACAGGTTGCCTTTCACAGTTGGGGAAGTTTAGTGAATAGGAACACAGTTGTCAGTCGATGCGGAAAACGCGTTTAGAGGGTGAGAGGCAGGAGACGGCTGGAGCAGTTTTACGGCTGCGGGATATGAGGCGAGCAGACACGGCCGCTCCCCTCAGCCAATTCTCCGCCAACGTGGCTCCCGCTTAACTTTGCCCCGCCGACTGGCGGTCACGGCGCGTCCCCCAACTCCGGAAATTTCGCGCTGCGGTTTGCGGCACAAGCGTGCTACGAATGTTACGTTTCTTACCCACAGAAAAATCCTGATCTTGTTTAACAGTGGTGTTATCTATACGTGTGATATCATTTTAGAAAGGGAAACAGACTTAGAAGATTTCTCAATGTATGCTGGTGCGAAAATACGTGGCAGACTTGAGTTTTGCAGTAGGGAAAATAAGCGAACACGTGTTTCGGCTTATCCATAGATGCTTGACTGTTTGTGGAAAAACGACTTTATGTTCCATTTAGGCTGAGTTTACCAACAACGGTCGTCAGATACCGTCGCCAGAAGTCACCAGAGAACATCGGCCGACAGTGTGGTCAAAGTGCGTCCGACCTCCTTCGACAGTTTTTGGCATAGTCAAGGAGGTTAAGTTAGAATCTGTTCTATATATAAAGTTTGCTAGATTTTAACCTCTTAGGGTTGGACTCGCATTCGGGAGGACGACGGTTCAATCCCGCGTCCGGCCATCCTGATTTAGGTTTTCCGTGATTTCCCTAAATCACTCCAGGCAAATGCCGAGATGGTTCCTCACAAAGGGCACGGCCGACTTCCTTCACCATGCTTCCCTAATCCGATGACACTGATGACCACGCTGTCTGGTCTCCTTCCCCAACCAACCAAACCAACCAATAGTATCCGGGCACCTGGCTGAAAATGACTTACAAGTACGTGGCGCCCTACATCGGTAATGCTTGAATTCAAAATGGTGTTGGCCCACTTTTAGCCTTGGTCACAGCTTCCACTCTCGCAGGCATACGTTCACTTAGATGCAGGAAGGATTCTTAGGGAATGTCAGCCCATTCTTCACGGAGTGATGCACTGACGAGAGGTATCGATGTCGGTGGCGAGACTGGCAAAATATCTCAAAGGTGTTCTATAGGATTCAGGTCAAGACTCTGTGCACGCCAGTCCATTCCAGCCAATGATCACAGTTTAAATAGTTTTACAACATAATTACTGGTGAATGTTACTATTCCATCCTTTCCTTTGAGAAGTGTTGTGGAATTGAAGAGCAAGTGTATCACGTATTGCTTGTAGCGACGACACATTTATGTGTAATGAAAATTTTGAGGGCTCGGCAGTGTTCATGGCGACCGCACACGACGCTGCAAGCATGCCGCTCCAAAGGCAGCCGCGTAAAATAACCCCGGCTGGCGCTGCGCTAGCTCCATATTCTCCGTCACTCCCCGCAAGACCGATGTGTGGCCGGGCTTATATGTGAAGACAGAGGTCGTCGCTAATCAGCACGCGCACAAAGGAGCAAATTGCATCCTCCCTCGCCTGTTTACAAGTCGGTGCACGAGGAGCGGCAGAAAACACGTCTGAGACACGCCAACCCTCAGAGCACTGCCATCGGTGCCAGGTCCACGAACATCAGTTACTACAAGCAACTACTCAGAATCAAGGATACTATTCAATGAGACAAACAATTGTAAAACAAGCAGATGCAAGTACAGCCGGCCGGAGTTGCTGAGCGGTTCTAGGCGCTACAGTCTGGAACTGCGCGACCGCTACGGCTCGCAGGTTCGAATCCTGCCTCGGCCTTGGATGTGTGTGATGTTCTTAGGTTAATTTAGGTTTAAGTAGTTCTAAGTTCTAGGGGACTGACGACCTCAGAAGTTAAGTCCCATAGTGCTCAGAGCCATTTGAACCATTTTGAACTTAACTACAGGGTGGTCGTACTTAAACTTTCCCGGCTTGAGGTGGCAAACACGGTGAACTACACTGAAGGAAAAAAATCTCAGCATCAAAAAACGATTAATGTAGAGTAATGAAACTTCGGAAATATATTTGACTAGGTAACATATTTAACTGTTGAACGTTGCAAGAATACAAGGTAATCTAAGCCTGAAATAAGCCAATACAAGTGCCAAATGCTGGTACATTAAAAAACCGATGTAAACGCCAGGATGTTGAATGCAAGCATATAACTTGTGTGTATTGTGTTGTAAAGGTGCCGGATGTCAGTTTGTAGGATGGAAATGGCTCTGAGCAGTATGGGACTTAACATCTGAGGTCATGAGTCTTCTAGAACTTAGAACTACTTAAACCTATCTAACCAAAGGATATCACACACATCTGTGCCCGAGGCAGGATTCGAACCTGCGACCGAAGCAGTCGCGCGGTCCCGGACTTAAGCGCCTAGAACCGCTTGGCCACCGCAACCTGCTGTAGGATGGAGTTCCATGGCTGTTGCACTTGGTTGGTCAATACAATGACGTGTAATGCTGGTTGTCAATGACTCTGGAGTAGTCGTTTGATGATGTTCCGTATGTGCTCGATCGGAGGCAGATCTAGTGATCGAGCAGGCCAAGGCAACATGTAGACACTTGTTGGGTTACAACAACGGTATGTGAGCGAGCGTAATAGGGTCGACAAACACGCTCTAGAAAGCCGTTCGTGGATGACAGTACAACAGGTCGAACCACTAGTCAGAATGTGTGAGATAACCACGAGTGTGCTCCTGCTGTCATACGAAACCGCACCGCAGAGCATAACCCCCTGCGTAGGTCCAGTGTATCTAGCACCTAGACAGATTGGTGCAGGTCCTCAACTGACCTCCTCCTAACCAACACACGGCCATCAATGTCACCGAGGCAGAACCAGCTTCCATCAGAAAACACAACAGAACTCTGCCCTGCCCTCCAATAACTTCTCGCATGACACCACTGAAGTCTCAAATGGCAATGGTTTGAAGTCAGTGGAATGCACGCTGCAGGGCGTATGTTTCGGAGCTGTCATTGTAGTAAACGATTTGTAACAGTTCGTTGTGTCACTGCGGTACCAACTGCTGCTCAGACAGTTGCTGCAGAGGCTGTACGATGGGCTAAAGCTGTACGTCGAACACGATGATCTTCTCTTTCGGTAGTGCTACACTGCCTACCGGAGCCCGGTCTTGTTGCGACCGTACACTCTGGTGACCACTGCTGCCAGCAATCAGGTTCAGTGGCAACAGTCCTGCCACGTCTTTCTGCAGTATCGTAGAAGGAACATACAGCACCTTGTAGCCCTATTACACAACCTTATTCGAACTCTGTGAAGTGCCGATAATGGTGTCTTTGTAGCCTTAGATGCATTCTTGACTATCCATCAACTCACAACGTCCAATCTCGAAGGTAACTAACGTTCACGACCGTTAAATTGTATGTTTAAATCAAACCTGATTTGCATCCTGATAGTGGCGCTACTAGCGGCACTCTTACGTTACTGACGCGAAATTTTAATAAACGTCATCTTCCATACATAGAAACGCACCTACCAACTTTCCGTGCGGTAGCGTTCTCGCTTCCCGCGACCGGGTTCGATTCCCGGCGGGGTCAGTGAGTTTCTCTGGCTCGTGATGACTGGGTGTTGTGTGATGTCCTTAGGTTAGTTAGGTTTAAGTAGTTCTAAGTTGTAGGGGACTGATGACCATAGATGTTAAGTCCGATTTTGCTCAGAGCCATTTGAACCATTTTTTTGAACCAACTTTCGTTTATGTCGCACAACTCCTTCTTGGTGTTGCGAATTTTTTCAGTCAGTGTATTTATCGTATGGGTACCGAACTTTATAGGAATGGTGTTCAGACTGTGCGTAGGGTTTTACTTGTTAATGTAGTATTTAAAACAACAGCAATCTGCTGCTGCTATTCGCGGGTATCGACTTATTCGAGGAATGCAGTGAGGTCCTCTTTCCGCAGTGGGCTTGAAGAACATAATTCACAAGTCTGAAATAATCAACGATTTGGGAATCGCTGTTGGAAGAGGCCGACGGCCAACTACGCCAAAAATTGTTCAAGAAGTTACTATTGCCATGTCTGAGAATGATGGACGCAATGTGCATCTTCTTGCTGTGCACAGCCTGTGTCACGACAGCTAAATTTCCTTGGTCCACCATTCGAAAAGTACTGTGAACAACTGTGGAAAGGTATCTCTGGTGATGTTCCAGACTGTCGAGGATGTAGATGATTGCCACACTGAGCAAATGTTGTAACCGGGAACATAAACATGGTGAGCAATAAACAAATGCTACTCACTCATGTGCAAGCTAAAAAGTGTTTGTTTCAACCGTTTATTCACTACTTCTCTTCCGCATGTCCTTACAAATGTTTTCACAAAGTTTAATGACTCGTCTTTCGTGGAGGCCATCTCAGATAACGAAAGTTTAACTATAACCACCCTATATTTGTCTTTTCCAGCTTTGGTTACATTTAAGTGCGCTGGTGAGTCAAAACATTACGAACACCTGCTTAATAGTTTTCCGTCTTTGGACGAAATACATCACTAATCCTGCTTATCAGAGATCCGACAGTTTCTTGGTAGGTTTGTGGAGGTATGTGGTATTAAATGTCTACGCACAGGTCATGTAATTCGCGTAAAGAACGGGCCGCTGGTTTGCGTACACGGTGGTGGCGCCAGATAGCGACCCAGATGAGTTCCATAGGATTTACGTCGGGAGAATTTGGTCACCGAGACATCAACGTTAGTTCACTATAATGCTCCTCAAACCACTGTGGCACGATTCTGGTTCCGAATCGCAGCTCTTAGGGTGTCTTCGATTACTACCCCAGGTCTCACGTAAGCGCAGGAGAATGTCTCCCATACCACGATAGTGCTTCCACCAGCCTGCGGCCGTGGCGCGCTGCATGTTACTAGGCCGCCGTACACCTCGATGACGGCATTTGTAGAGACGACCATCGATCTAGTGTAGCAAAAATGTGATTTACCCGAAGAGCCGACAGTTTCAATTGACCATCTTTCGAATCATGACGGTCCTCTGCCCACTGCAATCGTTACTGATGATGTCGTTGGGTCAACATGGAACACATAGGGGAGGTCTGCTGCGGAGCGTAATCTTCAACATTGTACGATGAACGGTGTGCTCCTAAACACTTTTACGTGTACCAGCATTGTGCTCTTTGGGCAGAGGTGCCACAAATCACCTCTGTCCCACTTTACAGAGCAGATAAGCCTCCAAATTACACTTTCTGTGAAGAGTCGTAGACGTCCAACCAGTTAGCGCCTAGTGGTAGTTTCACTGTCGTTATACCTTTTTCCGTAGATGCACACGACAGTAGCACGTGAATATTCGACCAGCTTCGTTGTTTTCAAGATACTTATTCACAGGCTCTGCATAGTAATAAAGTCGCTTATCTCAATGAATTTGCTCATTTGCAGCCCATATCGTAGAGAGGGTGATTCCCCACCCTCTTACATTCCATTGTTCCCGCGACACGCGACACGTGCCGACTACGTAACCAAGCGGTATCCAGCGCTGCGCTGGGCAGCAGTCATACTTTTTTGGCTTAGGAGTGTATTGCAAAGAGACTGTGTCAATTTTACCCATGCCAGTTCTTGTCTTTGTGTCTGAAGTATAAATATCTATCTCGTATCCACCACCTAAAAATGCAGAAACAATGAATTTCTGTACGAACTTAAACTTCAGCTGAAAATGAGAAATAATTTCGAGACTTTTAACGTATTTTGTTCAAGCCCACTCATCAGAGTAGCGTTAATTCCTAGAACACACCATCCTACACACAGATTGCTGACGTAGGGTTATGAAACATAGAAATCGTAAATTTAGTAAGCTTTCCATGTAGATCACTGAACAAAATACTTCGGTTTCAGTGACCATTCCTCAGAAGAAATAGAAAATGAAAGTCACTTTCTGTGTTTTATTTTAGAGTGGTAGCAATATTCCACCCAAGCGGGAAAATCAGTGTCTCAGTACTAGGATCGCAAAACCCTAATAAAATTGGCGAAATAAGCGAAGTTTTTCACGAGCGTACACGCTCTCTGCCTTTTTTCACACGCACGGTTATTTAGGCACACCTTTTTATCGTGGAAACGTTATTGGTAAATTTTCAGTACTGTCTTTTGCTACAGTGTAATTATAAGCTCCGAAAATTCATCCTTCTGTTCGACGGAATATCACGCATTAAAGCGCCAATACTGAACAGTTTCTAAACAATATTATGTTTCAACGTTGGGTAGAACACTGGCTACGCTTAGCCCTATTATCTTGGACCATATCTTCAGACTAAATGACTGCTATTTTCTTTTTATGAAAATGGAACGAAATTTTAAACAATTCTACCACCGACGGCAATGCAGTTTAGCTTCCCTTCGTAGTTTTGAGGGCGCCATCTTTCGGGTCGCTTGGGCACTGGGTTGTCAGAGTAGCAGTCTTTAGACAGCGAGTTCGTGCGTCGTTCTCTGACTAACGCCGTTGACTCAATCGTTCCTCCTGCAGCACACATAAAAATTTGGTATATATGAGGTTTAATGATTCGTGTATGACAGTGAAAACTGTCAGCATAGTGTCGCGGCACGGGGCTTCGATCGACCCACTACTTGTACGCTGAATATCAGCACTTCCTGAAAGGAAATATATGGTAGCTTGAAAATTTCCTGTGTTAAACATTGCCAGGTGAAGTCTTATGAGGAATGTCATAGATAGTGTATTTTTTTACTGACGTGTCCACTTATTTCCCTTATTCTTCATTATTTTAATAAATAAAAGTTCAAGATATAAATAATTTTATTTATTCCACAACGTCATCGAAAATTTCAAACATATTCACTGAAGAACTTTAAAAAATACGAAGCTGAATAATTTGCAAAATTTATTAACTATAAAATACTTAATACTATACAGATTAAGTTTCGAAAAATAACACTAGATTAATATCGGTGAATTGGAATATCTAAAAAACTGATTAATATAGATGTGAGCCATCAATCTGCGATAAAGTGATCTGATTCCTTGACGTCTAGGTTATGCCAACTGGTTGTCGATGTGTCTGCGGCTATTACTTTGTGATGAATTGTTGGTAGTATGGACCTATAATACAGATAAAGTTAAGTGAAAATGGAACGAAACGTATCGTAGTCACCCTGTAAAGGAGCAGATGCATTGTTTTCATGTCATTACTTTTCTGTAATCTGTAAATTTACTACAATTACAAAAACCTTTCAATTCATGCAATTTATTTAAATATACAAGGATAGAGCGCATTCCAGTCAATATTTAGGTGCATATTTATCCCGCGTGCTACACCAATGTGGAACGGTCGACAGATTGCAGAGTAGTGATGTAGATTAGAATGTAGAAGTAGATTATTTCCAAAATTAACAGTCTGTTGTTCTTAAACTTTGACTATTCGATGCAAAGGCCGTAAAACAGTGGAACCTTATGTAGGAAGAAGAAATAGTTCTCTGGTCTCTAGGATTTATAAACAGTTCGTTCTTCTTTTACATAATTGCTTAGCCCAAGCAAGCACGCAACAGTGGATGGACGAGTGTTATTGAGAGCGTAACAAGTTGATCTGCGGCCCAGTTTTGTCGATCGCGCCAGCGTGCGTAAGCGGCTGCATTGCGGGCATTCACCCCTGCACAGACACTCCACCGTATGGTTGTCCGCGTGAATGCAGTACCGCCAAACCGTGTTTCCATTCATTAATTTGTTTATTTTTCTTTATTCGTAATTTCACTGTCTCGCTTTGGGCGGGCTGTCGCTAGCAATGCATGCGCTCTTAAGGTTTCGTGACTTTTTTTAAAAAATTACTTAATTGTTTATATTAATAAAGGAAGTCAAAATAGACCATTTAAATGCGAAAGACCTAATAATGCACTTGGTGATGTTATCAAGGACGTGGAACTGTCTAATGGCTCTGCAAGCATCTGCTCCTGCTAAAATTGGTGGATTGCACTACAGGAAGACAGGCGATGCAAACTATGAGAGTATCAGGCGCTTGATGAGGTCCTTATCATAAGACTACAACAAATTTATGACGTGATCGTTATGGGTGGGGATCTTAAAAGTGGGTAGAGATGATGTGGGTATCGATGTACGGCCAACATGGAAAAAGAAGAGCTGATTTACGAATGGATTTTTGTACCAGGAAACGCTAATAGTTTATAGTGACACTGGGACATGTAGAGAAGTGCGAAGAAAAACTGAAGGGAAAGAAGCACATGTTGGTAGAGTAGCGGCATGTTCAGCGAGCAGTGGGGACACGGTGATATTTCCCGCTTAACGTAACGGAAAGCATAGGGTATTCCGAGGTGTTAGGAATTTCAGAGGGCGAATTTAACTAGCTACTAAATGGTGGAAGAGAATATTTAAGATACGTTAGCTAGGGGAAAATAGGTTGGATAAGACTGCTGTAAGTGTTAATAACAGCGAAAGGATTTCATCCCTGTGCCCGACCCGTTTGTAGTTTTATTCCCTTTGGGACATTCTGTTGGGCAGTTTCCAGCTACGGCTCCTTCTTGTTTTTATGCAAGCAGTTACCCGTCTTGGCACTGATTGCGGTGGCCGAGCGGTTCTAGGCGCCACAGTCTGGAACCGCACGACCACTACGGTCGTAGGTTCGAATCCTGCCTCGGGCATGGATGTGTGTGACGTCCTTAGGTTAGTTAGATTCAAGTACTTCAAAGTTCTAGTGGACTGATGACCTTAGAAGTTAAGTCCCATAGTGCTCAGAGCCATTTGAGCCATTTGTCACTGATTGATAGAGTTGTTGGATGTCCTGAGGTATTCGTGATAATTCTGTCCAATTGGATCATTATATCATCAAAATGCTGAGCTGGATGGAGGGATTGGCCATAATGCTCCAACCCTTCTCAACTGGAGAGAGGTCCGCTGACCTTGCTGGCCAAGGTAAGATTTCGCAAGCACGAGGACAAGCAATAGAAACTCTCGCTGTGTGCGTGTGGGCGTTATCTTGCTGAAATGTAAGCCTAGGGTGGCCTTCCACAAAGAGCAACATTACAGGTCGTAGAATATCGTCGACGTATCGCTGTGCCCTGGATGAGAAGTGGGGTCCTACTATGAAAAGGAAGGGCACCCCAGACCAGCACTCCGTATGGGAGAAGACAGTCAGGTTGGTATCCGACCGTTGTTGGAGGCGCCTCCAGACACGTTTTCGCTTGTCATCGGGGCTCATTTCGAAACGACACTCATCACGGATGAAAATTCAACTTCAGTCGATGAAAGTTTATGGCGACACCAACAATACTAACAACGGTAGTTCCGCAGCGTCCTGTCTGGAACTCATTCCTATAAAGCTGGCTACCCATACGGTAAATAACTTTCCGCCTCAAGTAGTGAAAGTTTGTACTTTCCTCGCTGCGTCATGTGCCCACAAGGCCACCAGGCGGCATAATATTCGGCGTAGTTGCTGTATGAGACACGTTTACTGGTACAGCAGCTGCTGGTGAGTTAATGGTGAGGAGCAAAGGCGAAAAGTTGAACGGATCGTTTAAAAAAATTTAAAAGTAAAAAAATAAAAAAGTAAAAAAATAAAGTGAAAAAAGGCCACTCCGCCTCTAGCTCTCCTCTTGATTAGGTTCACTGCGTGTGGTAGCTATACACATTAAGAAATCAGTGTCAAGAACTTTTGAATTTATATCCTGTATCGTCTAGAGATCTCTCTCGCATTATGAATTTACATGCCTCCATTTGTGCCATGAATCCATACGCTATAATCTTATCGTTGGTCTTCTGTATCTTTAAATCGCCATATTTCTTCCCAAGTGAGAAGAGAGGTGACAGGCATGGGAGTGGATAGGCACTACTCGGTTCCCTCAACAAGAATCAGGTCCTGTGTGCGACAGTCGTTAGGTTACCCTGCAGAAAGGCAGTGGTCGTAATGTGTGACTGCTTTGTTAACATTATGTTCTGCAGTCACAGTTAGTTCAATTTTCGTTAAAGTTGGTTTATTCTGGGCCGAGTGTTTCCTATTGCATGTGCAGCTGCAGGTTTTCATGTCATCAAGAACTAGCGTTGTCTGTGTGACAACAGTCGTCTTCGGAATGGGCTGCTGCATTACTGAGAACAACAGCACGAAATCAGTGGCGTTAAATATGTTCTTCCATTCAGAGTACGGAATTCTTGGCTATCTTTGGTTTCTTGTATCTTCCCTTACCATCAAAACGTGACGCTCCTTGCTGCAAAGTGGATGTTTCCCTGAACAATTGGGGCACGTGGCCACGGATAAGGTTGAGTATTTGCTTCGTGTTTCCATAACCCAAAGTTGCTTCATGTGCACTGTATACGTTCGCTGTTACACGAGTACCCCCTTTCGAAGTTAGTCTCCAACATATACTTCGATAGGTTGGCAACAAATAGGTAAAAATACGTTGTGAAAAACACTGTACGACGATATAGTTGTATCGAGTGACAAAAGAACAATAGTCCACCACAAAAAAGATTGAGAAAAATGGTAAACAGTGTGTGGAAGGTGAGAACACAAAGACGTGATTATATATCAGTGATAAAAGTGGTAGTGCATCCTCCAGGCCAGATGTGAGGAAACGCAGATCGGCAAATTGCCAGTAATTACTTTTTACAAAAAAAATCACGAAGTTAACTGTTTAATAATCTAAAACTAACAAAACTGTAGCATTATATATTCCACTGATGATTTTAGCCGGCACGGTGGCTCAGCGTGTTCGGTCAGAGGGTTACCTGCCCTCTGTAATAAAAAAAAAAAAACTGAGTTAAACTATCAACAACCACCTTAAACGGATGTCTTACGACGTTCACCCCGAGCAGATGCAACGAACAAAAATGGGGTAAAAAAAAAAAAAAAGTGGTCAGCTCGACAGAACGTCAATCCTAAGGGCCCGGGTTCGATTCCTGACTGGGTGGGAGATTTTCTCCGCTAAGGGACTGGGTGTTGTGTTCTCCTAGTCATCATCATTTCATCTCCAACGACGCGCAAGTCGCCGAAGTGGCGTCAAATCGATAGACTTGCACCCGGCGAACGGCCTACCCGACGGGAGGCCTTGTCACACGACATTTACATTTATTTACCAAACGGATCTTCCTCTTTTCTCAGGCTGGTGCGGCCTACTTAAATTTATTTTCCCCCAAACTCCTTCTATAAGAAAACTTCTATCTTATACACCAATAAATTCTTTTTATGTGTCATTATTGTTATTGTTACTGTCTATTATTACTATTATTATCACTATTAGTGGTAGCAGCTGCAGTGGTACAATTACTGCCAGTGTTAACTTTATTGGTTCATAGTCAGTACTACTTACTCACATTGCCACTTTACACACTCAAATTATTTTAATACTATTTGTAATATTAAAATCGTTGTTTCTTATGAAACTATAATGTAAAACAGGTTCGGTATGTCTGAAACACTGGTCCGATGCAAGAGAGGGCCTGGTGGCTCTAATCACATGAGGTTAAAGAATAAATAACCGCTTGTAGACGTGTCTGTCACGCTGATTCTTTTATATTTCCTTTCACTATCCCCTCCTAGCTCACTGCACTGGACCAAACATTATCAGATTACTTGCGCCGACACAAAAACGTAAAGGTCACAATTTTAGGAGCGAAGTGGATATTTCAAGAGTATACGTTTCGTATCTGAGATGGTAGAAAGTTAATGTCGTTATTGAAAACTGTTAACTTTTTCTTTAAAAATAACGTCTTGTTGAGGCGTTGCCTAGAGAAACAGCAGGAGCGTTAATTCGGTTTATGTTACTGAACAAAGGACAGAACATAGCACGAAAATTGTATGCATGTATTGGTAACATCATCCAACGTCTGTTCTCGCCGTGAACTGTATGTTGCCCATCACTTTTAGAAATGAGGATATATTCCTTTCAAGAGAATAACAGACAACCAAGAAGAGTAAAATGTGATGTTTAGGACTAAGCAGATGACTATACGGGCTTAGTCCACTCACAGTGGACATTAACATAATTTTAGGATTTTAAAGAAATAAAGTAAGTTTCACTTTTGTACATAGTCGAAAGTAGTTGCATGATATTTTCATTTTTTATTCAAAGTATGATGATATTTAGTTGTACATGTCACAAATTGTCCACTGCATACCATAGAGCAATCGTGTGAATCCCTTAGAGATCAATCTTGTTTTCAGTATGTAAAAGCTTCATGCGTATATGCTAGTGATATGTTTCAGATGTAGAATCCTCTGCGGATCCAATATTTCAAACCGTATTACACGCTTTGATAAACGGCTTTCGATCCTTCAAAGGTGGTTGGGAATGGACCTTTCTTTTTCACAAAACGTCGCCGGTCGGTTGAGGGTGTTACGCAACTGTACAAAGGAAGCGACTTCAAAGGCATACAAATCCCCTGTCGTCTCCTTGTGTGTCCGGTAAATACTTTGATGCAACTTGAGGAGTGGGAAATCTGAGCCTACCGCCAGGAATACAGAAGCAGAGTCTGCGCCACGTAAACGGTCTCCCAGCACGATGGTTTTAAGTCGTCCGGTTAGCCCTCTTCTCAAACACCGCTTGCAGAAATTTATGAAAACTTCATACTCGATGCATCACATTTTTATATTACGACAGAGTAGATAGCCGGTTAAGATACACCTCAGGAAGTAAAATATCTCTGATGTTTCAACTTGTCTGTTTCTGTGAAATTCTTTGCTTAAGATAGTTACTGAAAACCGTTTTATGGTACTCAAAATTACGTCTCTGAAGTTTAACCACTAAATTTCTTCAGTTCGCTTCAAATTAAACATTAATTTCAACCAGTTCATACATACTTCATCACCAAATCGGTAGTTTAACATTGAGAAAAATGTATTATCATATAAATGCTTTGAGTATTTGGCGGCCTTGGCTACTTACTAACTTGAAAAGTACTAAATAGCGATATCAAGCTTGCAGATATTAACTTAAAACACAGAAGTATAATAGCAACCAATCTCCCACAAATGGCAGGCGTGCAAAAGGATCTTCTTGGAATGCAAAATACGTACAATTTCTAGGGAACTGGAAATTCAAATCGGGGGTGTAAATGGACGCTATTTAAATTCACTTTAGAGGAGACTTTTCCAGAAATAGTAACTTCAGCAGCAGTCAAACAAAACAGATAGATAACTGCGGTTATTAGAAAGCCCTCCGAGAAACTTAAATTTCTCAGTTCTTTACAAAAGCACTACAGTAATCCAAAGTGCGTATATTATTATCGCAGGTTAAAAAATATGCTGGAGGCCACTGTTTGCTGCAGAAGAAAAGAAATCAAATAGTTAGATAATATGAATAATTAAAAATAAATTTATTTAGTTATATACATAATGCAGGATATGAAAGCAAAACGGGAAGGGATAATATTAAACATGAATTTGGAAACAGCATAACTATAATAACAATATAAATCAACGTTATAGGCCGGATAATAGAAAACTCTCAGGAGAACTTGCAAAGAAATCTTCCTTAAGCACATGTAGCACCCATAATGATTTACACAGCAAGCATAATGAAACGAGACTCGTCCGACCAGACAACATGTTTCCAGTCATCAGCAGTTTCCAGTCAGCAGCAGTCCAATATGGCTGTTGAGGGGCCCAGGTAAGGCGTCAAAGCTTTGTGTCGTGTGGTTATGAAGAGTACACGAGTGGGCCTTCGGCTCCAAAAGCCCACATCGCTGATGTTACGTTGAATGGTTCGCACGCTGACACTTGTTGATGGCGTGGCATTGAAATCTGCACTAATTTGCGGAAAGGTTGCACTTCTACCACGTTGAACGATTTTCTTCGTTAGTCTCGGTCTTGCGGTATCTTTTTCCGGACGCAGCCATGACGGAGATTTAATGTTTTACCAAATTCCTGATATTCACGGTACACTTGTGAAAAGGTTTTACGGGAAAATCCCCACTTCATCGATACCTCGGAGAATCGTTCGTGCGCCGACTATAACACCACGTTCAGACTCACTTAAATCTTGATATCCTGCCATTGTAGCAGCAGTAACCGATCGAACAACTGCGCCAGACACTTGTTGTCTTATATAGGCGTTGCCGACCGCGGCGCCGTATTCTGCCTGTTTACATATCTCTGTCTTTGAATACGCATGCCTATACCAGTTTCTTTGGCGCTTCAGTGTATAATAAATAAGTCCTGTAAAGGAAGATAATGAGGAAAATACTGAAACCGACGGGCCAATTGCACTACTGTGTTTATTTTTAAACCTGATTGAGTTCACAAAAGTGATACTTGCAGCTCTTGACAACTATGACTCCGTTATCGCCATATTCTTAGACTTGTCCAAGGCGTTTGACGCCGTTAGATCATAAAGTACTACTAAAGAAGTTAGGAGCACTATGTATAAGATGAATAACAACCTTGTGGTTTCTATCTTGCCTCGAAAACAAGGTGCGAAAAGAATAGACAATTCACATGACTGCTGACAAAATAAGTTTAGTAAAACAATTGTGACAAGAAACATAAACATAGCTATCCCTTAGAGTAGGGTATATGGCCCATTTCTATTCTTGGTACGTATCAATGATTTTACCGTCAGTAGGAGACTTGGAGAAAAAGTTGTCTTTGATTATGACAACAACGTCACTGTCACTGATAAAGCACTAGAATCCCGATTAAAGAACGCAAATAAAATCTTCAAAGACTTTACGACTAGACGGTATCTAATGAATGAACACTGAACGTAGAGTAAACATACAGTATGCATTTCAGCATAAAGAGGGAAAAAGCTCTGACACATTAAGAACTGACTCGTTTAATTTTACTTCACATTTTCAAAAAAGTAAACATTTTTATCCAAAAAGTACAATTTATTGTTAAAAATTTAATATAGTTTTGTAACTTTGATTGTGGAGCAAATCTTTTACTTTCAGGTATTTAAAAGATTGGCAAATAAGCTGCATTTAACGTAATGTGGTTTTGTGTTCCATTCGGGGTTGATTTCGGTGAGTCCCGACACCATCAGGATGCTTGATTTCGGTGAGACTCGTCGAATCTTATCATCAGGGTGACTAATTTCGGTGTCTTCTTCCGTCCTACAACCGAAACTATCGCACCTATTACAGAGCAGTCTACTACGAATGGAAAAAAAATGTTTCAGATAAAACCTCGGTAGTTTTCGGCGCAGAATCCGAATCTGCTATAAAATGGAGGGGATGTTCCCATATGAAAATAAATAGTTGACATGCCCTCTAATTGGGGGTTGAGAGGGGATTAGGGCGTGGCCAGTTTTAACATAGACAGATGTTTCCTTCGAAAATAACTTCTCATCTGGAATATTTTTTCTTTCGAGATGTTTAGTTGTCCTAAATGAAAATAAACCCTCTTTACACCTGTTGTAGATGGCATTGCTCCCACCTTTATTGTGTATTTGCACTATGATAGTAATCACTTGCATAGCCAAAAGCGTAGTACATTTCGCGGCAATTTTACATCTGTTGCATGGGCCCTTCACAGCGTTACATTTTTAGAGGTTAGCAGTGTAACTAATGGAAATAATGCTTCCCTACGAAACTCAGTGAATATATGCCCTAAGAGGCCAGGTAACTCCCAGTCTCCTCTGTAGTGAGTAGCAACGTGGGCCACAGAAATCAATGGACAAGCATACTCAGTGATATCAGCATCATGGAGAAAGCAAGGTATTTAAGATCTACTGATCTCTTGTGTGGCGGAAGACAAGGAACATCGCTGGAACAAATAGCTACTTTGGTGGGAGTCAAGAAAGTTCATCGATACGGTGACACACCAAGCAAATCACTGAAATCTAAATTCGCCGTGCTAAGTGGCAATGCAACGCACTGATATCAAAAAACCCTTTCTCGTGAAATAAGTATATTTACAGAAATCAATATCGCCTATCATAATAGCCAAACATTTTTTAAAACCGAGCTGCTCGTGCGTCAAAGACCAGGTAACTCACTGAGATAAAACATTCTGTGCTGAGACACAAAGGATTTAAAACCAAGGGCTTATGAAGTGTGTCGAATTCACTCAACTCCATCATATCTACGTTGAACGACTACGAAAGTCAGAGAAATCAAACAATCGTATTGTAAGAGGAAAAGTTAGTCATTGAAATTCAGAAACTGTGTGTTACGAGGTGAGGAATGTCGCTGAACTACTGTATACGTTTGATGACAGTCAAGTAACTTTCATAAAATAAAGCATTTCTAGAGAGAGGCATGTAAAATCTTTGAAATCGACCATCCCTCAAGTGTCAAGCAAAATAGTTTTCTTAAATCAAATATTTCTATGGCAAATAACTAGCTGAAAAAATCAAATTGTCCGTGCCTGTCACAGGAGACAATGGAACTTACTGAATTCAAGAACCACTTTGATGACAGTTAAGCAAATTCAGGGAAATCAACCACTATTACGGCATGCAGTCAAAAACCCCTGTGTGATAGAAGACTGGATGCACTGAAATCAGTAAATCCTGTTGTGAGTGGCTAAGGAATTCGATGAAATCGTACATCTCAATGGTGGGAAGCAAAGCGTCTGAATAAAATTAAGAATCGCTGTTGTATAAGGCAATGAAACCCTTTAAAATCAAATACTCCTGTACGGAGAGGGAAGAAAACCCACACTAAAATCGAACACACTTGAAGTCAGAGACATAAGGACAAGCTGGATTCAGACATCGCAAAGATCACAAAACTGTGACTCATCTATGCTGTAAGGAGATTTCTTGTTTAAGTTTTGGACGTTTAAGCAATCAAGGAACCTGCATAGATCTCTCTCAGTGAATGTGGATTTCAATTAAAACAGCGCAACCTCGTAGGAAGCTATCGGCGCCAATGTTATAATTCTCTTTGACACATACAACTTCGCTTATGGATGATCTTTCCTTACGATATACTTCTACACTTCAAATTAAATGGCCTTTGTATGCATGTCATTCCGTCTTTCAAACAGTTGCTCTGTAAGCAGCTTACGACGAGGATTAGTTTGTTTGACGGGCTCAGTCTTTTGACATATCGATAGTCCGACGTCTTTTGAGGTCTAATGACGTGACATTCAGCAATGAACGGAAAGAGACTATAATTCACTGTAAACACAATTACTGATACACGTAGTACGCCCTAGAAACAAATGTAATTCGTACAGAGAATTGAAACATTGCGGCCCGAGTAACCAATACTGTTTGCAGGCATTGGCCGTTTCAAATTACCCATCCGGCCCAAATACAGGTCAGGTATTTTCTGTCCTCGGCTGTCATCATCTGGTTGCCATACATCTCTCGTAGGAATCAGCGCAATTTCAATGTACTTCCATTTCTTTGCCTTTTTTTCTGCAGGGAGGGCGACATCAGGAGCGGTGCTTGTAAAGAGATTAGAGAAACTGCTCCATACCGCGGTGAGCCTTGAGCGCATGCTACTTCTTCAAAACTGGTGTCTTCTCAGATAAGGTCCATGACGCTGTGAGGACAGTAGCGAGGTGGACTACATTAACGTCAAGAACCAATAAAAGACGATCTTCGCTATATCATTATTCTGATGTGGAATATGAGGCTCTTCTAACCCTAAACAATAATCCCTCCTACTCTTATCGTGTGGTCAAAGCCTTTCCACATTTCCTATGTAGTCCACGGCTACTTCAAACGAGAAAAAAACTAGGATGGTTACTGTTTAAAGCACTCACGACGTCCAGGTCGCTACAGCCTTGAACTAGTTTTGTTGGAGAAGGAAACAGTTAAACAAAATTATTTTAGGGGAACCACGGGAAATCTACTTACGGAATGTGAAATGTAGATCTGCGTCCTGATCCTCTCGGATATGAGTATTGCACTAAAACAACTACATTATGTTGTTCTATGCTGCAAGTGACATTTATTAACATTCAGTTCGATACTACATCATCTTTCGTGGGAGCTCCGCTTCTGCACTCGCATGTCTCGAACTTTTATTTTCAGACATACGTTGTTTGGGATTAAGCGTTGTCTATTCATAGTTGTAAATGAACAAGGAAGAAATATTGCTACTTTTTTAAGGTTCAGTGATTGAAAGTCGACATGAAACTACAACTGTTATAATCAGGTTCACTCATCTTATAATGTAGGTACATATTTTAACAAATATAAAATTGTCAAACAACGTAATACTTCGCAGCTAACTACCTTCTAAGTATCAGATAAAAGTATTGATTTTTGGCGGAGCGGTTTCTTTCGAAAATTATTTTTCTGCTGCCCGGAAACATTTCTGCGATGGAAAGATAAACCGTTAAGTGTAAACTCAGCAGACCCTGTCCTCAGTCTCATTTATTTTGCTATGGTCTCTTTTACCAAATTAATTAACCCTGAATACATTATGATAGGTTCTATCAGATTGCTTTGGTGGATAAATTTTGTGCAAGCGTCTTCTTTAATCCATTGTTTTCTTCCACTCTTTTGCAGTACATCAAGATGCTACCGCCCTTCTTCTTTACCATTCCTACATTTCATTTAGAGTATTGCGGTATCACAGACGCATATTTCAGAAGCTTCGTTTCTGGTATCAAGGCCGTCCAATGCCACGCATGTTTTCATTTGTTTCTTCCTCAGACATTTCGAATGGCTTTAGTTACTAAATAACAAACAACCTTTAGTTTTTATTATGACTCTCAAAACTCAGTTTTTTCAAATACTTGTGTGCTGTTTCATAATGTATGTAGCTATCTTTCGTCCATATCCCTACAGTTCTCCGCAAAATTTTCATTTCAGTTTTCGAATATCACCTTATATATTCCTGGAAAGGCAATATCACCTATGCACTCGAATATATTTAGCTGTTTCCCTATCAATGGAGCTTCCAAATTTCCTTTCAGTTTCTTCCTTTCTATCAATACGCAAATAAAAAAAATGATAAACATTTCTCTCTTTTTTTATAAAGGGCGAGTATTAGTAAAACCAACGAACAGCAGGAACGGATTCCTGACTGGAAATGGAGGAAATAAGGTCCTATGAACATATGTCCGGAGCTGCATCATGGAACGGTAGACGGCGCTGACGAATGAAAGTTCCTATGACTACGTGCCGTGTGTTCCAAGCTGAGTGATTGACGCAGCGTACTGTAGTCAGCAGAATGTTCCGCTGTTTATATGGTGAACGAGCCGAGATGGTGCTTGTGTACGGCAAAGCAGATGGGAACAGTCGAGAGGCAGAGCCCAGTCCTCCAGATCTGGTGTACGCACAGCCGCCTCCTCCCTGAACGTTCGTCTGCCTGAAACGACCCACGATCACACAAACACTCCAAAAAGGCTTGATGTGTCGTGTCATATGGTTCGTGTCTGTGCAAGTACTTGTTTTGGTATAGCCGTGCTGCCTCTCGACCATTTCCATCTGCTTGGCCGTACACAAACACCGTCTCGACTTGTTCTCGACATAAATACCGGACCGTTCTGCTACTTACAAGGAAAACTCCCCATCGCATCCCTCTCTGATTTTGTGGTAAAATGGCCCAGTGAATAGTCCGTCAGAAACTGAACATAGATCAAGCATGAAAACAGGAAGAAGGTATATGAACTATCAAAAAAAGCAAAATAGAAATAGTGAACGGTTCAAGCTCAAACTGTGCAACATCGAGCGAGTTGCAAGAGTCACGGAGTCGACGTTTTGTGCTCATGGCTTGGACTGCACAGACTGTTCAAGTCTCTCACAGGAAGAAGGTATATGAACTATCAAAAAAAGCAAAATAGAAATAGTGAACGGTTCAAGCTCAAACTGTGCAACATCGAGCGAGTTGCAAGAGTCACGGAGTCGACATTGTGTGCTCATGGCTTGACTGCACAGAGTGTTCAAGTCTCTCACAGGAAGAAGGTATATGAACTATCAAAAAAAGCAAAATAGAAATAGTGAACGGTTCAAGCTCAAACTGTGCAACATCGAGCGAATTGTAAGAGTCACGGAGTCGACGTTGTGTGCTGATGGCTTGACTGCACAGAGTGTTCAAGTCTCTCACAGGAAGAAGGTATATGAACTATCAAAAAAGTCAAAATAGAAATAGTGAACGTTTCAAGCTCAAACTGTGCAACATCGAGCGAATTGCAAGTGTCACGGAGTCGACGTTGTGTGCTGATGGCTTGACTGCACAGAGTGTTCAAGTCTCTCACAGGAAGAAGGTATATGAACTATCAAAAAAAGCAAAATAGAAATAGTGAACGGTTCAAGCTCAAACTGTGCAACATCGAGTGAGTTGCAAGAGTCACGGCGTCGACGTTGTGTGCTCATGGCTTGACTGCACAGAGTGTTCAAGTCTCTCACGTGCCCCTTTTTTCACAAAATTATGAACTTTCCGTCTGGACATTGACGTGTCTGTTCGCTGTATTCAGATTTGCGGCTATGTCGTGGTGTAACTTGCAGCAGCAAAGTGTAGGGTTCAAAATGGTTCAAATGGCTCTGAGCACAATGGGACTTAATTTCTGAGGTCATCAGTCCCCTAGAACTTAGAACTTCTTAAACCTAACTAACCTAAGGACATCACACACATCCATGCCAAAGGGCCGGCCGGGGTGGCCGAGCGGTTCTAGCCGCTACAGTCTGGAACCGCGAGACCGCTACGGTCGCAGGTTCGAATCCTGCCTCGGGCATGGATGTGTGTGATGTCCTTCTGTTAGTTAGGTTTAAGTAGTTCTAAGTTCTAGGGGACTGATGACCTCAGATGTTGAGTCCCATAGTGCTCAGAGTCATTTTAACAGATAAGGTTTGGGAATCGTTCTTTTCAGTGTAGGTAAGTAGGTGTACCGAACCACATGACCAGCAGACGAAAACACATAAACATACACAGGATTCGAGCCTACGACCGTAGCAGTCACGCGGTTCCGAATAGAGCGCTTAGAACCGCTCGGCCACAAAGGCCGGTGCGAAGTGTATGGAAGGGATCTCCAGATGTTCGTACCTCCTACTTCTTCTACACAAGTATGTTATGACTTTTACGTTCCTTATTGGAAGTTTTCACTCATGGAGTCCCATGTTTAACATACTTTGCACCCGGTTATTTGTTATTTTCATTTCTGAGAGTGGTCTATGCGGCATTTCGCCTGCTCTCTCTATTCATATTTACTTGCGACGGTAATATATTCTTACCACTTGACTTTAATTCCATACCAATATATAGTATGACAAGTAGAACAGAAGGAGAACAGACACACCAATGGCAGGATGTGAAGTTCATTATTCTGTAAAAAAAAATGGGCGCGAGAGAGATGTGAACAAGAATGTCCCGCTCTGCAATCCAACATAGTGAACACCCAACCATGACGCCGTGATTCTTGCAGTTCGCACGATGTTGCACATCTTGAGCTTGAAGCTTTCGCTATATTTGTTTTGCTTCTTTTTTTCGCAGTTCAGTATACCTTCTTCGTGGTTTCATGCTTGATCTGTGTTCAGTTTTTGACGGTCTATTCACTGGGCTATCTTACCACCAAATCAGAGGGGGATGCGATGGGGAGTGACCCTTGTTAGAGTACGCTGTGTCAGTCACACAACGTGCAACACACGGCGCGTGGTCAGAGAGACTTTCATTCGCCAGCGCCATCTACTGTGACTACGATGCACCTCCGGGCACGTGCTCATAGGACTTTTTTTCTTCCATTTCCAGTCAGGAACCCGTCCCTGCGGTTTGTGGGTCCTATTAATGTTCACTCTGTATAAACGAAACATGTTTTTCTTCTCTACCAAATTTACGCTTGATTCTGAATGTTACCCAAAATGACAAAGTTTACGGCGTTCAAGCGTTTACTGTCACTGAAATAAATTCTTTACGGTTTCGAATAAGAACGAGTGAACTCACAAAATACGTCCAGTTACACGTTAAAGAACGTGTTGATAAATATCTGTGTTAATCTCTCTTTAGAACAGTACAATCACAAAAATACTGTCCCCTCAGTAGTAGATTTACTCAGTTCCAGACTCTAGCTCTGTTTTTTACTTTACCTCTATACGCACAAGTGAGAGTAGTCGTTATCTGTAGTATGTGCGCAACTCGTTGATAACAAGAGATCGATACACGCTATAACGGGCGCAATCCGGAGTGCATGGAGGGTAGAACACAACGTGCCATTTCCCTGTTAGTCTGAATAACATGCACGGAGCTATATATGTTAACGCAGCTATTCAAAGTCCATTCACTACAGCGGTGTTTTAGATATCATTAAAACGCTCAGTCAGTGTATTCGAACTTGTAGGAGATAGCCAAGACTCCTTGGATCGGATACCGTACAGCCTGGTATTTGCAGTGTCTCATGAATTGCGCAACGATGCTGACGATGTAGAAATTAAATCCAAACCAGTTGTTTACTAAACTACAAATAAACTAACAAATAAATTATAGAGACTGCTGGGAATGGGGATACCATATGTTGTGACAATGTATCATGTTTCAGACAGTCAAAAGTCGTTCGCAGTAGTTGGCGAACGCAAGAAATCAATGTGGAATCGACTTGCATTTCTTCTGAGTTACAAACAGTCAGTCTGATGGTCATCATATCATATATCCAAGGCGGTTTTAACACAGTGAAACGCTCAAAACGGTTATAGATAGTCTATGAGAAACTACTACATGGAAATGCGCATAATACAGAATTTGAAGTATTGTCTAAAATGAACTACTATAGTTGGTGACTGTCTCATAAAGGGCACGAGCTTTTCATGGCGCTACGTACTCTCTACTCTCGTGATTTTTTAAAGTTTTTTTTTCGAGATGCTGTGTAAGTATGAAAGTTAATGGAACAATGACTAATAATATCAGGCGCTGAATCTTTGCGTATCAACTGAAGGCACGAAGGAGCTACTCAGTGAAATTCGCCTTAGAGAATTGGTGTAGTTACCATTCAGAACGACAACGAAAAGTAACATAATTTTATTTAGGGGACGTAAGCATGATTACACCAAGTCGAAATCACGAAAATTGAGCGTGTAAACCAAATTAACTGAGAGTAGACAATATTGACGACCAATAAGAATCTTGATGTCAGAGTTACTTGGTGAAAGTTGAGCTCATTTATAAAAACCTGATGACTTCAGGTAAAGTTTTACATCGACCCAGCATTACTGTATGAGGCAGAGGCCGGGAGTTTTTAAGTGTCCAACCTAGCAGACTAGCGACTTTCTAATTGTGACTAGCCACATGAATGTTCCCAACATCGTGGATTGATGCAGTAACAAATGATGAAGTCTTCAGAATTACCATACTGAACTATAAAGATCAAATAAACAAATTTAGAAAATTTATGTACTATATTACTTTCTGAGAAGCAAAAATAAAGTCCGCCAAAGTAATACAGAAAATCAAAATAGATGACACGCGTGACGTTGCTAGAACACAGATATTATGATTCAAGAACATTATGACATGCAACAGTCAGTGAGGTCTGTGTTCCAGTAAATGGTGCCATGTGGTCAATTTTTGAATGAAACGGAAATATGTATTCGTTCTCAAATCTTACCTTATTCCCACCTCTTCCTGTCTTGTGCGCTACTACTTTGTGTCTCAAACTTGATGCTCGAGAACACAGTAGCATTACATCACGTTATGGCTCCAATGTAATGCTCGAAAGAATGGAAATGCCGATGCGAGGACGAGTGAAAAATCATGTTTTTATGGCATAACACTTTTATGAATAGCTGAGTGCAGAAAATGAATTCTAATGAAAACTGGCTGGTAATGGAAGACCTACAAAACATGGGGGATTGTACGTTGTGTCTTCTAAGGTCCAGCGTTGTCAGCAGAAGATTAAGTCTATTTGGTGACGCAAATTCTGGACCTGTGTAACGTGCTGCAATCGTAAAACACAGGACTCCGATTCCTGCAGACAGCGGTTCAAATCCCCTTCCGACCATCCAGATTTACGCTTTCGCTAGTTTCCCTTAAAGTGAAGAATCGGTCGATTTAATCCCCCATGTGCTCTGTCTCTCAGTACTATAATCTCCCTCGCTTTTTTGTGTCTGTGTTGCAGGCAAATGAGATATATATTGGCTTAAAATCGACCGAAGTGCATCAAAGGCCTACAACATCTTTACGGGAAGAAATAATTTTAATTAAAGTGATATATATAAATTTCAGGCTCTCGTTAAGAGTGATCGCGATTCACTGGGATGCATATCATCGTAAACTGAATTGTAGGGTCTGTTTTTCTGAAACTGTATCTATGCTGCGACTCTTTTTGTTTTTCTCCGTTTTTAGCAATCGAAAACTGTGAACGAGACACTTATACTGGCAAAATACGCTGTAAGCAAGAGTTATTCAAAAAACATATTAAACATCTGACACTGTCTCCGGCGTGAAAGGATGATATGTCGTTTTAAATGAAACTAATTCTTTTTATCTCTCAAGAAAAAAACGCAGGAAAAAATGTTAGAGCTTAACGTTCAGTTCGCCTCGAGATCACTGGAGATGGAGCTCTAGCTGAATTGGACAAGGACAGCACAGGAATTTTACTGCAGCTCTTCTAAAGTGACATTGCCAGCAATCGCTTCAGTGTCAGATGGAGATCGGCCAGTCTTCAATTTTACTTCATTTGAATACATGTACAGTGCATTAATCAACGTGCCACTCCACCTGGTTCTTCCTAATGAATCATGACATTTGATCGGATGACGTACTCTAAACTGTTACCCCATTCAGATAATTTGCTATTTAACACTTTGAATCCCTAAGTGCTGACGGTAACAGTATCGTGTAACAACAGACATTCCATCGATTGCAAATAAATATCTGAGACTGATGTTGAGGAACGCATCTCAGTATCCACGAAGAATCTGAAAAAATCAGTCGGATCCTGAGTAACTAGTAAGAAAATGAATACGTTTCGCATGTTTGGGCTTCTTTTGATTTTCAGTAGTCAGGCACGGAGATGGTGTGGTTTGTCGCGTTCGACGCTTTTCTTGTCTGACGCTTTTAACTTCCCTGTTCGCAGGAATTGCATTTGCAGAGTGCTTGGAAAGCGTACTAGCGGCCGTGGTTTCTACGTGCTCGGCGCGTACAATCGATTTCCTGTAACCCACTTCCTTTCGTAGCACGCCAACCGGCTGAAATAACTCCTCTAACCACGCTTTCGCGATTCGCTCTTCGTGTCACACGAATATCGCTTCGAACCCGAAAATTTTGTCGTTTCTTTTGAACTGCCGCACGTGGTGTAATATTTTACGCTATGTGTTTCACATCTGATATAATCTTTCAGGGAGCTAACGTATTTTTTATACGAGCACATTAACGTAGTTTATGAGTACCGAATAAGCAGAAAAATATAACGGAAGAGTATTCAGGTTACGAAACTTTCTTCCAGTAAACTGTAGTCTATAAGCAATACTTTCAGTTAACACCATTTCATTTTTCAGTAGTTTTGTCACTACTTACTGACAAATATAATATCCATGTTTTTGTGAAAGGACAGACATTTCGCACTGGTGTGTTACTACGTGAAACTTACCTAAGGTAGACTTCTCAGTGGCATAAGGCTGTTGCAGTCCATATTATGTTTTGTCCGTTGTTATTCTTTACAGCGACAGTCCATTTTCTTTTGATGTTGAAAACTTTTGTAATTTCTGGTTTTGTAGTCGCTCACTCTGTGTCAAATTACGTCCACAGAAGGTACTGTGTTTAAAGTTTTAATGAATACAGCGGTGACATGATACAGTTAGACTAGCCCATATCTTGTAATCGCTCAGACTTACAGCGCTAGATACCTATCATCGGGAAAGAGATATGTAAAATCCGTCCGTAGAAGGTGTTGTGTTTAAAGTTTTAATGAATACAGTGGAAACATGAGACCACTAGATTAGTCCACTTCTCCATTTATTCAAATTCCTGATAACGCTGCAGGAAAAACTTTCTTCATTTGTGGTTTCAGTCATAATGTTTTTCGTTTGGTTGTGAATCTCTAGTTAACGTAAATTCGTCAGAAAGTAAGTGTTTTTCTTACAAAAATAACGTCATTCTGCGCTGTGCTCTCTTCCAACATGTTGCTCATTCAGTGATTGTAATTTCTTATGTCAAATTATGAAAACCCCATGACACTGTTTTTGACATTTCTTCATTGATGTAGGTTTTCCCATGTTAACTATGTACAAAGCTTAAAATTGTAAACAACCGGTAGTGACAGATCTGAGGATTGATTACCTTGAATGTGGAAAAAACACCGTAGCGCAAACTGTGTCATTTGTACGTTACTTTTATGGTGATAGAGTACAAAGACTGTTACTGCAAATAAGTGTTGTAGAGACTACTCGACCGTGCTGTGTGAAATGAATGGAAATTGAGTAGAACCTCCAGAGAAACAGTAAGCTCGTCAAAAGGTCGAGGAGAGATTTCGATGCCTTTGTGCTGCGACGATATCCCACATCAAATGGGACGGTAGTAATGACAGAAGAAACTTTATTTCAGGATATTTACTTGGAGATGACGGGGATTTTCAATGTAATTATTGAATGGTATAGACAAAACAGTGTCTACATTTTACCTATTTTTAAGACTAGTGTTCTTTCTTTATTTAGGCTGAAATATCATTTTTTGACTTTTCTTTAGCGACGAGAAAAATATTTTTCGATTTAATTTTACCTGAAGCAAAGAAAAAAAGTTTTTAAAATTGTCTCAAGAATTTTTGTTGACGCAGGCTCAGACTGAAAACTGGCAAGTATTCGTTTTATATATACCTTCATTTAAGAAAAGAAAAGTGCTCCCATTTCGTCCTTGTCCCTTTATCAGATAAGCTTTATTCAACACAGATTCATACTTTGATTCTTCCAAGTAGGAGAAAAGCCCTTTGATCAATGTTTTCTGCAAATATATGTCTACAAGATATTCCAAGGTGTTCTAGTCTACCTAGCACTAAGGTGTGTACGAGAAAGCAGATTTTTCTGTATATTTTGTTATTTGGCCTAAATGTACCATATTTTTTTTTTTTTGTAAGCAGGCACACATACTCTTATCTAGTCGTCATCTATAAAGAAAAACATCCACTGCAAGATTGGTTCAAATGGCTCTGAGCACTATGGAACTTATCTTCTGATGTCATCAGTCCCCTAGAACGTAGAACCAGTTAAACCTAACTAACCTAAGGACATCAAACACATCCATGCGCAAGGCAGGACTCGAAATTGCGACCGTAGCGGTCCCTCGGATCCAGACTGTAGCTTCTAGAACCGCTCGGCCATTCCGGCCGGCTCTTCTTTAAGACTTTTCGTCGAACAGTACCGGTGCAGCTTAGTTGTAACGCGGAAGAACGTTCCTACAACTATTTCCATTGGGTATCGATGTTGGCTTTTACTGATAAATAATTATTGTTTCCGGATCGAGCACATTAAAATCCGTAATTTAAGTCTCATTTGTATTTTGAACTTTTGGTCCGTGCAATAACGTTCCCTTGTCGGGAAATAATAACGCTACGCACTTGAGGGTTGCCTAAGAAGCTCATCCTTTATGAATCTAGTAGCAAACTATGGCCACCTTCCTGAGTCATTATGAGGCAGTATATAAAAATACAACTTTCAAGATTGCTAGTATATGTATCCGCGGCTGGATCAGCGAGGTCACAACGTCCTGCACCATCCTTGAGCAGCTGAGCGATCATGATCTCGATGTCATTCTGATTGCTGTAGGCTGATTTCTACATAGCGGTATGTAGAATGGCTGCGGTGGTGCTGCAGCTGTTATTTACGTTTGTACGAATATACGACGCCAGAGGTGCAACGCCCCGTAGCGGAGCGCCGCCTTATGTCACAGTTATCTAATAGCGGTCGATAATCAGTGGTGTTTTTACCGCCACAGGTAGCTATTTTGTCACATTACGTGCCAGCTCGAACATTTTAAACGAGAAGCGACACTACTCTGTTACAGGAACGCAACCGACACAAATGTACACAGCACTTTCCGTAGAACGAAATAAATTTTAAAGTAATTTCATCTAAGTTTCTAAACCTATTTACATGACTTTTCAAGACGTTGGTTCCACCAAAAGGCCATATGCTTTTAGGAAGTATTGAAGGCCGTGTTTCAAGTACAGTATATGGCTTATCAATTAACGAAATAATATTTTCAGCAATGAACGTTTAGTGGATTCTTCTGGCGATTAGGTCCTTTTCAGATGACTTCCGCTAACTGTTGTAGTAGGATTACTCTTATCTTCACGTGACGGAACACAGTTCTTCAAAATGTATAATAGTATGAGTGTGACATTGCTTCCTGGGTGTATATGCTTCATCATCTACACGTTGGATGTATACATTTTACCTAACTTTTATGAAAATCATCGTGTCAAAGCTCAGTTGACAACAATACGCCGTGAAACGTCATTTGTTCAAATACGAGTGTGGCGACTATACTTCAGTCGTGATAGTGAGACGTGCTGACATACTAAGGAGGATCATTTCTTCTTCCTTTTTCTGTATTCGTCATGTTTATATCTTTCCCATGTCGATGAATGATGAGAACTTTTGCAGTGTTATTGTTGATGGTTGTAAAAATGAAAAACGGAAAAAGGTGAGAGCTGTTGCCGGCTCATAGTTCTTGTCTTTAGAATAATACGAAGAAGGCTGCCAAACCAAAGCGACGATTCGTAGGATTTGTCAGAATCCCGTGCCCAGCTCCATGAGACAGCAAGAGTTCAAGATTTAACGCTGCAGCTTGACCACCTGTCTCATTATCGAGGACTGTGCTTCTTCTCTTTTCGTAGTTGACCAATAGTTCAACAAAAAATAATTTCCGATAACTAGAATCCACAGCAGGCATTTGTGTTCTAGACGTGCCGGTTACCAGCTGATGTAATCACTGAGGTTTTTCTTCTGACCTATAGAGAGCTTTATGGACATTCAAATCAGATCAGAAAGTGGCTTCGTCAGCCCAGTTGTGCATTCCAGATTTTGTTTTAGAAATCAGACGCAGAAGATGATTTTCTCCTCAGGAAACTGTCTTCGCTCACTATCTGATGAACTTGGATGTGATAAGAACCAAAATCACTATCATGTAGAAGTATGCAGACGGTAATTCTGCTTGTCCTTGTCCCAGAATGTCGTCCTATTCTTCGTGCAGAAACTCATCAGTCGAGATATATAGCAACCGTGTCTTCAGTCGCCGAGAAAAACATCTTGTGGTGACGTGTAAGTTCTTGATGTCACTCTGCATAAACTCGCTTTGTGTGTAGGTAATTTTAGCGCCATTATCACACTATAATATGCATATCAAATGCCTCTTTTTTAGCAAATGCCATTACGGAATGAATAATTTAGGCAATCGTAAGAGTACCACAGAAACGTTTAACAGTGTACCACCCAAGATGGCCGTTGTTAGACAACCGTAATGGCACGACGGGCATAATGGCACCAGTAGTGAGGAAATGCAAGCTACACTATCAAACATCAACACTTCCTATTCGTTTTGGTTGATTCGCGTGGCGCGTCATTATGTTGGTGTCATGGAAATGGAGCAAATCACAAATAAAGGTGTTAATTTGTAATGTTCAGTACTAAGAGTTCTTTTCAATTGTACAAATGTTTTCCATTTTCCATGTAAAATTCGAAGGTTGAGATCACCTCGTACATTTGTCTGGTATCTGTCGCGTAATGAAAGGTTCATCATTCTATTTATCCCTATCGAATGAATCGTATATAATCGAATGCATCATTTGAGACAAGAAAATGGTCAGTGCATTATATCTGAAGCACCCTGTGTATCACCTTAAAAGACTCGTTTTGTGAAGGCCAGATGTCGCTGACTTCTCAGTGCTATGTTTTCAACTGTTTTACTTCCCTTTTCAGTTCCTCACTTGACGCTATATACTTATGGCTACAGTATTTCTTGAATTATGGGGCTAATTCCCGATGAGTATTACAAAGACATGACAGATGCTAGTAAACATTTGGCTACATGTAGAGGACATTCGTCGAAAAAATTCTGCACTACAATTTACAAAAGTACAAACATGTGCCGAACTCAGTTACTGGAATTTGCGCCTCGTGTAGAAGTACGTTGTATGAAGATTTAGGTTTCTTGTCCATAATCGCGTGACTCTGTACATGGTACATGTACGCATCATCAACACGCGAGGAAAAGCGTCAAACTATACATATGTAGCATGCTCTAAAGAAAAGACCCTCAGCGGCCGTGGCAGTCAAATTGCTGTTTCTGCAATCACTTGTTCAGAATTAGCGCCTTATGATGATTTGTAACTTTATATTGATTTGTTTCTTGGGATATCAGCCGATAGAGGATTCCTTCTGCGAAAATGTATTTTTATCTTAATATAATTGGCTCCACAGAAAAAAGTTTACACAGCCTCCAGAAGGAATAACGTCAGGAATCATTAGTAAGTTCCTCTCATACATGAAGTTCATCATTTGTACAGCTCCCCACAAGAAACGCTCTTGTGAATCTCGGCAAGATCAGTTTCACCGTCGTATAACACTGCTACGCTCAAATGTACGTAACTGAAGTACAGATAATTTTCGAGCATCCATTAAGTGGGCGTGTACATATAAAATACAGAATATACGTTCTGGAGGGATGCAAGTAAGGTCGCAGAAGTGCCAAATACAGATACCCAAGACTTCAAGGGAGATGTTAAGGATCGCAGGAACTTCTGATCAGATGAGTCGTTATTTTTAAAAAAGAAAAAAAAGTTTATGTAAATGCTTCTCTGTGGAAGTTTAACGAGCCTTCTGTATTAAGAGGCGTGTGAAACTTTTGAGTAAAGTAGATAATCGTGAATAGTTTGTCTCTAAAAAGTAACAAAAGATTTTTTGAACAGAATTATGTCACTATTTAAGTAACGACAAAATTATTAATTAACACCTAAAATTTTCTCGAATTAAATAAAATTCATTGGTTGTGCTACATACGAATTGTCAGAATTCGTCAG
The DNA here is from genome assembly GCF_023897955.1 of Schistocerca gregaria. NCBI lineage: Eukaryota > Metazoa > Arthropoda > Insecta > Orthoptera > Acrididae > Schistocerca > Schistocerca gregaria. The sequence goes on along the minus strand of NC_064931.1, from coordinate 34,364,665 downwards.
TAAGAAGCGAGATTCATTTAGTAATTGACAGGTATTGATTCTTTGCAAGACCGACTACTCATAAATTGCGACACCACTATTGGTCTAATTGATTCCCTTAATTCAGTACCCGACGCTAGTTATCTGTTTCGAATTACGAGTTAAAAAAGCTTTATATGCATTCAGTAGTACAAAACTGAAACGGGAGCGAACGACTATTTGGTGTTATCTTCAAATCGCGAACTGCTAATGGTGGATTATTCATGAGCTGAAGTTACAGAAAAATGAACGTCCTGCCTATGACGACTTCCAGCATCTTTGTCGCAGCAGGCATCGTCTCAGTTCCACAGCTATATTTTACTGAGACGACGTTTTTGCTATGTGATTATGACGCTAATGAAAGCTCATGAATTCCTCATTCAAAGTGTACGGTCGTCGGCTGAACTCCAATCAGCCACGTGAATGACTTACTTGTTTAGTTATTTGTCGCTTCAATGTGATAATTAAGCGGATTACGTTCCATACACAACAGTGTTAATTAAAGGTAAGTAACTACGATACTGAATATAGGCTTCCTTTAACGTAGTCATTCAGGGATTTATTTAATTTCAAGCAGCATAGTGTTATGTTAATACATGGAATTTAGAAATTTTGATCCTTTGATTTGACTGACACACACACACACACACACACACACACACACACACACACACACACACGCCTACACGCACAAGCGTGGGTGGGAGCTCACACACTCCCAAACAACTTCTTTCAGATTCATAGGACAATAAAATAAAAAGCCTTTATTGCACTGCTACAACAAAAGAAAACGATGAATGAACCCAAGAAACATGTGACATTCGATGTGTGCAAGTGATAATAGCGTTGATTAATCTTTTGAATTTGGTAGTTTCCTGTCTGATAAAGAACAGCATCAGAGCAAAAAGAGAGGTGCGTTGGGCCACGTACACATCCTCCTCTGTTCCCTTCATTGGGAATTTTACTCTCTTGTTCTATCCTGTGTAGGTTTCTGTGCCATAGAATGCTGGAATAATTACCTGAAACCATTTTGTCACCTGTAGAAGGAAATTCAGGTTTTTTCTTCATTTTTGTAATACTGTATACAATGTTTTGTTTTACGTATGCCCCAGGCCTTCTCGGCGCATCTATGTCTACAAGTACAGATAATCCACGCCTTTCACATTAACTCCAGCAATCTTTTAAGACTGAAAATAATGGTCGGTGCATGAGTTTGATTTGTGTATCTGGAGCTTTCTATCAAAATTTTTACAAAAGGAAATATTTTGTAGTAGAGATAACTGAACATTAATAAGGAAATAGTTTCAGTTGAAAAATTTATTTTGATATTTTCGTGCATTATAATTTCGCCTGTGTTCCTTTTTTTTATGAGAAACGTCTAAGAGGACGCTTGTAACACAAGAAATCTCAACAATAATGTAGGAACCACTTTTCATTTTTTCTGACACCCGTGATTTTTTTTTCTCTGTATGGATACTTCCGTTTACTCGGAATGTCCTGTCAATATTCGTTAACAGGTTCCTAAACCAGATCCTTCGTACCTAAGCTTAACAGATATACCAACATATAAACAATGTAGTTACCTTGACGACGTACGTGACCTACAGTATAAATATGCGTAATAACATTGTGGCACATTTATCGCCAGATGTATGGGTATGCGAAAATGGAGAGTAGAGACTGCAATAGAATAGTTACTCAGCATTCCTCATAACATTTTGCTGAGACCAGAAAAGAAAACTAAGTACCTGCAACTGAAACGCTAATTGAAAAGCAATGAATCAAGGAGAGCCGAAAGTCTTCCTCAGTATCTTATGTCACCATTCTCGAAGGGAAGCATCGTTGTTTCATCAATAGTCCTAACAGTATTAGTTACACTAATACTCTGAGAAAGAAAACTTACTCTCAGGAGGCTGCGTTACGCCTGGAACTGGAAAGAAAAAATTAATCATGAGTACGATAATGGCTATGCAGCGCTCCCGAATAGCGAGTGGTAACAGAATGCTATCGGTAGCCCATGTCACAGCTGTAGGCGAGGGCGTTGTAGTCGCGTAGCTTTTGTGCTCTGCTGACACCGTGTCGGGGAACTGTGAATGACGTACGCAGAAGGCTCTCCCGTCTTCCCTCTTTGCTGAATATACTATTGAAAGGAACAGTTTCAAAAACTTTAACATTCTTTGTGCTAGCAACGTCCATCGTTCCTTCAAAGAAACAAAATGTTAATTGTCAGTTATTTACTATTCTACGCTATCCTACGAAAAAATGAAAGTATTGTATTATACAAAGAAGAGCTGAACCGTTCCTTAGCTGCTAAAAATTAGGTACAGAAGGTTAATCAGTGTAAAACAAATCATTTTACTAGATCCTTGTTCCTGGGAAAATATAACATGGTGAACGCTAAGTTTCCTGTAATAGAAAGAAAAGTCATCGAATGCCATCGTTATAACTATAAAATGCAGAGAATTAGCTGTGAGTTTCCTTAACATCACACACAGAAAAGAGAACGCTAACGTTGCAATATGAATGCCGCTATGCAGGCACTTTGCCAATTTCCGGACCTGCCTGACGTCTTTTCTGGAGCAGTCCATCGATCAGTTTCTTCTCATTCCTTGCCTTTTCTCGACGACATTGGCAGTGATACCGGGAGACGCAAAAACAACGCTCTTGCGAAAAAATTGGTAATCATGGGTAAGAATTGTAATTCTGAAGAGCGATTTCGTCGGAGAGCCACACTAGGGAAAGGAGGTGTCGCAACGTTCGTGACTTCTGTGAATTAGGTCTAAGGTTGGAGATGTGCTCACACACATTTGTGCGCACTCACATGCACGTCCGGTCGCCCACCCCTAGTCACCTCCACCCACATCCACACACACACAACCACCCAACCAACCACCCACCCACACACACACAACCTCACACCCACACACACCCACAACCCCCCTCCCCCCACATACACACCCACAGGGCCACGAATTTGATGAAACAGGGTAAGGTAATCGTTCCAGTGAATGGCATGTAGAAAACTGGTCAGATTGATACATACGAAATTATGAGGAAAGAGCTATGTGAAATTCATCTACGTTGTACAGTTCGCAATAAGGCGACTAAGGAGAAACCTTTAAGAAACGAGATGAATTTTTGTTTTGTTTTTACATTTTTTTGTGAGGTGGAGAATAAAGAGAAAGAGAAAATGACGCCTTTCAGATATCTGATTGATTTCAGAGTGGACGACACTACCTGTCTGCGCTAAGGTTCAAAATACTGTTTCCGATAGCGATGATGTGAATGGAGGTATATCGTAGTATAAGACTATCTCAATTCCCTGTTTCTGCAGACAGATGCGACTGAGCACCGGTAACAACACTTACGAAAGAAAAGTGGAGGTGCACATGGGGAAACTTATTACTACGATACCTGATAAAAAGTTACGACTAACACTGAGGCCCAAGATCACACACTTCACGTAGATAGTTAAAAATACCCGAAAAACACGTAAAACAAGAACCTCGCACGACAGTCGGGCATCGAATTGGCTCGCTTAACGCTGAAAGTACGCAGTGGCACAAAATGTAGTATAACGGTGCTGCGAGTATTTGCTAGTGAGACAAATGAAAATGTGAGATGTCCACGTACGTCTGTTCTTCTAGGCAGTCTCGAGATTGTGTCCCAGTGTGAAATCTTCCTGTACCGACCGGTATTATCCTACAGCTTACGATCTACACGTTTTTTGCTATCCCACGAGTGAAATGAAAAGTGGCTGGTGAGGGCATCCAGCAGATCAGTCAGACATGCTGGCCAATTTGCCGTGGGAATATCGCAAACCAGATACATCAGTACGCTCATTCTACAATAGCACAAATGCTCTAATTTTGGCCGCGTGCGTGTCCGATACACAATGTTTAAGTGTGTGGCCCTCGTGCGTTGTGTAAGGGGAAAAGGTAGAGTGGACGTGCCGCCTTTACTGACCTGCGGGCGGCGGCGGCGGTTCGGGCTCCCTGAGCGGCGCGAACGCCTCGGCCCTGGCGGCCAGCGGGGGCGGCACGGCCAGCGGCGCCCTGCCGGGGCCCGCGGGGGGAACCCCCGTGCCGAAGCCCCCCACGCGGCCCACCGCCGTCGGGCCGCGCCGCAGCTGCTGCTGCTGCTGCTGTTGTTGCTGCTGCTGCTGCTGTTGTTGTTGCTGCTGCTGCTCCTCCTCGCTGCCGATCAGCGTGTTGAGCATCTTGCTCGCGAAGCTGAACATGGCGAGGCGGTGGCGCCGGCTGTTCGCCTCGGCGCCGGCGGCTCGACTGTGCGCGCCCACGGCCGCCCCCGCCTCCGCCTCCGCCTCCGCCGCCGCCGCCGCCTCCGCTTCCGCCGCCGCCGCACGCGCAGCGCCGCGGGCGGACGTCGCCGCAACTGACGCCGGTCGATATGGGCGGCGCTCCGACCCGCGCGCCTCGGGTCGATGCTGCCGGCCGCGAGATGAAAGCCTCGGCCCTCGGCTCTCTTTCGTGGGCCACCCGACACCCGACACAGACGCGACACGCTCCACCCCTTTCACTCCTCTTCCGGACATACTACTGAGCACCCGACTCGCGTACATCGCGTGCCACCTCCGTCTACACTTACGCGCTCGTTCGATCCTCGCCGCTTACGACCGGACGGTCACGTTATGCATTCAGCGATCGACAGTTGCCCACAAAATTTCACAGTCATCTGTAACTTTTAGCCTTCTTCACAAAGCAGGTGCTAATGGTCCTCGTGTTCTTGGAGGGACTGACCACACAGACAAAAATTCAGTCGCTGCCGTATTCAAATGGTTCAAATGGCAATAAGAACTGTGGGACTTAACATCAGAGGTCATCAGTCCCCTAGACTTAGAACTACTTAAACGTAACTAACCTGAGGACATCACACACATCCGTGCCCGAGGCAGGATTCGAACCTGCGACCGTAGCAACAGAGCGGTTCCAGACCGAAGCGCCTAGAACCTCTCGGCCACACATGCCGGCTCGCTGCCAGAAGACGTGACGCTAATACAGAGGAACTCCACCTCTAGCATCGATGATGGTTCAGTTCAGCGAGGAAAGGAAACCACGAGGTTCTTCAGGTATGCCTAGCCCAGATGAAACAATTCATTGACGATCGAAATGTTAGTGTGATATCACATATAAATATGAGCCCACTTGCAAGTTTCCGCCTGACGCACCGAGTGGTGCGTGGCCACTCATTGACGCCTCTAGTGGCGCCGGACACGAGCGCCTTCTTCCAGCACGATACAGGAGCAGCTACTCACCTCACGTGCACTCGGAGCCTCATCAGTACGACACCGTCCTTCGTGCTTAATACAGCGAGACTCGTGCTAATTGATATTGTGATAGCTGGGCTCTGTTTCTTGCTGCCTTATTTTTAAAGTTTAGTAAATCTTACATTTGCTGCGTTAACTTGTTCACTAATATTTCTGCTCCCGTCTGGCTTTCCTACGACGACAGTAGCCGCAGCACTCTGCTGTGTACAAAGTCGCACACAACAGTTAACGTTCTGAAATTGAGAGGATTTTCATTGCTACATTTCACCCGCTGTTCCAGATAGTTCCAGACACTTTCTATGAGATTAGAGCAGGGCTATTTAAGAACCAGGCCAAATTTGGTAAGCTTCCTGAGTCTTCGTCAAACCGGGAACATATGCGTGCAGCTCTACGAACACCGTCACTGCAATCGGGGACGACGGGAGTGTTGACAGCACACTCATCATGAAGTGTTGTAGTAAGAGCAAAACTCGCTCACCACGAACGATAAATGAAAATTCTGATGGATGTTCCCGGTAACCTGAACCAGTGAAAGCAAGTCACGGTACTAAATAAAACCAAATTACACCAGAGAACCTTAGACACTGGACTCGCATTCGGGAGGACGGCGGTTCAATCCCGCGTCCGACCATCCTGATTTAGGTTTTCCGTGATTTCTCTAAATGCCGGGATGGTTCCTCTGAAAGGGCACGGCCGACTTCCTTCCCCATCCTTCCCTGATCCGATAAGACCGATGACCTCGCTGTCTGGTCTCCTTCCCCAAACAACCGAACCCAACACCAGAGAACCACCTCCGGCCCGAGCTACACACCACTCGCTCACTGCGCCTATTGCGCAGTCGCTGTACTCGACGTTTTGCGTCATTTGCAAAGAAGTAAAATAGCAGTTTGTCGGAGTACACTTCTCGCTTCCAGTCAGTTTTTGTCCAGTGTGTTGTTTGTTACACTGAAGACTTCTGTGAGCAGTGGCCTTTTGCGAGGTACATGATTACAAACTTCCTAATGCTCTTTCAAAGACTGGTTAACATGGACCTGCATTCAGTGACAGCAGGATCTGAAACGAGTCGGGACACTTTTCTCTGGTCTTAGTTGAATAGGATCCTTTTCCAACCGTTGTTCTTATATCCTATTACGTGGCTGCGACTGGTATACCATTCCTTGTGGACACATGGTGTGGTGTCGATCGAAGAGTGACGTCCGAGGTTACAGTTGGTACTTCACAACTGCACCACAAGCTAAAGACAGTTTCCCCAGACGCAGCCACTAACGAGATTCGTCGGCGAAGACGCGCCTTCAAGAAGTTCCATACGCCGCCACTACCACAAGACTACTTACGTCAGTGCGTAGCGCCGCTCACCCCACTCTCTAGTGCTACTTTATTATTCAGGACTGTGTATCAATCTTCGACGTTAAATGGACATTGAAATGTGACTGCCCCTAAGTGCTAGCCAAGTATAAATCGTTCTCTGTACTCTGCGACAGTGTGAAATTGTAAGTAGACTGTTTAGGTTTTTATATTGGTAACGTCACGTAGCGCTCCGTATGAAAATCACTGGCTGTGCTGTGCGCAGTCTGTGGCTGGTTGGCATTGTTGGAATATTCGCTATTGTAGTGTTGGGCAGTTGGATGTGAACAGCGCGTAGCGTTGCGCAGTTGGAGGTGAGCCGCCAGCAGTGGTGGATGTGGGGAGAGAGGTGGCGGAATTTCCAGAGCGGACGATCTGGACATGTGTCCGTCAGAAAAACCAAATTTATAACACTGGATATAGTGACGTTTGAACGATATTAAGGTAAGTACATTGTTTGTTCTGTATAAAAATCTTTCATTTGCTGACTATGCCTATCAGTAGTTAGTGCCTTCCGTAGTTGGAATCTTTTATTTAGCTGACAGTATTGGCGCTCGCTGTATTGCAGTAGTTCGAGTAACGAAGATTTTTGTGAGTTAAGTGATTCATGAAAGGTATAAGTTATTGTCAGTCACGGCCATTCTTTTGTAGGGATTTTTGAAAGTCAGATTGCGTTGCGCTAAAAATATTGCGTGTCAGATAGTGATGATCAGAATAAGTAAAGAGAGAAACGTCTGAGTACGTTCAGTTTTGCTTAGCTGTTTGAAAATCAAATAACTTAAAGGGTTTGCCAGCACAGTAATTCATAAATTTTTCTAAGGAGAGGTTTCAAAATATTCGAGTGTTGTTCAATAAGTAATGTCCGACTTTTTTTTAAAAAGAAGCCATTAATATACAGGTTGTACATAAAGTCCCTGAACACTTAATTATTTATTGCACAAGACCTAAACATTGTATAGATATCATACATATTGCATTTTGAAGAGAAACTCCGAAAGTTCTTTTTACGAACATTCGACATGCAAACCATGAGTGACCTGGCAGACGTCAATACGGTAATCGAATTCTTGGCATACTCGTCCCAGCATAGCATCGTCGACTGTGCCAGTAGCTTCCCGTACTCTCTCCCGGAGCTCTGCTACATACCGTGGTAGAGGCGGTGCATACATCAGATGTTTAATGTGTCCCCACAGAAAAACGTCACACGGAATGAGATCTGGTGATCTTGTCGCACTCCAACACACAGAAAACTCGCTCCGCACCTGATCTCGCCATGTTTGAGACCAGCGCTGACTTTCGGCAAAGTACCAAACTACGCTGTGGCGGTATACATGCAAAAAAAAACTTTCAGGGTTTCTCTTCAGAATGACATATGTATGATATCTGTACAATGTTTGGTTCTTGCGCAACAAATAATTGAATTTGCTTCTACGCTTTATGTACACCCCATACATAACCAAACATCCTTGGTGGTGCTTCACATTTTATGTTTGTTCTATGCGCCGGTGAAGCTTCGAACCGTTCTAGCAGATGGCAGAGCCGTAGTGCAGCGTCAAAATGGCGTCTACATACGACTCACGTTACAAGCAGTGCGCTGTTATTGAATTCTTGTGTCAGAAAAAGAAAGTGTGGTGAACAGGCATAAACGTTTGTGTGTAGTTAATAGGAGTACAGTTGGGCGATGGGTAAGGAAAGTTACAGCCTCAGGAAATGCAGAAACAGAGCTCCATGATCAGCCTTGTACGGGACGTCCTGTCACAGCCACTGCTGCAGACATACTGAATCGTGCAGATGCTATTATTCGTGCCGACCGGCGCGTCGCTTCACGACTCGACAACTAGACAGTTGGCTCTACTATTGCCGGTCAGCATTGAAAGTACGTCGGCAATGATCGAGATTCTCTGATATTCTAATAGGTGGTCACGATGGGTTCCAGGAATGCTCACAGCAGAATACAAGATTCAAAGAAAGGCCATTTCATCTGAATTTCTGGAGCTTTTTGAGACCGATGGAGAGGCCTTTCTGTAACGGATCACTACGGGGGACGAAAGCCGAGTGCACCACTTTGCGCCAGGAAGAAATGGCAGTCCATGGAGTAGGATCATCCTCATTCACCACAAAATAAGAAGTTCAAGACAAACACTTCTGCCGGAAATGTCGTGGTGACAGTATTCTGGGATTGTGATGACGTCATTCTCATGGATGTGTTGCCAAGAGGGTCGACCATCAATTCGGAGGCACACGTGAAGACTCTGAATAAGCTCAAGAACAGTTTCCGACGTGTTCGATCGGACAAGAATCCTGCAGAAATCTTGCTCCAGCATGACAATACACGCCCACACACAAGTCTGGAAACCCGGGAATACATCGCCAAAATGGGTTGGACATCATTGCATCATCCACCCTATAGTCCAGACCTGGCACACTCGGATTTTCATCTCTTTGGACGAGTTAAAGATTCTCTTTGGGGAACACACTTTGTAGATGACGGGAGTGTCAGTCATTCAGTGAAAACACGGGCCACGCCTACAGAACAAGAGCTTTTACCAGCAGGGAATACATGATCTTCCACAACGTTGGCGTACGGCCATAGAATGTGAGGGAGACTACGCAGAAAAACAGGACACGGACAAGACTTGTTGATGTATATTGTCATCAAATTCTGACTCTTAACAATAAATATGGTCTGAAAAAAGTGGGGTATTACTGAATGGTCCTCGTACGAGTATGCTGTTATTCAAGTGGACACGCAAAGCGTAGAAGTGAAGTGTTAGAGGTTTTATAGCAAAATTCACTAATATTTAACGCGTAATGTAGTTACTGCTTGACCTCCTCCTGAAGTAAATCCAGCCTCGCTTCGATACACAGAACGACAACGATGATGTGTGCACGTTTATTCCAGTGCCTTGACTTCCTCCCTGCTCTGCCTCGTGGATGATATTAGTGGCCCGCTAATCTGAGCGGCGAAAATTCTGTTGTGTTGTATATACTACAGACTTTTTAACCCTGTATTAGCCTCCACGAGAAATGGCTCTAAGCGAGATTGTTAGTTTCAGGTGCAAGCAAAGTGTAAAACAGATGAAAACCTTACTGTCACAACAAGCAGCGACACAATCGGATGCTGCTCCCAAGCTTCTCAGTTTCACCAGAATAGAAGACGACTAGTCGGAATATAGCAAGCATCTGGAAGCCCACTTCATTGCATTGGACATTAAAGGAGTGGCGCATACTGATTTTCTTCTATCGACGGTTGGGGCAAACGTGTACAGACTGTGTCTCAATGTGTGCCCCGACTCTCGTCCACAAAGTACTGCTTATAAAGAGCTCGTTCGCAAAATAGACGAACATTATGAATCAGTCACTAAAATAGTAGATTGCTGAACGGAAAGGATTAACGAGACATTGCAGCCTCAAGTGTTCTTGGAGACTAAGCTACAGTGATGTTATGTTAAATGACACAATCACGTAAATTGTGTCACACGCAGGCATACGCAGTGCTATCCTAAAATTGTCAGTTCCGGGTCTGAAAACAATTTTACAATTGCAGAATCTCGTACTGTTGTAGATACAACTGTAGTTAATTTTGAGGCTCTATCTATTTCTGTTGCCAACGGCCTTGCCGCAGAGGTAACAACGGTTCCCGTCGGATCACCGAAGTTAAGTGCTGTCGGGCTGGGATGGTCGACCGTCAGGTTTGCCGAGTGCTGTTGGCATTGTGAGGCCAATTGAGGAGTTACTTTATTGAGAAGTAGCGGCTCCGGTCTCGGGAACCGACATACGGCTGGGCGAGCGGTGTGCTGACCACGTGCCCCTCCATATCTGCGTCCAGTGACGCCTATGACTTAAGGATGACACGGCGGCCGTCTTTACCGCTGGGCCTTCATGGCCTGTTCGGGAGGAGTTTAGTTTATCTATTTCTGTTGTTCATAGCGCACAAGGTACACGGCCTAATGTTAATCTTAACGTGACTTAAAAAAGGACTCGATCAACAGTGAAACAATTAAATTTCGATTAGACAAAAGTGCGTCTTTTTCCCTCATCAACAAAGACACCTATGAATTGATCGGAAGCCCGTGGCTACAAAAGTCTCCTTCTGTTTTGTCTGCAAATAACAGATGTGAAATACCTTAAATAGACATGTGCAGTTTGCCAGAAAATTTTTGTGACGTTACAAGATGTGTTTCATTTCACGTCATATGTTCTAGAGACAGTGCAGACATCTTTTGCTTAGACTTGTTTGATTTGCTCAGGCTGCGCATACAAGACAGTGTGTTACAAATCAGTGTTTCAGTGTCTCATACTCATTTTCTGAATTGTGGAATAAGTCTAGTGAACCTTCTGTCCCAGGATTAGGAACGGCTAAATATTTCGATGTGGACATTGTTATTAACACTTTCACTGCTCCAGCAGTCAGGAGCATTTTCTCTGGTGTGACTATACTCTGTTACATCTTCTGCGAACCCCACAGAAACAGTTCGTTCTGCCAGGTCAGACAAAGTTTCAGCCGCAGGACGAAATTTTCTTCACAGCGTCGGAATCACAGTCTCATCACACAAGTATTGGGTCCTTTTTGTCCTACTTCCTTCAAAGTTCGCCGGCTGCGGTGGCCATGCGGTTCTAGGCGCTTCAGTCCGGAACCGCGTGACTGCTACGGTCGCAGGTTGGAATCCTGCCTCGGGCATGGATGTGTGTGATGTGCTTAGTTTAGCTAGGATTAAGTAGTTCTAAGTTCTAGGGGGCTGGTGACCTAAGATGTTAAGTCCCACAGTGCTCAGAGCCATTTGAACCATTTGAACCTTCAAAGTTCTTCTGAACTGAATCGGCGTAGGGAGAATCTGCTGCGGCACTCTTGTGTCTGCCCCGGCAGTCATGTAGCTCAGCGCCCGAAGCGGTCGGCGCCGTCCAGAGCTGTGCCGACCGAGATCGACTTCGCTCCCCCGCCGCCGCCGCCACCGAGGACGACGACGCCGACGCCGACGCCACCGACGACGACGACGCCATCGGTCCTGCGACCTGAGTCGATATCCGTGGAGCCGCCGCCCCAGGGCAGCCGTCAAGACGCCCCTGGAGATCCGCCAGCTGTCCTCCACACCGCAAGCTCTGCGTCCCTGGATGCGGGCGTGCACACTGTGGCAGGTTTTTCGGCCGGCATTCCCGGTCACTCGTAAGGTGGATACCAGAGTGCGGACAGGGAGCTGCCGTACGGTGGTGCGATGGTTTGGAGAGGGGGGGAGGAGATATCGTGTCATTTCATCATATACCTCACAATGGCACCACAAGCTAAAGACAATCGCCGCGTAGCCAGCCGCAGCCGCGAATGAGTGTCAGCGAACACACGCCCTCAAGAGATTTCAGACTCTGCCGCTGTCTGTAGACTACTTACGTTAGAGCACACTGCCGCTCGCCCCACACTCCGATCGTCAATGAAGACTGCAGCATCAGTATAGCTCAGATTAGGCAGCACCAGTTTATTATTCAGAACTGTGTATCAAAGTTAAAGGTAAAATGAACATTGAAAAGCGACTGTCGCTCAGTGCGAGTAAAATTCTGTGACAGTAACAAATACACTGCCGCTAAAAAATTACTACACCCTTCTAGACATTTCCAGTTCACTCAAGATGTATTGTTGCTACAGTGCATATGGAGTACATGAAATGACTGTATTTTTCAGATCAATAGCACAAGCAGGTCTGAGGTATCATATATCGAGTTGTTGGTCCCGTCTCATCCCATCATATCACACACGTGATCGAATGGAGTCTACTCCTGAGATCACACTGGCCAGGGAAGTAGCTGCACGTCTTGCAGAGTACGTTGAGATTCACGGGAAGTGCACGGACGAGCATTATCCTGTTGGAACAACACATTACCTTCCCATTTCAGGAAAGGCAAAAGAACGGGTATAACAACATTCTGCACGTACCGAGCGCAGGTTGGCGTTCCCTCCAGAAACACTGAAGGAGAACAGGAGTAGCTTATCGCACCCCAACGACAAGGCCTGGGCTGGAGCTGGTGTGTCTTGGACGAATGCAATCTGCGAGACAGCGCTCACCAGGTCTACGTTGTACGCATAAACGACTATCACTCGCAAGCAGAATCTTCTTTCGTCGCTGAAGACCACGGCACGCCTTTCCAAGTAATCCTCTGACGACACCACTCAAACCGTGCGCGTCGATACTTTGGCTAGAGGTGTGTGTCAGTAGTCCCAATGCTAATAACCGGTTCGCAACAGTTCGTGTTGACATGTCTGGGTTCAAAAGCCCTCTTATCGTAGCTGTGGTAGCTGTACGATCTGCCATCGCTGCCTTTACAGCAGAACAATTCTGGTGGGTGTCTGCGCTGCGTGGACGTCCAGAACCTCATCTGCCGGTGTGAGAATGTTCAGTTGACCACAGACACCGGCATCGTTGCACAACTGAAGCATCACGTCCAACTTGCTTGACAGCTCTCCGAAAGGATCATCTCGCCAATCGGAAGGTCACTATTTGACCCATTTCAAACTCGTTCAGTTGGCTGTAGGAAGCACGAGTGCATCTCCGTGGCACGGTTGCCTGCTTGCTTCGCACGTTTGCACCACACCGATCCTTCTGGCTGTGAGCATTCCGTATTAAAATGTACACACAGGTGGCGCTCTAGAAGCTACGCTACTATGGTGTCTGTTGACACCATTATCTGGGCATCTATAATCCCCCGTCATCGGATCACAATCGACGTCGTCTTTCCACATGTGCTTTTTTTTCAGGCAGTGTATGCTTTGTTATTAAAGTGGACATGGAAGGCATCGAAGTTAAGTATAAAAAGTGTTTTGCTAAAGATTACTGACGTTTTATGTGTGTTGTAGTAGCTGTTCGACCTTCCTGGTGAAATAAATCTAGGACTTCTATGACGCACAAAACATGGGATCGTCCATGTTGTTGCAGCAAAACAATCAAGCAATTTAAGTCACATCGTGTTCATGGACATGTCTGAATGCGATAGCTCCGTCTTACCGTTCTGTCTCCACGGTGATTCATGTTACTGACTCCATAAACTGACTGGCACATACCTATCACTTCTTTACTACGACTTACGTCAGCAGTTGTGGATCAGATGACCGCATGCTACTACTCTGCGTCATCTATAAATGACCAGTGTGCTCTTTTAAAGAGCTTACTAATGGTTTGTCCGACGAGCGTACATCATTCAGTCAACAAAGAAATAGGTTAAAGGAACGCATTGTCATTCTGGAGGTCTGACTTTCAAATCTGTTAGGTTTTCCGGGTCGAATTTATTCTTAGTACCCCTAAATCGCTTGAGGTTGAAGCCGGAAGGGTTGCTTCAACAGAGCTCCAACGACATCACTTTAGACCAGCGTCTATTGACCTATAGCCAGTATAGATCAACGAGCGTAATGATTGATAAGACACAACCTCAGATATCAAGGAATAGATAATCTTTATGGGATGTAAAATTTGTAGAAGGAGACCAACTCTTGATTTTCGTAACCAGATTCGAGTTATGTGGTTTGGAATAATAATTAGGGGCGATACAGAGGGCAGAGTATTGTGGAGAGCTATCTTCCGGATGAAGACCACAACGACATTAACAACTGCAAACCTGGGTGATTACAGTCTCATGATGAAAGCCATGGACATCTGTGCACGCACCTCGTCCGGAGGGAAATATTGGCCCCGCCAATACCACTCGTCTGGTGTGATTTGGGACGTGAAATGTGGCGCACGTAAACGACGCATCGGAATCCAGTACGAGTCAAATACGCGCCATAATAAGCATTATGCAGAGTGTTCCCAAAGACCTTCCGGCATTTAAAAAAATCATAACTTGGAAACTATTATAATCAGAGAATTGAAGTTGGTTGTAATACGTTTAGCAGCTCTCAAAGTTTTCTTTTCCTTTGCCATTTGTTAGAGATTTGACTTGGAGTGCATGAAAATGGCAATATGTCGTCTGGCATGCTAAATCCATATCTGTGACAACAGTACTGCGGAATGATGGAGAGGGCACCACCGACAAAAGCAAGTACGAGGGTTGCCAAGAAAGCATTTTTTTCCTCAGCGGAAAACAATGCTACGAATGGGAAAAGTTACGTATGTATTATTTGAAGTCTCCTGAATGAGCTTTCCAAGTTTGCATCACTTGCCACAGATAGCGTAGCTGCAGGACACTTTGAAATGGCGTCTGTAGGTGATGTACGTACAAGCAACTTTCCGTCATTGAATTTCTCAATGCGGAGAAAGAAAATGCAGGAAATATTCACAAGCGCTTGTGCAAAGCCTATGTAGCATCTGCTGTGTACAGAAATACAGTTTTTCGCTGGGCACGGAGGGTGAGGTCATCAGAAGTCGGTTCAGCGGAGCTCCACGATTTGCAGTAGTCGGGGAGACCATCCACGGCTGTCACATCCGGCATGTTGCAGCGAGCTGATGTTGGCATTCGCGAGGACAGAAGCTTTCGTGGAAGACATTTTAAGGACGATGAGGAGATGATTGACACAGTGAAGCAGTGACTCCGCCATCAGGACAAGGATTGGTAACGACAGGGCATACACGCCTTTGTTTAGCGCTAGAGGAAGAGCATAGAACGGGATGGACCTTTCTTGGAAAAGTAGGATGTGTAGATGAAACAGCTTTTTTGTGTGTGTAATTCTCATTATGTTCAATAAAGAATTATTGAAGAAACAAAAATGCGGTGCATTACTTTCTGGGCAACCCTCGTATAATGAACTACTTCAAAAATTGTAGACGGATAGGCAGTGTCAACACCCTTTTACGAAGTGAACGTTATCCTGTGTCTCAAGCACGTGCTTAGAGTCGGCAAGATGCTTTCCAACGTAGTTCCCAGGTTTCAACTGTTCATGTATTGCATGAATTGCAAGAAGCAAGATCAACGCCCGTTAAGTGTTACATAAACTTTTTCACCTTTCAGTGTACAAAGTGCAAATGGTCCAAGCATCGTAACGAAATGATCGTCCCATGCGGTTTTGAGATGAAGCAACGTTACAGATTTTTGTATCTGTGAATCGCCACAAAATTAGGATTTGGGGCTCGGAAAACCCCCGCAACACACGTGAACACATTCGTGACAGGCCGAAGCCTAATGTCTGGGAAGGTGTAATACAAGAAAGGATGATGGATGGGTCATAATGATCCCATCGCATGGCCCCCGCTCTCTCCCCATGCCACGTCGCTAGCCTTCTGATAGCAGGTCAAGTCAAGTATAGCGCGTACTCAACATCAATGACATTGCTACCCTCCGTGCACGAATCAGTGAAGCAATCAGAGCTGTTGATGCTGTAATTCTAACCATGAAATGGGCAGATGTTTTATGAACGACGAGTGGAGCACACATTGTAACTCAGGCACAATAAAAAAAGTTTCGGAGCTGATATACATTTTTTACAACAAGCCACGATACTCTGGTTTTTTTATAATAGTTCCCAATTTATGTTTTTTTGAAATGCTAGCCGGACTTTATGACCACCTTACGTATTTTCATTGCATCGCATTCGTTACCTTCGCCAGCTCGCCATCAGACTGTCATCTTCCAGCCTAACCGAGATCTCAGATCAGTATGTTATCACAACTAATATTCCATATTCAAATATGTTAGCGTCGCCAACTCACAGCTAAACTTACAAATTACAACCTATTCAGACCTCGGGATACGCACAGTCCAAAAATGACGCTGAAGTAAAATAAACATTGTCAGTATTCTATTCTATCTTCGCACATATTTCGTCACACTCCTTGCCACCAATATGCCGCGGGCTAAGGCCGTCTTCTGGTATCGTTAGGTTCAACCGATCCGTCTTCTAGCGATGTTTGATGGTTGATAGCAAGTTCAGTTATTTCACGGCCCCTGTTTGCTCGCAACCCATTCTCGGAGGAATATTGTCCTTTGGTCTTATTGGCATGCTAATTGAAAACGTCTCTCCAGTTGAGAGTTAACCCGTGGCTGGTCGCTTTGCTACATAACCCCTTGACGTAACGTTCTACTCACGACACTCTATTTTACAACTCCTCTGGTAGTAGTATCAAGAGCCAGCCGTACTTGGAACGGGGTAGCACCCCTGTATCTTAGTACGCATAACAACAAGCTTCTATGAATGCTGACTGTCGTAGCTGTTGAATGTCCTTACTTCAACCTTGAGAATACCGAACCCATCTTTCGAAATTATAAGCACAGTCAGCAAACAACAGGACGTAGAACTATTAACCACGTGGCCACTTGTGTCAGCGTTTTTACTGTCTCGCTGTAATTCGCCTAAACTGGCAATCCTGTCTGCCTTTTCGCTCTTACAGCAGCAAATACCTGACTGTTCCTAAACATACAGCTGTGTTTTCTTAAAATTATCAATATTAGTAATTATTGGCCCTTTCTTAATGTTTCAAAACAATAGTGCAACGACAACCCCGTAGAGAACCGGTAGCCGATTGCAATTTATATGAAAAATTACTGAATATTTAGGAGGAGTGTTTCAGTCACTGACAAGTGCTTTCACGTGACACATTCCGGGGTGCAGTTCACGCCATCGTAGAGCAAAGCCAGTATGTTTAGACCTGAAGATGGCGTCTCATTACAGAGGAAGCATTTTTTCTTATGGTAAGGAATGGGAAAGGAATTATCCCATCGTTCACCTGAGTTGATGTAATAGAATTTCGATAAATTGAGTATATAGATGACCCCAGAGGAATTTAATTTACACCCGTTGTCAATATGATACTCACTATGAGGACATCAATTTTTCATTTCGCGTTTCTACATTGGCTGCCGTGGGATGTTTCTAGATTTCTGGAAATGGACCCTTTACACACTTCGAAAAAAGTTTTCGCGAAATAAGCGACTTCCTAGGAACGTCTCGTAACTCAGATTTTTAGATATTTGGTTAAAATCTTTCCAATAGTGGAACCAACTCCTTACACTTTATGCGCAGATTTTGTATTCCCTATTAGTCCAGCCCCATACACATGTGACACACTGGAGTAATACTCGGGGATACTTCACACAAGCGTTTTTGTAGGCACTGTTCTATATAAACGAACTTGAAGGGAAGGTTCAAATGGCCCTGAGCACTATGGGACTTTACTTCTGAGGTCATCAGTCCCCTAGAACGTAGAACTACTTAAACCTAACTAACCTAAGGACATCACACACATCCACGCCCGAGGCAGGATTCGAACCTGCGACCGTAGCGGTCGCGCGGTTCCAGACTGTAGCGCCTAGAACCGCTCGGCCACCCCGGCCGGCTAAAGGGAATGGAGTGCCAACGTCACTGGAGAAGTTCCTTGTGTGGGACAACTCGAAAGAAATAGCTTTCGTGAAGTATAAAATAGTGTTAGCGAAACTGCTGACTGGTGGACACAGACAGACATTCCTTACCTTTGGTAGCAAAACTTCTTATCTATATTTGCGTGTCAACGCATGATTTACGTACCGAAATATATGACAGTTAACAAACAGTTGCAGCTAGTTACTGCTGTTTAAAACAGTAATTACTTGAAAGCAGTGGAACTCTTCTCGCATTTTCGCTAATGTCTCATTGAATAGTTTATTGTCCATGAACCATGCAGTCTCCACCACCATCTATTTTCTTACTATTCCATATCCTTGGGGAAACTTTACCTGCATTTAGTTCTGAAGTATTATAGTGTAGTACGAGGTCTGACAAGAAGGGAACGAAACTGCTTTTATCATGAATGAGTGATTTAACTGTGCCCTTCCACGGTGACAGGGTTCAGCTTGCTCCATCGCATTAGTGACGTAATAGGAACAGTTTATTAGAGCTGTGTTGTCACGCTGCTGCACAGTCACACAAAACGAGCAACCGAAATTACAGATCCAGACTCAACTGGGTTCAACTTTTTTGACGACCACTACCAAGGAAATATTTTGTAAGTATACAGAACTGGAGAATCAATTTCGTTTCCTTCCTATCACATGTTGAATATGAAGTTTTACTACGGAATACAAGTACGAGCCCATAATAAACCAATCCATTAATTTCGGGAGTGCAGCCAGATGAAATGAATTCCATCTAATGTTCCTGTCATATACGTTTGAGCCATCTTTAGAGTGAGCCGGTAGACTGAAGCTACAATACACGTTATGTCCTTTTAAACATTCGCACTGCGAAAACATGAAAACGCCCTTTAGCAAATCGCTCGTCCACTTCGACGGAGATGATAGAGCAAGTTTAAACGTGTAACATCGCAAGGTAATAGTTCAAGATAAAAAAATTGGCGTGTACTATAAAAATCAATAAATTTCGTAATAATTCGAGCAGTTCGTTCTTTTGATAAAATATATTAACGGTCCATGAGCTACAAATCTGAACTTTTCAGAACCTATAAGAAAGTATGCGTTTGAACCCTACTTAGTTCACTCATGTTTAGCAAAATCCTTTGACTTACATTTTGACGAACTAATGAGCTTTGTATCATCACATTAATAATAAAATTAACGTTCTGACATTAAGTAGTTGTTTATTTATATTTTTAAAATTAATTATTTCCATGAAGCCTTGTAACAGATGCATTGAATACACACTTGAAAAGACTACGAAAGGCGTAACATTTGAATATTTGGCAGACGTTGTGACATGTGCATAATTTATTATTCTTTCTTCAACTTTATAAATGAGGTGTTTTCATTAACTAGTTCAATGGAAATACTTATTGTATCACCAGTTCTTGTATTCAGTGATTTTAACATCAAGAAATGTTCACTGAAGATGAAACAAACAATTTTAATTCCATCTTCGTAAGAGTCCTAGACTGTAAAATAAATTGTAAGCAGAAATTACAGAATTTGTTTATTGTTTGAACTGTCTAGTAACTTCACCTCATTTCCCCCGCAGACCTCCAGTTGCTCTAGAGTTGTCACGCGTTGTTAACTGTATGCTGTGAAAGAGGATGTTGAGGTAGAAATTGACTGCGTTATGATTCGGAAAGTTCTGTTGTGCAGTTCATACAGTGTTTGTATTCTTGCAGAAAACTCTATATTCAAAATGTCTCTGTTGAGTTTTGGTTTTTATGGTAGACAGAAATCAGAAGAGTGACTATCGGTATTTACTAATTAGACAACAAAAATGTCAGTGGCACTTTTGTTATCAGTAGCAATTAAACGACTAGTGTAATTTTTCTGCCGGCCAGTGTGGCCGAGCGGTTATAGGTGCTGCAGTCTGGAACCGCGCGACCGCTACGGTCGCATGTTCGAGTCCTGCCTCGGGCATGGGTGTGTGTGTGTGATGTCTTTAGGTTAGTTAGGTTTAAGTAGTTCTAAGTTCTAGGGGACTGATGACTTCAGAAGGTAAGTCCCATAGTGCTCAGAGCCAAATTTTTTGTAATTTTTCTAGTATAATTTTTGTTTTAAACAAGTTTTGCTCAGCTCACATTCCTGTTGTCACTCGGTATTATTACATGGAGTACATATGAATATTTACATGATTACGTTCTAAACATATGTATCTGAAAGTTTGGTGAGTGCTATTTTCTTTATATGTATTGTGTGGCGTGATGAGACTGTCTACTAGATCATTAGACCGGGGTTACGTCAGAGTGGATTCCTAGCATATATTGTTTTGTGTTCACGTCATATTTTTGGCTTCACTGAGCATATTATTTATTTCTATAGCACACGAGTATGTGAATACTCATAGATATTTCTATTTTATGCTTTCATGGTGTTGGTAGCAGCGCATTTTCTTCGGACGTGGAATGAAAACTCTACTTAGCTGAATATTCAACAAGTAGCTCGAAATAAACCTTGTGAGCTAGTTTCTGGGCGCTGTTGTAACACATCTTCCTCAAAACTTTCGAATTTCTGGACTTGGTAAGCTGCCTTTTGACGAGAAATATACTGAGTGGACACTGATATCCGCACATAAATATGCCTGATGACGAAGCTCTCTTTTCTAAGAATGTTAAGCAATGAAAATGCGAGTACTATTAGACGCAATCTGACTTCATTAATAATCTAACACAGGGAAATTTAATTATCACAAGAGTTAAATTGGGCACCTGTACTGATTAATTCTGCGTAATAATTAAGTTTGGTATCAAAAGAACTAATACATTAACTGACAAGTTTAATTTGTCCCACCTCAAAGGCAAAACCAGTACGGTGATCATGCTTAGTTCACAACAGTGATACGGAACTGTTTTCTGCAAAGAACAGGGTTATATTGAATATTAGTATAATAACGCACAGAACATTGCATATTAAGTGCTGGTTGACGGTGTAGACGAGAACTTACCTTGTGGAATGGGTAAGAAATCTACTAAGAACGTGGCAAGTAACCATACGCTGTCGAAGAGTCTGTATGACACTAAAAAGTAAATACCAGTGAAGCAATGATCGTGCTGAAGGCACAAGATCTCAATCAATTAACATTGCTGAGCCATGTTTAAGCGCATACCCTCTTAGCTCCTAAAAGTCAACCGTTAAAAAATATGTATCCTTACTTTACTAATAGGAAGTTACGTGAAAATTTAAGAACATTCCTGTCACTTGATAATTACTTTAACCCAAAAGATGCAGCTGCACTACAAGGAAATACCAGAATAATTGTTACAAGAACCATGTAGCGCTTATAACATGGCAAGACAAAGACTTCATTTACAAAGTAGTCTGGGAACCATTGAAAATGCCGAGAATTGGCACAATTATAGTAAAGACTGTTCGAGAGATAACCGATGCATAAAACATAATGATGGTGATCATAATAAAAGGCAACTTCCAACTTCTAGTCTTAATTTATGGCTATTGAGTAGGGTCCGCTGTTCAGCCTGAATTTTTTTATTAAATCCTATTTTGTCTTGTTTTCCCACACATTTCTTTTCTGTTTTGGAAGAGTGTGTGTGTATCTTCTCTGTTAATCCACTTTCTTATATTCTCTCTCGACGTCCGTAGTGTGGAACAAATCTTTTCCTCATCTTATCTGTTACTCTAGGGCAGGATGAGTTGATTTACTCATAAAATCTCAAAACCCAACCGTATTCTTTGTTCATGACTGGACTTAACATGTTTAGCAACATTCTTTTTTTATCCTTTTCCAAATCTTCTAATGTTATTTTGCATCCAGATAAAAAAGTATTCACGATACTTGGATGACTTCCGATTTTACAACTGTATTATAAAGCCTTAATTTATCCTCTTTAGAAAAAAAAATTTATTATACGGGTTCGACACTTTCATGTATGCTCTTTTCATTGTTCATTTCTTATAGTAATCGTTTCTTTATGACTTTTAGGTTTTTTATTTTCACCCACATGTTTAAAGCCGTCTGTTTTGTTGACGTTGCCATACTTGGTTTTTTTAAATTCACGGCGAGTTACTTTCACTGGTCATGTATTCTGTCTTTTCAAAAGATGTTTGAAGACCTGCCTCTTTAGCTCGCTCCTTCAGAAGTTTTAGTGTCTTTTGCATTCTCTAAAGTCTTATCTGTTATTAAGACATCGCCTGCAAAGGCCAAAGAATTTATTGCTTCTCTCTATCTGCACAACTTTATGTAGTTATTAACATATTGTTTTCATTTTCCATTCGCCTATTACTTTTTCCGGCACACAAGTGAAAAATAGTTACGACAAACCGTATCATTCTCAGTTAATTTAATGCTGCAAATTCCAGCTGTTCTTGCTGACAGTACAAAATTAAACATGGATTCGCCACAGCTCCTTGCTCCTTCCCAGAGAGCGTTTACATTATGGAAGGTGCTACCAAAGTAACTGTGTTGGACACTTCCACCTTTTTGATACGAACTGCAGGTGATTTACTAACTCAAAGACTGCGTTAACGAATCAAAATTAATTTTGGGAATATAAGAGTGTATTTAAAGTAATCCCCAGGTTAGTTAAGACAATCTACTAAGAACCGCGATCAGTAAACTCTGTGGGTCGTCACGCATCATCTGTGCGTCTTAGATCCATTAGAGTCACGTTAAGTGACATTTATAGCACATGCATTTTTCCAAGTGGAGCTTTTGCTATTCTAGAGGTGGAGGGGGGGGGGGGATGGTGGAGTTGCGCCTATGTACGCAGTCTGACAAACTCCTGAAGAGAGTACACGCCATGTGCAGGCTGACTGGGTTGTCCTGGCGTGTATTGTCGACGATGCCAGTGTGTTGGTGACGTCTCTCAGCGAAGTAGGCGCCGTTTTCTACACGGGTTTCGGAGCGTGGCTCTTTCCACCCACGCGGACTTGAGTGCTGTCAGCTCCCAGTGGCTACAATGACGGACGTGCAGATCGATTCGCTCCTAACGCCAGAGAGCAGCCGCTCCTACCACATGCTTTTCCCACACCATTTCGAGGCACGTACTCCTTCACGCGACATACTATTGTTCGTGGCGCGCACGAAACTCTTCACAATATGACACGAACAAAGAACTCCATTCTTGGGCTATAAATGTACGAGAGGAGGGTTCAGAGTCAAGAAGTCATCTCAGCGAATCGATGTCGCGGAATTGCTATCATTTGAGAAAAACGATTGTGACGAAAGTTAAGCGCACGTAAGCATGATGTGTTCGTGTATAACACAAATTTTTGAGTACATAAATATATTTAGCCTACAAATATATGCCAACTATCTTCGCAGATGATGATGACATAGATAGAATGTACCCATACATATTATAAAAGTGTATGAATGCTGCACATCTCCTCCTAAACCACTGGATCGATTTCGATCAAACTTGGAACACATATCTACCATTTTCTGGAAGGAACCACTGTGGAGGTTACAACCACCTACCTCTCAGAGGGGTGGGGGCGGGCGTGAAAAAATAGCGTATTCCAAATATCCAGACTATTTTAATCCATTATTTGAGAAAGAGATACTTAATAACTTGCAACTAACTTTACACGTAATTTCCGGTGACATCCCCAATAAAACGATGAAACGAAAAAGAAGGTTATCGGTCACTATATTTTCGCTGTTCATACAGTAAAACAGTCGCATCTGGCATAAAATTTTAATTTATTACTTCTTTATTACTGCCGCTATTCGCAACACATTTCGTAGACAGTACCCACATATACCTCTGGAAGTACCTACAAAATTATATCACTGTATAACACGTATCTCAGGAGATGTGACTTCTTAAGCATTGAGCTAAGAGAATTTTTGAACGCGGACGTTGCACAAGATCTAAGGGATAGTTCAAGATAATGATGATACATGCAGAGCTAGAACAAATTCTGTATTGAACCGCCTTATACGAGAACCTGAAATTACAAGTACAATCAAAAAATAGAAGAATCTGGGTTGTATATGCGAAGAACCGCACTGGAGAAGGCAGAATTTGAAAAACTTGTTGAAGAGTCTAAAGACCCACACAAGGTCCATGGAAGTTTAATCGATACCAGTGTGGAGAACATATCGGAGTCTATTATGTTATTCCAAGTAACCCTCAACAAGAGAAAAAATGTACCACAACCCTTAAAGTCTCATCAATCAGCATCTTCTGGTCAAGTTGTGCCACAAATTTCTCTTCACCCTAATTGTATTCAGTACCTCCTCATTAGTTATGTGATCAACCCATCTAATCTTCAGTATTCTTCTGTAGCACCACATTTCGAAAGCTTCTATTCTCTTCTTGTTCAAACTATTTATCGTCCATGTTTCACTTCCAGGCCGGCGGTTCTAGGCGCTACAGTCTGGAACCGCGCCGCCGCTACGGCCGCAGGTTCGAAACCTGCCTCTGGCATGGATGTGTGTGATGTCCTTAGGTTAGTTAGGTTTAAGTGGTTCTAAGTTCTAGGGGACTGATGACCATAGATGTTAAGTCCCATAGAGCTCAGAGCCAGCCATTTCATATCCTCTCTACTTCGACCATCATCAGTTATTTTGCTTCCCAAATAGCAAAACTCCTTTACTACTTTAAGTGTCTCATTTCCTAATCTAATTTCCTCAGCATCATCCAACTTAATTCGATTACATTCCATTATCCTCGTTTTGCTTTTGTAGATGTTCATCTTATATCCTCCTTCCAAGACACTATACATTCCGTTCAACTGCTCTTCCAAGTCCTTTGCTGTCTCTGACAGAATTACAATGTCATCGGCGAACCTCAAAATTTTTATTTCTTCTCCATGGATTTTAACACCCACTTCGAATTTTTCTTTTGTCTCCTTCGCTGCTTGCTTAATATACAGATTGAATAACATCGGAGAGATTCTACAAATCTGTCTTACTCCCTTCCCAACCACTGCTTCCCTTTCCTGTCCCTCGACTCTTATAACTGCCATCTGGTTCCTGTACAAATTGGAAATACCCTTTCGCTCCCGGTATTTTACCACTGCCACCTTGAGAATTTGAAAAAGAGTATTCCAGTCAACATTGTCTAAAACTTTTTCTAAGTCTACAAATGCTAGCAACGTAGGTTTGCCTTTCCTTAATCTATCTTCTAAGATAAGTCGTAGGATCAGTATTGCCTCACGTGTTCCAACATTTCTACGTCATCCAAACTGACGTTCCCCGAGGTCAGATTCTACCAGTTTTTCCATTCGTCTGTAAAGAATTCGCGTTAGTATTTTGCAGCCGTGACTTATTACATTGGAATTATTATATTCTTCTTGAAGTATGAGGGTATTTCGCGTGCCTCCTTTCCTTAGATAGGTTTTTAATAGAGTATTTAACGGAAACAATCTAAAAACGAGTTTGAATTATAGCGTGGACTGAACACTATAGTAAGCGGACAAATTCCACAGTCATCTGTAGTTATAAACACGTAACATATAGGTCATCTGTAGCTTATTAAGCAAATTAGATAGGATTTACGTGACAGAGAACATGGAGAAATAAATACTAAGCTCTGAAATCTGATCTGTTTGTTCCTCTGACTATGCAGTTTAAGCGATGGCAATAAAATTCATAAGCAGGAATCATTTAGATTGAGAGAAATTTAGACAGAAAATATAGCAGATCTTGATGAGAAGAATGGTTGGTTGATTCATAGGAGGGGACCATACAGTGAAGTCATCGGTCCCATCGGATTAGGGAAGGATGGGGAACGAAGTGGGCCGTGCCCTTCAAAGGAGCCATCCCGGCATTTGCCTGAAACGATTTGAGGAAATCACGAAAAACCTAAATCAGGATAGTGGGACGCGAGTTTCAACTGTCGTCCTCCCGAACCCAAGTCCATTGTGCCAGCAAATGCGCCACCTCGATGACAAGAAGCTATAACAGATCGTAAGGGAAACACAGAACTAAAGCACGAACATATGTGACCCCTGTAAGCCTGAAACAACGTGGTGGAAGCAAAATAAAGTTAAGAGGTTTGTTTAGCAATACTCTTCTGAAAAATTCCAACAGATGAAACACTAAACAAAAGTGTTGTATGGTTATTTTAGAACACAGAGAACATAATACAGGATCGTATCGCAATCAAGATACTCTATTATGATACAACTACAATGACGAAGAATGAAATGGACGGCATACCGATCAGATTCCAAACAAGGTGTCGAATAGAAAAACGAAACCTCGCCTTGTCCCATACCAGGGCAAAAAGAGGAAAATTTCCTTACTACGTAACATACAGTTTAGAAGCTCCGTAAAAAATTATAATAGCACGAGTATATTTGAATATTCCTATAACTAGAAATAAAAATACAGACCGAAGAGGGCACACTAGAGACTTTTCTGCTCCACACAGGCCCAAATGTATCTGACGCAGAGAGTAGACAACGCCTTAAAACATTTACGAAAGACGAATTACGGCTCAAAGTTAACAAGAATCGCAAGAACAGTCTTCTGGACCGTGCCGCTTATCAACTGAACTTAACTCAAGATAACAGTACATAACTGCAGATAAAATAATTCAAATAATAAATGAGGTAACAGAGGAAGGCCATAAAATTAGGGAACGTATGCTAAACCTGAATATATATATATACAGACACACAGAAATTAATCTAAATGAGGCCACTAACACTCTTCATTGCTAACTTCACGTGAGAACTAGTTTCATTGTAGGCTGTTTGAAGAACGTGCTAGAAAAATTACTAGGAGTCGACAGACTTCCGAAGTACCTGGTAGAACAACATCCATTACAGAAGCTGACTCTAGAGATATAATCAATTAAGTAATTTCCAGCAGAAAAACATCGCGATAAGTAGCCCAGAATCCTCACGAGGCATACTGTCCGGTAAATCACTGCTGTTTACAATTAACAATGACGAAGATGCGCTTCCCACTAGAACGTTAACAAAATTCTTACAGACAGAACATTGAAATTAACGCTTGATGTCACAAACACGAACAAAGTCCAAGTGCCACGATCTGCAAGACAACGTTCTCTTAATGTTTCATGGCCATTGTACCTTTCCCTACTATATTAGACACGAACTTCCCGGGAACCAATTCGCAAATGTAAGACTAGTTTTCATCGTCCTTTCGACGACGGGGTCATTAGAAAATTAGTACAGACTCGAATTTGTAACGACTGAACGATAGGATCGTGTCGTGTCCGCTTCTAAGAGACTTACGGATACCAGGGTAGTGGTAGTGGAAGTGAGCGCTCGAGGATTTGAATATCGTTCATTCCGAATGGAATTCAGTGACTTAACCACTGCGCCACATCGCTTTATCGTGAAGCTGGCCGCTGATTAATTTTCTACAGAGAGCAATGCCGACTGTGTGATGACTATAATCACAGCCATGAAAGAAATAGGAAAATTTAAAGAGTTCCCACTGCTCCCGGCGGAGGTTCGAGTCCTCCCTCGGGCGTGGGTGTGTGTGTTTGTCTTTAGGATAATTTAGGTTAAGTAGTGTTTAAGCTTAGGGAATTATGACCTTAGCAGTTAAGTCCCATAAGATTTCACACACATTTCAACATTTCTTTTAAAGAGTTCACAGAATTGTTGCTATAAATATTAGAGCAAAAATGGCTGAAACTGAATCCAAAATGTTACCGATTGGTAATAGCAACCAATATTAATTACAAAATTGACTAAAGGACGTAGAAATGATGAGGTAAACATTTGTCAGAAGATGAAGGCTCCTCGTGTTTCAATTTCCACGGTATGACCTCCGACCCCGGTGGCATGGTTGTTGTAACCATGAACTTTCACAACATGGGAGCCACAAGCATGTATGGTGGGCTGGTTCTCCATGACCAATAAATCCAGCCCCGCAGCCTTCTCTTATAGTTGATGAGACCTCCCGTGCAGGCCTAAAACTATCAGCTCACTACGAACGTGATTGCGGATCTGGACTGTTTTCCATCGTTTCTTATTTTAAAGCGTACGACGGAATTGACCTACTTTGTAGGTACTGGTTTGGTTTGACAGTTTCGCTGTCTCTTTGCTAACTTACGAGCCACTCGCGTCGTCTGGACTGTGTGTCACTCACTGTGTGGCGGTACTCGATGTGTGCATCAGTAGCCCACTCTGTTTTTTAGGCTGAATACTAAGCCTGGGTCATTTCCAGGTGCGCAGGATTAAAGTGAAATGGATTTTAGTTTCGAATGCCTCCTCACATGAGAGGATTTTGAATGTTCTAATCAAGAATACAGCAACATAATATGATACCAGAAAAGCTAACAAGGTAGGAAGATACATAAAGATGGATTAATGTAGTGATAGCGACACGGCCGTGCGACGGCAGTGGCTGGCTCGGCTTGCGGTATGGACAAAACTTTGGCGTTATAGGATTAATTTTAGCATGCATAGAAATTAGGTAAATTAACAGGGGGAGTGAAATTCTAGTCCCCATCAAGAT
The DNA here is from genome assembly GCF_023897955.1 of Schistocerca gregaria. NCBI lineage: Eukaryota > Metazoa > Arthropoda > Insecta > Orthoptera > Acrididae > Schistocerca > Schistocerca gregaria. Next base: position 34,336,298 of record NC_064931.1, on the reverse strand, counting down.
ATTCTGGTGTTTCAAAGGCACACAGTATCGGCTTCGTGGAAGAGTACATACGAATTGGGCAATTAATCGCCCATTTTCGTTCACATTCTCCCGGGCACTTGTGGTTCTTGATGAGTAATCCGAGCTGGTTCCTCGTATATCCGTTTCGTTTCCAGCCATAGAATTTCGCTCGAGTCGATGTTTTGTACAGGAGGAGGCCAAATGAGGTGAGAGCTATTGCGTCCTGTTCTGCGAACCACCACTTCATCATGACTAACAATTGTCTTAACGACTAATCCTAACATAAACTGATGGCTCCCCTAGGATATAGTTGGCGCACTGTTCGACTCATAACGTTAGTCATAATACTGGGCAGCATCAAGCTGAAACACAGTAAGTCTACGAGAATATGTCCTACCTGGTACTGCCACAGACATACGGCTACTACGAAACGTTTCACAGGAATATTTTAGGACAAAACGAAAACGTTTCATCAGGTGTATACTACTACCAAACTATTATACCCGCTAGGTTAGCAGAGAGCGCTAATGCGCTGCTTCCTGGACTTGGGTAGGTGCACCGTCCCCAGATCGAATCCCCCCGGCGGCTTAACGACGGAGGCCGGTGAGCCGGCCGGCCTGGATGTGGTTTTTATGCGGTTTTCCACATCCCACTAGATGAATACGGGCTGGTCCTCGCAGACATCTGAACACATTCGCACTATTCCATGGTTTACACTAGACGCAGACAGTTGGGGTACACTAATTCCGTCCCAGGGGGTACGGGGTGGCGGCAGGAAGGGCATCTGGCCACCACTTAAATTAACCTTGCCAAATCCGATTAACCATGCCGACCCTGCGTCATTGCCGGAAAAAGGCACAAGCAAAAGAAAGAAAGAATACTAATACCAAACTATTGTTCACTAATGAAAATACCGAATCCTTGCGTTGCGCCTCACCAGTTAGGACTGATACTGTGCTCTGTAAACGACAGGCAGTAGCGCCTGTTACACTGACGGAAAAAATCACAACTCTAAGAAGGAGTTGTGCGACATAAAACAGAGTTGGTAGGTGTGTTTCTGCAACTGAAAGACGATGTCTATTGAAATTTCGACCTAGTCGCGAAAGAGTGGCGCTAGTAGCGCCACTATGAGGTTTTCTTTAAATACACCGTGTAACGGTCGGGAGAGTTATTTGCCTTTCAGATTGGACGTGGTGAGTCGATGTTAATCAAGCATGCTTTCAAGATAACAAATGCGTCTTTGTCAGCACCTTACTGACATTGAACGAGGTCGTGCAATACGGCTACGAGAAGCTGTAAATTCCTTTTGCGACACTGCGGAAAGATTTGGCAGGAAGGTAGCGACTGTACAAGATAGCCGGCAGCAGTGGTCACGAGAAAGTACGGTCACATCTCCAGCAGCAGTTTGAGTAGCAGTTGGCACCACAATGACACAACGAACTATTTCAAAACGAGAATGATATTTTCACTCTGCAGCGGAGTGTGCGCTGATGTGAAACTTCGTGGCAGATTAAAACTGTGTACCGGACCGAGACTCGAACTCGGGACCTATGCCCTTCGCGGGCAAGTGCTCTACCAACTGAGCTACCCAAGCACTACTCACACCCCGTTCTCACAGCTTTACTTCTGCCAGTACCTCGTCTGCTATCTTCCAAACTTAACAGAAGCTCTCCTGCGAACCTTGCAGAAGTAGCACTGCGATTTCAAATCGGTTACATCAAGGACAGCTCCGAGCCAGATATCCCGTAGCGGCAACTGACTTAATCAAACCACTGCCATTTCCGACGTCAGTGCTGTCGCGCGAAAGCTCATTGGAAGGCAGGATGGATGTCTGTTGTGTTTTCTGCTAAACGCTGGTTCTGTTTCGGTGCCTGTGACGGCCGTGTGTTGGTTTGAAGGAGGTCAGTAGAGGACCTGCATCCAACTCGTCTATGTGTGAGACACACTGGACCTTCAAGCTGGAGTCATAGCCTGGGGTGCTATTTCGTATGGCAACTGGAGCACTCTCGTGGTTATACCACGGACTCTAGCTGCTGATTTCAATGTCGATCTTGTGATTCGACTTTTTGTGCTGCACATTCTTGAACAGTATTCCAGGGGGTGTTTTCTAAGATGACAACGCTCGCATACAGCTATTATAACCCAAAACGATCTACAGAGTGTCGACATGTTACCTTGGCGTACTCGATCACCAGATGTGTCTCCAATGGAGCACATATGAGACATCAACGGACAACAACTCCAGCGTCATCCACAAACAGCATTAACCTTCCCCAAGTGCAACACGCATGAAACTCCATCCCAAGAACTGTCATCCGGTACATGTAGAACACAATGCGTGAACGTTTGCATGCTTTCATTCAACATACTGGCTGTTACACCGGCTATTAATGTACCAGAATTTGATATTTGGAATGGCTTATCTCTCGTTTACATTAACGTGTGATTTTGCAACGCTAATCACTTGAATGTGTTACGTATACTCAAAAACTCATTACTATACTTTTTTTGCGTTGCGATTTTTAGCACATTGGTCGACTCATAACGTTGGTCATAATACTGGACAACATCAAACTTATCATCTACATTGTGAAACATAGTAAGTCTATGGGAAAATGTCCCACATGATACAGCCACAGATATACGGCTACTGCGAAATGTTTTACAAGTAAATTTTTGGACAAAACGGAAGGTTTTAATCTAGTGCATAATAATACGAATCTGTTGTTCACTAAGGAAAATATAGAATCCTCCGATAGCACTGCTTTTCACCAATTAGGCGGTTGTGCCTATTATCATCACGAAACCTGTCCTTTACATCCGCACCCTTGCTTTTTTTCAGCCTCTTCAGGCAGTATGAAACAGTATCTAGCAGTCCAGGAAACGCAATATAGTGTATAAGCTGCACTGCATTTATGAACACATTTTTACATGATGAACATGCGACTTCATTACTCTAAACCAGTATTGAAATACTTCGAAATTCACTCCCGTTTCGCGTACTAGAGTTTCAGGATTCTGGATACTATCGTATTCACCCTCAAGCAGCATGCTCTAGAACACAATAAGATGCCAAGGCCTCCAATATTCTCAAATTCCTTTCCTCCACGTGGGCACTAGGGCGATAATTTGTGTACCGGTGAAAATAAGATATCATATAAAGATAAAGTGTCTGGACTGTGAATCGTCGATTGTAACTAGCTGACGTACCACCAATTATGTGCTTACAGACGTATTGGGTGTAACAAAAAGATATGACCAAACTTTCAGGAAACATTCCTGACACATAGAGGAATAAAATGTGTTGTATGGACATGAGTCCGGAAACGCTTTAGTTCCATATTACATCTCATGTTACACTGCTTTTCACAATCAAATTAGTCATGGGAATCACACAAAGAGTACTAGCGTCACATGAAACGTTTTCCTGAATGAGTTATTCAAAATATCCTGTTGCTCAAGTTTTGTTAGAGTGTATAATAATTTTTAATTAAAATTAATAAAAAAGTCTTGGTTACACAGTCATTTATTAAAAATATGACCAGTTTCGGCCTCTAGTTCAAAATGGTTCAAATGGCTCTGAGCACTATGGGACTTAACTTCTGAGGTCATCATTCCCCTAGAACTACTTAAACCTAACTAACCTAAGGACATCACACACGCCCATGGCCGAGGCAGGATTCGAACCTGCAAGCGCTGACTGTAGCGCCTAGAACCGCTCGGCCACACCGACCGGCCCGGCCTCTAGTAATAGGCCATCTTCAGCTAATGCACCTCCACTGTTTTGCCACTGGGGTCAGCACAAGCTGTTCCAAACGTCATCATCATCAGCTAAATGGTGCATTCTCTGAAGATGGCGTATCACTAGAGGCCGAACCGGTCATAATGACTTTGCGGTCGAGACTGTTTTTTACTAATTTTACCTAACTGATACATCGCTATTTCCCAATAATGCTATGGAAAATTACGTTGTAATTCTTAGGTTCGCTGCCGGTGTTTGTCGTTCCATTTGAACGAAGGTAATGTTGACATGTAACTCACTTCATTGCTTGTGCTAACATACAACTAACCACATTCCTCTGCATTCCTCAAGCACATACAGGGTGACAATTATTGAACTATAGGAAAAAAAACGTAAAGTAGATGCAAACTACGGCGTGCACACACTTTGTCCAACATGTACTCGTCACTATAGGTACACTCCTGGAAATGGAAAAAAGAACACATTGACACCGGTGTGTCAGACCCACCATACTTGCACCGGACACTGCGAGAGGGCTGTACAAGCAATGATCACACGCACGGCACAGCGGACACACCAGGAACCGCGGTGTTGGCCGTCGAATGGCGCTAGCTGCGCAGCATTTGTGCACCGCCGCCGTCAGTGTCAGCCAGTTTGCCGTGGCATACGGAGCTCCATCGCAGTCTTTAACACTGGTAGCATGCCGCGACAGCGTGGACGTGAACCGTATGTGCAGTTGACGGACTTTGAGCGAGGGCGTATAGTGGGCATGCGGGAGGCCGGGTGGACGTACCGCCGAATTGCTCAACACGTAGGGCGTGAGGTCTCCACAGTACATCGATGTTGTCGCCAGTGGTCGGCGGAAGGTGCACGTGTCGGTCGACTTGGGACCGGACCGCAGCGACGCACGGATGCACGCCAAGACCGTAGGATCCTACGCAGTGCCGTAGGGGACCGCACCGCCACTTCCCAGCAAATTAGGGACACTGTTGCTCCTGGGGTATCGGCGAGGACCATTCGCAACCGTCTCCATGAAGCTGGGCTACGGTCCCGCACACCGTTAGGCCGTCTTCCGCTCACACCCCAACATCGTGCACTGGCCGTACACCGCTGGTGATCGTCGAGGGGACACTGAATAGTGCACGGTACATCCAAACCGTCATCGAACCCATCGTTCTACCATTCCTAGACCGGCAAGGGAACTTGCTGTTCCAACAGGACAATGCACGTCCGCATGTATCCCGTGCCACCCAACGTGCTCTAGAAAGTGTAAGTCAACTACGCTGGCCAGCAAGATCTCCGGATCTGTCCCCCATTGAGCATGTTTGGGACTGGATAAAGCGTCGTCTCACGCGGTCTGCACGTCCAGCACGAACGCTGGTCCAACTGAGGCGCCAAGTGGAAATGGCATGGCAAGCCGTTCCACAGGACTACATCCAGCATCTCTACGATCGTCTCCATGGGAGAATAGCAGCCTGCATTGCTGCGAAAGGTGGATGTACACTGTACTAGTGCCGACATTGTGCATGCTCTGTTACCTCTGTCTATGTGCCTGTGGTTGTGTCAGTGTGATCATGTGATGTATCTGACCCCAGGAATGTGTCAATAAAGTTTCCCCTTCCTGGGACAATGAATTCACGCTGTTCTTATTTCAATTTCCAGGAGTGTATTTGGATTTAGGTTATGACATGTTCGATATGCCTGCCATCATTGGCGATGATGTGGCGCAGACGAATAGCGAAATTCTGGATAATGTTCGGAAGAGTCAGAACATGATGCTGTCAATGACCTCCTGAATAACTGTTGTTAACTCACCAATGGTTTTGGGGCTATTGCTATACACTTGTGTTTGATATATCCCCACAAAAAGGAGTCGCATTTGTTCAGATCCGGAGAATACGGCGTCCAATCAAGGCCCATGCCAGTGGCCTCTGGGTACCCCAGAGCCAGGACATCAAACACTCTCCCGCTTCGATGGGGTCGAGCTCCAACTTGTATGAACCACATCTTGTCGAAATCAGGGTCACCTTGGATGAAATCATCTTCCAAAACCTTCACGTACCGCTCGTAGTCATCGTGCCATCAAGGAATGTCGCACCTATTATTCCGTGACTCAACATCGCACTGCACACCCGTTGAGGGTGAAGAGACTTCTCGATCGCGGAATGCTGATTCTCAGTCCCCCAAATGTGCCAGTTTTGCTTGTTGACGAGCCCACTCAAATGAAAGTGGGCTTCGTCGCTAAACGAAACCACGCATGCGCATATTAATTCCCATCATGTCCCATGGCCAACCGTGCAGTTTGAACGTCCTAACGCAAACGGTTCAGAAGTTTTGACGATTTTATTTCATATAGTTCAATAATTGTCATCCTGTAGCACCACCTGGTTAGTGTTTATCACGGGCTTTGTTTCCAGTTCAGTGAAATGGAAGCGTACTCAATTGCAGAGTTGGAAGATGCCCGTTTGCTGTACAGATTCGCAGATGGTAATGATCCTGTTGCTCAACGTTTGTATCGATAGAGATTTCCAGAACGACAGTACCCTGACAGGAGGACGTTGGAAGAAACTGATCCTCACTTTATGGCGCATAGGAGGTTGAAGCCTGCTGCTCGCGACTAAGGTAGACCTTCAAGGACGAGGAAAACTCAACTGAAGGAAGAAATACTTCATTCAATAGATGACAACGCTAGTATCAGCGTATGACGATTAGTTGCAACAAGTAATTTTGACTACATGACTATCTACATGAAATCCTGCTGTATCCGTACCACGTACAGATTGTGCAGGCACTATCAGCAGCTGATTTTCCTGCACTGGAGCACTTTTGAGAACGGTTCATTCAACAATGAGTCCACCCTCAATTTAGTGCAAATGTGCTGTTCACAGGCGAGGCCTCGTTTCAAATTAGATGATTAATATGTCGAAGAGTTGTAGAAACTGAGCTCTAACACGAAAATAAAGCGTTTCTGGATCACGTACACATAATGTTTTCTTCCTTTGCTCGTGACGAATGTTTCCTGAAAGTTTGGCATTACCTATTTGTTATATGCCGTAGATTATTGCATTTGACTGCCGGATCAGGAGCATAACATTGTTAACATATGTGGGATGACGTCAAGGATGACACACTGTTCTACATAAAAACCAGGATGACAATGTAGATGGAGTGGGTGACTCTTTAAGCAAAATTTATTACATTCATCTCACCAGTTTTGTCTACATAGACTTCCTTTGTGAGAACAAGCATTCTGAAGATAGTACGTTGACATTCTTTACAAAAACGGGCGTAATTTGGCCCGGTAGCAACAAATGGTGTTCACAGCCAGATGCCAAGCCATTGGTGAAGACCAAAGGGAAACCTCAGTTACGTGGCTGCAGGAAGTATGCAGCTGCGCCACAGAGTCTTTGGTATTCCCGCCAAACAACGATTTCAAAAGCCCCAAGATTGGCGATCTTTTACAGAAGCTCGAAATACGAGATGCTTATAATAATCTCCACAACTAAACTCTGTCTCAAAACCTGGCAGAATATCCAAGGGAATTCTGGGCGTATGTAAAGTATGCTAGCAGCATGACACAATCAACGCTCGCTTTGCGCCATAGCAATGGAAATACTATCGATGACAGTGCTGCTAAAGCAGAGTTATTCAACACAGTCTTACGAAATTTCTTCACCAAAGAAGACGACGTAAACATTTCAGAATTCGGACCAAGAACAGCTGCCAACATGAGTAATGTAGAAGTAGATATCCACGGAGTAGTGAAGCAACTTCAATCACTTAATAAAGCCAAATCTTCCGATCGAAACTGTATACTAATTAGCTTCCTATCGTGGTATGCTGATGCAATAGCTCCATACTTAACAATCGTATACAACCGATCGCTCGACGAAAGATCCGTACCCAAAGACTGGGAAGTTGCATAGATAACACCAACATTCAAGAAAGGCAGTATGTGTAATCCACTAAATTATAGGTCTATATCATTACCATCGATATGCAGCACGATTTTAGAACATATACTGGGTTCGAACATTATGAATTACCTCTAAAGAACGGTCTATTGACACACGGTCAACACGGATTTAGAAAACATCGTTCTTGTGAAGCACAACTACTTCTCTACTCACATGATGTGCTGAGTTCTATCGACAATGGATTTCAAATTGATTCTGTATTTCTAGATTTCCAGAAGGCTTTTGACGCTGTACGTCACAAACGAGTTGTAATAAAATTGCTTGCTTATGGAATATCGTCCCAGTTATGCGACTGGATTAGTGATTTCCAGTCAGAGAGGACACATTTCGTAGCAACTGAAGGAAAGTCGTCAAGTGAAACAGAAGTATTTCTAGTTTCCTCAAGGTAGTATTATAGGCCCTCTGCTCTTCCCTATCTTTATAAACGATTTAGGGGACAATCTGAGCAGCTGTCTTAGGTTGCTTGCAGATGACGCTGTCGTTTATAATGTAGTAAAGTCATCAGAAGATCAAAACAAAATGCAAAACGATTTAGATAAGATATCTATATGGTATGGAAATCGGGGATCGACGCCAAACAATGAAAAATATGAGGTTATCCACGTAAGCGCTAAAAGTAATCCGTTAAACTACGGTTACACAGTAAATCAATCGAATCTAAAGGCCACAAATTCAACTAAATACCTAGAATTTACAACTGCGAAGAATTTAAATTGAAAGGAGCACACAGAAAATGTTGTGGGGAAGGCGAACCAAAGATTGCGATTTATTGACAGAACACTTAGAAGATGCAACAGATCTACCAAGAGACTGCCTCCACTACGCTTGTCTGTCCTCTTTTGGAGTACTGCTGCGCGGTGTGGGGTCCTTACCAGGTAGGATTAATGGGGTACATCGAGAAAGTTGAAAGAAGAGCAATACGTTTTGTATTATCGAGAAATTTGGGAGAGCGTGTCATGGACATGATACAGGATTTGGGGTGGACATAATAAAAACAAATGTGTTTCTCGTTGTGGCGGGACCTTCTCACTAAATTTCAATCACCAGCTTTTTCTTCCAAATGCGAAAATATTTTGTTGACGCCAACCTACATTGTGAGAAATGATCATCATAATAAAATAAGGGAAATCAGAGCTCGCACAGAAAGTTGTAGGTGTTCGTTTTCTCCGCGCTCTGTTCCACAGTGGAATAACAGAGAATTATTGTGAAAGTTGTTCGATGAACCCTCTGCCAGGCACTTAAGTGTCATTTGGAGAGTATCTATGCAGATGTAGATCGAGTTCGCAACTATCGAAGGAGCAACCAGCGTTTGAAAGCAGCGCTCTCATCTCGTCTCCACCGGTCAAAAACTGCAGCTACTGTTTTAGAAAAGAACAATGTATTACTTATGAAGCCGGCCGGGTGGCCGAGCGGTTCCAGGCGCCACAGTCTGGAACCGTGCGACCGCTACGGTCGCAGGTTCGAACCCTGCCTCGGGCATGGATGTGTGCGATGTCCTTAGGTTAGTTAGGTTTAAGTAGGTTTAAGTTCTATGGGACTGATGACCTCAGAAGTTAAGTCCCATAGTGCTCAGAGCCATTTGAACCATATCTGAAACATCATTACTTGAGAAGGGCTCGATCGGTTTGGTTGATTTTTTTTTTCTGTGTTCATAGTTATGAATGGTAATGGTATTTTTGGTACGAAAAGAAATAAAAAAAGTTTTCCCGCTGTTTGACAGTTCTGCTAAAATAATGGGAGGAGGCCGAGATTCGTTTGAAGAACAACAATTTCAGCAGAGACCAGGGATACATACTCAGCAGGGCAGGGGGGCGGGCGTTGGACATCGAAAGAAAGCAGGCAGATGCGCGACGCGGGAGTGGCACTTTGAAACGTGGTGCCAGCCCCTGGCGCCACCTTACGGCACCGTTGCTGCCACGAGCAATAGATCCGCTAGCTGCCCGGATCGATTTACGCGCGCGCGAGAAACCGTAGCAGCTCCGGTAATTCCTGACAAGAAATGCAGAGATGGCCATCGAAAGCTCGACGCGCCTGAAAAACCGAGAACGGTTTATTCATCCCAGATATGCTCATTAATGTTCATGTCTGGGGAGTTTGGGGGCCAGCGGAAGTGTTTAAACTCAGAAGAGTGTTCCTGGAGCCACTCTTTAGCGATTTTGGACGTGTGGTGTGTTGCATGGTGCAGCTGGAACAGGCCCACGTCAGTCTAAACTCACAGTGTACTGTACATGAATGGATACATATGATCAGACATGATGCTTACGTACGTGTCATTTGTCGGTGTCGTATCTAGACGTATCAGCGGTCAGATGTCACTCCAACTGCACACGCCCCACACCACTGCAGAGCCTCCACCAGCTTGAATATTCCCCTGCTGACATGCAGGGTCCATGGATTCGTGAGGTTGTCTCCATATCCGTACACGTCAATCAGCTAGATACGATTGGAAATGAAACTCGTCTGACCAGGCAACATGTTTCCAGTCATCAACAATCCAATGTCGGTGCTGACGGGCCCGGGCTGGGCGTAAAGCTTTGTGTGCTGCAGTCATCAAGGGTACACGAGTGGACATTCGGCTCCGAAAGCCGATATCGATGATGTTTCGTTGAATGGTTTGCACGCTGTCATTTGTTGATGACCCAGCATTGGAATCTGCAGAAATTTGCTGGAGGGACGCACCTCTGTCTAGTTGAACGATCTCTACAGTCGTCGTTGGTGCCGTTATTGCTGGATGTTTTTCTGGCCACGGCGATGTCGGAGATATGATGTTTTACTGAATTTCTGGTATTCAAGGTACACTCGTGAAATGATCGCACGGGAAAATTGACATTTCATCGCCACGTCGGAGATGCTGTGTCCCATCGTTCGTGCGCCGACTATAACACCACGTTCAAACTCACTTAAATCTTGATAACCCGTCATTGTAAGAGCAGTAAGCGATCTAAGAACTGCACCAGACACTTGTTGTCTTACATAGGCGTCGCCAACCGCAGCGCGGCTTTCTGCCTGTTTACATGCCTCTCTCTTTGAATACGCACGCCCATACCAGTTTCTTTGTTGTTTCAGTGTATTACACCAATGCTAGTTATGCTCTCTAGATAGGCTGTTGTTCTGTGAAATTTTGGGTGTATATTTGATTTCCCTCTGGTACAACAAATGGTGGTTGGAAGTCGGCTTTAGAGGTTGTGTACATTTTCGTTCCATAGTAGTTTGCCTGTTTTCAGGAGGTTGCCTCTAGTGAACAAAGTAGTTCCATAAATGAATAAGATTGGCACATCCAGAACACAAGACTCAGCAAAATGTGATTTACAGGATTCCATGTTCTTAAGATCACAAACTATTCTTTGAGTTCTTTTTTTTACGATCTAATAACCTTTGCACTGGAGCTGGCTGCCCTAGAAAATGATCTCATACCGAAGCAGTGAGTCGAAATGCGTATAGTATGCCTGCAGTACTGTTGTTTTCATTGTTGTAGCCTTTAATATTCTTAAACCATAGCACATAGGTGAGAGTTCCTAGAGAAGTTATTTATATGTGTGTCCCAATTTAAGTCTTTCTGAACCGACAGATCCAAAAATGTTGTGACACATACATTTTCTAGGGGGTCCTTTTTAATCATGCTTGAGCAGACATTTAGTTGGATGGAGGAAATAAATGGAAGTTCATATACACAGTTTATCGATATTTACAATGAGATTGGCTTTGGTAAACCACTCAGAAAGTCTTTTCATAGAACTTTCTGCTGTCGACTGCAAGGTTTCCAGACTGGAGCCAGTAAGCAATATGTTGAGTTCATCAGGAAATAGGATAGTTTTTGGAGGATTCATAAATTCAACAAAGTCGTCCACATAAATCAAGAAGAATAGTAGACCTAAGATTGATCACTGCGCAATGCCATACCTTATTGGTACTTCGCTAGAAAGGAAGGAGTGGCTTTTTGTTTTACTCTTAGTGTTGAATTCATGCTGAAGTGATACCTTCGGCCCGCGGCTTTTAGGTTCGAACACAACTAGCTATGTGCTACACGTCTTACCACTCGTCATTCTGTTTTTTTCGAGCATAACGTTATGGTCCAGGACGTCGTTTGCTTTTGACAGGTCAAGAAAAATACCTGTACCTAATTTATGTTGATCATGGGATTTTAAAGCACATTTCACGAATTCAAAAATCGCCCTCTGTGTAGAGTTAAACTTTCTGAAACCACGTTGTTGTACGGCAAGAGAAGACTATTTAATTATGAAACTTAAGTGCGTATCATAAAATAGATTTTCTAGAATTTTTGAGAGGGAACTTAACTGTGATGCAGGTCGGTAGTTTGTTCTTTTATCAGAGGAACCTTTGATTTTTTTTTTAGCAGCGGTTAAAAAATTTGCTACTTGCCACAGACAACTGCAGCTTAAATAATTTACATACCCGCCGACGGTGTTCACGTGTTCATAGCTAGATTGACATCTGGCAGTCTCCTGAGTGCTTCACTTTTTTTACGAAGCAGTGTATTGATAATTGAAACTCTCTTTGCTTTGACCCACTACCAGCTCACCAGGTAGTTGACTGAAAAGACCGTGACTCCACAATAAATCTGAAATCGAATAAACCGTTCTAAATTTAGCAGTAGAAAATGAAAAGCTTTAATAATAATAAAACTCTCAACCAATGCTGCGTTTACCGTAAATGCTGTGTATACCTTCTTGCTACACCAGTTATTGGGTAGTTACTATGGACGTGCTTCCAGTGGGATAAAAAAAATGTTTAAATGTGTGTGAAATCTTATGGTACTTAACTGCTAAGGTCATCAGACCCTAAGGTTACACACTACTTAGTCTAAATTATCCTAAAGACAAACACACACACGTGCCCGAGGGAGGACTCAAATCTTCCCCGGGACCAGCCGCACAGTCCATGACTGCAGTGCCTGAGATGCAGTGGGATAGCTTCGCAGTTGTTTACTTGTAAGAGTAATACAGGGACTCGAGCTACACTCTGGTGTTTATTTAAACGTTCGTAATTCAGACATCTCTGAAGACTATGGCGAATGTGTTGCCCAAGGCTTATCATAGTTTTTGTCCATTTCCGCTGCCACCAATAAGTAACAAAATTATCTCGCTGCAAACACAAAAATGGTCGTGGGGTTCACTTAATGTCAGTGAAACACACGTTTGTCCGATTCACTTTGTGCACTCAGAATCCCGAATTTATTTCGCAATCATACATCTCCCAGAACAGTAGCACAGCAGGTGCTGCGTTTTAAGCTACTGCGGCAGACAGAAAAAAGATGTTTCACAAACAGCAAGAGTGCAAAACGTAAATAAAGCAGTCGAGCAAAACAACAGCGGAAATTGTAACAGCAGTAAATCTTAAATGAAATCTTGCAGCAGCGAATACATTCAACGAACCAGATCAGACCACTACCACAGTTTCTAACTTCTGAACACTGAGACTCTTATGAACGTCTGTTTACTTTGCATTTCCAGGCAAATGGTTTATCTGCAGCTAACTAGCAACCGGCCTGTTCGCCGTTTTGTACTTCGAAAATTTTCAATTTTTTTTAGAAGTTCGTCCCTTATTAATTCTCACAAGTATATCTCTACCATGCTTGTTAAACATTTTTTGTTCGCAAACACATTAGGACAAGCCAAACTAAAATGTGTGGAGTCTCGTAAAAAATGTCCAGTCATACATAACTTGTATAGTTGCTTTGGTAAGTCTTAACGTTGACAGTTTTCTTGTGCTAAGTGTAGCGAATGATATTGAGACACTTTAATTCCTGACGTCATGTTCCGTTGAGTTCCCGAATCAGAATTTCAAGCTCAAGCATTAAAAATGGCAAGCCCACTGTGGGTGGCAATACTCGTCAGTGCAATAGTTCACGAAGTTTCCGTAGTAACCCAAAAACATTCGTGAAATACGAAATGTCTAAAGAGGTTAAATGTCAGGCTCGTACCCGGAAGCAGTCTAATAAAGTCATTTGTAGTTGTCTCCCCCATCATTCTGCAACCTGCCCATCACAGCATTCCAATACTAGAAACTTTTGAGACAGTAGCAGTCAAATTTATAAGTGTAAAATACGAGGGTTGGAACTTAAATAGTGGCAACCATTTATTCACAACCGATACAAAAGAGTTACATGTTTGCACCTGTTACTGTCCTTCAAAGTAGTCACCAGCGTTTTGTAGAACCCGTTGCCACCGATGTGGAAGGCGTAGTATATCGTTAGCAGAGCCTGTTCTGTTGATGGTACGAACGGAGCTGTCTACTGCCTGTCGAATTTCTGGAACAATTCTGAAGCGAATGACACGAAGTGGTTTCTTCATCTTCGGAATCAAATCAAAGTCACAAGAACTTAAGTCCGGGTAGTATGGTGGATGGTGCAATACTTCCCAGTCAATCGAGCGAACAGAGCAGCCACAGTTTGCGCCCGTGCATTGTCGTGCAAAATGATGGGTGGGTTGCGGCAGAAAGTGTCACCGCTTCTTTCGCAAAGCTCGACGCAGTTGATGCTCCAAAAACGAACAGTAATACCGTGCAGTGACGGTGTGTCGTGGAGGAAAGTAATGCGTTAGGATAACTCCATCACAGTTGTACACGAGAACCACCATAACTTTAGACCGCTCCATTCGCACCATCAACAGAAGAGGTTCTGTTAATGGTATACTACGCCTGCCACATCGCTGGCAACCTGTTCTACACAACGCTGGTGACTATTTTGAAGGACAGTAACAGGTGAAAACATGAAACTCTTTTGTATCGGTTGTGAATGAATAGTTGCCACTATTTTAGTTCCAATCCTCGTAAATTACAAGCAGTCGGGATCCTCAGCATTTTCTAGGCAGCTAAATCATGCATGGATTGTTTCCATTCCACGGAAATGGTGCCCATACCACGAATTAGTAGACCTGGAACACTGCAGAACACAGATATACAGATGAAGCTAGACATGCTGCATAACGAAGACATGCAACAGGCTACTGGTGCACCAGTGTTCTTTCGGCTTATTAAAAACTTTTCCCCAAATAGCACAAATTGTCATCACAGACACCTACAAGAAAATCAGTCGCAGGTTGACATTATTCGTCCAAGAAAGTAATAAGCCATCCTATTTTTTTTTTGATGTCTTGACTGCATTTATTTTACAATTCATGATATAGTCAACTAGGTGTCTGAATTCATTCCATTCGCAGATTTAGAATCTCTCTACGAAAACTGAAGTGTCCTATGTGTAACTTACTTTTGCTGGACTAATGATTTTAGTGCCCACTTAAGAACGAAACATTTTGAATGAACATGTTTCTGTAAACAGAGATCTATCCCCTTTGTCTTGTAGAATGTATTAAAATAGGAGTTAAAGTGAATGAAAAGACAACAAGTTATAGCCATATTGCAGTGCCTGTGTTGCTTCATGCATACATGTCTGTAGAAACTGGCAGTGCTGTAAGAAATTCAAGAATCATATTCGCATTGAGAATATGGTGGCACTCCAGCTGCAAAATATACTCATGACAATGAAAACTAGTGTAGCATCGGGACTCGAACCCGGAATTCCCACTTTACGCTAGCGGTCGCCTTAACCGCTTCGGCTATCCGAGCACGCTGCTCAGACAGATCCAAACTTCCATATGTAATGGTCTTTACTGCATCCAATACCCGCACAGATACTGTGAATCTAATACAGGGAGACACGAGGGAGTCCCAGCCTCTTCAGCCTGTGATGACTATGCTCTCCTAGGCTGATCATTGCTTGTTTCTGTATCTGCTCCTAAGCGTTTCTGAAGTGCTGTTGTAATAAGTTTGTCTTTGTAGTGTACGAGTTCCTACACAATGGTAAGGAGAGGTGGCCAACAGAGTAGTGCAGTAACTGTCATTGCAGGAAAGCTGGACAGGACCAAAAACGACTAGCGAAGAAGTTAACACAACAAACAGAAGATTTACTTAACTTGTATTTCTCTCATTACAAATAATGCAATAAGAAATAGAGTTCAGCTATCAATGTCCACAAGGGTGAGTCTCTTTGTGCTAAAGTACGAACTATGGTGTCAGAGCAAAGCTGCTCTAAGTGCAAGTTGGTTGAGTGTCTGCTGCCGCCCAGCCTATATTACGGCAGCAGAGGACACTCGTAGTACGGAGCCACTGGAGGTATGAATCAGCAGGCACGCACCATTGGGTCCACCAAATATTGTGTGACCGCTATCGGCGTCAGATGGAAACTTGCAATTCTGCTGCAAATTTTGACGCCCGTATGGTGGTATCAATACATGCCTTAGTCCTAAAATAAGAGAAACAGTGAGAGGCTGGGCATGTCGACATAGAGAAGGAGAGAGAATAAGGGAGAGAGGGCGTGGGGAAGGAAAAGTGAAAGAGATAGAGAGGTGGTCTATAGCTCACTTTCTAAAGTGCACTACAGTGAGAGCAGCGCTAAATACTACACACTCCAAAAAATTTTGGATCACCTCAGTTCCGAGAGTTCCGGAACCTGTACAAGGCGGCCGGGGTGGCTGAGCGGTTCTAGGCGCTACATTCTGGAACCGCGCGATCGCTACGGTCGCAGGTTCGAATCCTGCCTCGGGCATGGTTGTCTGTGATGTCATTAGGTTCGTTAGGTTTAAGTAGTTCGAAGTTCTAGGGGACTGATGACATCAGAAATTAAGTCCCATAGTGCTCAGAGCCATTTGAACCTGTACAGAAAACTGGAATAGAGATCAACATAAACATCATTTCCGCCCTTTTTATTTGCTCATGAAAACCGCACACTGCATGTTGTACCACCATACAGCGAGACCTTCAGAGGTGGTGGTACAGATTGGTGTACACACCAGTACCTCTAATACCCAGTAGTACGTCCTCTTGCATTGATGCAGGCCTGTATTCGTCGTGCGATACTATCCACAAGTTCATCAAGGCACTGTTGGTCCAGATTGTCACACTCCTCAACGGCGATTCGGCGTAGATCCCGCAAGGTTGTTGGTGGGCCACGTCATCCATAAACAGCACCTATCCATCTATCACATGCATGTTCAATAGGGTTCATCTCTGGAGAACATGCTGGCCACTATAGTCGACCAATGTCTTCCTGGAGGAAACCATTGATAAGATGTGCACGACGGGGGCGCGAATTGTCGTCCATGCAGACGAATGCCTCGCCAATACGCTGCCAATATGGTTGCACTATCGGTCGGAGGATGGTATTCACGTATTGTACAGCCGTTACATGCCTTCCATGACCACCAGCGGCGTACATCGGCCCCACATAATGCCACCCCAAAACAGCAGGATACCTCCACCTTCCTGTACTCGCTGGACAGTGTGTCTAATGCGTTCAGCCTGACCGGGTTGCCTCCAAACACGTCTCCGACGATTGTGTGGTTGAAGTCATACGCGATACTCATCGGCGAAGAGTACCTTATGTTATTCCTGAGCGGTCCATTCGGCATGTTTTTGGGCCCATCTGTACCGCACTGCACTTTGTCGTGGTTGCAAAGATGGACCTCACCATGGACGTTGGGAGTGAAGCTGCAGCCTATTGCGCACAGGTTGAGTCGTAAGACGACTTCCTGTGTTTGTACGAAAAGCATTATTCAACATGGTGGCGCTGCTGTCAGGGTTTCTCCGATAATCCGTAGGTAGCGGTCATCCACTGCAGTAGTAGCCCTTGGGCGGTCTGAGCGGGGCATGTCATCGACAGTTCCTGTCTCTCTGTATCTCCTCCATATCCAAACAACATAGCTTTGGTTCACTCCGAGACTCCTGGACACTTCCCTTGTTGAGAGCCCTTCCTGGTACAAAGTAGCAATGCGGACGCGATCGAACCGCAGTATTGACCGCCTAGGCGTGGTTGAATTACAGACAACACGAGCCGTGTACCTCCTTCCTGGTGGAATGACTGCAATTGATCTGCTGTCGGACCCCTCCGTCTAATAGGAGCTGCTCATGTATGGTTGTTTACCTCTTTGGGCGGGTTTAGTGGCATCTCTGAACAGTCAAAGGGACTGTATCTGTGATACAATATCTAGAGTCAACCTTTTGGAGTGGTGGGAACCGGGATGATGTAAAACATTTTTTTGATGTGTGTATTATCAATGACAATCACTGTGCTCCAAGTCCCATGTATTTGTTTATGTTTTACCAGATTTATTTTTTTATTATGAAGGTATTATCTCACTGTTTCTGACTTACCAGTAAGCTCAAGTTATACACTGCGCAAAAATGTATCACTTCTTCGAAACCCCCTAACTGTGTCCCATCGAGACGTAGTAGTTTGAAATTTGGCTCCAACGTACCTACAACATTCCTCTGTAGCTTTGCAAAAGCGTGGTGACCTGTGACCTTACCCTCGAGCTCGGCGACGCCTCAAACAACAACGTGTCGACACATGCAATGATGTCAGATTGGCACCAAATTTCACCAAAATTCGGCCCAACGCCATCAAGGGCATATCATGCGATGTGAATGTCATCACATCTCATCCAACCTCTATTTCGTCCTTTCTTCCGACGCCTATGCGATGGAGGTCAGAAACGTGACACATAGCCCTTAAATTACGCGGTTTTCTTACCGGTGGCCATCAGAAATATTTCAGATACATCGCAGCTAAGAAGCAACACGAAGAGTTGTCGGAAGGTGGCATAAAGGGCGTCAATGAAACCACATCTTCCTTAGGGGCGTTGGTTCTCACATGTATCATGTCGAAAACTACAGTTCGCGGTACGATAAGCAACAGGACGGCGTTCTTGACGCAGTTCAACACAGCTGACATCATACAGACGATTCAACCCCTATGCATATAAGGCCTTCATAGGATTACAACCCCACTGAACGTGATGTGACCCCTATGGAGTATAGTGCGACCGTAAATGTTGCTCTGGCATACAGGGGGAAAGCACTAGGGACCGTTCAAAACCATTCAATAGAATTTTAAGATGATACAAAGCTGAAAATGGTTTTTATGCAATTTTGGCTCTCCTGATTCTCGCCCTAGTGCAGCGTGATCTTGGGGAGGGGGACGGAGGGGAGGGGGGCGATAGAGGGTTCTAACATCGACATGTGCGTCAATAAAACGGCATGGAGTCCCTCTATGACACCCCATGTGGGCACCGCTCTCGCTGTCACTCAAGCACCTTTGTTGATTACGTTAAAAATATATGAGTCAGAGACTTCGACACCCGTTCAGCTCAGTGGCTCCTAGAGAAATTCTAGCGCCTGAGGGAGGGCAGGCAATCCCAGCTAACAGGTATCGAAGCGGTTGCCTGTCCTCACACCCTAGTGCAGTCGTGAAACAGCACTCAACTCAGTAGGTGTCGATGTCCCTGACAGGTACATTCTTAATGTGCTGAACGAAGGTGCATGGGCAGTACTAAGGGTGTTGTCGAACAGGGAGGCATTAGAGAGACCCCATGTCGTTTTATCCACGCATATTTCGATGTGTCGCACCCCCCCCCCCCACCCCCTTACCTTTATCACACCACAGGGAAGCGCGAAATAGGAGAGTTGAGAATGCAGAAACACCCTTTACTGCATCGAATCAAGTTGAAAATTGGTTACGGACGATCACTAGTGGTTTCATCATGTAGACCAGAGAAACAATTCCGTTCACACTCCACTCCAAAGGTGTGAAATCCCTTCCAGTGGGGTTGCAGCCCCACGATGTCTTCAGAGTAGGGTTTAATAGTCCAGGGGATCTTAGCAGTGTTGAACGTCGTCAAGAACGTGCTCATGTCGTTCTTCACAATGCGATCTCTCGTTCTCGACCGCGAAATTTGGAGAACTAATGGCCCAAGGGAAGGGGTATTTTGATTCACACCCTTTATGCCACCTCAACCATTTCGTATCGATTCTGAACGGCAGTGTGTCTCAAATATTTCTCGCAACCATCCATAAGAAAACGACGTGATTTCAAAGATGGTCGTCGCGGTTCTGACCTCCTTCCCAGAGGCACCGAAAGAAATGGTGAAATATGGGTTACAGGGGCTGTGACGACCTTCAAATGGTGTAACACCTCCACAATGGCATTGGGCAGGATTGTGGGGAACGTTGGTGTCAAAGTGACATCATTAACCCACCGTACACATCACATGAACTTCTCAGCTGTGCCCTTTTCCCCGTATGTCAGCATCTTGCTGTTTGAAGCGTCGCCGAGCTGGGCAATTCTTTTGCATCATTACAGACGGCGGATACAGTCACCTTTGAGTCAAATTTCAATCTTAAGCTTCGTAATGGGACGCAATTACGTGGTTTCTAAAAAGTTATCCTTTTTTTTGCAGCGTATCATGTAATTAGTTTGATCGCAATTCTAATCCTTCCTCCATATGGAAACATAATTTAAGAGAACAATGAATAGCTTTGTGATACTCATAACGGAGGGTTATTCTAATAGCCAATGGTCTACATCTTCATCTACATCTACATCAATACTCCGCAAGCCACCCAACGGTGTGTGACGGAGGGTACTTTACGTGCCACTGTCATTACTTCCCTTTACTGTTCCAGTCACGTATGGATCGCGGGAAGAACGACTGCCGGAAAGCCTCCGTGCCCACTCGAATCTCTCTAATTTTACATTCGTGATCTCCTCTGGAGGTATAAGTAGGAGGAAGCAATATAGTCTATACCTTATCCAGAAACGCACCCTCTCGAAACCTGGACAGCAAGCTACACCGCGATGCACAGCGCCTCTCTTGCAGAGTCTGCCACTTGAGTTTGCTAAACATCTCCGTAACGCTATCACGCTTACCAAAATACCCTGTGACGAAACGCGCCGCTCTTCTTTGGATCACCTGCATCTCCTCTGTCAACCCGACCTGGTACGGATCCCACACTGATGAGCAATACTCAAGTATAGGTCGAGCGAGTATTTTGTAAGCCACCTCCTTTACTGATGGACTACATTTTCTAAGGACTCTCCCAATGAATCTCAACCTGTCACCCGCTTTACCAACAATTAATTTTATATGATCATTCACCTCCAAATCGTTCCATACGCATAATCCCAGATATTTTACAGAAGTAACTGCTACCAGTGTTTGTTCTCCTATCATATAATCATACAATAAAGGATCCGTCTTTCTATGTATTCGCAATACATTACATTTGTCTATGTTAATGGTCAGTTGCCACTCCCTGCTCCAAGTGCCTATCCGCTGCAGATCTTCCTGCTGCAATTTTCTAATGCTTCAACTTCTCTGTATACTACAGCATCATCCGCGAAAAGCCGCATGGAACTTCTAACACTATCTACTAGGTCATTTATATATATTGTGGAAAGCAATAACACTCCCCTGTGGCACGCCAGAGGTTACTTCGACGTCTATAGACGTATCTCCATTGAGAACAACATGCTGTGTTCTGTTTGGTAAAAACTCTTCAATCCAGCCATACAGCTGGTCTGATTTCCGTAGGCTCTTACTTTGTTTATCAGGCGACAGTGCGGAACTGTATGCCTTCTGGAAGTCAAGGAGAATGGCATCTACCTGGGGGCCTGTATCTAATATTTTCTGGGTCTCATGAACAAATTAAGAGAGTTGGGTCTCACACGACCGCTGTTTCCGGAATCCATGTTGATTCCTACAGAATAGATTCTGGGTTTCCAGAAATGACATGATACGCGAGCAAAAAACATGTTCTAAAATTCTACAACAGATCGATGTCAGAGATATAGGCATATAGTTTTGCGCATCAGCTCGACGACCCTTCTTGAAAACTGGAACTACCTGTGCTCTTTTCCAATCATTTGGAACCTTCCGTTCCTCTAGAGACTTGCGGTACACGGCTGTTAGAACAGGGGAAAGTTATTTCGCGTACTTTGTCTAGAATCGAATTGGTGTCCCGTCAGGTCCAGTGGATTTTTCTCTGTTGAGTGATTTCAGTTGCTTTTCTATTCCTTGGACACTCATTTCGTTGTCAGCCATATTTTCGTTAGTGCGAAGTTTTAGAGAAGGAACTGCAGTGCGGTCTTCCTCTGTGAAACTGCTTTCGTAAAAGGTGTTTAGTATTTCAGCTTTCCGCGTGTCATCCTCTGTTTCAATGCGATTATCATCCCAGAGTGTCTGGATATACTGTTTCGATCCACTTACTGATTTAACGTAAGACCAGAATTTAATAGGGTTTTCTGTCAAGTCGGTACATAGAATTTTACTTTCGAATTCACTGAACGCTTTACGCATAGCCCTCCTTACGCTAACTTTGAAATCGCTTAGCTTCTGTTTGTCTGAGAGGTTTTGGCTGCGTTTAAGTTTGCAGTGAAGCTCTCTTTGGTTTCGCAGTAGTTTCCTAACTTTGTTGTTGAACCACGGTGGGTTTTTCCCGTCGTATCGGATCTGAATGTGTTGTTATTCTAATTAATCGACAGCACTGACACTACAGTGAAGATTTCCCTCGTCATTCTTCCTGTAACACGCTGTATTCACCGCTCCAGGTATCAGCTATATTCAGATAGCTCAAAGGAAGTCGAAGTGGTTTTTTCCGTTTCAGCCCTTCCACCTTAGAAAAGTACCTGGCGGTACAGAGAATTCAATATAGTGTCTCAATGTCATAACCGAAATGCTCACCACACGACCACGGTGTCGGACAACTTCCCATATAGCTCTATTAAGTAACAACAAAGTCAAAACTCTTGTCACCAGTACGTTAATAAATCACAGTGTACACTGTAGTAAAAGTAGTCACTAAGAGATTGATCCACGTAGTTCGATACACTTTCATTAATAAAAGAACATTTGTAAGTGATTTTCTAAATACATGTTGACGCTATGGTGGAAACTACCGGTTGTCTTTCGTTAGTGGAGATAAGACAATTAGTTTTCCTCTGAGTGCTACACCCATTATGATAGTTGTAGACATATGTCAGCTTCTCAATCATTAGTTTGTTTTTACTATCAGGTGCTTCAATGTAAACTGTCGAATGTCCATTACACAACTTTGCAATCGACATCTGCGTCTCACATTAGTTGCACGTGGTGTCCCCCCGCTTCCATACCGCTTATTGCTAACGCTCCCATTTGTCCACTCGCAACACACATTCAGCACAGCTGCGCGAGGAATGTTCATAAACTGCGCCATTTCAGAGATACTACCATATTTGGCATGAAAACAGGCAGTCATCCCTATTTTGCAAAACACGCCTTTTTTCCGGCGACAGCAACGATTAATAAGAGGACACACTACACGTCACCCACCACCCTAGTTCACGGTATGTGACGTATCAGATGCGCTACAAGATACTGACGTGAATTGTGGATAGTCATAGTAATGTGACTCGATTATTTATGTAATATTGTATGGGGATCTGGACAGCATATAACCTGAAACACAATGAGTAGCAGTGGGGTAGACAGATAATCAGAGTGTATAAGAAAGCCAGCAGCAAACACCGATTGCAATATGTATTTAAGAAAATTATTCTTAAGTCAATAGACGACAGAACTCTGTCTCCATAAAATTTGTGTAGAATCTCATCCAGCATCAATGGCCTACTAGTTCAAATGATTCAAATGGCTCTGAGCACTATGGGAATTACCATCTGAGGTCATCAGTCCCCTAGACTTAGAACTATTTAAACCTAACCAACCTAAGGACATCACACACATCCATGCCCGAGGCAGGATTCGAACCTGCGACCGTAGCAGACGCATGGTTCCGGACTGAAGCGCCTAGAAGCGCTCGACCACCCTGGCCAGCGGCCTATCTGTCTCAGTTGCAATAATCGTATTTCTCTGTCGTGAACCCAACACCAGCCTAATATCATTTCCTATCTTTGCAGAAACTAACAGCTGGTTCAATGACATCCTGTTCTTATATCTTTCCCATCTCTGCCTTTACTCTGTCTTTGTAAACCTGTGATACAGGACAGGATCTCTTAAAAAGCTTGCCAAGCTCCTTTGCTTTAAACTGAAAAAGCCTGTGAATATCCTCCGAAAATACCATTGAACGACGTCGCAATACCTACAACAAATATAATTTTTATTTCTTCAGCACAACGAATTCGGTTCAATATCTTTAGCGAAGTGCAAAATATCTTTGGTGATCTAA
This sequence comes from Schistocerca gregaria, assembly GCF_023897955.1. NCBI lineage: Eukaryota > Metazoa > Arthropoda > Insecta > Orthoptera > Acrididae > Schistocerca > Schistocerca gregaria. The sequence goes on along the minus strand of NC_064931.1, from coordinate 34,312,565 downwards.
CAATGGAACTGCACACACCACTCTCACTCTCAGCAGGCTTTGGATCGAAATACAATCCAGATCTTGTGAGAAAATTAAGAGGATAGTGTGAACTTCTTTCCCTAACTGCAGATGCATCAAATAACAACTTCATCGCAGACCTATAATTCCCAAACTCCTTTTACCACAACGCAAGTTCACCACTGCTATGTGCGTCAACAAGAAATTTACTCCGAAAATTGCGTAGTGGGCAACCTTTTCACAACAGCGAAATTCACACAAACTTGTAAACTTGAGAAATAAATCAAACACTAACTTGTCGCTCTTCAACAACTCGCGGACCTGAATACACTCTTTGTCATCTACGTCAACACTATGAACATCCAGCTGTTCAAATTGAAGTCTGCAGGTAGTAGGTGTTACAGAATTAGCTGACAGAACATCACAACTACTAGTCGATTCAAATGGCAATATCGTCTCAGAATGGTCTGCTCCTCCCCTCGCATCGACATAACTGGCCTCCTGAGTTCTTATATCAGCAGTACTAAGATCAGCACTCTCCGTTTGATTATCCAAAATCCAGTTTGAGACACGAGAAAGCATATGTTCATCATCTTGAGTACCAGCAGATAGAGTATCACTAGAACCAGAATGCAACACTGGCATTTTTCATTGCTACCCAAGTTTCTCTCTAATTTGTTGCTCCTTGTTCCTCTATGATTTTCAATACTTCTCTCCATTTGTGTAAATAATGTTAAAAGAATCAATAATCATAACCAATGTCCCTCAGCAAACTACTCTAAACAATAATAATGCTAATAATCAAAAGTCAAACTGCTGACAAAGAAAATAATCTTGCTGTGTATCATCATAGTCTCTGAACAGCACTACAAGACCATAAACATGTAACAACGCCATTCTATATTGTTCCTCAAGAACCAGGAATATAGTCAAGAACCATGAATGAATCCAGACAAACATAAAAATGTAAAACAACTAGGACTCACGCGCCGAGGGTTCCGTATTAACTTGATTGTGTATATAGAAAGATCACACATTCCGAGAATAGAGCATCTCGGCGAATTTTGCCTATTACTGACATTGACACTGGCAAGATGTCGATCCCTGGATTTCAAAGACGTCTGAGAATATTTTAATGTCTGACTTGAAGTCGGATAACAAATGACAAGAAAACATGTTTCCAAAAAATGACTATGAGCACGATGGGGCTTAACATCTGAGGTCATCAGTCCCCTAGAACTTAGAACTACTTAAACCTAACTAACCTAAGGACATCACACACATCCATGCCCGAGGCAGGATTCGAACCTGCGACCGTAGCAGTCGCGCGGTTCCAGACTGTAGTGCCTTGAACCGCTCGGCCACTGCGACCGGCTAACATTTTTTTTTCTCGTGTGATACAACTACATATTTACAATTTTCTTATCCTTTTATTTTATTTTTACTGTGAAACTTTTCTTTTGTAATGAGTGAGTTTACGAGCATCAAAATATGAGATATAATTGATCGTATCTCTTGACTGTATTGACTTAGAAGCTTACCATTCTTGCTGTAGCAAAGAACTATAGATCTAAGCATGTGACATAAATTTCAGCATGATATGTCTACCTGCTCCAGGGAAAAAAAGGTCTTAACAGACGTAGGGGCACATGGGATGCCTGGTACCAAATTATTAAACATGTGATATAATAAGAAATTAACAATTTAGAATTTTCCTCTTTACCTATACTGTGAATCCTTTCTTCTTGCCAAATATTATGATTCTAGACCAAAGGGAAGTAGCCTATAGCTTTTGATGAATCATCAAAGTTTATATTCTGGGCATCCACAACTGTAGAATTGAACCATGATGAAAAAGACAGCTTTAGTTGCGTAATAAATCATTATTTCTGATCCAGCTCGTTTCGCGGCATTTGAGCCACATCTTCCGCGATACAGATTTATTTCTGGGTGGGCATTGCGAACCTCATGTCGTCACAACGATGTTAAGTCTTAGTTTTCCAGTATTGGGATGTTGTTCCGTGCCTTCTACTCAATTTTGAATTGGACTGTCGACCTCCTGACAGCTAAAGAGCTTTATCATGAGTGGAGAAAGAATGTTGGGTCATCTACTGTACGTCGTTTGGAATAAACTATGAAATAAATTTGTATCCCTGAATATATGGCTCTAACGCCACGAAACTAGTTGGAACAGAAATAAAGATTTATCATACACAACTGAAGCGGTCTTATTCATCACCGTTTTATGAATGAGTTCGCGAATATTAAAATATGTGAGATATATGGCCATACCTTTTGTTTGCTCTGACTGAGAATCTAACGTATATTGTACCGCCAACGGGCCATAGCCCTTAGTAAGTGACATAAATTTCAACTTGGTATGTGTACTCGTACCTGAGAAAGAAGGGGTCTCAACAAACGGACGAACGGAGAGACAGTCTGATAACAAATGACAAAATTTTTTCGTGTGATATAATTTCAAATTAACAGTTTCCGGATTTTTACTTGAGTTGTAGTGTAAAACCTAGCTTCCTGGCAAATTTCGTGATTTTCAGTAAACGGGAAGTACCTTGCAGGTTTTGATGTGTGAGTTTGTATCATAATATGTGACATAAATGGCCGTAACTTTTCAATGCATTGACTTAGAACCTTCACTTTTTTATATCACCAAGGAACCGTAAGCATAAATATGTGATATAAATTCAACTTGATGCGTCTGCCCGTTCCTAACAAAAAGAGTTTTGAGCAGCAGGACAAATAGACAGACAGACGGACTAAAACGTGATCCTATAAGGCTTCTGTTTATGCAGACCGAGGTACCTTACAATTAATAGACGTTCTCCTCATACACACATAATGAATTCTCAAAGTCTCAAAATTAATCACAAGCAGTAGAGAATCAATACTAATAGCGTGAAACACTTCAGATCTCAATAGTCAATGCTCAACAGTACCTCATAGGTGCTCACGACACAAAATTTTTGGTAGTTCATAAGACTTTCCAATGAGTAAACAGCTTTATCAAATCAACAAAACGGTGTTTTCCTACGTATTTAGCACTATTAAGATACGTGAAATTGATTCTGCACTCAACTATATACAAATCACACTCGAGATCAGCAAGGGGAAAAAGGGGGGGGGGGGGGGGGGGGTGAGGTTTGAAAATTAATCTCCACTCTGTCAAGTGACCACTTCGAGCCACAACTAAGTCCAATCGTTGACTTTGTAAGCAAGGTTATTCCACTCATCCCACTACATTTAAACTAGCTGTTGCAACAGTTCAAATGATCCCCAGTATCGAATCTAATTAACAATGCTAGAATTATTAAATGAAAAAGGTAAATGGCAGATTCATAGGAGTCAGCAATGAAACTATCAACCATAGAGCCCACACAATTAAATGTATCTAGTTCACAGTGATATTCTCTTCACTTAGTGAAATAAACATTCTGAACTCCAAATCAATCACCACAGCACAATTCCCGATAGTAAATTCACTTCTGAATTACAGAACACAACTAAAAGAAAATATTCCATCATTGTTCACTGACTTAGTACTCACTAGACACAAAATATATTTCAATGCCAGCAGTATCACAGAGAAAAAAGTCTCCGCTGCAGATCATCCGTATTCAACACTCTTGTCCCTACATCACTATCGTTGCAAATTCTGACAGAGCCCCCAAACTATTCACTGTTCCAAGGGAGTTTTCTCTTATTAAACAATCAGAAGTACTTTCCAACCACATCTAACAAACAAAATATCTCGGCATGAAGTACAAACTTTATGATCTACGTTTGAACACGCAATGTAGTTACAACCTTCCTTCATAGTATAACACATCGGTTTTATCATTCCTAATGGAGTTCAAGAAGAAAACAGGGAAATGGGTTAGTATACTTGTACAACAGCAATAATCTACATCTACATCTATACTCTGCAAGCCACCTGACGGTTTGTGGCGGAGGGTACCTTGAGTACCTCTATCGGTTCTCCCTTCTATCCACAAACCTGGTTTGGTGAAATTATTCCCACAGACCAACATATAAGCACTCACATTGTGTATCTTCACAAACAGACATGTGTATCAAGAATTATATCCGTAATGACTCAATACTACAGCAAATAAAGTAACAATTAGCTTCTGATACTTCCCCGCAGAGTATCACATACAATAATAATTTATGCCTGCAGTTAGCAAACATCAAACACCACAAGAAAGCAAAGAGCACATGTTTAAATACATAGTCAGCAACCACAATGTAGTTAGTTAACAAGACAATATATTAAATAATCACTGACCCTGGGATAAGTAAATACTTTGTTCACTTGTATAAATGTCTGTTACATTGACCTGGCATCATGTAACAATGTCAAGTGCAATTGAAGTTGGATTCTGTGTCCCTCAGAAAATTCACAAGTAAGAAAAGCAAATGCAATAGTCGCTCGGTTAGGATAAATATGAAATGTTACAGGGCAAACAAGTGATCAGAAAAAACAAAAATTCATGTCCTGGTCGGAAAGTCGACGAATTTAAGGCTCACCAACTGGATTAAATGAGAAATGAGTATAGAATATGAATTAATGTAAGAAATTTTTTCACGTATCTGTATTCAGAGATGCCGAAATTTAGAATGCAGCGATGGTAAAACTAAATGTAAGCTGCCTGTCTCTTTTCAAATTCGGATTAGGTACTAATGTTTGTCTGGAAATATGTAATTTATTAAAAGATACCCTCCTACACACAAAATTTAGGCCCATGAGATCGTACAATAACGCTGTTTGAATGTACCCACAGAGAACATATTAAACAAGAACATGTGACGCTTACTTTGTGCACGGTATTAATATTGAGCATAAAATAGAAACTTGAGTGTACTCCACAAACGTATTGACTACTAATAAGAAAATGGCATAAGATTAACAATGTTTAAGTAATTCAGCTTATAGCTAAATCAAGTACTACGACATTTTTCATCCAATATGTTCATTTCGCCTTCCTATTTAGATGTCTGAAATTTCAAAGACAAGCGATTATATTGTACATAATGTAATGACCTGCCAGCCTCTTCTCGAATGCTATTGAGTGACTTAAGTTCTGTTCCGTAAAATCGTGCAAAGAAAGTGAACACAGCATATTGGACACCGCAATTATCTGAAATATACACATATTTATCACAATGATAATGCTAGAAAATTGCTATCTAAGCTAAAGGCAGAGTGAACACTGCACTGATATAACCCAATGCCAATTGCAAAGTGCAGTTTGGCCATAAATGTATCAAAATTTTAAATTAATGACAAGAAATAAAAAATAAAGTTTTTGGATCTTTCAGTAAGAAAATGCTTAATTGTATGATTTCATGCTTTCCCGGCGAAATGCTGACATTCTGGAGTAGTCGGGTGTTCTGCCGTATGTTCGTGTCAAACTTGTCCCAGGAAGCACCTGAGGAAGACAGTGAGGCACACTGTCGAAACATTGTGCAAGTTTGACACGAACATCCGGCAGAACACCCGACTACTCCAGAATGAAATGCTTAATTGTTTTTAAGCCATTGCTAGGGCCGCCATTGAGTACACAACATGAGTACATGTAACATGTAGAACGAAGAATCACAATGGATGCAGCATTTGTGTGCAAGAAATCGATATACACCATAAAATATTGAAAAGTGCTCCCTGAGACGGGTCGTAATGATTTCAGGTTTCCTAATATCGGAATGGAGAAGTGTAAACCTGATTCTGTTTAATGGCTCGACTGATACATATCTCAGAAAAACCACGAACGTATTATTTCAACATAGAAAGTGCTCATGAAAGTTCTGTAAATACTGCAAATACTGACAAACAAAGTGTTGCAATACAAATTAGAAAATAGGCACCTAGTAGAGGTTAAATACAAAAGAAACGTTGTAGGTTTCAAATTAATTACTTTTCCGTATCTGTGAGGCAACGCTATTTTAAAATGCATCAAAAATAAAATATTTATGTTGCAACAGAATAGAAATACATGGAATGTACTCAGTCTGACAATGTGTGAGCTGTCATCACTTATCTTCCTTTCATCACCAGTTACCGTTGGGCGAAGCGAAGATAACTCATGGCCAGAAAAAGTACACTCGATGAAAAGAATTGCAAACAAACTACTGTTGCATTTTAGGAATCTATGGCTTGCTGATATGAAACCTGCAATCAGCTACACCATCATCTAATAAAAATACCTGCACACACACACACACACACACACACACACAGACAGGCACAACACGGTTGTTTTTCTACAGATGGAAGGAACAATGTTTTCGATTTATCATTTAATGTGAGGTGTCTCACACTTATCAAGCACAATGAAGCTGAAAAATTAAATAGTTTAGTGTATACAGTTTCTTTATTAATGCAAATAGTATGCTTGCTTATCGTAATATGTATTATAGCTCTACGAAAATTCGTGCAAAATAAAAATGCACCATTATATGTAAGATTTCAGCGCAATGAAGCTTCATACTGATGACTGTCCGGATCTAAATTGTCCATATTACTTATTAACACTGCTGTTCTTGTACGTAGCTGCCATTACCTATGGACTGGCTGAAATATGTGGTTTCTCGGAAGTTATAACTCGTGTTTAAAAATATATATTTGGAATTTTTAAACAATTTTAGGTTTACTGAACTTTTTAAATGTACATTTTTTGCATTGCTTGTTTTAAATTTGAAAAAAGTGTTTTTGTTTGTTTAAATTTTTTTACAGCTAATTTAAATCAAAACAAACACACAGAACCCAACCACAAACGAAATAGTGCTCACAATGTGACACAATTTGACACGCGCAGAAATACACAGACCAAAATTACACTCACTGGAATCATATTCTCGGACTGATTTCCTGATTCACCCGCAGAAGAATCCTTAATAACAATTAAATCTGCGAAAATAATACGATAACAGTAATCTGAATCATTATCAAATATTTATTTTTCATCACCTGCAGAATTATAAATAATTTTCTCCAGAAGTTTCTCGTCTTCATTGCACATTTTTAACACAAAATTAAGACAAAAAGACACAAAACGCACAATACAGAGAGAACGCGAAAGTCAGGTAACGCCAACGAAACAAGAGACAATAACTAATGTTTCTAAATCGACGAATTTTTACAGTGATACCGCTACAACCATCTAAAAGGAACTACGAAGCTAACAGACCTGACAGACGTTTGCGGGAGCTCTACGTTAGATACAAGCGTGACGTAATATTACGCCGGCCATAAATTCCCGTTTCTCGCAAGCGCCGTAATACTAAGTCAAACGCACACTAAGTTAAAATAATCGCAGCTTGCTTATAGGCTATGCTGACTGGAACTTTCCATTTATGTAGAACCCGTTTCTGATGAAAGTTCGATTCATGTACAACACTTGCAATCACTATGACCCGTTAAAATAAATATTTTAGCGCTTCTAAAAGTGTCTACATGGCTTATTAAAGTAAATGCAGCTTGCATGCTTATTGTAATATACAAGGCCTCTAATAAAACTGGAACAATATAAAAAGTTGTATCGTATTTGATACTTTGCACACCTTGCAAGCACAATGAGACATCAAATACACCTAACACCTAACGGCTAACACCTATGTAATTTTTACTGCTTATTTGACCGTATATTTAATACCATGTTCTGATTGGTTGGAGTGAGGAAGGGGTGTGGTGTACAAAGCTCACAACTGGTCTGTTTCCATCAGCTTGGACTTTCAATACTACCCTATGACTCTCTAGAGATAAGGAATACTGCATTGCGTGACTGCGTGACTGGGTGGACACAGGTGAGAGGGGAGGGATTTGCAAATTTTTTCCGCATACGCAATTGGATTATTTCCGCCATCTTGTATTTTTCATTGGTTCTTAGATTTTTAATACTATAGCATAATTGGTTAGAGATGTGATGGTGGGGAAGAGAGTGAAGCAAGTGGGGAGGGTGAGGGGAAGTATGAGTAGCTTGGTGAAGTAATGTATACAAGGTGCTTGACCCTGGCCCAGAATGTAGGCAACTGCATCTTTACTATTTAAATTCGCTGCCCACTACATGCATCTTGATGACATCATAAATTCAGGATCATTGATGATGTCATCCATGCACACTTGTGAATGACGTTGAAAGTCATACGAAGGTGAAACTGCACTGGATAGTGCGATGCCGTGCTACTCTAAGGGCATGCTCACAGTTCTGCAGAGTAGAAATTTGGAAACGCTCATAATTCAGAAAACCATTATTCTCCATGTGGACATGAATTTCTCGAAACGGGTCATGGGAAAATAAATACAAACAAAAGTAATTTCCGGTACAATTTTACTGCGATTCATTGTCGAAATAAACATCTGTAATTGCCGAGTGCTATAAATGAGTACGCACTACCAACATTGAAGTGAAATTCTTGTCCATATTCCTCAGAATCTTGTTTTCAACTATTTCAGAAGTATTTTTACGATAACTTCACGTAACTGGAGATTCTTCAGATTTGTCGAAATTTTGGCAACTAGTTGATAATCAGAGCGTATACTGAACAATATAGGCAATCTCCAGAAGCGATACAGGGAAAAATATAATTGAATTTGGGGCAACAGGAATTAATTCTGGTTTTCTCGAACAGGTATGTAAATTAATTTATGTGATATCTGAAATAAAAGCAGTGAATGCAGCTAACAGACGTGTTTTGAATTACCTGAATACTAGAGCTAAATTACACATGTTGGGTTTCATATTTGCTGGCAGATGAAAAGGCAATGCAGCCATCGACAGTAACACTCGTGGTTGTAAATACTGATGTCAAAAATGTTAAAAGTGTGACGTTCTGTTGATAATAGTATGGCACCGTAGAACCAAAAATTTGATGCGTTGTCACGGTTTATTGTATGAACCCATTAGTTTCTACTTTGAAATCTAGCTAAGGGTCCCAGAATAATCGAACGCAAAGGATCATTGGGATTAAGCTAAAACTCAGCAGCATTTTCACAGCTTTCATGATGACTGTGTCGCAGGAAGGCAGCGTTGTGTCCAAATGTTAATAAGGCTTTAATCTATGAAAAGGACAATAGAGATGAAGTCCTCGGCCAGAATAGATTTCCTATGAAAGGAGGCTTCACCTTTTGTTTGAGGCATCGCACTTGCGGGGTGAAAGTTTATTAGGGAATTTGAGAAATTTATGATGTGTACACACTACCTTTACATAAAACCGGATTATATTTTTGTGTGGAACCAATCAGATGCGTTTTTGCTCTAACGGTACAATCGCCCTTCATGTCTTTGGATTTCATTGGGCGTCACGTACGACACTGCATCGGTGAAAGTTTAAGAGTGGTTAAAGTTGAAGAGTCGGGAATACAGCGTGTTTCGATGGAAACGTTTAGAAGAGACGGAATCTGAATGCAACCTGATATCAGTCTGGCGTTACTAAGCCTTAACGTCTTACCCAATGTGTAGTCCAGTGATCGCGTAATGCGAGTACGTGATGACAGCACGAGTATCACATGTAGTTGGAAGGAAATGTGTGACTTAGAGCAGATAAATGAACCACTACGGATGGCGGTACAGCAATGTCGGACTATCTAAACGCCGACGTCTAAAAAGTACCAACACAGCTGAATATATAGATGATTCAAAATAGTGTAAGCGAGGTCGCAGCTTAGAGGTGTATATTTTCGCAGTTCATCTTCGTCCGGAGCTGCGCTAATAGACTCCTGGAAATTGAAATAAGAACACCGTGAATTCATTGTCCCAGGAAGGGGAAACTTTATTGACACATTCCTGGGGTCAGATACATCACATGATCACACTGACAGAACCACAGGCACATAGACACAGGCAACAGAGCATGCACAATGTCGGCACTAGTACAGTGTATATCCACCTTTCGCAGCAATGCCGGCTGCTATTCTCCCATGGAGACGATCGTAGAGATGCTGGATGTAGTCCTGTGGAACGGTTTGCCATGCCATTTCCACCTGGCGCCTCAGTTGGACCAGCGTTCGTGCTGGACGTGCAGAACGCGTGAGACGACGCTTCATCCAGTCCCAAACATGCTCAATGGGGGAAAGATCCGGAGATCTTGCTGGCCAGGGTAGTTGACTTACACCTTCTAGAGCACGTTGGGTGGCACGAGATACATGCGGACGTGCATTGTCCTGTTGGAACAGCAAGTTCCCTTGCCGGTCTAGGAATGGTAGAACGATGGGTTCGATGACGGTTTGGATGTACCGTGCACTATTCAGTGTCCCCTCGACGATCACCAGAGGTGTACGGCCAGTGTAGGAGATCGCTCCCCACACCATGATGCCGAGTTTTGGCCCTGTGTGCCTCGGTCGCTTACGTGCACGGCGCCAAACACGCATACAACCATCATTGGCACCAAGGCAGAAGCGACTCTCATCGCTGAAGACGACACGTCTCCATTCGTCCCTCCATTCACGCCTGTCGGTGTGCGGGATCGTAGCCCAGCTTCATGGAGACGGTTGCGAATGGTCTTCGCCGATACCCCAGGAGCAACAGTGTCCCTAATTTGCTGGGAAGTGGCGGTGCGGTCCCCTACGGCACTGCGTAGGATCCTACGGTCTTGGCGCGCATCCGTGCGTCGCTGCGGTCCGGTCCCAGGTCGACGGGCACGTGCACCTTCCGCCGACCACTGGCGACAACACCGATGTACTGTGGAGACCTCACGCCCCACGTGTTGAGCAATTTGGCGGTACGTCCACCCGGCCTCCCGCATGCCCACTATACGCCCTCGCTCAAAGTCCGTCAACTGCACATACGGTTCACGTCCACGCTGTCGCGGCATGCTACCATTGTTAAAGACTGCGATGGAGCTCCGTATGCCACGGCAAACTGGCTGACACTGACGGCGGCGGTGCACAAATGCTGCGCAGCTAGCGCCATTCGACAGCCAACACCGCGGTTCCTGGTGTGTCCGCTGTGCCGTGCGTGTGATCATTGCTTGTACAGCCCTCTCGCAGTGTCCGGAGCAAGTATGGTGGGTCTGACACACCGGTGTCAATTTGTTCTTTTTTCCATTTCCAGGCGTGTATGTGCGTGAGGCGGTCACGCAGCAGAAATATGTCATACATAACTGTGGCCAGAGCTTTCGCTAAGTGTGATGAATTTGCTGACACAAAGCGAAAATAAAGACGTAGAAAAAAGCGGACGAATGCTATGTCTTACCCTCCATCAGTCTTGAGTTCTTCGCCATATACTCCGAAAAGCGAGCTGCGAACTAACTCCATTGCCCAGGCCTGCAGTAAAACTTCAGCCCGGATCACTGGAGCAGCTCAGGGCTCAGCTTCAGTTTTCTTACCGAAAGCGCTTCCATGTGCACTGCAGAGGATTATGAAGTATTTATGTAAACCAGCAGGAATACGAAAAAATATTGAAAGACTGGAGAAAAAAGGTGAGCGTTCGAAAATAAAGAGTATCGTGAGACAGATCCTCTTTCGGCTGAAATGATATTAAAAGATCGTTCTGCGTTGTGTGGCAAAGAAAATAAAAGATGTGCTGAAGTAGAGTGGTATTGTTTGAACGACAGGCAATTACGTATGGAAGTGTGCAGCATTCTCTGAGCATTCATCGACACCGATGCTGCCTACGTAGTAACTTCCAAATGTGAAACGAAGGAGGGTTACTGTTCAACATCCCTGCAACGGCAGATTTAGTAAGAGCTCTGACAGAAAGCTTAGCGGGAGGAAATCAGCAGTGTTCTTTTCAAAGGGGACATCCCAATATTCAGTTTAAGTGATCTGAGGACACCACAGTAAGTCTCAGTTTAAATGGCCGGACGGGGATTTAAACCTAGCTGTTCCCGAACGAGTGTTCCATGTAACCACAGCCTCATCCTATCCAGAGAGTTTCCGCTTTTTTACATATGACTTTAAGCGCCGCTCGCAATTTGAACTGTGTTTACATCAATTAAACGTCGGCACTCACTAATAGAAAACTAAACATTTTCCTTAAGCATTGAAATATCCGTTTCTCTATACTGTGTTGTCCAATAAGTATTTCTTGTCATTCATCGTGAAAGACAAAGCGTGTATTTCCGTCGGGCTTCAGGTGACACTGCAGCAGTACCTGTACTTTTGGTTTCCTTATATCTTACACCTACTATTGTTATCTGCCGCAATTTACTCTTTAAACAGCTTCATGTTTCTTAACTTCTCTGTTCAGTGGTCCATTTGAAAAACTATAGCCGGCCGGAGTGGCCGAGCGGTTCTAGGCGCTTCAATCTGGAACCGCCCGACTGCTGCGGTCGCAGTTTCGAATACTGCCTCGGGCATGGATGGGTGTGATGTATTTAGGTTAGTTAGGTTTAAGTAGTTCTAAGTTGTAGGGGACTGATGACCTCAGATGTTAAGTCCCATAGTGCTCAGAGCCATTTGAAAAATTGTAATTTGTTTTCTTTCTGTGTAAGCAACTATAATTTTCATAATATTAATGTTAAAAACTTTATTTCAACAAGTTAAGTATTTCCTAGCCACTAGGAGCATCTACGGTACACGCTGAATGTAACAACTGACCTTCACTAATGATTATATTAAGATTACCCAAATAATGGAATTTCACATTTTTGAACATGACATGTATTGCTTCTAAACTGACAAAAGAAACAAGAGTGAAACTTTCCTCAATAGATCCTTAATGCAATGAAATTCTGTATTCTTATACTGACAGAGCTTGACTTTTACATAGACTTTTGAAAATGCTTGCTACAGAGAATCGCGCAATAAAAAAAAAAGATAAATATGCGTACTACATACGTGGCTCAGTTGTCTGCCTTGCTTTACTGAATCAGTGTTCAGGTCGTGTTTTAACAAGTCACAACATACACTGTGGTGATAAAAGTCATGAGATACCTCCTAATATCACGTCAGACTTCCTTTTGCTCGACGTCCTGCAGCTAATTTGCAGCATGGACTCAACAAGTTCGTCGGAAGTCCTCTAGAGAAATATTGATCCATGTTGCTTCTACAGCCATCCATAATTGCGAAAGTGTTGCCGAGACAGGAATTTGTGCAAGAACTGACCTCCCGAATGCATCCCATAAGTGATCGATGGGATTCACGGCGGGCGATCTAGGTGGAAAACCATTCGCTCGATTTCGTCGACATGGCACATTGTCATCCATAAAAATTCTGTCATTGTTTGGTAACATCAAGTCCATGAATGGCTGAAAATAGTTTCCAAGAAGCCGAATATAACCGTTTCCAGTCAGTGATTGGTTCAGTTGGACCAGAGCACCTAGTACATTCCATGTAAACACAGCCCACATCATTACGGAAACATCACCAGCTTGCACAGTGCCTTGTTGACAACTTGGGATTATGGCTTCGTAGGGTCTGCGCCACACTCGATCCCTACTGTCAGCTCTTATTAACTGAAATCGGGACTCATCTGACCAGGTCACGGTTTTCCAATCATGTAGGATCCTTGAGATATGGTCACGAACCCAGGACAGACGCTGCGTGACATTTCGCGCTGTTAGCAAAGGCACTCACGTCAGTCTGTAACACCGAAAATACAGATAAAATACCTTCTCCACCATCCAAAATTTTTCGTTGTTTAATAACTGGAGATGACCTGTAATGTACTGATAATTCTGAATCTACAAGCTTTATTACAGAAAATATATTTAATGTGTAATGGACGTAATAGTGTATTTATTTGTGAAGGTATATAATTGATTGTAATTATAGTACACATATTGATAACTGCTGGGTAATAGTCAAAGGAACTTTATTTAAATAATTTTTTTATCGTGTCAGAAGCAAACTAAAAAAAACCATATTAGATACATTACTACATACATACATTATGGTCTATAAATTAAACTACTCAAGAATGAAATAAATGATTAGACACAGATTGTGTTGTCAAACATAAGGTAATTTTAATCTATACAGTGGATGCCTAAAAATTTGCAACGTCCAGTGCACTTTGTGTAGCGTTTACGAGGTCGTCCATGGTGCACACAGTTGGAGGTAATGTGCATTGCAGCAGATGTGTTGATATCTGCACGGCAGCTCCGCAGTCACACTGGAGAGAGTCCACCCGGAAGCCCCACCTCTCCAGATTACTCTTGGATCTTGTGACAGAAGAACGCAGGCGGTTGAGTGATTTCCATGTGGACCATTTCTCTGTGTGGCCTGAGGGAAGAACTTCTTGCGGGATCAGCCACTCCTCCAGATGCTGGCATCTGACCTGCCATCTCTTCTCCCGGTGTTGAAGAGGAGTGTCAGCGAGTGGTTCTGTGCTGTGAAGGAAGCCCTTTCTAGACACAAGACTTTGATGTGCCGGTTGGTGGCCATGTAGTGGGTGGGCTTCGGATGTTAATGCCTTCTTCATTTCACTCAGTGCTGCTGTATCTCTTCGGATGTCCCGGGGGGGGGGGGGGGGGTCTATGCCGGATAAGCAGTACAGTTTTTCCACAGGTGTGGCTCTTAGACAACCCGTAGTGATACGACATGTCTCATTCAGAGCAACATCAACTTTCTTTGTATGTGTAGACCTGCACCATACTGGGTAAGCGTACTCAGCTGCAGAGTAGCAGAGGGCTAATGCGGATGTGCGCACTGTGTCTGACTGTGCTCCCCATGTTGTTCCAGTCAGCTTCCTAACCACATTGTTACTGGCAGCCACTTTTGGCCGGGACATGAGAGAAGCCCCCACGAAGGTTGTGTCCTGAGAACTAAGCCTTACACATCCGGGCGTCCCCTGGGCGTCTAGGTATACCTAGACGGCAGATTCTCTCACACCAGAAGCAAACATGCGAGTAAATAAACGGTCCTTATCAGAGCCAACTTTAACTATCATATCTATAAATACTGAAGGCATATCATCAGCCAAAGAACATCTGTTATCCAACCTATGCCGTGACAAAAAATGCGACGTCCTGTGTATACAAGAGACGCATAGAGATGAGCGACAGAGACGACCAAAAATACCGGGCATGAAACTAGCTGCAGAAACACCGCACTCTCAGTATGGAAGTGCTATATTTGTAAGACCAGGGCTTCAGATAATCAGCGCTCACTGCACCGTAGAAAATAACATCGAAGTCATCTCAGTGGAGCTGAGTAACTGCGTGGTTACCTCTGTGTATAAACCCCCTTCGGCTGCATTTTCCTTCACATCACCCAGGAACTTCCATAACAGCAAGACGTCTGTAGTAATCGGTGACTTTAACAGCCATAGTCATTTGTGGGGATACTCTGAAGATGACGAAAATGGGGAGGCAGTCCTCTCCTGGGCTGAATCCTGCCAGTTGTCTCTTATACATGACAGCAAGTTACCCCCTTCCTTTAACAGTGGCAGGTGGCAACGTGGATTTAACCCTGACCTCCTCTTTGTGAGTGAAGACATCACACAGCTTTGCTCCATATCAGTGTGCTCGCCCATACCAAAGACGCAACACAGGCCACTACTGTGTCAAGTTTTTCCAGCAATAAGGCCACAGGAGGAGAATTTCAAACGGAGATACAATTTCAAGAAAGCTGATTGGAAAAATTTACTAAGATGCTGGACAAGGAGATTAAGTGAACAGATCAAGAACTTTGTTCCAGGCGCAAAGTCTTGGCTATTCGAGCTAATGAATAATTGTGTCAAGAACGGCAAGATACCAAAATCTTGGCGGAAAGCAAAACTTATAGCTATACATAAACCAGGGAAAGACCGGGATGACCCCAAAAGCTATAGGCCAATCTCCCTCCTATGTCACCTGTATAAGGTTTTGGAAAGGTTGATCCTCCAAAGAATTACAGATGTGATAGAACCATTACTGATCCCCCAACAGGCAGGATTCAGACAAGGGAAGAGCTGCACAGCACAGATGTTGAATTTGACACAGTTTATAGAGGACGGCTACCAAAGGCGGCAGATAACAGGAGCGGTGTTTATAGATCTTTCAGCCGCCTACGACACTGTCAACCACAGGCTCTTGTTGCTGAAGCTATACAACCTCACCAAGGATTACAAACTAACCTGTCTAATTAGAAATCTTCTGCAGAACCGAAGATATTTTGTGGAATATCAAGGACAAAGAAGCAGATGGAGGCAGCAGAAAAATGGGTTGCCACAGGGCAGTGTATTGGCACCCACCCTCTTCAATACATACACTAACGACCAGCCGTTACCAGAAGGAACACAAAGCTTCATATATGCACATGACCGAGCAATCACAGCACAAGATCACAACTTTGAGAGGGTGGAGCAGAAGCTAACTGATGCTCTGAAAGAATTAACTGCCTATTACAGGGACAATCAATTGAAACCAAACCCTTCTAAGACCCAGACCTGTGCTTTCCACTTCCGAAACAGACAGGCTAGTAGAACCTTGCAGATAGATTGGGAAGGAGCCTCTTCAGAACACTGCAAGACTCCAAAATACCTCAGAGTCACTCTGGACCGTGCTCTTACATATAAGGAACTTTATTTAAATGTATCGATAGCGATGACGAAATGGCAGAAGCTGGGCCGTTGATTATCTTTGCTTACGGAGAGTCTCCGAGGAGACGGAGCAGCTTGAATCATGAAAGAGTGCGGAAGTTTTGGTTGGGGTATTCCCGCGGACGCAGTGTGCAGCTATGACGCACCTACTACGTTAACTCGCCAGGACTGAGAGAACAGTAGGATTGCCAGACGGAGGAAGCTGCAGTTCTAACTATTGCCTACCCCTTAACTATCCGTGGCTCTGGAGACAACTCGTGGTTCCCAACCAGCCGCAGCAACAGGTTGTTGTTGTTGTTGTTTTTGGGGAAGGAGACCAGACAGTGGGGTCATCGGTCTCATCGGATTAGGGAAGGATGGGGAAGGAAGTCGGCCGTGCCCTGTCAAAGGAACCATCCCAGCATTTGCCTGGAGCGATTTAGGGAAATCACAGAAAACCTAAATTAGGATGGCTGGACGCGGGATTGAACCGTCGCCCTACCGAATAGCAGCAGCAACAGCACCAGCTCAGCACTTTCCACAGTTACATTATTCGTCGTCCGCACAGTTACAACATTGTAAGACTGTTAACTGACGCAGTATAACTAATATTGTACAACCCAGTGGCATTCCTTTCACAAACTTTGACTAACTCTCTTGAATAATAACCTGCAACTGTTAAAATTTGCAGGGCCCCTGTGTTGTCATTGTCCTCCGACATTATTACCCAGCAGCGTCCCTTTCCTTTCCGTGCAATCACCGGGTGTAGTAAAAATATGAAAATTGATTAACTACTTACTGCCAGTTTTGTCTGTTTGCTAATAACCAGTTTCAGTCTAAATTATGCTGCCTCATTAACTGCTAATTCTTGTATTGCATAACAGAGGCGCAAAGAATTTTGCAATTTCGATTATTAAATTCAATCACTTAAAGTAACGTAAAATTTCTCTGACAAAACTAATAACTAAAGATACAGTACAAATTAAGAGAGCAAAATCTCATTTATATTGTATTTAGCTTAGCGAGTGACTTCTGTTAGCTTGGTATGTACTTTACTGTTCGTATATTGAAAGTAAAGTCAGTTGCTCATTGCTTAAAATAAATTATATCTTTTAATAATTAAAAGTAAATTTCTTGCCTTTTTCCAAATTTTCCATTATGTTATGCTGTGGTTACTGGACGCCAGTTTTTATGTAACAAAGTTTCAGTGGCAAACATTCATTTATTTAACCAGCAATTTCATTTAGCTTTACTTTCAAAACTTAGTATTTCAGATTAATTAACTGCAAGCTCAGTGCATTCTGATTCTTTTATTTTCTCGTAAACTATTGTATTGTGTAAAAGTGTAACGCCCTTCTGTTGCCACCCCAGTGATTATTTGCTTAATTTTCTTACCATTAGCTTTCTTAGGATTATGGATATTCATTGTCCTAGTAGGCTGGAAACCGTTTAATTATCCTTATTTTGCTAATCAGTATTTTTTTGTATTAAATATTGCGTGGTACCCTTTTTTCAAGTGTGTGGTTCATGAGCGATTGCAGTAAATTCCACGCACTTCAAAACTGTTATCAGTATTTAGATTATGTTTAGAATAGATGCTTCCTTCAGAAGGGTCTATTGTACATTTTCCTCCTACTAACAGGTATTATTTTCTTCCGTAACGATAGCCTTACTCACTGCAAAATTTCATTAGGCACAGCTATCACGGTCAATTATTTCGCAATGCAGTAGGTGGCTCAGTCGTCTGCTGGCATGGCCCATTAATGCCAAATTTCGCCACACTGTACGCTCGTCGTACGTGCCACATTGATTTGTGCGGTTGTTCCACACAGTGTTGCTTGTCTCCTGGTACTGACAACTCTGCGCAAACATCGCTGCTCTGGGTCGTTAAGCGAAGGCCGTCTGACACTGCGTTTCCGTGATGAGAGTTACTGCATGGAACTTGATAGCCTCGGCATGCACTTGACGTGGTGGGTCTCGGAATATTGAATTCCCTAAGGATTTCCGAAATAGAATGTTCCATGCGTGAAGCTTCATTCGGCGTTCAAAGTATATTTATTCCCGTCATGCGGCAATAACCACACTGGGAACTTTTCACATGTATCACCTGACTACAAATCTACAAATACACTGCCCTTTCATACCTTGTGTATGCGATACTACCGTCATCTAGATGTTCACATATCGCTATCCCATGACTTTTGTCCCCTCAGTGTATCTCGTGGTCGATTAAATGCACTGAGACGTGCTACGTGCTGTTACCTTCCCCCCCCCCCCCTAGAAATTAGTATTCATGTACCTCTATCAGCGTCTACTTTTTAAACAGATGTGAACATACGTGCTACAATTCCAGATTGCTCCTTTACAACTATGCTCTTCCTGGTAATGCCCTGAAACAATGACGAGCATGGTCCCTTGAGTCTGAACTGCAATAAGCCTCGCACATGTTTCTGTACGTCTTTTTCAGTACATCAAACTGCCTTACTTAGTTGCCTTATTTTACTGTGACTGCGGTTGACAATTTTCTTGAAAAAATTCTTCATTGTAATATGTAGACGAAATAATTACTCTGCTACTAATTGGACGATCACTGGGGCTAATGTGTATTCGAAATTATGTATTAGCCGTACAAAGACTGAATTTTGACTTCACAAACTCCTTTGAGATATTGAGGACATCATGGCCAACGTTGATGAAAACACTGCCTATGAAGTCGTCTAATAATTCTACCCCCTGTATGGAAAAATTAACTGTTATATTCATGATTTTATATTGAGTGTCATTCTTATCCACGTTTCCCATCATATGACGTTATGACGAGCAGCTAGGAGTCGAGAAGAATATGAGTAGAGGAGGCGCCGCCGTGACCGACCAACGCCCTCCCCCCCCCCCCCCCCCCCCACCCGAGGGGCGTGACGTCACGCTGCCAGCGGCACGCACAGCATCCCAACTACCCTCGCTGCCGGAGAACGCTGAACGCCAAACTCTGGGGAGCAATGTTGCGCCCAGGGAGTACAAGCACACCTCACCAACTTCCTGCACCCCACACCATTTATGTACAGCAAATTTTAATATGAATATAATCTATAGTGGAAGCTATGTCACGTCATAAATTTGAAGCTGTGAGCTTGCTGTGGTTTATACATACGGTCCAGACGAATTTTCTTGCAACAAATATGATACTTTTGCTATAAATGCCAGCTGTATGAACAAGAAGGTATAACATGAAAGAATCCCACGAGACTACGAAATCAAATTATAACCATCCAAAAAGTATTTGGATCGTCGTTTATTTTTGACAATGTGAGCTATGTAAGTAACATAAATTGGTATGTTGTGTGCCATTTATACTTTCAGGTTTGTAAGTAGAAATTTCAGAGGCTATTTAGCGTCATATTGACAGAAGTTGCTCTACAACCTTTACAGGTGCCGCATGAACTCGTTTCTTGAGCTAACTTCCTTACCAATTATTGTCCACAAGTGTTCAGTTTCATTAATATCATCTTATTCTCGAAATGTCTGTGGTGAACTCTGGGCACTAACGTAAGACTTGGTTCATTCCGTCTTCTGGCAGTAGTTCTGCGTAAAACTGAAGCTCTGTGCATATTTAGGCCAACCATCTCTGGGACAATCTAACCAATAATCTGTATACGTTGCAGATGCACTTGCTTTCAATAGGACTGTAAAGCACTGCCTCTGCTATCGGTATATCAAACCAATCTTCATCCAGTGCAAACAAACAGCTTCAATATTTGTTTCATCTTGTTCTTTTCCCTGTCCGTAGGTTTCTGTTTTGGTAGCTTCTGTCCTACTCGCAAATTTCATTTCTTTACAGTATTTTTAAGGACCTTTTTATCTCTCTCTTTCTTTAATCGTACCATCAGTTTCATCGTTAAATAATTAGTTATACCGCTGCCAAGGCTACTATCAGAACGCCATAATTGTGCAGTAAAATAAACGCTTTGAGATTGGAATAATTATTCCGCTGGTTGTATTAACTCGGATGTTGTTATTATTAATTGTATTATTTTCAACACTTCTATTTTACTTTTATTACTTCCTATTATTACTTTAACCAATGTTATCACTGGTAATACCAGAATCTCTCTTTCTACGTACTGCCATTTCTATCACGAATGAAATGTTATTTGTAGCGATAATCTGAATAACGATGTCGAATTAGATGTAAGAGAGGACCTGAAGGCCATAATTTTGCCATATAATTCTTCGTCTAGTGAAGGGTGAAAACCATGCTTCGCCGACCACTCTACCTCACTCAGGAAGGACTCCTTTGGTTTCCATTCGTCGTTACTGTACCTTGTGAGTACACACTCGTATCTCCGTGTGTTGTGACATCTATTAAAAAGGTAGGAGCATCAATTCCCAGCTTCCTTCACAGGTGCTTGAAGATATTTGTGTCGATCATTGTACGTATAAATTTCAGCTGCACTCTCCATCTCCGGTCTGCTGTAACTTCAGTGTTTTTATAACCGCTTATTCCGTACTATGACATAAACAAAGTTATGTCCAGTGTGCCTCCAGGATCTTACTAGACTTTTAGTTGTCTGTATAAAGCAATAACAGTTTCTTTGACACGTTCTCACAAATCCTTTATGGACTATCCCACCACAACTGAAATTAGTCCCGCATACCATACAGTACAATTAAATAGGTACACTCAAATGGTCAAGCGAAATCCACTATTTTTATTGATATAACAAAGCTGTAGGAATAACTTTATGTTAGTCACGTAGTAGTGGTTTTCTTCGTGTTGCCGTGGATATCGAGCCAACGGCCTTTCCGCAGTGGTAACACCGTTTCCCATCAGATCACCGAAGTTAAGCACTGTCGGCCTTGTCTAGCAACTGGATGGGCGATTATTCGGGTCTGCCAAGCGCTGTTGGCAGCTGCGATGCACTTAGCCTTCGTGAGGCGAACTGAGGAGCTACTTAACTGATAAGTAGTGGCTCCGGTCACGGAAACTGACAACGGCCAGGAGAGCGGTGTGCTGATCACATGACCCTCAATGTCTGCATCCGGCGACTCCTACAACTAAAGATGACACTGCTATCAGTCGGTACTGTTGGGCCTTCCACGGCCACTTCGAAAGGAGTGGATATCGGAAATTTACGACTTGTTGTACGACACATATTTCCTAATTGCTTTTGACTTACTTTTTTGTTAATAGTAAAGAGTAGTGGAGCAACAAGGACAATTCCCCCACGCTAGTGGGGACACTACCCCAAAGTACCGTTATCCAAGATGGCGGCCTTGACGTCACCTGATGACGCAATTTATGTCATTCAAGATGGATGCTTTTGTTGGGAAGATAGGTCAATTGGGCTACCTCCACTAACCTAAGAAAATGGCAGTAAAGAAGTGGCACTTGGCCTGTCTCTACTAGCCTAAGAAAATGGCAAGAAAGAAAGGACAGTTGGGCTACCTAGTCACCTCGTCCTAGGAACTGGTGGGAAGTTTGAATTTTGCTACCTCCACTAACCTACGAAAATGGCGCCAAAGAAAGGGCACTTGGGATATCTCTACTAACCTAACTCACCTCTTCCTACGAATTGGACATGAATCTTCATTTAAACAATTAGAAGCAGTACCACCATCGAGTGTGTTCGCCATTCTCTTCGAAAATGTGTGCGAATTTTGCTCTAAAAGCTTACTCATGCAGCAAAGGGGAGTCAGTATGATTTCGTCCTCCACTAGAGGCCCCACATTCAATTCGAATATAATTTCCATAAATTTCTTTAAATTGTATAAATCTCTTTAAATTTGTTTCAGTTTGTATAAATTTATTATCTACCTTCAGCATTAGTATCGTTTTACCGCCACAAGAGGTTGAGATATCGGATGTCATTGTTTAATAGCTGTATTACATGCACTCATTCAGCTCTGGACATAAATCTTTATTTAAGCAATTAGATCCACTACCACCATCAAGTATCTCCGCCATCTTCTTCGAAAATGTGCGCGATTTTTGCTCTAAGAGGTTACTCCTGCAGCTGAGGGGGATTAGTATTGTGTTGCCTCCGCAAGACGCTGCTCATTCAGAAGGTTTAAATGGCTGTGAGCACTATGGGACTTAACATCTGAGGCCATCAGTCCCCTAGAATTTAGAACTACTTATACCTAACTAACCTAAGGACATCACACACATCCATGCCCGAGGCAGGATTCGAACCTGCGACCGTAGCGGTCGCGCGGTTCCATACTGAAGCCCCGTTCTGCCACACTGGCCGTCCTGCTCATTCAATTCGAATATAATTTATTTAAATTTCTTTACATTTTTAAATAATTTCTTTAAATTTCTTTAAATTTATTATCCACCTACAGCATTAGTCTGGTGTTACCGACATAAGGGGCTGAGATATCGATAGCTGTATTACATGCACTCATTCAGCTCTGGACATAAGTCTTTATTTAAAAAATTACAGCCACTTCCACAATCAAGTGTCTTCGCCATCCGCTCGGAAAATCTTCACGAATTTTGCTCTAATAGCTTACTCCTGCAGCTGAGGGGAGTTAGTATTATGTTGCCGTTCAGTTCGAATATAATTTCTATAAATTTGTTTAAATTTATTATCTACCTACACTAGAGTCTGAGATATCTGTTGTTGATGTTTTAATAGCTGTATTACATGCACTCATTCAGCTGACCATTAATGCTTGAACATACGTATAGGAAGAGTACTGTCCTGCAAATAAATGCTTTGCACAAGAGACAACTGCTTGTGACCGAAGAACTGACCTAGTTCTCCGCAACAGCGCTTTGCGATAGGTCACGTTGTCCGGCTGTATGTTATTGTCGCGGTCGCATCCCGGGCGACCAAGAGCATTGATAATAAGAACGACAACCGACTAGCCTACTTTCAGACCTGCTGACGTCTGCCGGACACAAACATTCTCACTTTCTCTAAGAACACTCTCGCCCGCTAGCCGGACACGCCTGAGCTTCCCCAAGTCCGGCAGAGCTTTCATACACTGCGGCGCCAGCCGGACGCCCCCAGAACAGGAACCACGGAGGTGTTCTTAACACAGCCTTCAATCGATATGCTTAAT
Organism: Schistocerca gregaria; assembly: GCF_023897955.1. Taxonomy (NCBI): domain Eukaryota; kingdom Metazoa; phylum Arthropoda; class Insecta; order Orthoptera; family Acrididae; genus Schistocerca; species Schistocerca gregaria. The sequence continues at coordinate 34,289,040 of NC_064931.1, read as the reverse complement.
AGCTCCGAGGAAACATTTCCAAGCATTGAAAGACTATTAAAACACGTACTCCAGCTCTAAAGAGTTGGAAACATATAACACTACACATTTATACGTAAAAATTTTCCATCATCACGTTAGTATAATTTACTAAACTTTCATCGCTCGTATAAATCGCCGATAGCGCTAGTTGAAATTTCATTTTCTCCACTGCACACCATTCCCTAATTACTAAAATTCCCATTTTTATCATTTGAAGACTTTCAAAATTATTTGCTTCGGCGTTCACAAACCTAAGCTAAATTTAAGAAACACTAGTCTTAATACCAGCAACGTAGAATTTCCCGTATATAATATTCATCGTCGAAAATCGCAAAAAATGGTTCAAATGGCTATGAGCACTATGGTCATCAGTCCCCTATAACTTAGTACGACACTCCTGGAAATGGAAAAAAGAACACATTGACACCGGTATGTCAGACCCACCATACTTGCTCCGGAAACTGCGAGAGGGCTGTACAAGCAATGATCACACGCACGGTACAGCGGACACACCAGGAACCGCGGTATTGGCCGTCGAATGGCGCTAGCTGCGCAGCATTTGTGCACCGCCGCCGTCAGTGTCAGCCAGTTTGCCGTGGCATACGGAGCTCCATCGCAGTCTTTAACACTGGTAGCATGCCGCGACAGCGTGGACGTGAACCGTATGTGCAGTTGACGGACTTTGAGCGAGGGCGTATAGTGGGCATGCGGGAGGCCGGGTGGACGTATCGCCGAAGTGCTCACAACGTGGGGCGTGAGGTCTCCACAGTACATCGATGTTGTCGCCAGTGGTCGGCGGAAGGTGCACGTGCCCGTCGACCTGGGACCGGACCGCAGCGACGCACGGATGCACGCCAAGACCGTAGGACCCTACGCAGTGCCGTAGAGGACCGCACCGCCACTTCCCAGCAAATTAGGGACACTGTTGCTCCTGGGGTATCGGTGAGGACCATTCGCAACCGTCTCCATGAAGCTGGGCTACGATCCCGCACACCGACAGGCGTGAATGGAGGGACGAATGGAGACGTGTCGTCTTCAGCGATGAGAGTCGCTTCTGCCTTGGTGCCAATGATGGTCGTATGCGTGTTTGGCGCCGTGCACGTGAGCGACCGAGGCACACAGGGCCAAAACTCGGCATCATGGTGTGGGGAGCGATCTCCTACACTGGCCGTACACCTCTGGTGATCGTCGAGGGGACACTGAATAGTGCACGGTACATCCAAACCGTCATCGAACCCATCGTTCTACCATTCCTAGACCGGCAAGGGAACTTGCTGTTCCAACAGGACAATGCACGTCCGCATGTATCCCGTGCCACCCAACGTGCTCTAGAAGGTGTAAGTCAACTACCCTGGCCAGCAAGATCTCCGGATCTGTCCCCCATTGAGCATGTTTGGGACTGGATGAAACGTTGTCTCACGCGGTCTGCACGTTCAGCACGAACGCTGGTCCAACTGAGGCGCCAGGTGGAAATGTCATGGCAAGCCGTTCCACAGGACTACATCCAGCATCTCTACGATCGTCTCCATGGGAGAATAGCAGCCTGCATTGCTGCGAAAGGTGGATATACACTGTACTAGTGCCGACATTGTGCATGCTCTGTTGCCTGTGTCTATGTGCCTGTGGTTCTGTCAGTGTGATCATGTGATGTATCTGACCCCAGGAATGTGTCAATAAAGTTTCCCCTTCCTGGGACAATGAATTCACGGTGTTCTTATTTCAGTTTCCAGGAGTGTACTTACACCTAACTAACTTAAGGACAACACACAACACCCAGCCATCACGAGGTAGAGAAAATCCTTGACCCCGCCGGGAATCGAACCCGGGAACCCGGGCGCGGGAACCGAGAACGCTACCGCACGACCACGAGATGCGGGCCGAAAATCGCAGACTTTGAGCGAGGCGCAATAAAAATACCTCCCTTCCTTTATCCAGAATATATCTAATTGCATTCTCTTCAGCTGAGCTCCTAATAAACGTAATAACTCCATATTCAGAGGCTGAATCCAATGTCATCCAGCGTGTATTCCAAATAGTATGAATTCTTTTGCTTTAAATCTGTACATTATCAGATACTTAGTTCTGTTTGAGCTTTTGGATGCATCTCGCTAGTTGAGTTTCTAGTGGCCAGCTGTGCTAGTGGACTCACCCCAAGAAGCTGAACGCCCATTAGCTTGTGTCTTGGTGACGGAGGACGACGCTCGGGGTCCTATTTAAACCCCAGTATCCATGTGCTCACCCTGATTCCGATACAGTGTTGACCATCTGAAGCGATCCTCAGCCGTCTTCAGCGGTGAGGGGAAGCACCCCCGCCTGAACAAGGCCCCGCATAAGTTATTACTTTCGTATCAGTGTTATTTAGCATGTGAAGCCCCGTTTAGAAATACAGAACTGCTCTGTTCATGCGTGACATTGAATTTGTTTCTGTCATCGTTTCAGCATTCTTCGCTGAAGTGTTGGATGATGCGCTAGGGCAGGCGAAATCCAACCACTTCAGAACAAAAACGTTAGTATTAAATTTGTTTTTCTGTTTTCGTAATATCTCCAGTGTTCGATAATACAGTAATACAACGTATACTTCATTATTGTTGTAGGTGCGGTCCAGCCGCGTAAGTTAGACAATGGTATTCACCGGGGTGACGAGCCATCTCTCCTGCGAAAGATTCGATTCCGCCAATATATAAATACATTTTCTTTTCTGTTTAATTATTTTCTCTAATTAATTTTTTTTCTACATGTGATTCTGATTGGCTCGACCAATTAAATGCACAAATTCAGCGCGATGCAGTTATTCAGGCGCAGTTTCTGGCGGATGGGGAATTCGATCCTGATGTCCATGACGAGGGGCTGGCTGCTGTGATGGAGCCGTGGTCCGGGAACGAATAAGGTGACTATTATTATACATTTAATATTCTTATTATCATTCATACTTCCATATTAGTCTATTTAAACATGGTCTATAACTCAATCCTTTTTTTTTTTTTTCCTCTCACAGATGTGAACTGCGCGGGGTAGCCGCGCGGTCTTAGGCGTCTTGTCACGGTCCGCACGGCTCACCCCGTCGGAGGTTTGAGTCCTCCCTCGGGAATGGGTGCGTGTGTGTTGTCCGTAGCGTAGGTTAGTTTAAGTTAGATTAAGTAGTGTGTACGCTTAGGGACCAATAACCTAAGCAGTTTGGTCCCTTAAGATCTTACCACAAATTTACACAGATGTGAAGCCTCAGATGGCCGTAACGCGTGTCAGGGCGTGGCGCAATGTAAATAAAAACCCCCAGTACGACGAGCTGAGCCGTGCGTCACGCCCACCACAGCGAAGCTACCGCCCGGACCTGCACGTCACCGAGCCAGCCATCGCGAGCCCCGTCCTCAGTCGCCGGTGGAGTTGGGGTGGCGGTGCAAGGCAGCGGTGCCAGACGACTGCCGACGCGGCGGGGGCGGACTGGTTGTTCCGCAGTCCCGGGCCAGCGTTACACACAACACGCTGCCCGCTGTTAGAGCGGGATGCTCCCACTGGCCTGACACTGCTACCTCACCCCTGGCTCCGCCCACCGACCACGTACAGCAGACCGCCCCGCCTGCTCAATACCAAGGTTGTAGTAATCATAGCCAACCCACGACTAGTGGCAGTTCCCTCCCGGTCCTTTTAGTGAAGGGCATCAGGTCAGTGATACCATACCATAGTTAGAGTACTCGGTGATTGCAGACGCTTTTGAGGAACGACTCTCCCTCACCGGGAACGGGAACACGGCAGGAGGCTACCGCGACCCTGTTCGTTTTCTAAGCGCGTACCTTCTTGTCGTGGAAACTGAGCCTCTCAAGGTAGTCAATGATCCGCGGTATCCCGCCAGTAAATGCAGTGCGGTGCTTTGCATCGAATTATCGCACCCACCCAGAGTTGAGTCTGTCGTTGAAGAGACAAGTCTTCATTACCTTATGGGGAAAATGGCGTGACAAAGCGGAGCACTTCAATCGCCGAGTGATTTCGTAGCTCCACCTTGAGTACTATATTGGGTAGCTTTTCTCAGTGGTGTACATGTTCCGCTTTTAACGAACACCGACTCAGAGGAAGGCCTCGGCGTTTATTGGTGACGTCACGTCAGCTAGGCACGGCGAACGCCAGGTCTGTTGCAGGCAGAAACGCCTGGGCGTGCTTATCACTATAAATCTCTATTTTTGGACAAAATGTTTAGTATTGTTTACGATTATGCAGTTTTATGTAGATGAAAGATTTTCTTACTATCGTAAAGCTACAAATGAAGATCATAGTTCTGTATTGCTGAATCCTGTCGAAACAAACGTATGTCAATATGAGAAGATGCTTTGCCCCATTGCAAGCTTCGGAAATTTTACATTCAAGTAACTATATTTACTTGATCCATTTTGTTACCGAAACTTACCCCAACCCTCTTACAATGAACTCGTTTCTTTTATTTATTTATTTATTTTCATTTGACACCGTCACTGGAAATGTGAACTAATTTACATGTTTAAATGCCCAACTGCTGCCAGTCATTAGATTACAGTCGTTTTCAACGAAAGTAATTCTAAACAGGAAACAAAATAGCTTCATACATCGAAAATACTGCTGAGCTTTAACTTTTTCAAACATGCACATTAGAAAAGATAAATATTCCTCTCTTGCAAATGAGAGGAGAAACTTTATAAGATAAAAAAATTTTATTTGATAAAACAAATATCTCTCTTTTGCCTCTTCTTCTGTCCCCCACCCGCTCCCCAACGTGTACAATCGTAAGATATTTCATTAACATTCAGTGCTCCTCACCCCGTATTCAACCAAGATACCTAAAGAAGCGCACCAATATGTTCACAGTTTCTTGTAAAAGCAACCCAGTACTAACGTAACTTCCTGAGATTTACAAATACGGTAAAGAAGCACGAATTCTATTGCTGCAGGACCATGAAGTTGTTTTTGTATGTCAATCCTTAAAACAGATGTAAATTTAAGTTGAGGAGTACACTAATTGTTAAGAAGTGTAATGAATTGCACAATTAATTGATTGTAGAAATCTCTCAGAACAATTTGTGTTGGTCAACTACCGCCAATAGTTTCATATTTTCCTGTGTCAGAGAGAGGGAGACACAACCATTATGAGTATGCCTGCATCAGACCTGGCGCTCGCCGTGCCTAGCTGACGTGACGTCACGAACAAGCGCCGAGGCCTTCCTTTGAGTCGGTGTTGTTTTAACCCGCCTATGCTTGCCCGGTGGCCAGGTGTTGTCAACAGAACGGGCAGGCTGCTTCACTCCCAACCAAGCCAAGCAGAACCCAACCCGGGCAGGCTGCCGGAAACTTGCTTGCCTGCCCATATTACTGATGAGCTGCGCTACGCAGCCGTTTAGTCTGCGCGCGTCATTGTCGTATTATGAACGTTAATTAAAAGTTTTTATTTTAACTGAGCACCAAAAGACAAACCACAACATTATATACATATATTAAATTCAGGTAAAACAATATTGGGTTTTATTTGTACATTCTTCCTTTCCGCGTATATTTCGAGCTTATTATCTATATAAATAAAAATGAATTGCCAAATGTGTTGATAAGCGTGAAACTCGAGAACGGCTGGACCAATTCGGCATCTTCTTTTTTTTTGCTGTGTTTGTAATTCTCAGGACAAGGTTTTTATGAAATAAAATTTTTGAAAAATCGACCGAAAAATTGGAAAATTTGAGAAAAACTGAAAGTGCGTTTTCAAAAAATTGTTCAAATGGCTCTGCGCACTATGGGAGTTAACTTCTGAGGTCATCAGTCCCCTAGAACTTAGAGCTACTTGCAAACCATTTTTGGTTGAGCGAACGTGTTATATTGGCTGCAAGAAACTTTGATGTTAACGAAATGAATTTTCAGATTCAAAATATCATACCTGGCAAATTCATGACATACAAGTCGGTTTATTCCGTTACTAGCCAAGATGATCTAGTCAACTATCCTACGGAATTTTTAAATTCGCTGCATTTGTCCGGATTACCGCCTTCCAATCTGCAATTAAGTCGGATCGGCAATCATTATGTTGCGAAAGGTAAACCAGCCACTTCTTTGTAATGGCACCCGGCTTGCAGTGAAGAAATTAAAGGACAACGTAATCGAAGCCACAATTTTAAAAGGAAAGTACAAAGGTGAAGACAGTTTGATTCCACGTATCACTATGATTTCGATCGACATGCCATTCGACTTTAAACGGTTATAATTTCCAGTGCAGCTTGCATTTGCCATGTCTATAGATAAATCGCATGGGCAGTCGTTATATTTTTGTGGCATCAATCTTGAAAATCATGTTTTTCACATGGCCAATTGTATGTCGCATATTCCCCTGTCGGGACACCTTCAACATCATTTGTTTGCGCCCACAAAACAAAACTATCAATGCTGCGTATCAAAAAGTATTACAATAAATGCTATCTAGTAATAAACTTTGGCACTGCTTCACTGATCACCACAAAAGTTTACAGATATATATGAGTTTTCATAGACAGGTGACGAGGAGATGAACTGACGTGGCGGAGTCCAACAGAGAGAGGATGAGGAGAAGGATAGAGGGTGGGGGGGGGGGGGAGATGGGCCAAGGGATAGGGAGGGGGAGGTGACAGAGAGATAGTGGGAGAGGAATAAATGGATATAGAGAAAATAGGGGAGGTAAGATGGACTACGAGAGTATGGAATAAATAAATGCCCAGGGAACGCCGGATTTTCAGGTAGTTGTCAAATATAAAAGGATTTCTTCGAGACTTCACAATCTCTCAGTACTGGATATTCTCAATTCGAACCACCATCAGATCACGTCTCAAACAGGTTTGTGTAGCAAGCAGAACAATCACTGAAAATGGAGCTCTTTTATACACTAAAAGCTACAGATAACCACCAGGACCGTAGATAACGGGGAGGGGGGCAGGGGTACCCCTCCCCCTCGAGCCCATGAACATAGTGTTTTTTGTTTTAGTGGAATGCAATGCAGTCTGTGTTGCAGTTTTCAACACTGAAACGGATGGATAATTTTACTAAAGAAGTGAACCTCAACCCCCCAAAAAGAAGATTGCTCCGCTCCCCAGAAGAATAAATTATCTACGCCCCCGATAGCCACTGTACTGCATTGAGAATCAAATTAAGATTTTGGAAGTATAGATTCTTTAACATTAGTATGTTTCAGCCAAGTATGACACCAGTTATACAAATATTTAACTACTTTTCCAGAATGTATTTTACTGGTACTGTGAATTCATTCGAAGTTGGCAAAATCATTCTAAATTGCCAAAATGCATTTTAACTTGTTTCGTATCCAGTTCGTCTAAAAACTATAGTACTGGGAATACAATGGCGACTCTGAGCCATTTTTCGCGGCGACTACGTTTGCATCATGAGAGTCCACACTTGTAGTCTAGGTCTACGTCATGAGGGACCAAAGTTCGGACCCTCATGATGCAGACTTAGACGACGAGTGTTAACTTGCATGATGCAAACATAAACGATGACTATAGACCCTCGTAACAAAGACCTAAACGACGAGCCTGAACCCTCATGACGCAGACGTAGACGCTGAGGAGAGTGGCTCAGAGTTTCCATTATATTCCTACTACAATACATTCGTGGAAAAAGACGCTCTTCATTTTAAATTCATTTCTAGTGTCTAGGTCTTCAGCATCTTGACCCTGCTTCTGGGATTCCCCTTTATATAGAAAGACAGGAATAAAATTACATTTCGCAATGTGTGTAGAACTCAACAAAATAAATTGTAATTTAAACTCATAATGTGTATTACCTTAATCCCCAAATGAATATTTTATTTTGCAGAACACTTTTCAATGTAAAATATTTACAAATTTTCCTTCAGTTCCCCTGAAAGTATTATTTAGTCCAAACCAGATACTCCTAAAAATATTTGGCTACATTTCCAAACACAATTAACAGAAAATGGTTTACAAACAATAATAAATGTCAATTGGGAGGATTGAAATCAAAAAGTTTAGTCTAAAATAAAAATGAACTGTACGCATTACAAAATTTCTATCTCAGAAATTGACGCCCAGAAAGCACAAGAAAAAAAACTGCACTCTTAATTAGTAAATTTGCACTCAAACTCATAGTTTCCTGTTTAATGTTCTACTGTATTCGTAATGTGTCTGCTGATTAGTGTTTGAATTAATTATGACGAGATCGTTAAGTCTGTCTGCATTAAGACGTGATCGTTTTTCGCTAATTAGGTTTCCAGTGCAACTAAAAATTCCCTCACTAGAGGCACTAGCGGCTGGCATATTTAACATTTTTCTTGCCATACACGCAAGTCGAGGAAGTCGTTGGGAGTTATTTTTCCACCACTGTAGAATATCTTCCTCGTTCACACAGTGTTCTTGCAAGTATCTGCTGACGTCATCATGTAGGAAAGGAGACTCTTCTGCCCAGTCCTCAAATTTCGCCATTTTGTATGGTCCTGGATTTGTTTCTTGGGTGCTGTGATTGGACACTTGTACTGAAACTATACAGGTTCCAATTAATACTTGCAGAATAATGTGAAGATCGTACTACACATAGTTGAAATTATAATAGTTTTTAGATGATGCTATCATTTATCGTCCAGTAGAGTCACCAGAAGATCAAAACTAACTGCAGGACGATTTAAATAAGATATATATTTTTGGTGTGAAAATTAGCAGTTGGCAATAAATAATGAAAAGAGTGAGTTTATCCGTGTGTGTACTAAACTAAGACCGTTAAACTTCGTTTACAAGATCCATCAGTCAAATCTAAAGGCTGTAGATTCTACTTAATACCTCTGATTACAGCTACGACCTACTTAAATAGGAATGGACACACAGAAAATGTTGTAGGCGTTTTAATGACAAAACACTGTTTTGGAGCATTGCTACGCAGTTGGAGAGCCTTTTCTGGTACCATTGATGGAGGAGGTCGAAAGAGTCTAAAGACGGGCTACTCGTTTGGTGTTATCGTGAAACAGGGGAAAGAGTGTCGCGGAAATTATACAGGAGTTGGGGTGGGAATCATTACAACATTGGCGTTTTTTGACGTGGCGCGACCTATATATGTAATTTCTATCGCCACCTTACAGCTCCGAATTCGAAGATATATTGTTGAGTCCCATCTACATTGGAAGAAATGATCATCAAAATAAAATACAAAAAAGCAGCGCTCAGACGGAGAGATGTAGGTGTTTTATCCCTCGCGAAATTCGAGAATAGGAGACAAATACGTTGAAAGTGGTTCGATGAACTCTCAATCAAGCACTTTGGTGTGACTTGCAGAGTACCCATGTACATGTAGATGAGGAATATATGCATTATCTTAGGAGCTTACCTTAAGCACACATCTGTCGTGCTGCTTGGTAAACATCAATTTTTTCATCCTCGGTTGACTTTCTTAATGTGCGGTAGTTAGGCACCATAAACGTTGCAATTTTATGCAACATACTAACGCCCATTTTCTGTTCTAGGAAAGCACCGGCGGCTTGTTTCAAAGGTTTCATGTCCTGAAAATACATTTTATCAACATACATATTTCACAAGTGGTTCTACAATATTCAGATGGAATAAAATTACAAACCTCTTCATCGTTATCCCGTACAGTACAGTGAGCTTTTAAGGCATAAAACCACGGTAGAACTAAATGTAGGGTTGGATCCTTGTCACCCTCTAGATCAACTGTGGTTTCTTTAAACGGCTTAAGAACTGCTATAAGCTGGCCAGTTATATGGTGGTTATAACCCAGCATCTTATCAGAGGCACCTTCGTTATGTAAGACAGCCTTCACCGAATCAATCTGAGAATGGACTGATACAAGTATGTCAAAATAACTATTCCAACTAGTTGATGCCCACTGCTTTAAAGATGAGTTCAGTCTCACACAGAGACCTCTTCTCTTGAAGTAGGAAACCGTAACCCGCGCTGTATTAAGAATGGATAATATATTTGGAACATTTTCTTTCAAAAACTGTTCGCTCAGAACATGTTTCAAGACTGTGTTTATACTTTGAGCCATGCATGGAAGACGCTGATATATTTCGAGAGCTTTGACAATGTTACTGCCCTGGTCTGTGACGAACGTAATTTTGGCAATGTCTTCACGAGAAACACCCATAGTTTCTAAGCGATCTTCCAACTCGTTTCGAATATTCGGGCCATTTTTTGGGCAGTCAGGAAACGCAGAGCACATCAGTACATATTTATTCAAACGCCAGTCTGAATTTATGTAATGCATTGTCACGGACATGTAATGCACCCCTTTGTAATTGTCTTTCCACAGATCAAATGTACTGACACATATACCAGGGCGAATTGCATGCACTATATCTGGGAGCATTTTGCCGCACACTTTATCAGCTAAGGTTTGAACTTTCCTAGCTAATGTCACTCGGGAAGGCATAACATATTAAATATCAACTGAGCCATATTTTTTACCTATGTCGATCAGTGTCTGCCCTAAATTAAGAAATCCTTCTCCCTCTATACTGCTAAATGGTCTCAGGTCCTTAGCACACATTTCGGCGCACTTTTCGGCCACTAAATCTTTGTCCTCTTTGAAGATATTTACGGAGTGAGGGAACTGTTTGTCAAATTCGCACACATGTCGTAACATACTCGAGGATGCCGAATAAGTACTTAAGAGCTTTTTAAATAGTTTGCATTGAGACACACTTACCGATTTACACTCCTGCAAATTGAAATAAGAACACCGTGAATTCATTGTCCCAGGAAGGGGAAACTTTATTGACACATTCTTGGGGTCAGATACAACACATGATCACACTGACAGAACCACAGGCACATAGAAACAGGCAACAGAGCATGCACAATGTCGGCACTAGTACAGTGTATATCCACCTTTCGCAGCAATGCAGGCTGCTATTCTCCCATGGAGACGATCGTAGAGATGCTGGATGTAGTCCTGTGGAACGGCTTGCCATGCCATTTCCACCTGGCGCCTCAGTTGGACCAGTGTTCATGCTGGACGTGCAGACCGCGTGCGACGACGCTTCATCCAGTCCCAAACATGCTCAATGGGGGACAGATCCGGAGATCTTGCTGGCCAGGGTAGTTGACTTACACCTTCTAGAGCACGTTGGGTGGCACAGGATACATGCGGACGTGCATTGTCCTGTTGGAACAGCAAGTTCCCTTGCCGGTCTAGGAATGGTAGAAAGATGGGTTAGATGACGGTTTGGATGTACCGTGCACTATTCAGTGTCCCGTCGACGATCACCAGAGGTGTACGGCCAGTGTAGGATATCGCTCCCCACACCATGATGCCGGGTGTTGGCCCTGTGTACCTCGGTCGTATGCAGTCTTGATTGTGGCGCTCACCTGCACGGCGCCAAACACGCATACGACCATCATTGGCACCAAGGCAGAAGCAACTCTCATCGCTGAAGACGACACGTCTCCATTCGTCCCTCCATTCACGCCTGTCGCGACACCACTGGAGGCGGGCTGCACGATGTTGGGGCGTGAGCGGAAGACGGCCTAACGGTGTGCGGGACCGTAGCCCAGCTTCATGGAGACGGTTGCGAATGGTCCTCGCCGATACCCCAGGAGCAACAGTGTCCCTAATTTGCTGGGAAGTGGCGGTGCGGTCCCGTACGGCACTGCGTAGGATCCTACGGTCTTGGCGTGAAACCGTGCGTCGCTGCGATCCGGTCCCAGGTCGACGGGCACGTGCACCTTCCGCCGACCACTGGCGACAACATCGATGTACTGTGGAGACCTCACGCCCCACGTGTTGAGCAATTCGGCGGTACGTCCACCCGGCCTCCCGCATGCCCACTATACGCCCTCGCTTACAGTCCGTCAAGTGCACATACGGTTCACGTCCACGCTGTCGCGGCATGCTACCAGTGTTAAAGACGGCGATGGAGCTCCGTATGCCACGGCAAACTGGCTGACACTGACGGCGGCGGTGCACAAATGCTGCGCAGCTAGCGCCTTTCACGGCCAACACCGCGGTTCCTGGTGTGTCCGCTGTGCCGTGCGTGTGATCATTGCTTGTACAGCCGTCTCGCAGTGTCCGGAGCAAGTATGGTGGGTCTGACACACCGGTGTCAATATGTTCTTTTTTCCATTTCCAGGAGTTTATTTGAAGCGGCCTCATAAACACACGAAAATGTTTCCCATGCGGCACTTGTGCTCTGTTTCGTTAACAGCATGTATTCGCCAGTTCTCAATTTTTTTTTTCAATCTCACTAAGGTTCGACCTACTCATTGTGCTGCCCCCACCATTGCGATAAATGAACTGCGCGCTAACTACCTGGCTACTCTAGTCACGGTAGCTTGACAGCGCAACCTGTTGTCAGGCGCAGCAAGCCGAGTGGGTCCCGTGAAGCTTGGCAGACCTGCGGGAACCAAGGTAGCCCGAGCTTGCGGGAGCCCAAGTCGGCCGCATTACCCACTATGCCTCAGTACACGCGCATTCTTGTGTTTATGTCGCGGCAGGCTGACCTGCATGAATGGTTGCATAGGAACTAGGGGCAAGCAGGCTGCAAGGGGAAGTTGTACAACTCTGGTTTTTCCGAGATGGAAGAGAAAGGCTCAGCTAAAGCACTCAGCCAAATACTACATCTGGACATCCTTACACATGTCTATGATCCGGTAAATGGAGGGTCAAGATGAATCGAGTTCCCTATAGATAAAGCTAATAAGCAGACACGCATTAATGTCGAAAATAGAAAGGATCAGGCTTGGTTCGAATAGTCAATCCTGGTTTGCGAAAGAAACTACAATTACAGAGATCATCCTGAGCGTCCCAGTATATAACATGGAGGTGACAATATTCGTGGGTGTTATAACTTCAATGGTATAGAGTTCTCCATCAAGATCCAGGACATACCGTAAATTTGAGGTGTAGAATACCGGCATATCGGTTCACGTCTATGGCCTGGAGAAGAAAAGCAAGTCAGACGAGCAAGACAAGCGTATCGTCGTCGACCCCTCCATTTCTCAACATTTACTGGTGAGTGTGAGCTGCATGTAAACATGCTGCTGGTAATTATCTTGATGTTTGGATCAAAGGCATGTCCCGTCTCCTAATCTCTCAAATGAATAACGACAGGTCTAAAAAGCAAATCTGCCTAAGGTGCCTCAATTATTTCACCTCAGACAATTTATTCGCGGAGCATCTAGTAGACGGCGCTTCCAAGGGCACGTTACGTGTTGTTATGCCTACGGAGGACAACAAATTCATAAAGTTCAAGAATGCTAACCACCAGGAGTGATGCCCGTTTGTAGTGTACGCTGACTTTGAATGCCTCCTCGATCCCGTGACCTGCTGTGAAGGTGACCCTACAGCCTACATCATATGATTCCAGTCTTAACCGCTACAAATCTTTTGTCGGGGACTGTCCTGAGCATTGGTTGCTCACCGAGCTCGATAAATTTTCACAGGAGGTTGATAAGCTTTACAGTGGCAACGTACTCATGACCGAATCAAAGTAGAATGAAGATTTGTGCAATAACGCGACTGATTGTCATTTTTGTGGGCTACCGTTAGACAGAAAAGTGGAAACTCCTGATAGGGACCAATGTCATCTTACGGGGAAGTTCCATGGTGCAGCTCACAATGCATACAATTTGAAGTTGCAGCTAGCTAGACACATACCCATTTTATTCCACAATTTACATTCATATGACGCTCACTTTCTAGTTCAGCACTTGGCTGATTTCGGTTTGGAGAAAGATCAGGTCAGTGTCCTACCTGAGAGTCTGGAGAAATGCATTTCATTCTCCAAACGAATAACGCTAAGAATTACTCTCCGATTCCTTGATATGCTACGTTTTATGCAGGCACCACTTCAGAAAGTAGGGGGTTTATGCATATCACTCGATCTGCATTTCCTGACGAGGAAAAGTTTCAACATGTCACTAGGAAGATGGTTTTCCCATATGAGTATGTGGATAGTATGGCGAAACTCGACGAAACCAAGCTACCTGACTTAACTGCATTCTCCAGCAACCATACAGGCGATGCCTTAACGGATGAAGAGTATGAGCATGCAGTGAATGTCTGACGTGAATTCAATATTTCCACTTTAGGAGAGTATGTATAGCTTTATATGGACACAGACATGCGCTTGGTTGCGGATGTTTTCGAGAAATTCTGGAGTCAAGGCATGACCATATATTCTCTGGTTACCGCCTTATTTTACATGACACCTGGGTTGTCTTGTGATGCGATGCTCAAGAAAACGAACTGCAGCATTGAATTATTGACCGATGCTGACATACATTTTTTCTTTCAGTGAGGGATCCGCGGGGGCTTTGTCAATATGTCCACAGGCACGCTAAGGCAAATAACCCACAGATGGGTGACAAGTTAAACGCATCCGTTGATTTGAAATATATAGTGTACTTCGACATGAATAACGTATACGGTGGCGCCATGAATCAATCACTGTTGATAGGTGAGTTTCGATGGGTGCCCGAAGACGAATGCAAGGGATTAGGTGGAATGATCATGGGGGGGGGGGGGGGGGGGAAGGGTATGGTAGCTTATTCTGATGTAGGGTATGTGGTAGAGGCATAACTCACATACTCTATTAGCTTGCATGATGTGCACATCGATTTGCCGCTGTGTCCAGAGAAACTAGTTCCGTGAAGAGGCTCCATACCAAAACTGATCACAATGCTGGGGGACAAGCGGAGATGCATTATTCATCATTGCACCTCCAGCAGTGCATCAGCTTGGGTATGAAGCTGGTTAGAATAACCCGGGAAATATCCTTCAAGCAGTCCCCCAGGTTGAAGAAGTATATTGATTTGAATACGAAACAGAGAGCTTCCGTCACGGGTGCCTTTGGAAAAAGACTTTTATAAATAAATGAATAATTCAATTTTCGGTAAAACAATGGAGCATTTGAGGGAACGACGTGAAATTTTGAGTAGAGCCCAATGGGATGGACGTTGTGGCGTAATAAAATGCATTGCAAGACCTAATTTTAAGTGGGTTACCATATTCGATAAGAACTTTCTTGTTGTGGACATGGCGAAGACTGCAGTAGAGTTTAAAAAACCTATTTATGTCGGGATGTGCATACTATACCTATCCAAACTCCACATGTACCGCTTTCATTATGAATTTGTAAAAACTCATTTCGCAGATCCTGAATCACTTTATATGGATACAGATAGCTTCATCTATTGAGTGAAGAAATGCAATCCATATGAAGTAATGAGGTGTCATGGTAATGAAGTCGAAATGTCCTCATACAAGGCCGATAATCCTTATGGTATTATTCCACAGAGCAAGAAGTTTATTGGTCTTATGAAAGATGAGGTGAATGGAGTTTGTAGGTCTACGCTCAGAAATGTATACGTATCGCACATTGGAAGCTGCCACGCAGAGACGGGCTAAGGGTTTCCATGGTATGGCAACGAGAGCCCTCTCTGTCGAAGACTATTTGCAGTGCCTGTGCAGCGGTGTTCACAGTGCTGCACCGCAGTCGCCGCATATGGTAAGTCAGACCAGTATTCGATCGAGAGGACACGAGGTGTACACTGTGCTAGAGTCTAAAATCGATGTGTCACCTCCTGACTATAAAGGGGTCATTTATGATGACGTGGTTGAAACTCTCCCATACTCACACTACTCACTTGTAGCGAGAGAAGGGTTGGGGGAATTTGATTGAGTTTGAGAGAGAGAGAGAGAGAGAGAGAGAGAGAGAGAGAGAGAGAGAGAAAGGGAGGGGGGGGGAGTGTCTGCAGAGTAGTAGTAGTATGTACCTTTTATCATAGTGTAAGTAATTGTGTGTGTGTGTGTGTGTGTGTGTGTGTGTGTGTGAGAGAGAGAGAGAGAGAGAGAGAGAGAGAGAGAGAGTGAGAGAATATTTCTGTGTATTATGTACATGTGTGTATACAGAGGGAGTATGTTTGGAAAAAAAGGACAGAAAATATATATATATATATATATATATATATATATATATATATATATATATATATATACCATGTGTGTGTCAAAAAATGAAAGCAAGAAAAGCCATAAATAGGTTTAAAAAATTTAAAAAAAGCTCAAATATTTACATATTAATTTAATTTGTTCACATGCAGCGTATGTTTATAAATCTACACACCATGTGCGTGTTGTAAATAGAATAGCTTTTCACCTGCCGCTAGCCATCCAAGTCAGAGTAGCTTTTAAGTGTATATGTAGTCCACAGTCCTTCATAATTGGTATTCTAAAAACCTTTGCTATTGTGGTTGGTTGTTTTGGGGAAGTAGACCAGACAGCGGGGTCATCGGTCTCATCGGATTAGGGATCATCACACTCCACTGACAACGTTACGTTGGGTGACGGTATTGCGCAGCTTGAGACCAGTTCAAATAAGGAACTCGTAATTGAGGCGTATTTTCACTTTAGCTTCTGTGGCACACTGAATGACTGTGAAGTCTGGGTGCTAGTTTTATACCTTACCCCCATCTTGTCTTAGATGCAGACGTACAAAGATTTTTCACCCCAAAAGTCGACAAGTCGATTATTCTGATCCACAATACGTATCTCCAGGTAGTCCAATGTCTGAACTGTCACCGGGAGGTATATCGCGTTTGTGGGGGTCTGAACTATCTTATACCCGGTCCCAAATGTAGGGATGAATCCGTAAATAGAGTGAATCAACATATCGTTGAGATATGAGTTTGTAGCTATGTTACACGCAAAGTGGACTGCGCTGACTGGTAGTATGTCCACAGCCTGATCTGATGCATAGAATTTACTGGAATCCTTCATCAAAACACGGCCTTTAGCAAAACCTAGCAGTGAACCCATTGAATATTTCTGCCTGAAGTCAATCGTAGCATTATCTGTACATATTTCAGATTTAAGCGTATTGATGTTTACGCGTAGTTCAGTTTCCATTCCCGAGTGTTTTAAGACTTCGTTTACATCGTCAATGTCGTAGGCACCAGGTTGTATTTCTAGAATCTCCTTCTGACCGCCAATTTCCAGATGCAGTTTATTGTTGGCCTGTGTGATATTTGGGATGCTGTTATACATCTCCAGAGCAATCAACGCAATACTCCAATCACCAGAACTTAAATCAATTGGTGGGAAGTAATTTGCACGTAATACAGACGCTCGTTCTTTGAACGTCAGAGTGTATGACATCGCATCTAAACCTCAACTCGTAGAGGTAACGTCCAATGATGGTTCTTATATACATCAGCCGTCCTGGATGTTGAGCATTCACTCATCTTTGGTGTGGTTTTAGAGGCTGTTTCAACACTGATGTAAGAAGGAACATGATGTATAGATGTCCACACAAGTATGCGTTAAAGACCTGATATCGCTGAAAATTGTACAAGACTCGTCTCTTGCTCGTGAATTATAGTTGCAGTTCTTGGGGTGGTTGTAAATCTCCACATGAATCAAAATAATAAACTGTATTTGAACTTTTCTTGACATATGACACCCAATGGTTTCCTGAGCCGCTTGCAACATTTAAATTCGCAATTCCGCATTCATTAGTTCGCCACATTGTCTTCGGTAATGTATCTCGCATAAGGACACCACGGAATCCTGGAATGCGTTTTTCTCTAAGAGTCTTAAACAGATCTTTATTCGTGAGCGCTCGATCAGGTAGAATAACTAACAGGCTTTTTTTATTTATGAATACGCCCAGTCCTTTCTTGTTCAATTTCATGTGTAGACCCTTTCCACTGGCTGCAGCTTAGCTTAATTTCACGCGCGCTTATCGTAAGTAAACAGTGACTTAAACATACTGGGTGTTACAAAAAGGTACGGCCAAACTTTCAGGAAACATTCCTCACACACAAAGAAAGAAAATATGTTAAGTGGACACGTGTCCGGAAACGCTGACTTTCCATGTTAGTGCTCATTTTATTAGTTCTCTTCAAAACACATTAATCATGGAATGGAAACACACAGCAACAGAACGTACCACTGTGACTTGAAGCACTTTGTTACAGGAAATGTTCAAAATGTCCTCTGTTAGCGAGGATACGTGCATCCACTCTCCGTCGCATGGAATCCCTGATGCGCTGCTGTACCTCTGGAGAATGGCGTATTGTATCACAGCAGTCCACAATACGAGCATGAGCAGTCTCTACATTTGGTACCGGGGTTGCGTAGACAATTGCTTTCAAATTCCCCCATAAATGAAAGTCAAGATGGTTGAGGCCAGGAGAGCGTGGAGGCCATGGAATTGGTCCTGCTCTACCAATCCATCGGTCATCGAATCTGTTGTTGAGAAGCGTACGAACACTTCGACTGAAATGTGCAGGAGCTCCATCGTGCATGAACCACATGTTGTGTCGTACTTGTAAAGGCACATGTTCTAGCAGCACAGGTAGAGTATGAAATCATGATAATGTGCTCCATTGAGCGTAGGTGGATGAACATGGGGCCCAATAAACACATCACCAACAATGCGTCCCCAAACGTTCACAGAAAATCTGTGTTTATGACGTGATTGCATAATTGCGTGCGGATTATTGTCAGCCCACGCATGTTGATTGTCAAAATTTACAATTTGATCACTTTGGAATGAAGCCTCATCCCTAATGAGAGCATTTGCATTGAAATGAGGATTTACACATTGTTGGATGAGCCATTCGCAGAAGTGTACCCGTGGAGGCCAATCAGCTGCTGATAGTGCCTGCACACGCTGTACATGGTACGGAAACAACTGGTTCTCCCGTAGTGCTCTCCATACAGTGACGTGGTCAACGTTAGCTTGTGCAGCAGCAACTTCTCTGACGCTGACATTAGGGTTATCGTCAACTGCAGGAAGAATTGCCTCGTCCTTTGCAGGTGTCCTCGTCATTCTAGGTCTTCCCCAGTCGCGAGTATAGGCTGGAATGTTCCGTGCTCCGTAAGACGCCGCTCAATTGCTTCGAACGTCTTCCTGTCGGGACACCTTCGTTCAGGAAATGTCTCGATTCAAACGTACCGCGCCACCTCTATTGCCCCGTGCTAATCAATGCATCAAATGGGCATCTACCAACTCGGCATTTGTAAACATTGCACTGACTGCAAAACCACGTTCGTGATGAACACCAACCTGTTGGTGCTACGTACTGATGTGCTTGATGCTAGTACTGTAGAGCGATGAGTCTCATGTCAACACAAGCACCGAAGTCAACATTAAAATAAGCTCTAACATGGAAATTAAGCGTTTCCGGACACATGTCCACATAACATCTTTTCTTTATTTGTGTGTGAGGAATGTTTCCCGAAAGTTTGGCCATACCTTTTGGTAGCACCCTGTATATGTCATCACCATTTTTTTTATTCAGTACTCTCTCAATTTATTTATATCTGCTTGAATAGTTTCTAGGGTCCTTTGTTTACGTTTTAATCAGTACTTAAATCAGTTTATACGATTTCTGTTTTTACCATGAGTGAGAAGTGTGTGACATGCCGTAGGATCATTAGTTCCGGGGTATGGTGTGATGGGTGCTATAGTTTCTTTCATTGGGGCGAATGTAGTGGCGGGGAAATGGGGACATAAATGAGGCTCACCAGTCGTATTATAGGATATGCAGTAGAGATTGGAAAATACTGGAACAGGGAGGGAAACTGCAGCTCTTCAAGGTGACCTACACAAGGCAAGGGAGGATCTGGACAGGTTAAAGAGGTTGAAGGGTGAACAGAGGTGGGAAGTGGCAACAGGCAATAGGGGGAACAGGCAAAGGAGAGCATCAGACAGCTTTGTCATAAATCTTGAAAATAGATTTGGCCTGTTGCCTCAGTTAGAATCGGATGAGCCTCATGTAGCTGAAGCTGTATAAAGGGCACAACAAGCTTTCAAGGACTTCAAAAAGGTAGGTAAATTTGTAAAGAGAAAGAAAGTTCTGTTGTTAGGTAGTTCCCATGGTAGAGGTGTTGGCAAACTACTGCAGGAAAATCTAGGTCCTGAGTACCATGTCTCAAACTTTTTCAAGCCTAGTGCAGATCTGTGTCAAGTAACAGAGGATGTAGGTTCTTTATGCAAAGATTTCACAGAGGAGGATGTCGTGGTTATAGTGGGTGGTCCGGGAAATAGCATTGACAGAGACACTGAATATGCCATAGAGAGTGACCTGGTGAAGATAGCATCAGCAACGAAGCATACGAGTGAGGAATTTGTGTCTGTGTTGAGACGCCATTATCGGCCTCATTTGAACTCTTCTGTAGGGAGGGTGAACTTGGAGTTGGAGTGGCTCCTTAGGACGGATATAGGGTCCCATATTGGTTTGATTCCTGTGGATGCTATCGATAGGTGGAACTACACTAGGCATGGCCTTCACCTCAATAGAAAAGGGAAGGGAAAACTGTCTGCGTTGATTGCAAAAAACTTAAGGAGGGCCACTGTCACAAGTGCACAAGTGGTAA
The DNA here is from genome assembly GCF_023897955.1 of Schistocerca gregaria. Lineage (NCBI taxonomy): Eukaryota > Metazoa > Arthropoda > Insecta > Orthoptera > Acrididae > Schistocerca > Schistocerca gregaria. Next base: position 34,268,676 of record NC_064931.1, on the reverse strand, counting down.
AATACTAGCGGTCACAGCTGTCAAAGGGATGCTTTTTTAGGATAGAGAAGGGGGAAAGAAAACGAGTTTTAAGAGAGATTGGCAGACACACTCAGTTTGAGAAAACAGATGAACAGGAGTCAGATTTTAGCATACAGCCTCCATTTAAATAATGTTTAACAGAAAGTAATCAGAAACTGCCAGTTCATCTTCGCCAAAGCAGTTATAATCCCATTAGTATGCAGTATCAGTAATCTTTATTACACCAGAACATCCCTGGAATCAGAAATAAAGTTCATTAACTACTCATTTGCATCAATGAATTGAATCCATCTAACCAAATTGACATAATCTGCCTTTCTGAACATTAAGTGACCACTGGAATAGATATGTTAGACATTTCAGGACTTAAGCTAGCTTCCTACTTCTTCAGAGTAGATATGGATGGAGGAGAAGTTGCCACATTTATTAAAAAGTGCCATAAATTCAAGAACAATTCTGTTTATAGCACCATCTAGAAGCATGTGCAACACAAGTAGAGCTCCATAACAGATCCAACAGATCCTATATAATAGTAATTATTTACCGAGCACCTGCAAGAAATTATAATCTATTCATATATCATCTAGAAGCTCTTTTGGGTTATTTAACAGGAAGAAACAAAGACATTTTGATTGCTGGTAACTTTAATACAGATTTTCTAATGCAATCTTCCAGTAAACATATACTACAGTTAGTAATGTTGTCTTTCAATCTAATTCATACTGTAAACTTTCCAACTAGGATCACTAAATCCTCAAGGACAGCCATTGATAACATTTTTATAGACAAATCAAAGGAACAAAATCATATCATAAAACCCTCTAATAAATGGACTATCAGATCATGACATGCAGCTCCTTGTTTTAGATGTAAATTCTAAGCAGATTATCAAGACAGCTAAATCTGAGTACAGGAAAGTAGTCAATCAATCAAAAATTGAGTGTTTTAGAAAACTGCTCAAAGATATGAACTGGAAAGATGTTTATAGTGCTCATGATATGAATGAAAAATATAACACATTCGTGAAAAATGTCAGTGCCATGTTTGAGAATTGTTTTCCTCTAAACGTTACTCAAATTAAACAGAAGTCTATAATAAAACCATGGTTTCCTGTATGACAAAAAGGAAAATGTATCTGTCGACCAAGAATAGCTCCAACGCTGATGATTTAGCTAAATACAAGGAATACTGTAAAATATTTAAAAAAGTAATTCAGACATCTAAACAAATGCACTACGAGAAGAAGATAGCAATGTCAGGGAACAAAAGAAAAACAATATGGGATATAGTGAAAGAGGAGACTGGTAGAACCAGAAAGGAACAGGAGCAAATGGCACTAAGGGTAGATGACACATTAGTAACCGATGGGCATAGTGTGGCAAATCTATTTAACAAGTACTTTATATCCATTACTGATAGAATGGGACTTTCAGGATCAGTAAATAATGCCCTTGAATATCTGAAACTATCCTTTACAAATAGCTTCAGGTACATGAATATGTCACTCACTTCACCAAAAGATATAACTTCCATAATAAAATCTTTAAAAACTAAGTATTCTAGTGGTTATGATAAAATATCAACAAAGTTAATTAAGGCATGTTCTTGTTAATTTAGTACAATTCTAAGTTATTTGTGTAACCAGTCAATTATAACTGTGACAGTTCCTGACTGGCTAAAATATTTAGATGTTAAGCCTATATTCAAGAAAAGGGATAAAGAGATACCATCAAACTACAGACCGATTTCACTTTTGCCAGAATTCTCAAAACTTTTAGAAAAAGTAATGTACAGGCAGCTTCTCAACCATCTGACCACAAATAACATTATCAAAAACACAGTTTGGATTTCTGAAGGGTTCTGATATCGAGAAGGCTATTTACACCTACAGTGAAAATGTACTTAATTCATTAAATAACAAGTTATAAGCAGCAGGTATTTTCTGTGATTTTTCAAAGGCATTCGATTGTGTGAACCACAATAGCCTTTTAAATAAATTAGAATTCTATGGTGTCACAGGCAGTGCTGCAAAATGGTTCAAGTCATACTTCGCTAACAGGAAACGAAGGGTGTCAGTGCAAGGGACTAGTGAATTAAGTCATCAGTCATCATCAGAATGGGAAGAAATTACATGTGGTGTCCCACAAGGATCCATCTTAGGGCCATTGCTTTTTCTTGTGTACATTAATGGTCTCTCATCAGTTACACTGCCAGAAGCAGAGTTCGTTTTGTTTGCAGATGACACAAGTAGTGCAATAAATAGTGTGTCGAGTGTAGTTCTAGAAAGATCTACTAATGGCATTTTCATGGATATTAACAAATGGTTTAAAGCCAACTCAATGACATTAAACTTCGAAAAGACTCACTATATGCACTTCAGAACCTGTAAGAGGTTTCCACCTAGCATATGCACAACGTCTCAAGAGCAGATAGCAGAGATTGACAGTCTTAAATTCTTAAATTCCTGGGATTACAACTTGATAATAAATTCAGTAATGAGAAGCACACCACAGAACTGCAAAAACGCCTTAACAAATATGTATTTGCAATTCGAGTGTTGGCAGACATAGGCGACATAAAAATGAAAAATCTTTCACACTTTGCCTACTTTCATTCCATAATGTCATATGGTATAATATTTTGGGGTAACTCTTCAAGTCAAACAAAAGTTTTCAGAGTCCAAAAGCGTGTAATACGTATTATTTGTGGAGTAAATTCACTGACGTCCTGTAGAAACCTCTTCAAAGAACTGAGTATACTAACTACTGCCTCTCAGTAGATTTACTCCTTAATGAAATTTGTCCTAAACAATATATCTCTTTTTCCAACAAACAGCTCAGTTCATACATACAATACCAGGAACAAAAATGATCTGCACAAGGACTTAAAAGCACTTACTTTAGTTCAAAAAGGGGTCCACTACTCAGGAACACTCATCTTCAATCATTTGCCAGCAAACATAAAAAACTTAGTTACAAATAAAGATCAGTTTAAAACGAGCCTGAAACACTTACTAGTGGCCAACTCCTTCTACTCCATTGACGAATTTTATAATAGAAACAACTGATTTATTGTATATATTCATATTATTGATATTGTTATTTCAGCTAAAAAAAATGACATGTTCCAAATCCACGAGGATCTCCTCAGCACGGATCTATGGAACGAAAAACTAATCTAATTTAATTTTTGACATGTTAGCAATACAAAAACTTTCCTGACAAAATTTCGTCCTGCGCATATGTCTGCCAGTAAATGGGTTTTGGCAGTCTACCAGCTAATATGCATAGTGACATGCAGCTGGTGAGGTAGAGCTCGTTTTGGGCTAACATGTAGAAGATCGAGGGTTCGATCCTGGCTCGAGGAGAATTTGTTTGTTTGCTAAGTGTAGTCTGTGTTGCACGGTATCTGGAAACTTAATCGTCATTTAGAGATTACAGTGGGTTTTCTACAAAACATTTGCATTTATCTACCTTCCACGTCCACGTTCAGGTACATTACATTTCGATAGGGCCGTACATCACCAATAGGGCTAGCAACGTGTTTTGCAAATAATTTCCGAACTCGGTTACCATTTGTGTGTATTATCACGATGGAACCACTAAGTATGTCTTTCAAGATTGAGTCTAAGTATCTCCATGCTTTTCTGTTACTGTTATTGTTATTATTGATGGAAATGTGGAAACATCATGTCCATTGCCGTTAGGGAAACAGTGTAATTCGAAAACGAATATTTCACCATTAGCGGTGTCAGGATGAATCATGCAAAATGAAAGCTGTAAGTGAGATGATGCGCACTGGGTGCGATGCGATCAATGACGTGTTTATACTGTATGCGCTGTTCACCAGACAGGGACTAATTGCTAGAGGAGTAACGAGCCCGAGACGGATTCCATGTACACTCGAACACATACGGGCTTTTTTCCTTCGGTTATTCTAAAACAGTGTGGCCGGCGTATTGCATACACATACGATGAATATGTGTATAAGCTTCTGGTCCTTAGCGCATCTTCTTGTAACGGCGACCGGAACGGTCGCGGGGTAGTATTGACGGAAACGCGGCGGTACTCGCGGAGCGGCCAGCGAACAACAACACAACGGGAGAGGACGGACACGACCAACGGAGGACCTTACGACACAACAAGAACAGACAAGACAGTGACGAACCAAACAAGACAACCACGTCCACTGGAATATACACACGAAGTCAATACGCTGTCTGAGACGATATGTCCTGAGACGCAGCGCGATGTTAAAGACTACTGGCTGAGCGCGAGGGAGGGGCTTTAGTATGCTATTGGGGGCCGCGCTATTGGCCGCTGGGGCCACGTGTTCCACTGTGGCACCCTCACACTGAAAGCGGGCCAGTACGCGCGCGCCCCCACAACTGACGGCGCAGAGACCTCTATGGGTCTTCGACGTCCATGACGTCTGGCGCGAATTCAAATTCCGTGGCGCGCGGTACCAGACATCTGATAACGGGGCTGCTGTTGCCGCTCGTGAAGATGCTGCTAGATATCAAGGTCGGCGCCATCCAGATAAAAATGTGTTTCGGCGTCTGGAGCTTGGCCTTCGGGAAACAGGTTTTCTCCTTCCACCACCGCGTGACAGAGGTCATCTACGGACTCGCCATACTCCACCTATGATGGTGGTAATACACCAAGAACCCTAGCGCCATAAACGTAGTGTTGCAAGGCAGATGTGTGTCTCGCAACGCACGGGCGTTGACGTGCTTCACAGCACCCCTACGACCCTAACATTATTTTTTAACGCTACACCTGCATCTTTCAGACCGCCTACTGTGGATGCAATTCTGTAAATGATTCCAGCAACAACAGGGAGCCAACGACGAGTTTATAAATGCTTTAATACGGTCGAATGAAGCAGCGTTCACTCGTGAGTGTGTCTTCAATACACACAACGCCCACCATTGGTGTGACGCTAAACCGCACGTCACTAGCGACCGCGGATATGAAGTTTGCTTTGGCATGAACGTCTGGCTTGTATATTGGGATACAAGAGTCTGGGTCTCTGCTTGTTGCCTGACCGGTTGACTACACGAAGGTATCATGCACTACTCTCAATCTATTTGCGTGGCGTACTGGAAGATGTTCAAATGGTTCAAATGTTTCAAATGGCGCTGAGCACTATGGGACTTGACATCTGAGGTCATCAATCGCCTGGGACGTTGAACTACTTAAACCTAACTAACATAAGGACATCACACACATCCATGCCTGAGGCAGGATTCGAACCTGCGACTTAGCGGTCGCGCGGTTCCAGACTGAAGCTCCTAGAACCGCTCGGCCACGACGGCCGGCGAAGATGTTCCACTTCATATTTGGCACAGGTTATGGTTTCAACATCTTGGTGCACCTCCACATTTCGGAATTAATGTGCGACGGTATTTAGACAGAACATTTTCAGGGGAACGGCTCGGACGGGGAGGTCCTGTTGTACGGCCCCTACATTCACACGATCTAACTCCCGTGGAGTTCTTCCTGTGTGGACTCTTGAAGGAGCACGTGTATTCCACTCCGCCAACACATCTGAAAGAACTGATAGCTTGTGTTCATACTGCTCTTACATCTCTGGATGCAGCCATCTTGCGATGAGTCCAGAGCTGTATAATTCAGTGGGTCGCGCAATATTTGGACGTGGGCTGGGGAGGGGGGGGGGGGGGGGGGAGAAGGGCGAGCGGTCTGCTCTGAACTGAAAACGTCATGCGGTCATTAATATGGAAATAATTATTTTCACTGGTTACTAATGTGTTTCATCTGAACGGACGTACTGAATGTAGCATAAATGGCTTGTAGATGTTGAGTTATTTAACTGCGCAGTCACCTTAAGCACCTCGATATGATATTGCTTTGGGTTTATTCTGTAGTTATGACAGGTCATTTGCTCCACCTGTCTATTTCTGACTTACATGACTACGTTTATGTTATGTACACCATCATAAAACACTGTAGTGCGCAAATGTCGGATAAATGTAGCTTAAGAAACGGTGTGTACTACAGTATTATAAGGCAGAACGAAATTCTCAAATAAAACAAATACGCCTCGACCCTGAATCGCACCCTTGACCTCCTGCATGCTAACCCTAAATTCTATCCCCTACACAGCATTTCACCTATACGCTGCGACAGGTAGTTACTTTACATGTGATTACAGTGTTGCCCGATTGCCAGCCTTTAACGTCCATTTACTGCAGGAAATATGCGCAGGACGTATTTTTGTAAGAGACGTTTCTGTATTGCTAGTATAAGGTGGGAAAAACACTAGTGTCCTGGCGGAGTGGAACAATTGGACGTGAATGTATGCATACATGAGGGAGTATATATGATGGAGCATTTATGCTGGAGCGACTGCCCATACAGCTGGCCGAACCTTGGAGCACATTTACACAATCCTCACACCTGACGCAGTTGTTATCAGAGGTCAGTCTGGTCTCGGCCCTAGGTGGCCACTCAGGTGACCTGATCTGTCAGTGTGCTATTACTTTGTGTGACGAGCCCTCTAGTCTAGTATTTTTAATACATCGGCAGCTTGTGTTTCCCTCGGCAGCGAGTCTCTTTCCTGAATACTTCTAGCGATGTCATTAACAGAAGAAAAAGATTTCTCGAAAGAAATTAATAATGATGAAATACTTGTTGAATATTCGGAGAAATGATTTATCCTAAGTTCATGGCATGATTGTACTGAAATGTAGTTCCTGATGCAGGTCCTAGGTATAGTCCCAGGTGTAGTATAAATTCGAGTAAACCTTTTAATATGATATTTCAGCCTGGCCGTCATCCCGCATATTGTATGTGTCGCTACTAGCAAGTCCTCAGTTAATCTTTGTGTCTCATACCATTGGTTTATTCGTATGGGAAATGTATGTCAGATGGAGCCGATGACACCAAATGAAAGAGAGGCTATTTAGTGTCCTAGTCAGGTGGAAACGCTCTCGTTTACTCCTTAGGCTCTGAAGACAACTGTACGTCAACAATACACATACACATGAATCGCTAGGAAAAAAATGTACACTACGTTTGATAATAACCATGTGGTCGAATTCGGTCAACAGTGGCGAAAAAATAAATTATATTCAAAATACCGAACAGTCTCAGTACGATCACGAATGCTTTTCATCGTAAGGGAAAATTTCAAAAAACATTAATACAGCATTTTTTTATTATTTTTACGATGATTACATTTGTCTAATACGTTTCTCGTGTTTAGCGCGTTTTACGAATCTATCACAAAACGTTTCTACTTATTACCTTCAATAAATTTCCATAATAAGTACAAATTTACTTACACTGCTGATGTTCTATCCATGTATCCATGGACTGATAGTGTAAATGTTTATAAAGCAAAAGGAACATGGCAGGAATCATTGTACTTGGTTTAAAATGCAGATGAACTACTGTATGTTCACTGAAACCCAGAACATATTTTCCAGTTTACTTTGTTTATGTACGATTCTCGACTCTTTGCGGGAACTTATCATTTTGAAGTACCATTGTGCGTTATCAGAAATGTGAATTTCCAGTTCTTAAAGTTATTTCATTTTTACTTCTTGTAGTTACATGCATCTCTCATTTGAATCAATAATTCAGTTCACAGAATCAATGCTAGAAGTAAGAGCTAACTTTATGAGTACTGAAAGTTACTTACTTCGGTCCAGAAAGACATTAATTTTTCAAAAGCACACATTTTAGTAACTTTCCAGTAGTGATGAAAAGTTTAGCTGCTGTAAAGTACAGTCTAAGATGAGCTTTTTGGATTTATTGGTGGCCAACTCCTCCTACTCAAATAACGAATTTCTCAGCAGAACCAACTGATGTATTTTCTACATCTCATAACATGCGTACTATGAAATACCCGACTTTTGTGCAGTAATGCAGCCTCCTTTTCATGGTGCTTGGATACAAAAGGCTTGAAATTATTTTGTGCACATCACTGTGAATAATTTTTTAGTATCATCATCCTTGAGCCTTTGCTGTAACTTATTGATTTTACTTTAAAGTACAGGACATGTTTCAGACCATTCGCCCATTTTGAACTGTCACGACTACAAAATAAATTTATGAATTTTAGTACTTTCAGTACATCAGTATGCTAATGCATACGGGTAAACATCACTGTATATGGCCTTCATACCTCTAAGAATACACAGTATGTCCCAGGAGGAATTATCAATACTCAGGGATTTTACAGGAACTATCATTCAAAGCAAAAAAGTCTAGCAAACATGGGCTCTAAAATGCATACCTTTAGAGCTACGAGCACGTCTTCATCTTCGGTTCTGTGAAACCAATCTCTTCTACTGCAAGTTCTTTGCTTCCAAAATTTTGAGAGGAGTTAGTATGGTCTAAAAAAACTAAAAATTGCCTAGTAAACATAGACACTAAAATGCATTCCTTAGGAGCTCTGAGCACTTGTTTAGTGGAAGAGATATATTTCACAGTAACGAAGATGTACAAGTGGTCACGGCTTGTAGGATATACATTTTACAGATCACGTTACAGAGCACGGAACACTTTAAACTCGACATACCAAATAATACACTGCTGGAAAAAAATTACTGCAGCCCTTTCCCAGGTTTCCGATTCACTATGGATTTATTGCTGCGACAGTGCATATGTAGCACATGAAATGATTACATTTATAGATCAACAGCACAAGTGGTTCTGAGGTGTCATATCGACCATTACTAGCCTCCACGGGCGGCAACGTGGGCGCCGACTCTGGTATCCAGTCGGTCGTACAGATGGCGAATACTGCCTGCTCGACCTGTTCACGTAGTTCTGTAAGAGTTGTTGATTGACGAGCCACACGAGTCAGTTCTCATACGCGGCACGTGCTGGATTGGAGACGAGTCCGGAGAATGTGCTGGACAGGAAGGTTGCTGCACGTCTTGCGGAGCACTTGGAGAGTAACGGGCAGTGTGAGCGAGCATTATCCTGTTGGAACAGCACATCACCTTCCTCTTGCAAGAATGGAAAAAGAACATACCTAACAACATTGTGCAAGTACCGCGCAATGATTAGCGTCCCCTCCAGAAACGCTAAAGATCAACGTGAGCTGTAGCTTATCGCATCGTAGACCATAAGTCCTGAGGTGGGGCCAGTGCGTCTTGGACGAATGCGCTCTACGAGCAGCGCTCACCGGGTCTACGTCGAACGTGCAAATGACCATAAATAAGCGCGCAGGCAGAATCTACTTTCATCGCTAAAGGTCACGGTGAATTAACTCATCTTCCAAGTGATCCTCTGACGGCAACAACAGTCGAGCCGTGTACGTCGATGCCGTGGCGCCAGTGAAAGATGAGTGTGCGAGCCCGTAGTTGCACTGCTAATAACTGGTTCCCAAACGTTCGTGTTGACATATCTGGTTTCAGAAGGCGTCATTTCTATGCGATTTAGCGACTTTCAAACTCGTTCAGTTGGCTTCACGTGTTTGCACCAAACTGCGCCTTTTCGCCGTGAGCAGTCCCTATTAAAGGACAGGCGCAAATGGCGCTCTGGTAGCTATGAAATTACTCTATCTGTTGGCAGACGAAGTTGAAACCATTAGCAGTACATCTGCTATCACCCAGGTGGCATATGCTGTCACAGGATCAAAATAGAGTTCGTCTTTCCAGGGCTACTATTTTTTTCTGCCGTGGAGATCTGTTTTTGGATAACGGAGCGACTTGGAGTTAGACGTAACGAACGATTCTCTACCGGAGATGGATGTGGGTGCACCAGAAGAAGGAAACTGGTAGTAATAAATGCCCTCTGTTTGTATTATTTACAATCATTCAGTCCTCTTGGCCACAGGTGTTAGTCTGTGGTTCCCTGGTGAGTGCAGCAAGTGCGCCGAGTCAACGTTTCCCCCAGCGTTGTCCTCATTGCGTCGTTTTTGTCAGCAGAGCATACCGAGTACCTGCTGCCGCTGATGCTGCGTTAGTCTCTGTGGACGTCAGAGTAACAGACCACGTTCCAGCCCCAGCCGCAGCTTCTGCTGCTCGTGGTCAAGTAACGGCTAGCTGACCCAGCGCCCCAACTCTGCACCAGGGGATGGGCGGCTGACGATAGCGTCATCTGGAGGGGGGCGGGGGGACCAGAGTTCGATCCCTGGAACATCAGTCCCAGCTCTGGTAGCAGAGCACAGGGATGCCAAGAGTATGGGCGATCAGGCAGCAATGGAGGGTCCTAAGCCGTGTTGGCAGATGCGTCATAGATTCGTATGTTGTCTTCACGGCAACGCCCAACACAGGACGTGCGTCACAACATAGCCCAGCTGTCAGATAATGACTGACTGAGCCCAAGGCGTATACACAGGCTGAATCACCTAAAACGTGCACCGCAAATATTGAGGAATGGAAAGCTGTAGATGTGCGGTTTTCGTTGAATGGATTGGTAATCAGGGCTCGTATTGTTAGCCAATAAATGTGTTGTAATAATACTTTGAAAGTTTATTTTTTGTTTAATCACCCACTTTTATAAATGGAACAATACCTATTGATACTAACAAACTAAAAGTAGGGTAAATTAGTGTGTTAGTGGTGTTTTTTTGTAGGATTCTAGTTTACGATATATAATATTTCGTACTGACACTTGTTTTTGCCATTAACCTACGTAGTTGCTAGGTAAGATGTTGTTATGTTCGCTTACAATGTGCTTGTGTGTTCCTTGACTGCACTGCGACTTACTAGTCAGTTAGTGTGTGACGGTCCAAGCGGTAGGTCGTGAGTGGTCGATGGGATTTACCGATGCAGAAAAGCAGACATGCTCATGGTGTATGGAGAACGAATGAAGAAGGCAGTTTGTTCTCGTACGGTGTATGTGGCAAGATATCCCAATAGACGGTAACATCTCAGCACTTATTTATCAACCTCTTCAATGACTTACGTGAAAATGACAGTGTAACACCTAGACAGTGTAACAGAAGTAAACAAGTGACGATAGAAGATGGGGAAATTAATTTTCTCGCTGCTGTTGCAGTTGATCCGCACATCAAGTCCTGTGCAAACGCGCGAGGAAGTGGCACGAGTCAGGTAAGTGTCCTACGCCTTCTCCGTCGACATAAGATCCATCCCTATCGCACCTCTCTCCATCAAGAGCTGCATGGAAACGATTATGATAATCGTTTTAACTTCTGCACATGGACGTTGAGACGGGGTACTCCAGACGTGATGAAACCACATTTACGAACCGCGGCCAGGGTAAAGTAGCGAAACATGGACTATTGGTCTGTTGATAACCCCCGTTGGCTTCTTCAGATGGAACGTCAGCGTCCATTGAGTGCAAACGTATGGTGTGGCTCATAGCCCTGTTCCCCGGATTTGATGCCTGTAGACATTTTCCTCTGGGGAAAGCTGAAAGACGCTGTCTACAAGGGCACACGAACTACACCCGATGATATGCAACAACGGATTACCGCAACCTGCTCCGACATCTCCGCTGACACGCTAGCACGTATGCAGCAGTCGTTCCTTACCAGACTGGAAACGGGTATTGCCGCTGCCGGTAATCATTTTGAACACAACTTGTGACAGTCAATTGACTCGTTGCTGGTTAGAATCCACATAGCTAGTGTATGCACTTGGGTTTGTCTTTAGTGTATGTTACCATTGGTGTTGTACAAGTCTCGGTGTGGGAACGTTTCTAAATTACGCTATCTCGTAAGCGACTAGCACTAGAACCCTGCAACGAACACCACTCACATTCTACTTCACCCTACTTCCATTTTGTTAATGCCATCAGGCATCGTTCAATTTAAAAACTGTATGTTTGCACAAAAAACACAGTTTCTAGGTTTTAGTACGGTCTGTTGATTGGCAAACAATACAAATCCTTGACTACTAATCCATTCTGTGAAAACAGCATATCAATAGCACTTCACATTTCCGAAATATTTTCGATGCAAGTTTTAGGTTATTCACTCTGTGTACTGATGCCTGGTGGCTGATCATCCGGAAAAGTAACGATGCTGCATTCTTCCGTCCTTGCGGAAGTCGGCCGCAGCGCGGAAGTTACTCTCTGCTGTTTGGGGTGCTTTGTCTACATGAATCGTCTCTGTGCCCGAAACACTATTCTGCGGCTACAGGCACGTTCTTGCCTGCTGAGTTGAACACGGCCCCTGAATTCCCATTTGAAAGTTGAACGCACTAAAGGCATAGAAACACTTAGACTTACATAAGGTAAGCCGGCCTGTGTGACCGAGCGGTTCTGGGCGCTACAGTCTGGGACCGCGCGACCGCTAGGGTCGCAGGTTCGAATCCTGCCTCGGGCATGGATGTGTGTGACGTCCTTAGGTTAGTTAGGTTTAAGTAGTTCTAAGTTCTAGAGGACTGATGACCTCAGCTGTTACGTCCCATAGTGCTCAGAGCCATTTGAACCATTTTACATAAGGTAAGCTTTGCGTGTTCCTAATTGAATTCTGAGAACACACCTGAGGGTAAACTTCACCTTCACTGTCATTGTTCCTTTACGCTATTTACAATTTCTTTGTTGTTTCCGTATGACTGGGCACAATCCCAGGATTTGTGATTTGCAGTATACTCGTCAGTCAAGTCCTCGTTAGTGTAACCCTTCTGGCTCCATCACTTGGGAGGAAATGGGTATCAGGATGACTTCATACCACTGTGATCTTATTTACGTTTATATACTCCTTCCCGTATCACTACAAATTCACTTTACTAATTTACAACCAACTTCTGACGATGGTGAAGTAGAAAACGGGTACTGTAGGCTAGGCCCTTCACTAACCCATGGGAAACAGAACTGTTCTACACGAACTGAACTGTATGCACATTATCCTATCGTTTGGTGCCACTGACCTGCGTGATCTTTGAAATTAGCGCGCTGTCCTGTTGTACTGTATTCCATGTGTTAGCAGTTAGAAAAATTTTAATCACAACATTAAGAAATCCATGGTAGCCTTGCTTTAGTCATGTTCTTGAGATATTGCGACTGGGGACTATCAGAACTTCCATATCTCGGCGCGTTGCTATTTTGAGGCACTGCTGCATGATGTGAAGACCTAACCAAAGAATACCGTTGTGACTTGTGCCTTACTTTATTAGTGCTTTATAATGGCTTAAACTTATATCGAACCAAGTCGCACTTGTTAACGATTTTTTGTGGGTCATATGTTCCCTAGATTACATGTCTTAATATTCGTGAATTGTTGAGTAGCCATGGCCTGAAATCCTACGTGATACCCACTCTTAATTACTGACATACGTGGTACTGATATCGTTCTGAATTATCCTAAGACATTCATCCCGCTCTAGGGCTATAGGGAAGCCCACAAGTGGCTTTAAATAGAAGTCAAGGCTGCTACTTACAAATGTTGCTGTTGTCCTTGATTACTCTCCAACAATCTGTCTTAATTTGCGTCTCTATGCAGCCTTCCTCTTGGGTCACCGTACCCTCTGTAATGCTTCCTCCACTAGCCGGCCACGGTGGCCGAGCGGTTCTAGGCGCTGCAGTCCTGAAACGTGGGACTGCTACGGTCGCAGGTTCGCATCCTGCCTCGGATGTGTGTGATGTCCTTAGGTTAGTTAGGTTTAACTAGTTCTAAGTTCTAGGGGACTGATGGCCTAAGATGTTAAGTCCCATAGTACTCAGAGCCATTTGAACCTTCCTCCACTCCTTCGATCTTCAACAACAACCTTTTGCATCAGTCTTCTTTTCCGTCCATGGACCCCACTTCTTGAGGAATCAAACTTTCTCTAGGTCAAGAGAATTTTTCCAGACGGGTTAAAATATGCGATTATTAAACCACTTCACTTCATAGAAAAGTGTCAAGACAGACTTAAAAACCTATCGTCAAATTCCCTTGCGTATATCTTTTTCCAAAATATTCGAAAAAGTAATGTACTCTAGAGCAGCCACACAATGAAGTGGAAATTATGTACTTAGCGCATCACAGTTTGGATTCCAGAGAGGTCGCTCGACTGAGAATGTTATCTACACATCCACTCATCAAATAGCACAAGCCTTAAATAGTAATATATCGCCTGTTGGTATTTTTTGTGATCTCTCTAGGATCGGCGACTGTATACTCTATTAAATAAACTCAAGTGTTATGGAGTTGGTGGCTTTACACACAGCTGATCTGAATCATACTTGACAAACAGAGAGTAAAAGATGTACTAAATAATTCAGACAATGTCTGACTGGGGTGAAATCCCAAAGGGTTCTATTTTGGGTCCTCTCCTATTCCTTATAAATGTGAATCTCCTTTCACTTAACATTCAGCAAGTAAAATTGGTACTTTTTGCAGTCGACACTAGTGGCATAATAAATCCCATTAGATAGAAAACTACGCAAGAGTTAGTAAATGATATTTTCCAAATTATTATTAAGTGGTTCTCTGAAAACGGACTGTCCCTAAATTTTGAAGAAACACACTACACTTATTTCAGTACAACAAATAGAGTCATACCAACTATTATGCAGTACATGAGCAGGAGTCAGTAGATAGGGTAGAATGTTTCAATTCTTGGGTGCACATATTGATGAAAAATTGAACTGCAAGGTTCATATTACTGAGATTCTCAAAGAGTTAAGTTCAACTACATTTGCTCTTAGTATTATTGCTCATCTAGGAAAGAAACGTATCAACCTCCTGACATATTTTTCATATCTCTACTCTAAAATGTTGTACGGAATTATTTTCTGGGGTAACTCATCACTCAGAAAGGAAGTACTGACTGCACAAACATGACTAGTAAGAATGATATGTGGTGTTCACCAAAAGACGTCATATAGGCACCTCTTCAACAAGCTACGCATTTTAACTGCACCATCAGAATATACATTTTCGCTAATGAATTTCGTCATAAGTAATACATCACAGTTGGAGAAAAACAGTTATGTACGTACCTAGAACACTAGAGGGATAATTGACCTTTATTTCCCGTTGTTAAAGTTGTCAGTTGCTCAGAGAGGATTTCAGTAGGCAGCAATAAAAGTTTTTGGTCATTTGTCCAATAACATAAAGTGTCTAACAGGAAGCAAAGCAAGTTTGGCTCTGAGCACTATACGACTTAACATTTGAGGTCATCAGTCCCCTAGAACTTAGAACTACTTAAACCTAACTAACCTAAGGACATCACACACATCCATGCCCAAGGCAGGATTCGAACCTGCGAGCGTAGCGGTCGCGCGGTTCCAGACTGTAGCGCCTAGAACGACTAGGCCACACCGGCCAGCGAAGCAAGTTTCAAATACAATTTAAACTCATTTCTTCTGGACAACTTCATCTATTCCATTAACAAAATTCTACTTAAAGACTGCTCATGAGTAGAAATAATATGATAATGTATTCATTAATGTTATCACTAACAGTGTATACATATCCTGCTGTAAACTGACTCGTTCCGCATCATTTCGATAAAGGAATCGTTCAAATGATCTCTGGAGTATATGACTAACTAAGTAACTAACTATCCTACTTCTGACACCAAATGTGGCAAGGTGTCACGATGGCTTGGAGTAGGCGAGTGATTCTCTATTCGAGACGATGTGGTTGCAGCAGAAAAAGGTAGCCCGTGGATACAAATGCCCTTCATTGTTTGTTATTGACAGTCCCTCATTCTTCTCCACCACGGGTACTGATCTCTGTAACCTCGGCGAGTATGACAAATATGCCCCTAGAGCATCACTCGTTGGGCTATCCTTGTCAGCAGCAGCGCATACCGAGCGCCGGCTGGTGTTGTGTCTGGCCACCGTGGACTTCGCAGGTAACCGAGTCTGTAGCAGACACAGCCTTGACGTCCGCAGTTGTCCAGAATACGCCGCCAAGTGACGGCAGGGCGATCCAATTCTCTGAACCTCACGCTGGATTATGGACGGCTATGTCTAGCTGCATCAGGACCCAGCGGTGCAGGCGTATTTTGACCTTAGTTTTAGTCATGGAACATGCGAAGGTGGTGAGCTGATCTATAGCGCAGTTCTGCCGTGAGCCCGGGCGATCAGACAGCTGTCGAACTTTTTCGGCCTGGTGACGATGTTGGCAGCTGCATCATAGGAATATCGTTGTCCTCACGGAAGCGTCCGAGAAAGAGAAGCGTCATAAACTAGCTCAGTTGTTGGATGATGACTGACTGACCCCCAGGAGGTGAGAGATGGCGGTTAAATACTGCTGTCAGGAAGCTGATTATGCAGAAGAGGTAGCGCTGCCGCATTCTTCCGACACGCGGAATGTTCTTGATTTGTGGTCAGTGTTCGAGGATTTGGTTATCGCTTCATGGAAATAGGCTGAAGCGCCGAAACAGCTCACTGAGTCTGAATATGCTGTGTCGTCATGAGTCGTTGACTGCTGCAGTCAGTGCCCGGAACACGTTGATAAAGCTACAGGCGCCACATGGTTCATTACTAATCATTCCACATAACTTTCAAAGAAACTTCGTATATCTTGAAAGAGAATTTCGATAATTACTGCTGCTTTAGTTAAGAATATTACTAGCACAACAAGTTACTTGCGGCTGGCCATGCTATGGTTTCTACACGATCCACCTGTTATGTTCGACGTCAGCGTGCAATAACCATTCACAGGCGGCAGGTGGAAACACTAGCAGTTTAGGGTACAGAAACTGGGGGGTGCCGTCGCGGAAATAGGGCGATTTAGCTAACGTCCAAAAAGGCATCATCATTGGCTTTTGGGTGAAGTGTGGATATGTTTTAAAAAGTTATAGAATGTTCGTGAGCCACCGTGGTTAAAGTGTGCCATGCATGGCAAAACTGCGATACCCAAAACGAGCTTCGAGGCAACTGTGGCGGACCACGAGCCATAGATGACTGGGGTGAATGACGGCCGCGGAGATGTGTACTGGCGAATAGATGTAGAACTGTTGAGCAGCTGACCAAAGATGAACCAAGGGGATACCAACAGTGTCTCCAGAACGACCTTTCAGGAAACGTTGCTGCGACTGGGTCTCAGCAGCATGTGCCTGGTTCGTGTATCCGTGCTGATTACTGTTAATATGCGACGAAGGCTGGAATTTATTCGCCAGTACAGCAAATGGACGTCCACTGAGTGGTGACAGGGGGCGTTTTCAGATGAGTGCTCCATCGTACAGATGGTCGTTGACACGGATGACGTAAAACGTCTGAAAGTAAACACTCTGCAACCACGTGGGAGCTTTATGGTGTGGGGAATGTTTTCCTGGCATTCCTTGAATGATATAATGATTCTGGAAGGCACTATGGAGCAACAAAAGTATGCACCTATCCTTGTGGACCATGTCCATCACTACATGCAGCTCGTTTTTCTCAGCACGGAGACATCTACCATCAGGACAATGCGACGTGTGCGTGTGTACGTGCATGGTTCGAAGAACATCAGGATACTTTACCATAATCCCTTGGACACTGAACGCCCCTGTGTACATCAAATCCTCAACCAAGAAGCTTAGTGGAGGTAGCCACGACGCTGGGAACGGCCTAGCTCCACCTCCCTGGAGTTTCCCATTAACCACAAAATACCACGAGGCCCTCGAAATAGTTGGTAAATATGGATGATAGACACTTTTCCATATGATGTTCCAATCGACCTCTCTGAACTTATCTTCTAAGTCGTTTTTGGCGTGTGCCATGATCAGATACATTTGTATACTGCTCGGACTGTGGCTAGCTTCCTTTCGAGCAGCCCCATGCTGATGTAGATATATTTAGATGTTGGAGGTCATTTCGTATATGTTGAACGTCCTCCGGCATTTTAAGTTTGGACGGCTTAATTGTGATCAATAAAAAGGCGGATATACAGAGTCCGTGTCTTCGTGTATACACCGGTGAGGTTTAGTCCTCCAACTGCAGTTGGAAGAGTCAACGTAGAACATTTGACCTTGAAAATGTGGCCACGGCTGACAAAGTAGCCGAAGGCTGCTAGTAATCTGTTTGCTATCGTTAGGGGTAATGGGAGCAGTCGTGCCATATAGTTTACTTTAGACATAAGAAACAATGGCCAAGGCCACCGGTTTTATTTCGGCCAGCTATCGGAAGATATTCTGACTTAATCGTATACAAATAGTTCAAATGGCTCCAAGCACTATGGGACTTAACATCTGAGGTCATCAGTCCTCTAGAGTTAGAACTACTTAAACCTAACTAACCTAAAGACATCACACACATCCATGTCCGAGGCAAGATTCGAACCTGCGACCATAGCAGCAGCGCGGTTCCGGACTGAAGCGCTTACAACCGCTCGATCACAGTGGCCGGCTGCTCGTATACACGCGCCTACTTTATTAAGTAAATCTTTGTAACTGATTGAAACCGTGTGTCGAAGTCTTGAGTGAATTTCACTCCCAGGCCATTAATGACCGTAATTTCCTTTAGCCATACTTGTATGGGAGCCCTCAGATCGCGGTCGATTGCAGTGCACCGGACTTCATCACATTCGGCTGGGCTCCCACCTCCTTCCTATATTGTTCTACTGTACCGTTGCATCAGAGTGGTCGGTTTGACTAGGAAGGCCACGTCATGCCCGTTGGTGCTCCAGACGATCTTGTGACTTCGTGTTATGACTCGTTGCAGTTGTTTATTCAACGTAGCGAAGTCTCTCAGTCGTAGCAAATTTTGCCATTGTCTCTGGCAGCCTTGTCTAACTGAGCTTATCGGCCCAACTGTTCGACCGTTTATTAGTATTGTGGACTGCGAGTTTCACTGAACACGGGCAATGATTGTCACCAAACTTTGTGGGAAGTTCACTGTGTGCATGGCCTCTAGTAGATTCTCGCGGTTTATCCTCTCAAAGACCATTTCAAAATAGAGCATAACCGTGGCGTACGGGATGCCACAGGCGGCCACTATAACGATTATGTCTCGATAACGACACAGGGTACCGTGAATGTGACAGCCTATACCGACACTAGTTTGTTCCGGGTCTGTGACTGTGTTCACTACCATTTTCAACCTCCCAGCTATCAACTAATCAAATACCTCGTAGTCATTGTTTACGGGTTATTGGGCGATAATGTAGTGGCGATTTCCCCATAAGCGTTTTAGAAACCAATATAATCATGTCTTAGCTAAAAAATTTCTGGATGTCTACGTCTGGGTCGATCAATTCCTGGCATATGCACGTTAATTCCGGTAACGTTTGCAGGCTGGTGTTTGTTTATTTTTTTATACTTTGGTTGCTAGATTACCTTTGTTGTTGGTTTTAAGGTTTATGATTTTTCTAACACTTTATATTTCCCTTTATTGGTTGATTTTGGTTCTTATTATTTTATGTATTTATAATTTTGGCTTTTTTAGTTAAGATGCCAATATTTTTGGTTTATTTATGACTTCCTAAATGAGTTGTAGAGCTCCACTGCTATTCCATCTTGCAGGGGTGACTTGTTTTCTAGGCCTTTCATCAGCGCGTCATCCACTTCCTCTTCCGTCAGTTGCGCCAGCAAACCCTATCTCCTCTGTCTGACCGGTGCTGCAGCCTGTTACCGACAGTAGTTATTCCATCGGTGCCAGGTCCACAGGCGTAGCGGCGTAAAGCGTTTCATAATATCTCTTTAGCTCAGTTTTAATCTCTCGCTGTTGTCCGTCCGCCGTTACTAGTTAAGTGATGAGCTTCCAGCGCCACGCCGGCCACGCCGGCCCCGGTGGTCTCGCGGTTCTAGGCGCGCAGTCCGGAACCGTGCGACCGCTACGGTCGCAGGTTCGAATCCTGCCTCGGGCATGGACATGTGTGATGTCCTTAGGTTAGTTAGGTTTAAGTAGTTCTAAGTTCTAGGCGACTAATGACCACAGCAATTGAGTCCCATAGTGCTCAGAGCCATTTGAACCATTACAGAGCCACACTATTCGCGTCTTACTCGCCTGATACACTCCTGGAAATGGAAAAAAAAAACATTGACACCGGTGTATCAGACCCACCATACTTGCTCCGGACACTGCGAGAGGGCTGTACAAGCAATGATCACACGCACGGCACAGCAGACACACCAGGAACCGCGGTGTTGGCCGTCGAATGGCGCTAGCTGCGCAGCATTTGTGCACCGCCGCCGTCAGTGTCAGCCAGTTTGCCGTGGCATACGGAGCTCCATTGCAGTCTTTAACCCTGGTAGCATGCCGCGACAGCGTGGACGTGAACCGTATGTGCAGTTGACGGACTTTGAGCGAAGGCGTATAGTGGGCATGCGGGAGGCCGGGTGGACGTACCGCCGAATTGCTCAACACGTGGGGCGTGAGGTCTCCACAGTACATCGATGTTGTCGCCAGTGGTCGGCGGAAGGTGCACGTGCCCGTCGACCTGGGACCGGACCGTAGCGACGCACGGATGCACGCAAAGACTGTAGGATCCTACGCAGTGCCGTACGGGACCGCACCGCCACTTCCCAGCAAATTAGGGACACTGTTGCTCCTGGGGTATCGGCGAGGACCATTCGCAACCGTCTCCATGAAGCTGGGCTACGGTCCCGCACACCGTTAGGCCGTCTTCCGCTCACGCCCCAACATCGTGCAGCCCGCCTCCAGTGGTGTCGCGACAGGCGTGAATGGAGGGACGAATGGAGACGTGTCGTCATCAGCGATGAGAGTCGCTTCTGCCTTGGTGCCAATGATGGTCGTATGCGTGTTTGGCGCCGTGCAGGTGAGCGCCACAATCAGGACTGCATACGACCGAGGCACACAGGGCCAACACCCGGCATCATGGTGTGGGGAGCGATCTCCTACACTGGCCGTACACCTCTGGTGATCGTCAAGGGGACACTGAATAGTGCACGGCACATCCAAACCGTCATCGAACCCATCGTTCTACCATTCCTAGACCGGCAAGGGAACTTGCTGTTCCAACAGGACAATGCACGTCCGCATGTATCCCTTGCCACCCAACGTGCTCTAGAAGGTGTAAGTCAACTACCCTGGCCAGCAAGATCTCCGGATCTGTCCCCCATTGAGCATGTTTGGGACTGGATGAAGCGTCGTCTCACGCGGTCTGCACGTCCAGCACGAACGTTGGTCCAACTGAGGCGCCAGGTGGAAATGGCATGGCAAGCCGTTCCACAGGACTACATCCAGCATCTCTACGATCGTCTCCATGGGAGAATAGCAGCCTGCATTGCTGCGAAAGGTGGATATACACTGTACTAGTGCCGACATTGTGCATGCTCTGTTGCCTGTGTCTATGTGCCTGTGGTTCTGTCAGTGTGATCATGTGATGTATCTGACCCCAGGAATGTGTCAATAAAGTTTCCCCTTCCTGGGACAATGATTTCACGGTGTTCTTATTTCAATTTCCACAAGTGTATATGGAACTTCGGTTGCTTTGTACACTATCTCGGAGTAGTACTCTAATCCGGCACCGTTCTAAGTTTTGTGCGTGTTAATGCCGTAATCGTGGCCTTTATCCGTTGTTTTTTTCCCGCGACTGTCGACGACCGACGCGACAGGCCGGGATAAGTAACGGAGGACTTGGAAATAGAAATCCACTGTGCAGTTGAATCATCCCATCCGCTGACTGGTGTATCTCATGATCGCTTCCATATCGCTGGTTTTGCACAATGTAACCATCATTCTAGCCCCGAGGTATATTGAGGAGACTTTCTTTCACAAGCCTCCCATGTCGTGTCAAACACTGCGTGACATTCCGATACGTCCAAATGCGAGACGTTCATCTTCCAGTGTCCCCTTTCACGGTACGTCCCTTGTCTTTGGAGATTAATTGTAGAAGACCAGCGTTGTCAGAAAATACATAACGGTCGATCATACCTCCGTACGGAAAATTTTGTGACTTAATGCTAGCGTGACGTAAATGCTGACAAGTCTCCTGGCTGAGTGGTTAGTAACATATGTGACTCCAGCCATTTACGTGTTCCCAAGTTACCAGTGAAACATAGATCCCGACTTTTAGTTGCTGGGTCCAGGCAGTTGTTAAAATGCGGCATCTGGTCTTTCGGGGGCAGGACGCAATTGTATTCAGCCCCGCAAATAATGTGCTTGTAACTACCGGCGAGTAACGAGGCAATTCCTACTTTCATAAATTCCGCCCATTTACATCTACAGCCAGAGCCTGAGGGCGCACAGACGTAGATGAAGCGTGTGTCCTGTATGGTGGGCGCAGTACCTGGGACTTTTGCCAGGTACTCCACGTCTTTCACCACTGTTCCTTCGCTTTTAAGTACTGCTTTCACTCATCTGCCGGATAAGTGAAAGCTGTATATCCACTAATCTAGTGGAGATCTATGTTCGCCACCTCTTATAGTAAGACTACACCTAACTCGATGGCGCACAGCGTGTCACGTTAAGTCTGGAGCTCCACACTAGTCCTTATACTACTGATGCTGACCGTCTCTGTTATGTATGGTTCTACTGGAATCACTCTTTGAGGGGATGCAGTGTGTCTTTGCCCTTGAAAATGGCCGCTGAGGAAGTTTTCTCACACAGGGGGTCATTGGCCCGTCCGTGTGGCCCTTGCCTCCTTTCACTTCCCCTGTCCCGACATCTACGGTCGTTTCTTCATTCGTGGATCACATTCCACATCATCTGCCAAGTTAGTTTATCTTACTGAGGCAGCTCGACTCCGGCCCGCTGTTGCACCGCTGCATGGGTTGCTCGTTCGATGCCGTTTCCGGTGTCCCGTCCATATCTGTCTGTTGGATGGGTGGGTTGCTTTTTTCGGCCGACTCAGGAATGAGGAATCTGACAGATTCCATCTTGGTGGCCATCCGATGGTCCTCCCAAGGTGTGAAAGATCCTCTGTCCTCTTTCAAGCGTTTCCATCGCATTTAGGTATACATTTGGGGCGCTATCCGCTGTTTCTTGTATTTTCGGGATGAATGCCGCGGTCTGCCCACGCCATTGTCTGAGTGTGTGCTCGGCTCCAGCGACATCCGGTTGTCCACCTCCTGCCGCCTCACATTTTCAACTGCGACCCCTCTCATTTTTTATAGCCCATCATAGGTTAGCCATTGAACTGTTGATTCAGGGGGAGATTCTGTCGCCTCTGTCTTGCGTCCATTGGTGTGACGCGTTCCCTGGAGCAGTCACTTCTACATTCCCTCCCGTCCCAACTCCTCGGGTTATAATGGTTCTGTTCCCGTTACCCTGACCGCTGCAATGAAAGTCACTGGTAATCTCATCATCTAGAGCCAACTGCTTTTCACACTGGTAATTGGCGCACACTTCTCTGCACATATTGAGATCGTACATGTCCTTCCTTGTCATACCCTGACCATGTTTGGAGCTGTCCTTCGCGCATTACGATCGTTCTACATCAGCAGACATTGATATGTGAGTGGGAATGTTCGTGGAGGTTAGACTTAATCCAACGCCGTTTAAGACGTAGAAGGTTTGGAAACTTGTCCATTTTTTCGTCGTGTTGCTGAGGACTATGCCATACCTGCTTATAACAGAAGCCACTTTGAACGGAAGTTCAAAGACCCGTATGGTTATGGCCCCGAATCCTGCCATTTCTGCTGTTATCTCCCCAATGTTCCCGTCATATAGTTAAATTTAAATCGTCTTCCAGTTGAGGATATGACTCTTTCATAGGATTCTGAGTTTATCATCTTCAAATAGACCATGTGGCTAGTTATTGACAAGTGAATCCCAATCGTTTCACAAAAGTTTAATTTTACTACATCTCACAAAAAGTTTCTGCTTTGACAGGCCTTGGTCAGGTACAGTGTTCATCAAAAATAGATTTCAGAGTGTCCTCACAGAGCTGGGATGTCATCGTTACGGCAGTATTACATATGACACGTTCTAGCAGCCGCTGTTCCCACCAAGTTTACACCATTTGTCTTGGCGCGGGGACGTGAACAGCGTACGTCGACACAGCTCGTTTGCCACAAGCAGACTGAACAACTTCGGCTATCTGTGCACGCTTCCAGGAACGTCCCAAATATCCATTTGTCCTGACGTCTACTCTCCCCCGTGCTCGCATTGTAATACCACGGTTCCCACACAGATGAGACACTGTAACATAGACTACTGCGATTCCAAGTGAAAGTCGACACTAGGACAAATTGAGATTTGGCCCACTGCTAACCAACGTGGTTAAGGTGACCACTTGCGACAATCGGGAAATTCGAGTTCGAGTCCTGGGCCACCAGAAATTTTCTTTTGCTGGAAAATATTCTACTATAATCGCAGTTTGCGAGTTCATTCTTATCTAAATGCTGCTGTTGATCGTCAGTGCAGTGTGTCAGACACTGCACTGCAGTATCGTAGCCGCGGTCAAATTATCTAACATTTAAAACTAGCCAAATGAGATACTTCATGCAGCGGAGAAGTGTAGCAGTTCCATTACTATGTGAATATGCCTTTATTTGATATCATTAAACACAACTTAAGAGTCAACATATTACAAGGAGTTTTGACTTGTTTACTAATGTGCCCTAGAAGAGATCAGCACAGTGAATTGTGGGCTTTCAACTATTGTTGTCTTACAGTATCGTATTATTTTTTTAGTGACCACCATTGAATGTAATCTTTAATAGAATATCCACTATTGCAATTTTGACCTTACGTCATTTTCAAGTGGTTACAGGTGCTGAAAACACCACACTATTAATAAAAATAATGGTAGAGGCTCAAGACATTGTTATTATTTTTTACTACTGCTGTGTTTTAACCACCTTAACACCTTGAAAATGGCCTAAAGTCGAAATTCCAGCGGTGGATATTGCAGTAAATAGTGCGAAGTCCTCTTGTTGAGTTGAAATTATGCTGATTCAGTTACTTTTTTGAGAAAACAGAAATGAAGCAAGTGCAGCCTTTGCTGTAGCCTCCGATCCTAGCCATCCGGCTACTGAAAAATTACAACATGGTATTCCATTCTCCAGTTCTCTGTTTCCTAAGCGTGCATTGCCATGTTAGAAAACGAAGACTGATCATCAAACAATTGCCAGAAACTCTTCCATGTGCCAAGTAAAGTGTTTGCCTTCACAGTGAAACAAAATTAAAGTTATATTTTACTTAGCCTACTTTGAAACCAATGAATACAGATATATTAGAAGTTTGTTACAAATAATATCTGTTATGTTAAACGGTAACTACACACACACACACACACACACACACACACACACACTTACAGAAAAAAATTCCATCCTCTCATCACACATACACGTGACGATATATGACCCCTTACCTCTTATTTAAAAGCACGTTGTATGTATAAAAACAAAAAGAAGATGATTGTATCCCGCGACACGAAAACAAAAGCACACAAAGTGGAAATGGATCTACACAACATGAAAACGACATTATATTCCCTGTTATTGAAGTGCAGTGTGCTAAAATCAAACATATGTGCGTAGAAGAACTTTAGGAGTTGAGTATAAAAAATTGTATGTCATATTAATTTACAACTGTTAAGCAGTAATAATTTGAAATACAATAACTGTTTTCGATTTTGTCAAACAAATCTTTCAGAAAAAAGACATATGACAGTGACCACTGAAGATGCTTTAAAATTAAGGGAAACAGTTACGACATAAATAAGAATTTTATTATCTCTGTGTATCGTAGCAAACCTAGATATGCTAGAAGGAAGTCGATTGGCTATTACGATGCACCTAAGTTATTAGTTCATTTTAGTGTAACTTTTGAATATAGAATACTTAACTTAGACGCAGTCCGTATCCACTTGAATGGCAATACGTGTTCATTAGCGTCGCTTAATACAAAACTACTGTTTATACTTGAATAGTACTGAAGTACAGTCACATATGTGTACCAGCTGTAACCTGGCACCTCACTCTTCGGACGACACTTCAATTTCATTCGCAAAAGACAGTATATAACTTATCCTATATTATTTGTGTAACTCTGAGTGCGGGAGGGAGGCCCAAAAACAAAAACAAAGGCAACATGTCAGTTATCCCTGTTGTACAACTCAACGCAAGACAAAATGTGGCAGTAAGGAGCAGCGCTGAGGCAACATATGAGACAAGAATAGAATGGTTAGACAAGGATGTTGTTTGTGACTAACGATCTTCAATATTAATCTGAGAAACTGACAGACATATTATTAGATACTGCTTGACTCATATTTTACTAGGAGAGAGGAAAGGAGGGGAGGAACAAGAAAGTTTTGAATGACGTATGACATTAAAAATAGAGGAAAGTTGCAGATTGTAAAATAGTTAAGATCCTTAGACGCCAGGAAGGCATCTGGCACAGATGGTATCTACGTAAGATTATATGTTGACTATGCTACAAATATAGCACCATTCTTATCCATCATCTATCAGAGATCACTGGAACAGCAGAAAGTTCCACGGGACTGGAAGAAGGTCCAGGTCATAGCAATCTATAAAAAGGGTAGACAATGGATGCACATAACTACCGGCCAATTTCACTGACATCGATTTGTTGTAGAATCATGGAACATATTTTGTGTTCAGACATAATGACGTTTCTAGACTCTGAAAATCTCATCTGCAGAAACCAGCACGGTTTTAGGAAGCAGCGGTCATGTGAAACACAGCTGGCCCTCTTCGTACATGATATACAGCAGGTTCTCAGGTTGATGCCATATTTCTCGACTTTCGAAAGACGTTCGACTCAGTTCCGCACTGTCGCTTGCTCCAAAAAGTGCGCGCTTACGGTCTATCCGATGACATATGCGGTTGGATGGAAAATTTTCTAACAGACAGGGAGCAGTATTTCGTCCTGAACGGGGTGACTGCAACAGAAACAAGCGTAACTATCCCGCGTCCGGCAATCCTGAGTTAGGTTTTCCGTGATTTCCTTAAATCGCTCCAGGCAAATGCCGGGATGGTTCCTTTGAAAGGGCGCGGCCGACTCCCTTCCCCGTCCTTCTCTAATCCAATGAGACCGATGACCTCGCTGTCTGGTCTCCTTCCCCAAACAACCCAACCAACCAAGCGTAACTTCCCGTGTGCCCCAGGGCAGCGTAAGAAGCCAGCTGCTTTCTACGATTTACATAAACAATCTGGTTGGTGGTATTGACAGCGGCATTAGACTGTTTGCCGATGATGCTGTAGTCTACAGGAAAGTAGTATCACATGAAAGTTGTGAAGAAATCAATGAGGATTTGGGTGGTGTAATGATTTGCGTGGTGTAATGACTGGAAGTTATCTCTCAATAGTAGTAAATGTAACCTAATGCGTATAACAAGGCGAAATCCCCATTAATGTACGAGTACAAAATAAATGCCCAGTCTTTGGAAGCGGTAACATCCGTCAAGTGTCTGGGCGTGACTATTCGAAATGATCTCAAATAGAATGATCAGATTACACAAGTAACGGGCAAGGTGAACTCTAGATTACGGCTTAGTGGTAGAATCCGGAAGCTATGCAGTCCTTCAACAAATGAAATAGCTTACAATACGTTAGTTCGTCCAGCCTTAGAGTATTGTTCGCCAGTATGGGACCCCTTACCAGTTGGTTCTTATTCAAGAGATTTAGAAGGTCCAAAGAACACTGGCAAGATTCGTGACTGGTACATATAGCCATCGCAAGAGCGTTACAAATGTCATTGAAAGTTTGAAGTGGGACACACTTGCAGATAGACGGCGCGCTAAACGGAAGGGGCTGCTCACTAAATTCCAAAATCCGATCTTCGCCGAGGATGTAGGAGCATATATTATTACCACCCATTTTCAAATCGCGCAGTGATCACCATTCTAAGATAACGGAAATTAGATCTCGTACTGAGGCCGTTTTCCCTCGCGCAATTCGCGAGTGGAATAGAGGGGAGGAAATATGAGTTTGGCGCGAATTGTCCCTCCGCCACACACCACTTGATAGCTAGCAGAGTATATACGTAGATGTATTTAGATGTAGAAAAAAGAAAGTGGAATGCGTCCAGTCGATACCTGTCCTGAGACAGAAGTATTTGAAGAAACTTACTGCAGAAGCATATCAACATTTTCAAGATTACCGTCATGCGAGTGACTTTACAGGCACTAATCACGTCTTTATGAACGTTGTCTAAAGCAAATGATTTAGCTCTTCGATATGGAATAGAATTTCTTCAAACCTAGGAAGGTTTCCATTTAATAAATCGCTGACGTTGGAGACGATCGACTGGCTCGGAAGCAGCCTTTACTTCAAGTCATTCGGTGCATCATGAACCACACAAGTAAGGATGACTGGGCGACTGTATGAACTCTGCTCCTTCCAAATACGAATCCAATACAATTATTATTGCACAACCACAGAAAGTTAAAGCGACTGTTCATCTGTACCTTCGATAGTTTTCAATGCTTCATTCGAAAGAAAGCATAAGTCACTGTTTGATTCTAGGCCGTTGAGTAGTATCACTTGAAAATGTCCGTGTTCGAAGAGCGCTCCACGTATCACACTAATGCGATAATAATTGCACTAGCCTGTGCATATTATGCAAGTTAACATTCAATGCATCGTAGTGATTGATTTGTAGAGTTATTAATTGTTATGTTTTCCTGTGCCGTTTAGAACAAAGGTGGCAGTATGTGTAATTACAAGGGCACCTTAATTTTCACTTTTCACCATTCCGTACACTCTAAATAGAAGCCCTTTGTGCGAGACATTCTTCAGTACGTTTAGTTTCCTTTTCAGAAGCTTCACGCTTTCAAAGAAATTCCCCAGCATGCTGAAGTCTGGTATCCACCCTCCATCAACTAATTTCACTGGTTCATTTTCATTTTATATTGCTTCCAGAGGTAGCGCAGATAAATGGTTGATGTAGCAGTCTCCTAGGCCATACCACCGAAGCTGTATTATTAAACTAAATATTTTACCTTCTGGTTATGCGTTGTATTCTGAATTTAATAACGTGTCAGTACGGCATGTAGAAACAGTGTCGAAGTTGTTTTCATTTTCTTTAGTTACTAAATGATGATATTTTACAGCAGACCACCGCATCATCAGCAATTTTTTGCATTAACTCTTTTATCTACTGATATACGTACACAATTATAATTCCTTAAAATTCAAACATATACTTTTTGACTGTCATGAGAACTCCTGAAGAATGGTTTAACAGCTGTTAAAAGTCTCGGTAACACTTTTCATCAGAATACGAAGAATTTTTTCTATACATCATGGTCAGGGCGGTGGTCTCGCGGTTCTAGGCGCGCAGTCCGGAACCGTGCAACTGCTACGATCGCAGGTTCGAATCCTGCCTCGGGCATGGATGTGTGTGATGTCCTTAGGTTAGTTAGGTTTAAGTAGTTCTAAGTTCTAGGGGACTGATGACCACAGCTGTTAAGTCCCATAGTGCTCAGAGCCATTTTGAAATGAAGGAAGGTGAAACTGCACCATGTAGGAATCCTTGGCCCAAATATCTATGACTTTCTCCGGCTTTTTTGTCAAAATTATCTTTCTGTATTCAAGGGCACTAGAATCCCCTAAAAAGAAGAACGTTGCTCCACAGAGTATATACACTTACTGCTTTCCTGTCACAGTATACTAGCCTAAAGCCACTTTTTACGATACAACATACTTTCCCCTTTGAATGCCTAAAAAGTCGAAAATTTTATTTCGACTAGGTGAACGAATTTTGAATCTTTGTTGATGTGCACACTATGTGTGACACCGCTATATACGGAATGGGCTACATGAAATGGTTCAAATGGCTCTGAGCACTATGGGACTTGACAGCTGTGGTCATCAGTCCCCTAGAACTTAAAACTACTTAAACCTAACTAACCTAAGGACATCACACACATTCATTCCCGAGGCAGGATTCAAACCTGCGATCGTAGCAGTCGCGCAATTACGGACTGAGCGCCTAGAACCGCTCGGCCACCACGGCCGGCAAGGCTACATCACACATGTCCATCAGTCCTGCAGAAAACCAGGCCAAAATGTAGATTTTTCTGACATCCCTTACACTTCGTCCATGTGCAAGTATTTTTCTTGATGTAACCCAGTATACGCAACACTATGAATGGCCGTTACAAGTATACGACGCCAATCTCTTCTGAGATTTTTAGTATCTGACATTATAAATGAAACGCGCTAGTTGCATGTGCTTATGATATTCGAAAGCTTCTGTTTGTTAGCTAAATTCGTTTCGTGGCATTTAGGTCTGAGTCGCTTACCTGCTGAAAATGTAGTCGGAATGAGGATCAGGCCAGGTTTCCATGCCTGAAGTGGAAGGAGTTGTTCGCTGAAACGACGTTGCATGTATAAACGGCCACAATTGGACCTTTTAATGCCACTGATAAGAGTGCATAATGCTCTTCTTTTACCGCAGTCTCATAAAAGAAAATGTTTCATAAACTCTGGAAATGTGGTACTCTTCGATGAAACATCGGGAGGTACTTTTATACTGCTCATCAGGGCTACGTGGGCACACTTGTGTCGACCAACTACAATGGTAATTGTAGCTATCATTTACTTCTACGCTACCGTCTAGATTGCAGAAAAGATTGTACGAAACAGTTTCTCACGTAAAACAGGACAGCTTTCATATTTTATTATAACTTTGAAAGTGTAACCTCCCTACCTTCTGCCAGTGTGTACCAGTGAGGGTTGCCATAATAAATTACAATATGTTTATTTAAATAAGTGAGGCTACATAGTGTTCCAGACACTGGATCCAGGTTTGCAAGTAGACTTCAGTAACACTTCCGAACAGACAGATCAATACCTTTGTTGTTTCCTTAAATCGTTTCGTGTGTGTATAACACTCATTTGTCATACACAACCTAATGTTCCCCTCTGGAAGGATTTTGAGTTTTGACCGCTCGTTTTCCTAACGGATAAGGGTATCGGACAGTAATTTTGAATATCTTGTAATTAACAGAAAAACTAAACAGGCTTTTAGTTTGGGGATAATGAAAGTTGTAAAGTTCATATACGAATGAAAAATCGAACGGTCGCCAGCCCAATTAGGCACATTAATTTGAAATATTTTGTTCAAGAAAATTGAATATTATTTGTTGAAGTGACTTTAATTAAGACTTCCTTTGAACAGCACTCAAGATACACACGGATTCAGGGCACTCTCAGTTGTGGATAACATTATTACCATTAATGCACAAACCAGTAATCATAGAAAGCAAAATTGTACCTAACTCATAATAATAACAGTTACAGTCACTATCATTGCGTGACTCAGTATTGAGATGTTACTTCAGGAAGCACCGAACTAAAGTCGGACATGGGGGGGGGGGGGGGGCTCTGAGTTAACTGACATATAAATACCACAAATAAAATTAAATAATACCACAGTTGCACAGTTTATACTCCCGTTTATAGTAATATAACAGATTTCTTTAATAGCAATAATATTCCAATTATCTTTCTAAAATGAAAATAATATGGTGCGGACCCATAAATTGATACTGTATCAATAGTCAAACTTTATGATTATTTCAGTAGTAAGATTCAATTCAACTAAATTTAATTCTTAGCCTCACTTTGAACAGTTTACGTTTTTAATATTCAAAGCAAATTATTCAACACTGAGCTCGATTAACTTCAAAAGAATCGTTCACGATAGTAATCAAGGCTAAATTATGTTTCAAATAAGTTTAACTTAGGTGCCTTTTTCATCACATCTTTGTTGTTGGTTTTATTTAAGGTTTATGATTTTTCTAACACTTTATATTTCCCTTTATTGGTTGATTTTGGTTCTTATTATTTTATGTATTTATAATTTTGGCTTTTTTAGTTAAGATGCCAATATTTTTGGTTTATTTATGACTTCGTAAATGAGTTGTAGAGCTCCACTGCTGTTCCATCTTGCAGGGGTGACTTGTTTTCTAGGCCTTTCATCAGCGCGTCATCCACTTCCTCTTCCGTCAGTTGCGCCAGCAAACCCTATCTCCTCTGTCTGACCGGTGCTGCAGCCTGTTACCGACAGTAGTTATTCCATCGCTGCCAGGTCCACAGGCGTAGCGGCGTAAAGCGTTTCATAATATCTCTTTAGGTCAGTTTTAATCTCTCGCTGTTGTCCGTCCGCCGTTCCTAGTTAAGTGATGAATTTCCAGCGCCACGCCGGCCGCGGTGGTCTCGCGGTTCTAGGCGCGCAGTCCGGAACCGTGCGACTGCTACGGTCGCAGGTTCGAATCCTGCCTCGGGCATGGACATGTGTGAGGTCCTTAGGTTAGTTAGGTTTAAGTAGTTCTAAGTTCTAGGGGACTAATGACCACAGCAATTGAGTCCCATAGTGCTCAGAGCCATTTGAACCATTACAGCACCACACTATTCGCGTCTTACTCGCCTGATACACTCCTGGAAATGGAAAAAAGAACACATTGACACCGGTGTGTCAGACCCACCATACTTGCTCCGGACACTGCGAGAGGGCTGTACAAGCAATGATCACACGCTCGGCACAGCGGACACACCAGGAACCGCGGTGTTGGCCGTCGAATGGCGCTAGCTGCGCAGCATTTGTGCACCGCCGCCGTGAGTGTCAGCCAGTTTGCCGTGGCATACGGAGCTCCATTGCAGTCTTTAACAGATCAATACCTTTGTTGTTTCCTTAAATCGTTTCGTGTGTGTATAACACTCATTTGTCATACACAACCTAATGTTCCCCTCTGGAAGGATTTTGAGTTTTGACCGCTCGTTTTCCTAACGGATAAGGGTATCGGACAGTAATTTTGAATATCTTGTAATTAACAGAAAAACTAAACAGGCTTTTAGTTTGGGGATAATGAAAGTTGTAAAGTTCATATACGAATGAAAAATCGAACGGTCGCCAGCCCAATTAGGCACATTAATTTGAAATATTTTGTTCAAGAAAATTGAATATTATTTGTTGAAGTGACTTTAATTAAGACTTCCTTTGAACAGCACTCAAGATACACACGGATTCAGGGCACTCTCAGTTGTGGATAACATTATTACCATTAATGCACAAACCAGTAATCATAGAAAGCAAAATTGTACCTAACTCATAATAATAACAGTTACAGTCACTATCATTGCGTGACTCAGTATTGAGATGTTACTTCAGGAAGCACCGAACTAAAGTCGGACATGGGGGGGGGGGGGGGGGTCTCTGACTTAACTGACATATAAATACCACAAATAAAATTAAATAATACCACAGTTGCACAGTTTATACTCCCGTTTATAGTAATATAACAGATTTCTTTAATAGCAATAATATTCCAATTATCTTTCTATTATGTTTCAAATAAGTTTAACTTAGGTGCCTTTTTCATCACATCTGAAGCAGGTATATTATAGAGTAACATTTACAGTGTCTGGCACTGAATTTTAGCACATTTAATACACACAAATAAATCACTAACTCATTGAAACAGGATACTCGGTTTTCTGAACACTCACACAAATTAACTGGTCCATGCTCTGATACATCTCTGTATGCATGAAGTTGGTGGAGCAGTGGCGAAGTAGTGCTGACAAGCGACGTGGCGGGTAACTGTACTCACGGCTCTTGATGTTTGAATACTTTTTACAATTTCTTCTTGGCGATGGATTTTTAACGTGTTAGAGCCATTCCTGATTGCCGAGAGTACCATGCAACAATCAAATCCACATCCGAGGCAAAATTCGTTGCAAAACGACTTCCAGTTGTATCCCTTGGCACCTTAGATGTGTACCGTGCAACGGATAGCCACTGACTGCGTACCGTTCCCACCAAGGAGCAGCCCAGTTCGACCACCAAAACCACCTTTTACATCGCGTCGAACCACTTCCGCTGCGGAGGGACGTCCCTATACCTTCTACGTTATACAATACAAGTATCCTAAGCATGAACCAGCTTCCAATATACGATGTTTCCTTTTTAAACATACATACATTATAAAATTTCATTATTTTAAACATTATTTAGTTTTTTCAATACATACATTACAAACCCTAAAGCTCCCGAGACAAATCAATGACCCTGAGTAACACAGAACAAACACTTCATAATCACAAATACACAGTTACATAGTATAAACCTGCTTCTAATCGATATAGGTGTTACATGTGTGCTGGAATGGTTTCTTCAACAGGGTTATGAGAAAATCTCTCTCTCCATTTTTCCAACTGTGCCAATGATTTGTCTCCAATGGACTTGTTTGCAACTATACGTTGAGCTTGAATCATTTATTTCTTCCTTTGGTATTTATTCATTTTTTTCAATTAGTGGGAAAATTTTTCATTAAGTTGCTGTTGGGAATTCATTTTCTGCATTTATGATGGGACGTTTTTACCTCAATACAGAAGCGTTTCTTTCTTTTCTGATAATAAGCACTACCTTGATTTTCTACGCGTTTTTTGGTAGTTTGTAGAATATGATAAGACAGCAACGTTCTTCTTCATGTCACTATAACATTCAGTCACCCTCGCCCTTGTAAGTTTCGAAATTACGATTTTCGGATGAAAAGCTCAGATTATCAAACTGGGGAAGTCCTATGGCATACCATATGGGTTGTAGTGGGATGTTGAGATGGAGAAGCTTAATAAATTGACGACCATCACTGTTAGCACCCAAATTTGATACCTTAAGGAACTGTGTGTGTTATTTGTTAATCATGTCAATACTGAGATAACAGTTTTCAGTTGACACTTTTTACAGACAAAACTGAACAGTTTCCATTTATGTTAAAATTTCAATACTTTGTCAATTCGTCATCGTCATATGATAGGGAACCAAACTGGAAATAGAGATCACTGAGGTCACAGTGAAAACAAATCATCCAGTTTCTAAAAAAATACTTTGCTTTACAGTAGCATTAATGTAACCCATTTTTAATGAATGACACAGCTATTAATAACAGAAAAATATATGAACTTCATACAGTAGACTTAATATGGTCAGTTAAGAAGCACAAAGAAAACTGAGAACAAACATTACAAGATAATTTACAAAAACCAAAATTCTTGGATGATGCAGCAGATTGTTAATAACTACAAAATTAGAACTTATTCTTATCCAAAATTAAAGCAGAAGTATGTAAAAATGATATTTACTTAACTCTATAAAAGGCTTAAAACAGAGAATTATCAAAATAAACATGATGAATTATCTGGATTTCTTTATGTTATCAATTATCTTAGTTTGATTTGCAGCATCAACGAAGGAAGAGACCATCTTCTCACACTATTTCTTTACTACTTTCAAGGATATCTAATTAACAAAGTTCTAAATATCTTTTCTAATCACTGTAGCATTAGCTGTGTTGTGTTTTTCAAGCATCTAGTGATGGAAAAAAAATTAGGCTAATCGTACGATAATGGAAACTGTATTGAAAGTGCATCTGTTTCCTAAAACTACATAATGGCATTACTTTATAGTTATGATGTCAATAAGTTTGGCAACATAGCTATCAAATCATATTTTATCTAAAATTCCATTAGGCCATATCAGTATATAAAATATACAGTACTTCATTTGCAGATAAAAAGAGGTTCCAGTACAGTGACCTTTCAGGTGGTGCTTTTGAAATTTAAGATTTCCCATAACGTTATTTTAACGCTTAACTCGGCATTTTAAACGTCTGGAAACAACATTTGTTTTAATCACTTCAGTTGTAGCGAAAGCTTTATCGTACCACCTCTACGATTTTTTTTCATCCGATGAACCAGTGCATACTGTCAATAAAAAAAACCAACCTATTCTTACAAATCAACTACTATACAGGGTGAGGCCGCTAAGTCATGACACCCCTTGTATCTCCACAGTCGTAATAGATACAAGGATGCCTTTGGACAGTGAATTGCAAGGACAGGTGCTACTTGAATACATTACATTTCATGTTTGTGCTATTTTTTATTACAGAGATATGAGGCCATCTTTTTTTTTTTTTAATGGAACCCTATGTTAAATTTTAGCATAACATGACGGGCCTGAAAAGACGGTTTCAAATACTGTATGTGTATATCATAACATTTAGGCGAATAGTTTTTGAGACACATATGTTCTCGTATCGTGTTCGTCTTTCGAAGCGGCGTTGTCCAATCCGACCTTTCCCGTTGTGTAGAGTACATGTTAAACGTTGCGAGTCCGTCCTTAGACAAACACGCCCATTTACCCGACAATAGTAATACATACTGCGATATTTCGTGCAAAAATTAACTGATGATGTCCCGCAAATATTATTCAGTTATTGGAGAACTGTGATACCAAAATAGTAGACAACATACACTATTAAAATACTACACGATGTTAATACATTTTAAGTAACAGGAATACAAATGTAAATGAAGAAGCCATTATTGGTCACAATTATTTCGTACGTATTTGCTTTTTATTTGAAAATATTTACTATTGACCACAATACGAAGCAAATACACACAAAGATGCAAAATACATACTGTACATGATTCAAAACTGTACTGAAGCATGTGCTCAAAATGCTTCCCATCTGCTGCACATTTGTAGTCGCCGTTCGTATGATCTGTGAACGACTGCGAGGGTGTCACGTGAGATATCAACGCACGCTGTGCTCATACGTTGCTTCACATCGTCTGGCGTAGTTGGTATTTGAGCATACACTTCATGTTTGATTTCTCCCCACAGAAAAAAATCAAGAGGGGTCGAATCAGGAGACCCGGCTGGCCACTTCACCTCAGCACGTTGTCCTTTTGATTTAACAGCTCTGTAGCCACACGGGAAGAGTGAGCAGGACAGCCGTCATGTTGGAACCACATGCACTGACGCGTAGTTAGTGGTACCTCTTCCAGCAAAATCGGCAGAACATTTCGCAGGAACGAAGTGCCATGTAGTATACCCGGAGTGACGTACGGCCCCACAATGACATTTCCGACGATGCCGCACCACAGGTTAACACTCCACGGTTGCTGAAGCTGTACCTGTCGGTGCCAATGACCAGTGATGCATGTTACGCAAATTCGTATTACCGTGGTTGGTGAAAGTCGCTTCATCAGCAAAAAGCACAAGTTGAAAAAACGTTGGATCATCTTGTAGGCGTTACACAGCAAACCAACAAAATTCCTGGCGCCGTTCGAAATCCATACCGGAGAGTGCTTGATGTACTGAGATGTGAAATGGGTGAAATCTATGCAGGTGCAATATGCGCAGAACACTTCTCTGACTTATACCACATTCTTAGGAGATACGTCGAGACGAAACAGTAGGGTCGTTATACGCCAGCGCTAGAACGCCCTCTTCATGTACCTCGCCACAATTGCAGTTCTCTGCCTTGTCCTCTCTATGGCGTTCCATGATCCCGATACAAGTAGTTTCTTGCAAATACGTACAAGAAGCTGGCGCGTAAGACGCTCACGATCGGGATACAGCTCTCCATATCGCATTATTGCTCTAGCAGCATTTCTTCTGCTTTCACCATACACTAGAAGCATATCTAACTTTTCTTCGTTGATGTACATGTCTGCCCCAGGAAACAGTGAAGGAACCCCACCATGTTATAGTTCTGGGTGGAGATTTTAAATTGGCGGATATAGACTGGGAGACTCAAACGTTCATAACGGGTGGCAGGGACAAAGAATCCAGTGAAATATTTTTAAGTGCTTTATCTGAAAACTACCTTGAGAAGTTAAACAGAAAACCGACTCGTGGCGATAATATATTAGACCTTCTGGTGACAAAGAGACCCGAACTATTTGAATCAGTTAATGCAGAACAGTGAATCAGCGATCATAAAGCGGTTACTGCATCGATGATTTCAGCCGTAAATAGAAATATTAAGAAAGGTAGGAAGATTTTTCTGTTTAGCAAAAGTGACAAAAAGCAGATTACAGAGTACCTGACGGCTCAACACAAAAGTTTTGTCTCAAGTGCAGATAGTGTTGAGGATCAGTGGACAAAGTTCAAAACCATGGTACAATATGCGTTAGATGAGTATGTGCCAAGCAAGATCGTAAGAGATGGGAAAGAGCCACCGTGGTACAACAACCGAGTTAGAAAACTGCTGCGGAAGCAAAGGGAACTTCACAGCAAACATAAACATAGCCAAAGCCTTGCAGACAAACAAAAATTACGCGAAGCGAAATGTAGTGTGAGGAGGGCTATGCGAGAGGCTTTCAATGAATTCGAAAGTAAAGTTCTATGTACTGACTTGGCAGAAAATCCTAAGAAATTTTGGTCCTGTGTCAAAGCGGTAGGTGGATCAAAACAAAATGTCCAGACACTCTGTGACCAAAATGGTACTGAAACAGAGGATGACAGACTAAAGGCCGAAATACTAAATGTCTTCTTCCAAAGCTGTTTCACAGAGGAAGACTGCACTGTGCTTCCTTCTCTAGATTGTCGCACAGTTGACAAAATGGTAGATATCGAAGTAGACGACAGAGGGATAGAGAAACAATTAAAATCGCTCAAAAGAGGAAAGGCCGCTCGTCCTGATGGGATACCAGTTCGATTTTACACAGAGTACGCGAAGGAACTTGCCCCCCTTCTTGCAGCGGTGTACCGTAGGTCTCTAGAAGAGCGAAGCGTTCCAAAGGATTGGAAAAGGGCACAGGTCAACCCCGTTCTCAAGAAGGGACGTCGAACTGATGTGCAGAACTATAGACCTATATCTCCAACGTCGATCAGTTGTAGAATTTTGGAACACGTATTATGTTCGAGTATAATGTCTTTTCTGGAGACTAGAAATCTACTCTGTAGGAATCAGCATGGGTTTCGAAAAAGACGATCGTGTGAAACCCAGCTCGCGCTATTCGTCCACGAGACTCAGAGGGCCTTAGACACGGGTTCACAGGTAGATGCCGTGTTTCTTGACTTCCGCAAGGCGTTTGACACAGTTCCCCACAGTCGTTTAATGAGCAAAGTAAGAGCATACGGACTATCAGATCAATTGTGTGATTGGATTGAGGAGTTCCTAGATAACAGATCGCAGCACGTCATTCTCAATGGAGAGAAGTCTTCCGAAGTAAGAGTGATTTCAGGTGTGCCGCAGGGGAGTGTCATAGGACCGTTGCTATTCACAATATACATAAACGACCTGGTGGATGACATCGGAAGTTCACTGAGGCTTTTTGCAGATGATGCTGTGGTGTATCGAGAGGTTGCAACAATGGAAAACTGTACTGAAATGCAGGAGGATCTGCAGCTAATGGACGCATGGTGCACGGAATGGCAATTGAATCTCAATGTAGCGAAGTGTAATGTGATGCGAATACATAGAAGGATAGGACCCTTATCATTTAGCTACAAAATAGCAGGTCAGCAACTGGAAGCAGTTAATTCCATAAATTATCTGGGAGTACGCATTAGGAGTGATTTAAAATGGAATGATCATATAAAGTTGATCGTCGGTAAAGCAGATGCCAGACTGAGATTCATTGGAAGAATCCTAAGGAAATGCAATCCGACAACAAAGGAAGTAGGTTACAGTACGCTTGTTCGCCCAATGCTTGAATACTGCTCAGCAGTGTGGGATCCGCACCAGATAGGGTTGATAGAAGAGATAGATAAGATCCAACGGAGAGCAGCGCGCTTCGTTACAGGATCATTTAGTAATTGCGAAAGCGTTACGGAGATGATAGATAAACTCCAGTGGAAGACTCTGCAGGAGAGACGCTCAGTAGCTCGGTACGGGCTTTTGTTAAAGTTTCGAGAACATACCTTCACCGAAGAGTCAAGCAGTATAATGCTCCCTCCTACGTATATCCCTCGAAGAGACCATGAGGATAAAATCAGAGAGATTAGAGCCCACACAGAAGCATACCGACAATCCTTCTTTCCACGTACAATACGAGACTGGAATAGAAAGGAGAACCGATAGAGGTACTCAGGGTACCCTCCGCCACACACCATCAGGTGGCTTGCGGAGTACGGATGTAGATGTAGATGTAGATGAAATGAGACGTCTGATTACCCCAGCAGCACATTTGTACCCTTCTCTCCAGCTACCTCGTGCGTCCCCTTGCGACGTTATCGAGAAGCACGAAAACACCGCCTTCCCTGTTAAGTTCCTCAGTGGTCAACAGGAAAGGACGCATTGGACAACGCCGCTTCGAAGGAAGAACACGATACGAGAACATATCTGTGTCTCAAATACTATTCGCCTAAATGTTATGATATACACATATTTGAAACTATCTTTTTAAGTCCATCATGTTATGCTAAGATTTAACATAGGGTTCCAGTTTAAAAAAACCAAAGATGGCCTCATATTTCTGTAATAAAAAATAGCACAAACATGAACTGTGATGTATTCAAGTAACCCCTCTCCCTGCAGTTCACTGTCCAAACGGCATCTTTTATCTATTAAGTTTGTGGAGATACAAGGGGTGTTATGACTTAGCTGCCTCACCCTGAATACAGGGTGTCACAAAAAGGTACGGCCAAACTTTCAGGAAACATTCCTCACACACAAATAAAGGCTCTGAGCACTATGGGACTTAACATATGGGTCATCAGTCCCCTAGAACTTAGAACTACTTAAACCTAACTAAACTAAGGACATCACACAACACCCAGTCATCACGAGGCAGAAAAAATCCCTGACCCCGCCGGGAATCGAACCCGGGAAACACAAATAAAGAAAAGATGTTATGTGGACAAGTGTCCGGAAACGCTTAATTTCCATGTTAGAGCTCATTTTAGTTTCGTCAGTATGTACTGTACTTCCCCGACTCACCGCCAGTTGGCCCAATTGAAGGAAGGTAATGTTGACTTCGGTGCTTGTGTTGACATACGACTCATTGCTCTACAGTAGTAGCATCAAGCACATCATTACGTAGCATCAACAGGTTAGTGTTCATCATGAACGTGGTTTTGCAGTCAGTGCAATGTTTACAAATGCGGAGTTGGCAGATGCCCATTTGATGCATGGATTAGCACGGGGCAATAGCCGTGGCGCGGTACGTTTGTATCGAGACAGATTTCCAGAACGAAGGTGTCCCGACAGAAAGACGTTCTAAGCAATTGATCGGCGTCTTAGGGAGCACGGAACATTCCAGCCTATGATTCGCGACTGGGGAAGACCTAGAACAACGAGGACACCTGCAATGGACGAGGCAATTCT
Source organism: Schistocerca gregaria (assembly GCF_023897955.1). Classification (NCBI taxonomy): domain Eukaryota; kingdom Metazoa; phylum Arthropoda; class Insecta; order Orthoptera; family Acrididae; genus Schistocerca; species Schistocerca gregaria. The sequence goes on along the minus strand of NC_064931.1, from coordinate 34,227,840 downwards.
TCGTGCAGTTGACGATAACCCTAATGTCAGCGTCAGAGAAGTTGCTGCTGCACAAAGTAACGTTGACCACTTCACTGTATGGAGAGTGCTACGGGAGAACCAGTTGTTTCCGTACCATGTACAGCGTGTGCAGGCACTATCAGCAGCTAACTGGCCTCCAGGGGTACACTTCTGCGAATGGTTCATCCGACAATGTCAATCCTCATTTCAGTGCAAATGTTCTCTTTACGGATGGGACTTCATTCCAACGTGATCTAATTGTAAATTTTTATAATCAATACGTGTGGTCTGACGAGAATCCTCACGCAATTGTGCAATCACGTCATCAACACAGATTTTCTGTGAACGTTTGGGCAGGCATTGTTGGTGATGTCTTTATTGGGCCCCATGTTCATCAACCTACGCTCAATGGAGCACATTATCATGATTTCATACGGGATACTCTACCTGTGCTGCTAGAACATGTGCCTTTACAAGTACGACACAACATGTGGTTCATGCACGTTGGAGCTTCTGCACATTTCAGTCGAAGTGTTCGTACGCTTCTCAACAACAGATTCGATGACCGATGGATTGGTAGAGGCGGACCAATTCCATGGCCTCCACGCTCTCCTGACCTCAACCATCTTGACTTTCATTTATGGGGGAATTTGAAAGCTCTTGTCTACGCAACCCCGGTACCAAATGTAGAGACTGTTCGTGCTCGTATTGTGGACTGCTGTTATATTATACGCCATTCTCCAGGGCTGCATCAGCGCATCAGGGATTCCATGCGACGGAGGGTGGATGCATGTATCCTCGCTAACGGAGGACATTTTGAACATTTCCTGTAACAAAGTGTTTGAAGTCACAGTGGTACGTTCTGTTGCTGTGTGTTTCCATTCCATGATTAATGTGTTTTGAAGAGAACTAATAAAATGAGCACTAACATGGAATGTCAGCGTTTCCGGACACGTGTCCACTTAACATATTTTCTTTCTTTGTGTGTGAGGAATGTTTCCTGGAAGTTTGGCCGTACCTTTTTGTAACACTCTGTATACTGATATTGCATGATGGAAAATATGATAAAATATAATTTGATAGCTATGTTGGTAAACTTATTGGCATCATGTGTATCACTATTTATCTCTCTATATCTCTGTCGAGAACAGTCAAATTATTATTTATTTATAGAAAATGACAACCTCACTTCTCATTTTTTTAAAAATTACCTCGTTATTGAAATTACTATCTCAATAACACTATTAAAATTAGTTAAGATTATAATCTTGTCCACTATGCTTACTAATAAATCTTTAACATTATAATGAATATGACCAGACTTAGGGTATGATGGTAAAACAGTGATTGGTTTCTACTAAATCAGTAGCTGGTTTAGTAATAATAACGTGAAAAAATCGTGTATGCATTGATGACTTAATGAAATAGCGATATTCGTCTTTGTAAATTGGAGAAAATGTCTATCAGAAGGAAGAGCTTTAACTTCGCATACAATGGGAACACATCTACAAAACTGAAACATCATGTAATACGCATCACTGGCAAGCAGTGCTCTCACGATAAATCCTGAATATGCAGTTATATATGCCCATATCAGTGATGCACCAGAAGCTAATATCTAAACTTAGCATGTATAACAAGTTAGCTGCTGCAGGCGCCAACCACGTGCAGGACCAATCCAACAGCTGACATAAAAGTTCAGCCTCAGAAAAAAATTGCCGTGTTCAAAATGCACGTTGGCCATGCGAATTCAAAACCTAACTGCCTAGTCATCTGATTGGTCAGCAAGTCTCTACCTTGAAAGTATAGCATGCAGATATGCATCACTATACAACCAGAGATGTATGTTCCCTAGCAGACGAAAACGGTGATTAGACAGCCTTTGAGCTATGCTTGGCACTTTTAATAAAATGAATAAATAACTGAACGATATTTCTAACAGACAGAATTCAAATTATCAATCGTTTCTTATACTTACTGTCAAATTTAGCTCTTTAACTCCAAATCAGTTACATGAAATTTCTGTGGACGCCCAGGCTTTTCGCTCAGTTAATCTAATTTGCATTACTGTCTACACATGTGAACAGAAATGTTAAGAAAGGTAGGAATGTACACTGTTAGAAAAAAAACGATTTGGGTAAGTCCAGGAGAGTTGGAACAATGGATGAAACGAACCAGTGACGTATTTCACAAATGCGCCACTAGAGAGCAGCTCCTGCTACTTGTGAAGATGCTGGTTTGTGAAAAAACGTGGTGCAAAAGTGTTGCTGTCGTCTTCATGTTAGTTCTGGAGAAAAATCACATTCTCTGTTCTGATACGCCGAGATATTGTATCCTATAGTTATATGGTTTTAGTGTTAAGGGTTAGGTTGCACAATATTGGCGCAGTTTTTTTACTGCCAACTTGACATATGTGTAGGCACGAAACTTATCTAAAATGACCCCCAAGTTCGCTACCTGCAAACAGAGGTCGGGATGGTCCATCTCTCTCAGACAATTGGGAGAGATGTACCAATGTTGTTTGGGAGAGGTGAACCACATGTTTTAATGTGGGAGAGATGGACCACGATGAAATTTAGCTTGATGGTATCTGAAATAATCCCACTGAGTGTGGCCATAGTGCCAGACTATGTTTACTTGTTGGAAGATACATCTATGTCAACAAATGGAAGATATGAATCTCATACACAGGCAAACCAAACATTTAAAAGCTCATCAAAAGGCCTAGTAATCCCAATTACGTCAAAAGAGCAGATTTATCTGCACAAATCAGACTTCTTCAGTGACACAACTTCTGACTCCTTATAAAAATTACAATTTCAAAAATGAACACTTATAAACTACAATACAGCAAACTTTGGAAGAAGTTTCACCTGTTCCTTCTGTCGATAAAACCAAGAACTTTGAGAGGAAAGCAGAAGTTGTGTCCAGAGCGCTAAAATCTGCTCAAATTATTGATGAGGAGAATCTAAAGCAGAAAAATACTTCAAATAGCTCACAGTGTTCATCACATACAGAACGCTACAAACTGAAGACATTGTAGAAGATTACGGAAGTAACTTAAATGAGTGGTATGAAGATGAATCTGTTGGGTGTGTTGGAATCTATTACGAAACTGATAAACGAGACGATTGGATTCAGTGTATTTCCTGTTCGCAATGGTACACGAATGTTGTTGAGCATCATGTTTTTGCTGTGGAGAGAAAACGATAGGCTAATGCTTGAACAAAACAAGCACCTCATTAAAAAAGTCAATGTTCCATCAAGATTTATAATGAACTAATTAAATTGTTTTGGAATAAAACATTTAATAGCATAATTCTGTATTCATTCTGACATATTCCAAATAAAAGTATGTAATTTTAATTGCCTCTTTTCTTCATTTTTAGCCATTGTCAGATGGTCTCTCTCTCTCCTTGTAGACCTATGGGTGAGATGGACAACTGAGGCATATTTCTATTTTAACATACCTGTTGTATTTTAAGTGTCAGTGCTTTAATAATATACTGTACTTATGTTTGTATGGCACTCTATGTGAACATTCTGCCAGAAGTTAAAATAAGTTAAGAACACATAAAAATTTTATGCTGAAGGAAAACGTGGTCCAACTCCGCTACGCTAACACTACGCCCTTTTCTAGGTTTCTAAATCACTTAAGATTTATTGTTGCAACAGTGCATATGGAGTACATGAAATGATTACATTTGCAAATCAATGGCACAAGCGGTTCTGACGTACCAGGTACTGATCCATGAGGAAACACCCATATTAGTAGTGGTGTAGTCTCCACAGGCGCCAATGCAGGCACTGACTCCAGACGACCGTCCAATTGCGAATACTGTGCTGGGATAGGTTATTCCATGCCTGCTGGACTGTTCACGTAGTTCTGAGCGAATTATTGGTCGACGAGTGACACAAGTCATTTCCGATTGAGGACAGGTACGGAGATCGCGCTGGCCAGGGAACCTGTTGCACGTCTTGCAGAGTACGTTGAGTTTCAAGGGCAGTGTGTGGGCGAGCATCGTCCTGTTGGAGCAACACGTCACCTTCCTGTTCCAAGAAGGGTAAAAGAAAGGACCTGACAACATTCTTACCGTACCGAGCGCTGGTTTGCGTCCCCTACAGAAACACCAAAGGTTAATGAGAGTTGTAGCTTCCCAGACCATAAGGCGAGGCGTGAGGCCAGTGTGCCCTTGACGAATGCACTCTACGAGACAACGCTAGCCGGGCCTACGTCGTATGTGGAATACGGGTTAGATGTTGGCGTGCCATTAGTTCCGCTGCTAATAACCGACACAGAACAGTTCGTGTTGACACGTCTGGGCTCACAAGCAATCTTATCTGTGCTCTGGAAGCTGTACAATCTGCCACTGTGCCATGACAACACGACAATCCTGGGGAGTGTCTGTGCTGCGTGGACATCTAGAACCTCGTCTACAGGCGTGGGACTGTTCACATGACCACTGATACCAGCATAGTTGCACAACTGACACAGCGAGTCCAACTTGCGTAGCAATTCTCCCAAAGGAATATCGTTCCATTTGGGAGGCCACAGTTTGACCCCGTTTCAAACTCACTCAGTTGGCAATAGGAAGCACAATTGCATCTCCGTCCGCGTGACCGCTACGGTCGCACGTTCGAATCCTGCCTCGGGCATGGATGTTTGTGCTGTCCTTAGGTTAGTTGCGGCTTAGTAATCGCAAAAAGTAACATTTTACATTACTTGAGCAGTCAACGTACTGCAAATAATTAGTGTTTATTCAAATGACTAAGAACTGTGGAACTTGTAATGGTACTTGAATTACTCAACCATTACGGCACCTCACCTGAACCTCTCGATACTAGCAATATTCTACTGTATTTCTGTAAAGTAGTTGACATATTTCTGAGAAAACATTCAGATTTGATTTCATTTGTGATACATCGATATGTTTATATTGCAATGATATTATTCTTATGTGTATTCTTTCTTTTATCAGTATGATCTCTGACGTACTTTTAACTCTTGATTTTAGGCCGTTTAAGCGATTAGTTAGTTGTTAAGTTGTTAGAGAGTCGGACCTTGAAAAAGTCAAGTCTTGGACGTCATGTTGGAAAGACGCGTATTGTAGTCCGGTTATAAAATGTGAACTTTAACAGTGACTGTGAGGAAGATGTTTTCAAGTATGTTTTGTACTGTGAAGTGATGTTTGTGTGATACGTGATATTTCAATAAAAGCAATTAAAAGGAAGTGTAACTTAAATTCGGAGTGCTGATTATTCTTTACATCACCATTGTACTAACTTTGAAAGGTTTAATCTCCAACAATGGTTTGTGAAGCGCATCTACAAAACTTTTGAATATAGCAGAATAAAACCTAGGCCTCTTTGCATCCGAGCTTGGAATCATAACCACCTAGATTTCGACGATTGAGCCATGATTTTACGACATGAGCAGCGTGGGAAACACGAAAAGATGAGTGCCTAGTTTGTTGATTATTACATGAAATGACTTTATTAACTGTGCTCTAATGACACCTGCCTCGTAGTAACATTCATTAAACTTTGACCTTTGTTGTGGTAGGGTTGTTAGAAACGTAACATCTGGGGTCATCAGTTCCCTTGACTTAGAACTAATTAAACCTAACTGACCTAAGGACATCACACACATCCATGCCCGAGGCAGGATTCGAACCTGCAATCGCAGCAACAGCGCGGTTCCGGACTGAAGTGCCTAGAACAGCTCGGCCACAGCGGCCGGCATAATTAGTGCAGATGACCAAAAGTCAAGAGTATTGTGCAATAAACAACAGACAGAGCAATGCTGTAAAGGATGGGAGAGATTCATCATGCTTTGACAGACGTGTTAGAAATATCCTCTGATAGGAAGAAGAGGTTCAACTCGGATTTTAACGTAATCAGTCCTTGTTGACAGATAAAAACTGAACAAAAACAAAATGAGCCTAGGGAGAGTCACACAGAAAGCGTTCGACAAATCTGAAAGTTTATTTGCTGAGTCCTAAGAAGTTTTGATCTTACCTGTAGTCAACAAGGAATCAAAGAAATCTCGCAGATCAGTCAGAGACCATACTGGTACCGAAAGGGAAATAGAGAGAAGGCCGAAATAATGAGTTCGTTTTGCTGAAATTCGCCAACGGCCTTGACGCAGTGGTAACACTGGTTGCCATCAAATCACCGAAGTTAAGCGCTGTCAGGCGTGGCTGATACTTGGGTGAGTGATCGTCCGTGTCTGCCAACCGCTGTTGGTAAGCGGAGTGAGCAGCGCGGGATTAGCCGAGCGGTCTCAGGCGCTGCAGTCGTGGACTGTGCGGCTGGTCCCGGCGGAGGTTCGAGTCCTCCCTCGGGCATGGGTGTGTGTTTTTGTCCTTAGGATAATTTAGGTTGAGTAGTGTGTAAGCTTAGGGACTGATGACCTTAGCACTTAAGTCCCATAAGATTCACACATATTTGAACATTTTTTAACAAGCGGGGTGAGGCCAGTTGAGCAGCTACATAACTGAGAAGTAGCAGCTCCGGTTACGAAAACTGACAATGGCTGGGAGAGTGGTGTGCTGACCAAATGCACCTTCATATTCGCATCCAATGACGCCTATTGGCTGAGGATGACATGGTGATCTGTCGGTACCATTGGACCTTTCAAGTCTGTTCGGACGGAGTTCTTCCCGAAATCGTTTCACTGTAGAACATCATACTTCGACAACCCTTCGCGTCGGCACGCCTGTCCTCTGGTGCCCGAACAGCAGCGGAACACCACTCAGGTGAATGGGTGTCAAAGTTTCTGTACAGGTATCTTTATAAATTGCGCAAAAAAAGGTGCATGGGTGGCACTGAGAGTGTTGCCGAACTGGTGTCTTAGAGAGACATTCATGCATGTGTCAATATTGCATCCATCATCTTGGTCACGCCATACGAGGGTGCGAAACAGGAAAGTTGAAAAAGCATCAACACCCTTAGGTGCTTCGGATCACGTCAGATTTCGTCGAATTGTTTTAAACGGTCCCTAGCGGCCCCACCCTGTACACCATGGAAACATTGCAGTCGTGCTACAGTCCATAGGGACGCGATCACGTTCATTGTGGTTCCAGGCCCACCATGTCCTTAGAGATGGGTCGAATGTCAGCGGTGTCTAACGTTATAGAGAACATCGCCCTGTTGCTCGTCGTACAGCGAACTATCGTTTTTGACCTTCAAATGTGAGGAAGTCAGTGCCCCAGTGGAAGGGTTGCTTTCATTGGCGCTCTTTATGCCACCTCTTGAGGGCTTTTCTGGGCGGAGGAGTGTCTGAAATGTTCAAATGCTTTCGTCGCTCACTAATAACAAAAGCACGTGATTTCTGTCCTGGACGTTGCGGTTATGAACTTCGTCATGTAGGCGTCAATAGAAGGGGTTAAATGTGGGTAATAAGAGGTGTGACGACTTTCCCATCGAGTACACGCGTCCACTGGACAGAACTGTGGTGAAATTTAATGCCAGTGTGATATCCTTAAGCAACCTTACACCTCACACGAAATTCTGTGCTCTGGCCCTTTTTTTTCGCATCTTGCCGTCTGAAGCGTGTTGAGACCAATGGTGACGTTGCAGGTCACTAGGCTTTTGCGTAATTACACAGGAAGTTAGTAGGCACCTTCGAGTGAAATTGATAACATATGCGACGCAGAGGGAGATAGTTACGTGGTTTCGAAAAAGTGATCATTTACTTATGTGGTGCTGTGTTCGGCATTATGGACTCGGTTGGCAAAGACCGAACTGTTGGTCTAGGTTGGTCGTCCCATACTCCCTATCGACGCTGCCTGTGACCTCCCTGACGTAGAGAAGGGCTTATCTGCGCGAGCGCAGCGCTGAAAGGGGGTGTGACAGCGACGGCTAGTTTGAATCAGTACTGCGAGTAAGCAGCATGTTGCTGACTGTGAAGGAACACAAGACAGGGATAGACGGTTTGTGTTCTTGACTGTGCCTAAGTGGAAGGGACCGTCGTCTGTCGCATAGAAGACTTATATACAACTTGGCGCGAACACACAGTTCACTTATAGAATGTGAATAACCCTCGAGCACAGAAACTGTGTGTCTTGACTGTGTCGGACATTCAGTTCCTTCAGGTATTGTGTGATAATGGATGGGTCGCCATTTCATGATTTTCTATTCTTATGGTGTGCTATTATTTGCTCACGAAACATATTTTATGTGAAGCGTGAGCTGTAGAGATTCAACACTTTCGCCTACATACTATATTACAGATGCATTTGCCTGATTTAAACAGTTCAGTTGTATGTGCCTTCTGTGTCTAGTATTATAGATATTTCATTAAAACGTGTACAGCAGGCTTGCTTATCTCTTAATTCATAACACGCTTCTCCAGGGCGCATCCATCAGTGAAACTTTGTAGTGTTTGTTCGTAACACTGGCCTGTTTCAGGTACGCTATGATTATTCTATTGTATTTTTCATGTGAAGGAACTCAAAGGTTGACGATATTAATACTGCACGTAACGGCACAGCGGCTGTAACCTAAGCAAGGTACGCAAAAAGGAAAGAAACTGTTCTAAATATTACGTCTATTCTCTGTTCACTAGTTGATGCTATGCCATGCCATTTCGACTGTTTGACCTAAGTTAAGTAAAGTCTTAAGAGCTCTGTACAACTTACTGCTATCCTTTTAGTGTTTCAGATGAAAGTACAACATTGCATAATCGTTTGGAAAATGTAAGTTGTATTTTCTTGTTTTTAATTTCTGTTTTTTGGACTTTTACTAACATTACGGGTTTATACAGAGTAAACTGTAAAAAAAATATTTTGGGCCATTAATATGATCTGATTATCGTGTTAGCTTTTCCTTGGCAAGTGCGTAAGCTGGTGAATAGTTCTTATGCCCATTAAAGTAATGTACATTAATTTTAATTTATGTCGACCTGTTAGGTTCCAGAATAAGTAATCGACAGGTTTGGCTATTCGAGCAATATTGAATGTTGTTTTACTTCTGGCTTCCTGTACTGAATAATTATCGTGGTTCAGCCTTATTAGTTTACTAGTTTTTTGGATGGTGTGTGAATTTTAAGAGATATAGTTGTACAGAGCACAGGTTGTAAACGTGTTAACATTGAGAATGTTAATAAATGGGCGATGTGTTAATTTAGTTGTGACTCAGACGATCATTTCCAGTCTGCCTTATCCTACGGCCAAAGTCAAAGCTACACTGTTGCATGGCCTAGATGGCGAGATCTTTGAATTTTGGAAGACGTTCAGCACAGATCCAAACTGTCACCTAATTAAAAATAACTGTTAGCATACGTAACATCAGGCTAGCTTTGTGACTAGATTGAAGAGTAGATAGTAAATATAACGTAGCATGTCGTTCGTAACAAAGAGAAATCTTCAGACGGAATGGGGCTTAGGGTGTACTATTACGGTGTGTTACAAGACGATTACCGCTCACCACGTATCGCCGGAAGCGCTCTGAGACTATTCGCGCTGACCCTATTTTCTATACAGAGGTCACAACGTAGAAAATTGTAGCGAAATGCAGGAAGACACGCAGAAGATAGACACTCGGTACAGGGACAGGCAGTCGACCCTCGGAGCAACAAAATGAAATGTATTACGCGTAGCTGGGCACAAAATCCCTGTACCGTTCCTTCACAGTATTAAGGATAAATATTGGAAACAGTAAAAACGCGAAATGAAACTGTTTGAATCTAGAGAGCAGATCAGTGACTTTGTATCGGATTAGATTAAAAACGTTAGTGCCTTGGTCACACCCTACTTTATGAAAAATGATAGCAGTTTGGGCTTTGCTGCCGCCAACGGGTCCAATAAATTACAGCAACAACACGAAGAAGCGTAGTCAGTGTTGGCCGTAGAAAGGAAGGTCTGCTGCACCTCTCGCGCTAGTATTTGCTGTGCAAGCCTCTTCTCCCCTGCGTAGCTACAGCAATCTACATCCATTTGAACCTGCTTACTGTAACCAAGCCGAGGACTCCGTCTGTGACTTTATCCCATCCCCTCCATTATCCCATTTCTTGATGCCTCGAAATGAGTCCTACCATCCGAACCTTTCTTTTAGTCAGGCTATACCATAAATTTCTTTTTCCTTCATTTCAGCACTTCATTGGTTATTCCATCTACCCTCCTGATCATCAGCATTCTTTTACAGCGCCACATTTATAAAGCTTCTATTCCTTTACAGTAGTGTTCATCGTCCACGTTTCACTTCCGTACTAGGCTACATTCCATAGGAATATCCTCAGAAAAGGCTTCCTAACACCTAAATTTAATTTTTACGTTGGCAAAATTCTCTCACAAAAAAATTTCCTTGGAACTGCCAGTCCAAATTTTTTGGCCCCTCTACGTGGGTCATCTCAAGCTGTTTTTATATACAAATATAAAATACTCATCCAGTGTTTTTTACTGTCTCTTCCTCAAATTTAATTTCCTCATCATCGCCTGATTTATTTCACCTCCATTCTATTACCCTTGTTTAAATATTGTTGATGTTTACTGCAAATTAGCATTTCAAGCCACTATCCATTTCTTTCAGATGATCTTGGCTAGCTGTTCGCCACGCGGAGTCGCCGCGCGATTTGAGGCGCTATGTCACGGGTTGCGAGGCCCCTCCCACTGGAGGTTCCAGCCCTCCCTCGGGCATAGGTGCGTGTCTTGTTCTTAGTAGTAGTAGTAGTAGTGTGCAGGTCTAGGGACCGATGACCTCACCAGTTTGCTCCCTTAGGAATTCACTCACATATGAACTAGCTGTTTGCTGTCTCAGGCAGAACTACACTATCATCGGCAAACCTCTAAATTTTAATTTCTTCTCCATGTACTTTATTTAATTCTCTTGCCAATTATCTACTGTTTTCTGGCTCAATGTAGTTGAGTAACTCCGGCTCTAGGCTAGAAGCCTGTCGCACCCCTCTTCTCAACCACTGCCTCCCTTTCATGTTCTTCGATTCTTATAACCGCAGTCTGGTTTCTGTACAAATAATTTAGATCACTGCATTTTATATCTGCTATCGTCAAATAGTGTATTGCAGTCAATATCGTCAAAAGATTCCTCTAAAGCTACAAATGCTATAAAAGTAGGTTTCCTGTCTTCTAAGTCGATATTGGCAGTTCTGTTCCTACATTTCTCCGATGGTCCAGTATTCTTTCTTTCGCTTAAGCAACACTCTCCATGTAATACAGCACCGCCATTCGTGTAGTTCAGATAGCTTTGAATAGAAATGCAGTTTGCTAAGTTTTCTGTTCATGTATTCTTTAGAAATGCTTAACATTAATGAAGGTTGAATGGATCAAATGGCTCTGAGCACTATGGGACTTAACTTCTAAGGTCATCAGTCCCCTAGAACTTAGAACCACTTAAACCTAACTAACCTAAGGCCATCACACACATCCATGCCCGAGGCAGGATTCGAATCTGCGACCGTAGCGGTCGCGCGGTTCCTGACTGAAGCGCCTAGAACCTGCCGGCCTAATGACTGTTGACCTCAGGTAAATATTGTGAACCTATAGTCTCTGTTTACATACATTTTTCCTGTTAAACCGGCTACTTACTTTTGTCTTATTTGGGTCGTGACCTATCCCCCCAATCTTCCTCCGTCTATATGCTAATCAATGATCTCCAGCACGTGAGAACCTTTCCGACGCCTTACTCGGTTGGAGACTGAACATATAATCATTATAATAATCCCGCCCCTGTAAGTTGCTTTCATACTAGCCGCCTGGGGGAGGGGGGGGGGGGGGGGAAGCTTTGATAGAAGGACCACCAGCGACATATTTATCTTGTGGTCGTTCGTTCTCCAGGGTTTCAGGTCAACGAATCCATATTTATGATTGAGGTGAACTTGTAATTTCATAAATACAAAACAAAAACTTTGGTATTTTCATTTACAAAGAAAGATAAACATTACGCAGAGATATGGACTTAGCGATGTTGCTGCACCAGTTTTTTCACCTTTAAGCTATCCAAAACTAATACAGCGTCATCTTAAAAAATACGCACACCTGTAGCAATCAAAACGTTTGAAAGTGTGCCAAAACTATCACAACTCTTGTCACTTCCGCCCACTTCATCTGAGGCGGCTACATTCATTCTAGTGGCTTCTGACGTCATTCGTATGGCCTCAAACAAGCCCTGCTTCAGAATTATGAGAATTACCACGTGTAGTATGAATAAAATTAAATTTAGTATAATTTTATGCTGCGGCGATAGCCAGTTATATAGAAAATTCAGTACATCGAAATTATATCGAGAGTTCCTCACAAAATCTCTCTTCAGATGCAAACTGTGTTTACAATTTACTGATTCATGGATTGGACAGTGAGAAACATGAAAAAATCACTAGGAAAAATACCAAAAGAAAAATTTAGGAGTTTCTTATTGTGATATATATTTTACAAGTCTTCTTCGTCAGAAGATTACGAAACTGAAATTGTATTTTGTCTAGGCAGAGTGTTACGAGAGTGACATATCTTGTTGACTTCTGCCTTGGGATCTTCCGCTGACATTTGTTTTACGATTTTCCTGACGTTTCGCCAGCATGAGTGGCTAGGATTGTTAGAAGTTGAGCCGCCATTGCTGGTAGCGGACTGGAGTCGAGCCTGTCGCCGGATGTTATACACCGCCCGTCCAAAACGTTTCCAGACTGATTTAATTCCTGCCGTGTAAGGGACGTCAGTGCATTAACTACTGTGACAACTTGGACAAAAAACTCTAAATAAAAGATGTACATTGGACCTGTCAGTAATGAGCAGGGATTGTTAAATAGTGGATTGTTAAATAGTGGATTGTTAAATAGTGCGTCAACGTTGTGTCACAAATCGCACTGTAGCAACATCTCTAAGGAAAATGTTGACGACATTCTCCAGAATGAAGAAGAGAAAAGTTTGTGCAAACTTTACCCGCAAGTATTGACTCCTGAACAAAACCAATGACGCCTGGACGCCTGCCGCGACTCGAAACGCAAAATGAGGACAAGTCTTGTCCGGGAAAGATCATCACGGCTGACGAGACTTGGTGTTATCAGTACGAACATACCAGAAAACGACAAAGTGCACAAATTCACGGAAATGGTCAGCAATATAAGCGACACTGAAACCAATGTGACACGTGAATTGAACAAACTCCCAAACAAGGTGTTTTCTGACAGTTTCGCATTGTTATACGATCGGTCTTTGCTTCATATTGAACTATGTACAATACTTGAAGCATTAAAAGGACTATTTTAACGTTTATTATTGTATTGTATTTTATTTTTCACTCCTGCTATAATATCGTAAATGCTGTTTATCAAATATCAATGGCGGAAAGCAAAAGTAGTGCACACTTTTAAGGGCTTCCATTTCACTTAAAATGCAACAGTGTATATGGAGTACACGAAACGATTAAATTTACAGCTTAATACCACAAGCGAGCCTGAGTAATCACATTGATCCATGCCGAAACATCCATATTAGTATGTGGTGCAGCCTCCATGGGCGGCAATGCAGGCGCTGACTCTGGCATCCAGTCGATCTTATAGACGGCGAATACTGTCTTGGGATACGTTTCACCACGGCTGCTGCAGCTGTTTACGTATTTCTGTGCGAGTTGTTGGTTGATGTGTCACACGAGTCACTTCTCGACCCATTATATCCCACATGTGCTCGCTTGGAGCTAAGTCCGGAGATCGTACTGGCCATGGAAGTCGCTGCAACGTCTTGCAGAGTACGTTGAGTTTCACGGAAAATGTGTGGGTGAGGATAATCCTTCTGGAAGAACGCATCACCTTTCTGTTGCAAGAAAACGGAATCAATGGGTCTGACAACATTCTGCACTTACTGAGCTCTGCATAACGTCCCAAAGGTGAAGACCATGAGGTATGGGTTGGAGCCAGTATGTCTTGGACGAATGAACCCTACGAGACAGTTCACTGCGGGTGTACATAGTTCGAACAAACGACTATCACTTTCGTGCAGCGAGAATCTGCTTTCAGCGCTGAAAACCATGGGAACCCAATCCATCTTGCAGGTGATCCACTGACGCCATCACTCGAACCGTGCACATCGATGGTGAGACGTGAGTTGAAGACGGGCTAGAGGTGTGTGCGCCCGTAGTTCCAGTGCTAATAACCGATTCACAACAGTTCTTGTTGATGCGTCTGGACTTAAAAGCCCTCGTATCTGTGCTGTGGTAGCTGTACAATCTCCCACCGCTGCCCTTACAATACGACGATCCTGGCGGGTGTCTGTGCTACTAGTATGAGAATGTTCACGTGACCACTGATACCAGCATCGTTGCACGAGTGATGCAGCATGTCGAACCTGTGTGGCAGGTCTCCGAAGGGACCCTCCCGCCATTCGGAAGACGACAACTTGTCCCCTTTCAAACTCGCTCAGTTGGCTACGTCTCCATGGCATGGTTGCCTGATTACTTCACATGTTTGCACCGTTAGCAACCTTCTGGCTGCGAACATTCCCTATTAAAGGGTAGGCAGAGATGGAACTCTGGTAACTATGCTACTACGCTATCTGTTCGTGGACGAGGTTGAAACCATTATCAATATACCGACTATCCGCCAGGTGAGTGACTGAGCGAGGTGGCGCAGCAGTTAGCACACTGGATTCTTATTCGGGAGGTCAACGGTTCAATCCCGCGTCCAGCCATCCTGATTTAAGCTTTCCGTCATTTCCCTAAATCGCTCCAGGCAAATGCCGCAATGGTTCCTTCGAAAGGGTGCTGCCGACTTCCTTCCCCTGCCTTCTGTACTCCGATGAGACCCATGACCTCGCTGTTTGGTCTCTTCCAGCAAACAACCCAACCCAGGTGGCGTATACCGTCATCGGATCGGAATCGACGTCGACTTTCCTGGCGTATTAACATTCTTTCCGGCAATATGTGATGTACTTTGTTTTGTTATATTTTTGCATAGTTATTACATTACCGATCTGTGTGTCAGAGAGATCGTCTGCTATTAAACTTTTTATCTCTAATGGAAATCAGTTTATATCGTATGTAAAATTTATGATTGTCTTTTGTTATGAACTACTTGCTACTGATAAAAATTTTGTTAAGTTTCTCAGTATACTTTGTACTTCTGAGTTTTGTTTGTCCTTTTGAGATACTATTCGAACTTTTTGTTAAACATGTGTAGACTTCTGTTTCCTCAAGTTACTTATGTAGCTCTGTTTTCGGCTCTATGAAGAATGGAAGATTAGTGCTGATTTGAACTGTAGAGTGTCAGTTTTCTCTAAGATGCATGCTGACTGTGTAGAGTTTATTTATCTGTCATTTATATGTTATTTGCATCTTGTAGTAAGTTTTAGTCTCATTTATCCGATGGAGAACATACTACAGACGCCGCATTTTACTTTATGTATTCCTGACTAGGCGTATTTTTGAGCTTTGTCTGTCCCAAGTATTATACTTATTCTTAATTTATTCTCTGTACGGGTGCTAATTTTAACATTGGTATTACGAAAAGTGTTACTTGTTTTTTGAGATATATTTACCACATATGGTAGTGTTTCGATTTTTCTTTCTTCTCTCGCTAACGATATTTCCTCATTTTCGTTTGCACATTTGACCCTATTTTTATTTATGTGCATATTATCGGCTGTATTAGGACTGCAACATTACAAACAGAAAAAGGGCTATTACTATCACATGATGCTATTGCAATGAAATCAGACAATATCAGTACTGCGATCACACAATGCTACAGCAACAAAGGCAGTACTATAAGCACATGATTCTGCAGCAAAGAACGGAGACAAAACCATACTACAACCAAATGAGACTATGGCAATAAAGGCAGCCAAAAGCAGCATCGATCATACGATTTTACAGCAATAAAAGCAAAAGTAGTAGTATGATCACGTGATGGTACAGCGGACATAAGCAATACTATGATTAGATTAAAACTTGTCAAAAGCAATATAATTGCATAAATAATACTATATTACAAAAACAAAATAATTTTTCAGAGCGAATTACATTGTGATAGTTGAGAAAGACCCTACGAACAAAATTCATACACTTATTAACAAGCAGTTAAGAAATATCCTCTTGTTACTTTCTAGTAAGGAAATGGACAGTTGTATAGCAATCAATCCACAACCACCTGAGCTAAGGGCACAACCTGAAATAAATAAACATCTGCCATGATTATTTTTCCATCATGTAAAATTTAACGCACAATGCCTCCTGTGCTTGAGGATGGAGTCGTTACTTGCGCGTGCTGCAGCTAGCAACTGAGTGCGATAAAACTGTGTGTGTTATCAGAGTTTTCTTTGCGTGCTGGAGTAATAGACAATGTTCTAATTGCTCTGTGAAATTATAATTATTGCTAACTGATGCAATTTGTGAGGATGAGAAAGCAGTGCTATGGTTCTTAGAAATGAGGAAGAGAAAGATGAAGCCAGAGGGGGACTTGTCTGTCGGAACACGCCCGGCGAGTAACTTGACGTTACACGCGAGATAAAAAAATTCCGCTAATGTGTATGGTCAGATTCTGATTCAACAGGATTACACACATATAAGAAATCCCTCCCCACAACTTGTTGACTTAGGAGCGATCTTCGGTTATAAAAGTAGTTCTTCTTCTCATGAAAAGCATTGATTGTTAGTATTAACAATCTTACATATTTAACTCACTGATTATTGGTGCATGCCTTTTGTTTTCAGTGTGGGAGTTTCGGAAAACAGTTGGAGACGGCAATCGTCTGGGATCACATTCGGCAGAACGACGGTTCAAACCCGCGACTGGCCATCCCGATTTAGGTTTACCGTGATTTCCCTAAATCACTTCAGGTAAATGCGTGGATAGTTCCTTAGAAAGGGCATGGCCGACTTCCTTCCCCATCCTTCCCTAATCCGTTGTGACCGATGACCTCGCTGTTTGGTCCTCTCCCGCAAATCAACCAACCTAACAACCAACAGCACTTTTTCTCTAGAACAATACACAAGAATTTCACATGTGTAACAGCTCTGTGAAAAAAAAAGAAATATAAGTATTCCTGTGCTTATGTTGTCTGTCGTTCATTCCTTGTCACATATATGAATGCAACCAAACTCACCTACATGCTTTTGCTCATTCAATATTGCAGAATCTGCAAGCAGTGCCCGATCGAGCATTGATTAATCTCCGATCAGCTGTGGGTTTTAGAGACGAATGTAGAACAGCCCAAGGTAATACTCGACAGGCACACAGCAATAAACTTTAAGTAAAAGGAAATTGAAATAAGCACACCGTGAATTCATTGTCCCAGGAAGGGGAAACTTTATTGACACATTCCTGGAGTCAGATACATCACATGATCACACTGACAGATCCACAGGCACATAGACACAGGCAACAGAGCATGCACAATGTCGGCACTAGTACAGTGTATATCCACCTTTCGCAGCAATGCAGGCTGCTATTCTCCCATGGAGACGATCGTAGAGATTCTGGATGTAGTCCTGTGGAACGGCTTGCCATGCCATTTCCACCTGGCGCCTCAGTTGGACCAACGTTCGTGCTGGACGTGCAGACCGCGTGAGACGACGCTTCATCCAGTCCCAAACATGCTCAATGGGGGACAGATCCGGAGATCTTGCTGGCCAGGGTAGTTGACTTACACCTTCTAGAGCACGTTGGGTGGCACGGGATACATGCGGACGTGCATTGTCCTGTTGGAACAGCAAGTTCCCTTGCCGGTCTAGGAATGGTAGAACGATGGGTTCGACGACGGTTTGGATGTACCGTGCACTATTCAGTGTCCCCTCGACGATCACCAGAGGTGTACGGCCAGTGTAGGAGATCGCTCCCCACACCATGATGCCGGGTGTTGGCCCTGTGTGCCTCGGTCGTATGCAGTCCTCATTGTGGCGCTCACCTGCACGGCGCCAAACACGCATACGACCATCATTGGCACCAAGGCAGAAGCGACTCTCATCGCTGAAGACGACACGTCTCCATTCGTCCCTCCATTCACGCCTGTTGCGACACCACTGGAGGCGGGCTGCACGATGTTGGGGCGTGAGCGGAAGACGGCCTAACGGTGTGCGGGACTGTAGCCCAGCTTCATGGAGACGGTTGCGAATGGTCCTCGCCGATACCCCAGGAGCAACAGTGTCCCTAATTTGCTGGGAAGTGGCGGTACGGTCCCCTACGGCACTGCGTAGTATCCTACGGTCTTGGCGTGCATCCGTGCGTCGCTGCGGTCCGTTCCCAGGTCGACGGGAACGTGCACCTTCCGCCGACCACTGACGACAACATCGATGTACTGTGGAGACCTCAAGCCCCAAGTGTTGAGCAATTCGGCGGTACGTCCACCCGGCCTCCCGCATGCCCACTATACGCCCTCGCTCAAAGTCCGTCAACTGCACATACGGTTCACGTCCACGGTGTCGCGGCATGCTACCAGTGTTAAAGACTGCGATGGAGCTCCGTATGCCACGGCAATCTGGCTGACACTGACGGCGGCGGTGCACAAATGCTGCGCAGCTAGCGCCATTCGACGGCCAACACCGCGGTTCCTGGTGTGTCCGCTGTGCCGTGCATGTGATCTTTGCTTGTACAGCCCTCTCGCAGTGTCCGGAGGCAAGTATGGTGGGTCTGACACACCGGTGTCAATGTGTTCTTTTTTCCATTTCCAGAAGTGTTCAGTTGTATCAAATTTGCACCCTGTGAATAAGAATGAACATTGCGAGTCTAAATATTGGAGTCATTTAAACAAATTAAACTTTTCTAACACATCATTCGCGCAGAGCTAAAACATATACACATTTTCGAGAAAAACAGAACGAAGACGTCTCTGTAAACGTCTACGGCATGCAGTATGAATGGATGACTGTGGAAGACAAGAAAGACGAGAAAGAATTCCGAGTAGTAGCACTAAGTATCAAAATACACCGCCGTGAGAAATGTGTAAATCTATTAACATTGCACGTAGATATGTCATTTCTACTGCACAAAAAACTTATTGAGTCTAGCACGAAGTACTACCGTTCAGTCATAGCATGTCAATGCTGCCTGTCATATGATGACATGATGGAGACCTTAGCTGTTATTTGAAGACAAATGTTGATCGTGTTAGGACAGCAACCAGCCACAAATTTACTTTCAGTTCCATTATTCAAAGGGTACCGTTAACGGTTTCGAAGCGTTGCGATTCATCTTCAGACGGTTTACACGCTTTCATTATGACATGTGGTGTGTTTTTACAGATTAATTGTCCTAAAATATAAATAATACATAATTATAAGCACGCCATACACTGATGGTTGCGTTACAGATTTTCGTTGCATGTGACTTACGTGAAATGTAAGTTTGGAGTGTTTGTTTTCATAACATTCGTCCAACAGATGTGAATACATTCCCACTGCATTGTTATTGTTGCACACGTAAAGTGATTTGTCACCGAGAAGATTTCTAACACGCACCACATCTTCTCAAATCTGCAAGCCACATCCCAAATAAAAATGCCAAGAAACAAATTAACACTGCATAGCCACAACAACCCGTAATGGCGGCGAAAACTCTGTGCTTGCTCAACAAATTATAGAAAATGAATGTGTAACAACATTAAAAAAGTAAAAACGCCACAACATCGAATACTGTGAGTAAGACGCTCCATAACTGAATACATAGTACATTCTCGGTCGAAAATGCATAATAAACAGAAAAATAAGATGTTTTGCTGCTGTTTGCAGATCATAAGCTGTAGATTGCCTGGTAGACCTAAAGCTACTAGCGCAACCAACCAGTAGCTTTATGTTAGGTACGTAAAGAAAGGCATAGAGCTACTTTATTTCCAAATGCACTAAAAACCTGAACCTTCCGACACATCGTTAATACTCGTAAACAACATAAAATGCTTCAATTCAGTGATACAAAGATGTTCAAATGTGTGTGAAATCTTATGGGACTTTAGCTGCTAAGGTCATCAGTTCCTATCAGTGATACAAGCGTAAACTCTGTACTGTATCCCAACTAACGTAAAATATTTGGGAATAATCGATGATTTTACAAATATAAGTATTTTTGACCAAAATCGTCTTGAGGCGTTAACGTGTAACATTTTTGCAGAAGAAAAATAAACAAATAAACCCACTGAAGATAACAAAAAAATGCTGAAACATGAGTGGTTGAAAACAAAACTACAAAGGTGTCTTGCAAAAGGCGGAATTCCTTTCCAACTGACGTTTGTATGTAAAATAAGAATATGAAAATAAGGCCTAAAGAAGGATTACTGTTTCGCTCGGCAGAAGTTGCCCATACTTGCCAAGAAGCACTTGAGGAAGGCAGTATTAAACACAGAGAACACTGCCATTTCAGCGGTGTGTACCGAGATGCAGCACATCCTAGTTGCAAAGCGAACCACAGACATCACTATACGGCCCCTGTCGTGTTCTTCCAAAAGCTGAACAGTTAAGACAGGCATTACTTTACCTTGAATATTTGAGAACAGACGATAATATATGTTGATGAAGACGTTAAATAAATAACGGGCAGTGTTCCTCTTTCGCCTCTGAAGACTAAGAAATATAAGTCGTTCGCTAAAGGTATTTCTGTATTGCATCAAGACTGGTATAGCAATGTAAATTTATGATTTATTGATGCGTAAAGCGCCTTGACGTACTAATTCGAAAAGTGTGCAGCATACCTAATATCAGATGAACTCAAAATAATAAGGATATATTTTCACGATGATCGAGAGCTTAATCTAGTTAATGAGAAGGGAATCTTCCCCACTGTGCATGTGACCAACGACTCGATTTTACTGGGAGATTACCTACCCTCAATCGAAAAGTTTTAAAGTTTACTATCAAGCAAAATGATAATAGAAGCCGAGTACCAAAGAGCTTGCAATGTATGGAATGTAATAAAGTTAAAAACACTTGGAGACTGTACAGATTTATATGTGATAATTGTTGTGCTACTTCTTGCTGGTGTGTTCAAAAACTTTCACGATCAATAGGATCCTGCACATTACATTACTTCGTCTGGCTTGCCTTGGAATATTCTGCTGAAAATTACTAAAGCGGAATTGTGGCTTGTTAGCGATCTCGAACCACTCCAGATCTTTGAAAGAGGCGTTAGAGGCGGTATTGTTCATTGTTCTTGCAGGCATGCATTGTCAACAGTAGATTCATGACAAATTATGACGACAAAAGTGACGAATATTACATTATTTATCTCGCTGTGAATAGCCTACACAGGTGGGAAATGTAGTGCCTCCTGGTGTCAAATTTTGAACGGCTTCCTCCAGAGACTGTCGAAACTTTTGTCTTGGGAAAAATTGCCAGATGATTCAGACATTTCAGAAGTGGATGTCGAATATCCCAAGTGCATTCACGATTATCATTCAGGATTTGCTCTTATGTCCGGTAACAATTTCGAGACTATTCGATAGTAAGAAACCAAAGAAATTATTTTCGACCTCATATGATAAGAAAAACCTCATTACAGAAATCTGAAACAATTTTTACAACATAAATTGATTTAAAACAAAATCCATAGAACCTTATTATGTAGGTAAGTCCCTTGGATGGTGTCCTACATTTAGATTAACGGACAAAGACATATGAGTGTAACCTATGATTATGAGAAGTTTCTCAAAATAATTAATAATAGTTTGTTTGGAAAAAACAATGCAAATTCGCGAAAGATGCCAGGCGTAAGTCCAGCGACATTCTGTGAAGGCAGATATGGGTTGCTTGCATTAACTGCTCAGTCAGATGTTCAAAGTAGTGCCATTTTAACGAAAATTTAGTCGCTATTGTACTGAGCAGGAATATTCTTATCGACTTCTATTAGCAATATATATTTAAAAAGTTTCCAGCAAATCATGTAAAACTGTTCTGCAGAAACTCAGTTAGCTAAACCCACCACATTAAAAATCCAAATATCTACGAGGACGTCAAGGTTAGATACTTCGGGCTTCCCTCAAAATAGCAGCTACTGTATTCGGATTGTAAATGAAAGAGTGGTTGGATGTCGGACTTAGAGCAGAAAAGTATGCTATCGAAACTGTGTACCCCTATAATACGCAGCGCAAAGTAAATAAAACAGTCGGTGTTAATAGGTTAATCATAGATGATTACAGACAAAGTGTATTATAAGAAATAGTGAGCCACAGCTCGTAAACATTTGAAGAAAGTAATGATTTATCGCCAACAGCTGCTGCTAAAATTTCTTTATCGAACAACTAGTATCGGTCCGCAGACCATCATCAGGTTCCTGTATACCAATTAAAATCTAAACACAATACAAAAATTTATGTAAATACAGGGTGAGTCAGGAGGAAAGGTACATGCTTTAAGGGGTGATAGTATTAGTGTAACTGAATAAAAAGCTTCATGTGAACTTATGACCTACTCCGAATGGTTTCCGAGACAGAACACATTTAATATCGCTTTTGTACGTTTTTCTCGAATAATTCCTAAACCGCAAGAGCGATTTGAACCAAAAATGGTACATCACTCACTGTCTAGAAATCATTGCTGTGGGGATAAGAACTACCTAGCTATAAAAGGGGTGGGGTGGGGGTGAAATACAGTGCAGCCCGTAAAAAGCAAGTGCGCATACTTTAGTCTTGCAGTATTTGAGACAGAGCACGTAGAGACTGGCAACACACTTTACAGCTAATTTCAAACATTTACGAAAAAATGATGAAGGAAAAGCTTTCTACGTTTTTGCTATTCATACAGTATAACTGCTGCATGAATCTTGACGTTTTAATTTATTACTTCCTTCCTACAACCTTTATTCGCGACACATTCTGCAGGCAGCATTGTCATGTATCGCAGACTGCAGCACAAAAACATATCGTTGTACGACGCATAGTTCACGAGATATGATGTTGAATACTGAGATGCGTGAAGAACTGCGCCGTCCCGTATGACGTATTAATTTATTGCTTCTTTACTACTATATCCACAACACGTTTTGCATACAGTAGCCACATATACCACCGGATGAATCTGCAAAATTGTATCTTGTGTGGCACTTAGATAAAGACATACAACGTCATAAACATTGAGCAGCGTGAAAATGAAACTGCAGGGCGAAAATCGCTACAGATGCGCAGATGCGGGTGGAAAATATACATAATACTAAACCCATGCAACGATTCCAAACAAGTTTGGTACATACATTAGTTACAACCCGGAAAGAAGTACTGTGGAGCTAAGAACCACCAGCCTCGTATTGGGTGTGCATGATGTCATGGATGGGGAAGGGGGAGGAAGAGATGTACAGATGGCGAGGGGAAAGGAGGAGATGGGCACAGATAGGTGGAAGGAGGAGATGGACCAAGACAGAGGTAGAGGGATGTGGACAGAAGGAGGGAGAGGAGGATGTGAACAGAGAATGGAAAAAGGAGTAGATGAACAGGGTGCTGGGAGGAAGAGATGGAGTGAGAGAGGGAGAAGAAGGAGAGGGACTGAGAGAAGGAGAAAGATCAGATGGGGGAGTAAGTGAAGGGCAGAAGGAGGAGGCAGGAGAAGATGGACAGAGAGCGGGGAATGGATGAGGTGGACGGAGAGAGGGGGTGAAGATGTAGATGGACAGTGAGAGGAATTGTTTCGACTTCATTTAATGATTGCTTCATTTAATGATGAAAGTTAATTCTAGAAACATCCCCCAGGCTGTGGCTCAGCCATGCCTTCGCAATATCCTTTCTTCCAGGAGTGCTAGTTCTGCAAGTTTCGCAGGAGAGCTTCTGTGAAGTTTGGAAGGTAGGAGACGAGGTACTGGCGGAATTAAAGCTGTGAGGACGGGGCGCGAGTCGTGCTTGGGTAGCTCAGTTGGTAGAGCACTAGCCCGCGAAAGGCAAAGGTCCCGAGTTCGAGTCTCGGTCGGACACACTGTTTTAATCTGCAAAGAAGTTTCATATCAGCGCACACTCCGCTGTAGTGTGAAAGTTTAATTGTGGAGTATAGCCTTGTCTGGAAGTGAAATGTGGTCAACCAACCATTGAGACAAGAAGAGAATAGAAGTTTCTGAAATGTAGTGCCACACAAGAATGCAAAAATTAGCTGGGTGGATCGTATAACTGATGATGAGGTACTAAAGAAAACTGGGGAGAAAAGAAATCTGTGGCACAACTTGATTAAAAGAAGAGCTAAGGTGACAGGAAACATACTGTGACATCAAGGGATTACCAATTTAGTAATTGAGGGGAGTTTGGCTGAGGAATGGGAGGGGTAAGAGCTTTAGAGGGAGAGCAAGAGCTGAGTACAGTAAGCAGGTTCAAAAGATGTAGGTTGTAGTAGTTATTCGGAGATGTGGTGGCTTACACAACATAGAGTAGCATGGAGAGCTGCATCAAACCAGTCTTCGGACCACCACAACAACTCACGTAAAACATTTACGACATCATACTAAGCAGCATAAGTCATTAACATCAAATAATAAAATCAGTGGATTAGCCACTGGAAATAACTATAATACACACAGAATAATGTAACAGACTACTCAAAATGTATAGTATGTTAAAATGTTATGGCTGTCATATATACTCATAGTAATATATGGCACAAAACATACATAATCGTAAGATACTTGTCTCTGGAATTACACTGGAGCTATGTATGTATGCAGACCTCTATCTCGTCTTCGGTGCAGTTGCTAAACAGTAATCTGCTGTGCATTCGGTAGTATTTCGACTGCTTCCATTCGTAAGGTTAATACTGATAAAATAATATTTAAGAATGCATTCTTGGCACATATTTATGACTGACGATGTAATTTATGTTAGTACACTGCACAACAAAATGAAAGGATTACTTTTGAGAAACCCAGTTACTGTCTCCCATTGCGACACTGAAAACTGAAATTTGGCTCGAAGGTGCCTACAACCTTCGTTTGTAATGGTGCAAAAGTGTGTGGCCCTGCGACGTCACTTTCGAACTCAGCGATACTTCAAACAGCAAAGACTCGACACATGCAAAAAAAAGGTCAGAACTGAGAAGTTCATGTGCGATGTAAGGTAGTTTAATGATATTACATTGGCACCAAATTCCACCCATATCCTGCTTAACGCCATCGTGGAAGTGTCACTCGATGGGAAGGTCGTCACACCCATCCCTTATTACATTTCACTCTTTCTTTTGACACCTCTGAGATGGAGGTAAGAACCAAGACATCCAGTGTTGAAACGACGCGATTTTATTATGGATAGCCGAAGGAGACATTTAAGGCACACTGTCGCTCAGAATCGAGACAAGAGTCAGCGAATATTGTAACTACGTCTTTCCTTCAGTTGTTGATTCCCACACTTTTCACAGTCGAAAAGACATCTCACAGTGCAGTGAGCAACAAGACCACTTTCTTAACAGCGTTTTACACTGCCGATGCCTTTTGGACGATTCGAACCTTCCCTAAGGATACTGTGGGGCTGCAACCAAATTTAAAATGATCGCATCCATTTGGTGTGCAATTTTTGCCCTGGTGTACTCAGCGGATCCATCAGTAACCGTTCTCTACCGTTCGACCAAATCTGAAAGTTGTGAAGCAGCGAAGTGTGCTTCCGCTTTTTAAGCCAGTCTGTTTCACATCCTCCTGTCGCATGTTCACAGGGGGTTGCGACATTGCCACACATGTGAATAAAACAGCAAAGGGTCCCTCTAAGGTATCCGTGTTTTGCAACACCCTCCGTAGACCCATTCACCTTTATTGAACACTTTAAAAATGTACCTGTATAGACAGAAGTCCTGACAAAACCCTAGGCGCCTACAGTCAGGCTATCCATGACACCCCTCCAACCCCTCGTGCCCGCTGATAGGGGCTAAAGTAGCATCGTAGCTTGCCTGCACGCTGCTAGGACTAGACCAGAGCTTGTCTTTGTATGGGCACATTTTTAAAGCGCCCAACCAACCTGAGTGGGTGGCACGGTGGGTCTTGCCGAAGTGTTTGGTCTCAGAGGAACCCTTTGCCGTTATATTCATGCATGTGTCACTGTCGCACTGTCCTGTGATCACGCCACACGAACGCACGAAGTAGGAGGACATAAGAAGCACAGGCAGCCTTGGCTGCTTCGGATCACGTCCAAATTTCGTCAGGTGGTTTTGGATGGTGTCTTGTCATTCTGCTCTGTACACCAGATCAAACTTTGCAGTCGCGTTGCAGTCCAATGGGGCCAGATCACGTTAGATGGGAATTCAGGCCCAAGATGTCCTTAGAGTAGGGTGTTAGCAGTGTCAAATGTTGCAACAACGTCTTCCTCATGCTCACCACACTTACTGTAAACTGCCTTTTTCAACGATTGAAAGTGTGGAAATCAGTGCCAGAAGGAACGGGGTGGGGTGGTTTCGTTTACGCCCTTTATGCCCTCCCCCTCCCTCCCCCAACAAGGCTTTTCGTGTCGATTCTGAGTGGCAGCCACACATAAGAAAACCGTGTGATTTCAGGGCTGGTCGTCTGGTTCTGGCCTCCATCGCAGAGGCGACACATAAGAAAACCGTGTGATTTCAGTGCTGCTTCTGGCCCCCATCGCAGAGGCGTCATAGAATAGGTTAAATGTGGATATGAAGGGAGGCGGTGACACGTCCACGATGGTGATGGGCAGAATTCTGGTGAAACTTGGTACCAATGTGATATTTCCGCTCCCACTCCTGCCTTCTCTCCGCGTGTGTCGACAGCTTGATGTTTGTAGTGTCGCCGAGGCCGAGAATAAGTCGCAAGGAACCACGCTGTTGGGTCATTACCCAACAAGGTTGAGGGCACCTTTGAGCCAAATTTCAAATTTATGCGTCGCAATGGGAGACAATATGGGATTCTGAAAAAGTGACGGTTTAACTGTATTGCACAGTGTAATTGATAGTAGGTATCTCTGTATGAATGAGATGTAGCTAAGTTTTTCATGATACATTTTGACATAGACTCTTCTATTATTTCTAAGTCGTAGTTTTATTTCCAGTGGCTGATTCAAGGATTTTAATATCTGACACCAATGGCTTTATACTGCTTCCTATGATCTAAATGATATACGGAAATATGTGACATTTTATTACGCGAGCGTTTTCATAAACAAGTACATCAGGTAGCAGGATAGAGACAGTTATCTTTATATATTGTTTCCTTTGGTATGCAGCAAGCTGATCATGCTCTGCGGACCTAAAATAATTGTTTAATAAAGAAATTTCATCAGCAACTTGCGGCAGGGCCGGTTATAACTTCTCGCCACCTGCGACAATAGTTTAGTCCACCTACCTCTGTAAGCTTCTTCTTGTTGTTCCCAGCACTCTACGTTGTAGATACTCACTCAGTCGAAGAAAAGCAACGCTGAAGAAACACCAAGTAAACAGCTACCAAAAAATGTCACATAACTGAACGCTGGAGGCAGAATCCCTAAGTTCACAAAATTATCGGGCGT
Organism: Schistocerca gregaria; assembly: GCF_023897955.1. Classification (NCBI taxonomy): domain Eukaryota; kingdom Metazoa; phylum Arthropoda; class Insecta; order Orthoptera; family Acrididae; genus Schistocerca; species Schistocerca gregaria. The sequence continues at coordinate 34,200,508 of NC_064931.1, read as the reverse complement.
TCGGGATTCTAAATAACTTGCGTAAAATGCTTCAGAGTAAAACGAATTAGGCACTATTGCCTCCTAAACATGTTATTGACAGCTACCAAATCTGTATTTGCTGTCAAAACTATTACTGGTTCAAATTAATTACTATTTACTCTACAAAGTTTTCACACGAAAACAGTCAGAGTTTCACCAGCGTGATCCAAATGATTTTCACGCGCAATATAGTCAATGACCCATAGCTATTCGCGAATTACAACATCAAGTCATTAATTAGGCTTCTCAGAAAGAAGTGCTTGCCATAATGTCTCGAGATGTTCACGAAACACTACAGGTGGAGTTTCAAGTGCGCCCAGAAAGTTCACACGCAAATAACTTCCAGACTAAGTTACTTTCAAAAATCCAACCTTAATCTAAAAAGTTTAACAGCCGCTTTACAATCACAATAAAACAACCATCAAAACGTAGGATTTTCCTCATGTTAAAAAAATTGTGTGGCACGGTTTCACATTGACCTTACAGTAAGATGATTCCCAGGCGACTCCAGAGATTCAGAGATGTAGCACCAAGCCCTACACGAAGCTTGGTAACCGATTAATTGCTACTGGATGGTGATTCAGGCATCAAATCGCCACACCTCAAGCTCTAAAATAATCATGGTAATCCGTAAGTCATCCAGAAGAATCACAGGAAGCAATTTTGAAAGAAACTCTAAATTTACAAAACCAAATTTAATTTCAATAAAGGAAAATATTAATTATTCCTAGAAATGAAAAACTAATTGATTTAGCACCTAACTTTTCTTCTGATTGCTTTTATACAAAGACATGCATAGTAGGACACACATCATATGATCCATGATTACAGAAGAATTCCCCACACGTACCTTTCACACAGTTTTTAATAAAATGAAACATCCAAACTTTATGCAAGTCCACTCTCCCAGTCTCTCCACAATCTTCACACAACAAAACATAATGAAATAATAATTTTAAAAGTATTTGTGGTTTCTGTTCTTTCATACGTATCCGGAAGAACAGACGCATTTTGATCATGCAGCCATTATGAATCAAGACTCAAAGAAATGACTGACATTAGCTGCTAGCGGGCACTGATATTTAAATCAATGTGGGAAGTTGAAAATTTTGGGATTCGTATACAGTCCCCTGGTTACTACTCAGATGCGCTGACCAGTGCAGAAAAAAAATTAAAAAAAATGGTTGAAATGGGTATGAGCACTATGGGACTTAACATCTGTGGTCATCAGTCCCTTAGAACTTAGAACTACTTAAACCTAAGTAACCTAAGGACATCACACACATCCACGCCCGAGACAGGATTCGAACATGCGACCGTAGCGGTCACGCGGTTCCAGATTGAAGCGCCTAGAACCGCACGGCCACACCGACCGGCTGCTGACCAGTACAGCATCCATGCACAGAGGTCATCGCAGCTACACGAACTACCCTAGAACGCATCCTCTCAGACCCAAATTCTCAACGTATCCGCCCTCTACTGATGTAGTGCCCCTTGCTCATTATCTTACTACGCCAGTAGTGTGTGGATAAGGTGAGAATTTGTGTCTGACGAGAGATGTGCTAGCGAGGTCCGTGCAGTTCTGATGACCACTGTGCAGTGATCAGCATGTATACCTAATATGCGTGAGACATGGTTTTGAATCCTAGTCCAGCACAGATTTTCAACTTTCCCCATTGATTTAAATCAATGTCTCTAGCAGCTAATGGCAGTCAGTTCTTTGTGTCTTGATTCATAATGGCTGTGAGATCAAAATGTGTCTGTTCTTTTGGACATGTGGGAACTCTTACGGAAACTGGCGAAATGCTGCAAGGGGCATTATATAAGTCGACAATTTGGATCTGACAGGTGGCAGGCTAGGGTAGACCGTGCTGTTGCGATGACAACTGGGCTCGCATGACGCAGCAGAGAGCGCATTTGCCTAGGAAGTAAGAGACCCGGGTTCAGTTCCCGATCCGGCGAAAATTGTCTACTGCCCTATCGGGTAAAAAACATTGGTCACTAACAGCTAATGTCAGTCATTTCCTTGTTTCGTAATTTCAGAAATGGTTACTATTACGTCATAAATATGTTGTAATAAAAGCAAAACAATCTGGAAAACTAATTTATATGAACTAATCTTTTTAGTTACACTGGTAATTTTAAATGAGATTGTTATTGAATAATTACAACCTCTAGCTCTGTTTTTTAATAGAAGAATTTTTATGGTTTTAAGTAAAAAAATTTATCTCGGAAAGTATGGAAGATAACTGAGGTTTCCGCAGTAAAGTTTTATTATCGACAAAAGTCTGAATACAGAGTTTGAAAAAGATCGAATAAAATTTAATACTGTTTGTTTACATTCATAGGGAATGTGTATAGCGAAATCGTACACACGGTAGGCAGCCCACGCTGCCCCAGTGGCCAGCGACAGTTGTGCTAATGTGAGACACAGGAGGACAACTCTCCTCAAGGCTACACGGTAAGACACTACAAAACGCTTACTTCACTGGAAGGAGTAAAAACTCGGAATAATTTGCTACCTGCAAGCTTCTTGCGGTAAATGATGGCTTTCATAAATGTGTATTGGATTCCGATGTAAAAGCCACTGTACAGCATGTAATTCAATGCAAACAATGCATGGAAGAAGTGAAAAACTTTGAATACTTTGCTGCGTACAAGCTGCTTACGGTGGATCACAACTTTCACAAACGTGTAATGGATTCGGAAATAAAAACCACTGCGCAGCATGTAATTCAATGCATGCACTGCAGGCAACTGATTTTTTATTGTATTAAAGAACTCAAACTGGTTTTATTAGCACAGGACGATAAACACCGTGTACTTCCGTATAGTGTAAGTACATTGGCTTTGAGCCATTACCGCATGGAATATGACGAGGATTGATTTTAAAGTAAAAATATAAATGTTATAAATACTTGAAAAATGTTAATTGGAGATTTTAACTTGAAACATTGTAACTAATGGTCTCATTGCCTTTGTTTGTCTGATGGAAGATTGGAGATTTGAACCATATCAATGCAGTCCCGACTTGGGCCCTATTCGATTTTCATCTGTTTCCAAAACTTCACCTTCGAAGATTTCTCTTTGAGAGTGATGGAGCAAGCAGAGCTGAGGTTGTGGCTCCATCGCCAAAGCCAAACGCTCTACAGTGACGGTATCAAGAAAGTAGTCTCTTTTTGAAAGAAAAATGTTCATCGCCTGGGTGACTATGTTGAGTAATAAATACATAGACGTGAAGAATAAATATACAGAATGTTAATAATGTTTGTGTTATTTAAGAAGCTTTAAAAGGTTTTACATAAATATTGGGGACCTAGAAACGACGGAGAGGCTTCGTCCCCGCCATAGCCCTCAGTGGTGCACAACCCCACAACAAGCGACAGCAGTCCACCCACCTCACCGCTGCCCCACACCGAACCCAGGGTTATTGTGCGGTTCGGTCCCCAGTGGATCTCCCCCGGGAAATTCTCACATCAGACGAGTGTAACCCCAATGCATGCTAGGTAGAGTAATTATCGTGTACGTGTACGTGGAGAGAGTGTTTGTGCAGCAATCACCGACTTAGTGTAACTGAGGCGAAATAAGGGGGCAACAGCCCGCGTTCGCCGAGGCAGATGGAAAACCGCCTTAAAAACCATCCACAGGCTGGCCGGCACACCGGTCCACGACACTAATCCGCTTGGCGGATTCGTGCCGGGGACCGGCACGCCTTCCCGCCCGGAAAGCACAGAGTTGGACCGCACGGCTAATCGGGCGGGCGTCACTCTGTGTTACCCGCAACTAGTTTTAGGAAGTTCGTAGAACATATTTTAAGTCGAAACATTATGACCTGCCCAGAACAAAATGCCCTTCTCCATGGACATCAGCGTGGGCTGCCAAAACAATATTGCACAACTCAACTCGCACTCTTCACACAAGATATCCTGATTGTCATGGATACGGCACTGAGTGACGTGTCACAGTGGTTAGCACACTGGACTAGTATGCAGGGCGGCGTTCCTTCAAATCCACATCCGGGCATCCAGATATACATTTTCCGTGATTTCATTAAATCGTTCCAGCGAAATTCCGAGAAGATTCCTCTGAAAGGACTAGACCTATTTCCTTGCGGATCCTTGACACAATCGGAGCTTGAGCTAAGTCTCTAATGATTTAGTTCCGCTTGAACAGCGACAGCGGTCGGTCATGTTTACTCCTTAGTTCCGCCGTAGTGTGAAAATGTATGTGAAATCCTATGGGACTTAACTGCTAAGGTAATCAGTCCCTAAACTTACACATTACTTAACCTAAATTATCCTAAGGACAAACACACACACACACACACACACACACACACACACACACACACACACACACACACACACATATCCATGAGCGAGGGAGGACTCGAACCTCCTCCGGGACCAGCCTCACAGTCCGTGACTGCAGCGCCTAAGACCGCTCGGCTAATCCCGCGCGGCCCGCCTTAGTACTTCGAGAGTAATCGTAAGTTCTTGCCGTCGTGTGTGCTCATATGTGAGCGTACTTCAGTCGAAGTGTCGCTCTTGTCTGTCTTTTTGTGGTGTTTTGCTCGGTGGCGCATTCATCTGCTTTTTCTGATGTCCATTGCGTCCAGGATGATTCCGCATTGAGATCTATACCTTTAGTTGCGTTTGATAAATCCACCCGTAATGTCCATCCAAGTACAATCGAAACCTCATGATTGGTTAACAGAAACTTTTGATATTATTTCAGCAGACTGCATATTGCGACAATGAGCTTTATCTTCTTTGTAAGTAGTCAGGTGGTTACTTAATAAGCAAGGTAACGAGGTTTCTTGCCGCCATAGGGATGGGTCAGTTAGCATTTTCCTCCTTGCTAATGCTGATGTAGAATATACCAATGAGTAGGATTTTCAATTTACACCGGAAGTAGATATATAAATATCTTAAAAAGTGGTTCAAATGGATCTGAGTACTATGGGACTTAACATCTGAGGTCATCAGTCCCTTAGATCTGAGAACTACTGAAACCTAACTATCCTAAGGACATCACAGACATCCATGCCCGAGGCAGGATTCGAACCTGCGACCGTAGCGGCCGCGCGGTTCCAGACTGAAGCGCCTAGAACCGCTAGGCCACTCCGGCCAGCTAAATATCTTACAGAACTGTTGCTTAGATGTAGTGATTTTAAGGGCATTTGTTGGAAACGCTGGTCGAGTCAACACCGCCTTTAATGCTATACTGATATACGATCTGTCGAGATGTACATTAAACAGAACATCCCCTCGCATCGTTAGATTTTTGGTCATCTGGTCCATGTTACTTACAGTGTTCAGGTGATACAGAGATATAGGCACGACAAATTTCTTTCAGATCATTATCGGCAAAATGGATTTTTTATGTGCACTGGGTTTATATAGTTAATCACAGTAGCCATCTAGTGTCTTAGAAATATTTTTTTCTCTGCTTAACCTAAAGTAAACAAGCATCTCAATTTTAAAAGTGATTATAATATAAAGTGTAAAATACTGAATTTGCTTATAAAATCAGTAACAGTTTAACAGTGGGTGGTCCGGCAGGGACAGACGCTACAATCACAGTTTGTAATTGTTGGGTCTTGACACAGCTTCACTGTGTATTCAGTATAGTTCGTCTAGTGCGTATGTGCAACTTGAGAGAAAGACCTAAAATTAAATTTTGAACCTGAACTACATAGATTAGAAGCAAACTTATTTCAGAATGAATTGTTATTTCATTTAGCACCTTTGGTTTAAAATTATGTTCCTTCGTCTTGACTACATTAAGAATAATCTCCAAATACAGAGAATATTAAAGAGAATTTAATTATCTGAGAATAAATGCTTGCACATCTTGAACTGGTACAATGATTTCATTTTAGATGTTTCACTCTACATTGCACAACGACGTCAATCATTATCAGAGAGCATTGCTTCATAAGTAATATGTGAACGTGCTGACAAATTAGAGAGTGAACTGTCCATTTCCCGATTCGCTGTTTATATAACGTTATACGCCAGTGTTGTTGATAAGGCGTCGTAATTCCAGTGACCACGGTGTCCTGTTAATGGTGTGTTTTCTGGTCTGTTTATTACAGTATTGTACACAATATTTCGACAACCGACCCACTTGTCTTCAGGTGTTGCGAACTGTGTTCTTATGCCTACTTCTGCCTTTCAGTCTGGTTGAAGGCCAAACGGCGAGTAGCCATGGGAACACAGCCGTATCAATTAAATTACTCTATACTCCGCTGAACTTTTTCACGAAAACCGTTGAAAGTTAAATGAAGTAGCCTGGACATGAACTATAAATTCCACACCTCTAATGTGAACGAAATATGTTGTAGAAATTCGTTTTCCTTAGGCTGAAATAGGAAGTTAAGTAGTACTTCCACATTCAGGGGGAAAATACCCATAGTGTACCACGTACCATTTCCTCGGTGAAGGATAGAACTGAAGAGGAACAAATACTTGAACACTGAAGCAGCTATGAAATAGCCAGTAATGTTACTATCAAGTCAAAAGTGAAGAAAATAAGTGAGTAGGTCATGCCATGAAGATGCTAATTTGAAAAAGTCAGCTACGTTGCTGCATTATCTGACACTACTTTTATATGCGACACATCTTCCGAAAGACGAAAACCGAATTTCCGAAACCGTTTTTGACTGTCGTGTTTACATGTAGAGGCGTGAAGCTGATTTGCTGGCCCAGTGAAACGTGGTGCTTGAAAAATAGCTGTTACAGTTTCCGATTTAGTCAGCAAAATCATACTTATCTTTAATTAGACGAGGTGTAAACAGTTCAGTTTAATATTTCAACTTATCCCTCACTGTACAAAAAGCCACTCCGTCCGTATTAGACGAAAATTTTTAAAACCAAGACGAAACCTGACACCCCATGCACGTTTCAATCCGGTTGGGTTTAGATGGTAGCAAAAATCGACTGCGGAATTGGAATACCGGAAACTAGAAGCTGATTTCCTGAATCGATTTTAAAGTGTTTACATGACCATGCAGAAGCGGTATTGCGAAATCAGTTTACGAAACCCTGCTTTGGGAGCCCCAGGTAAACGAGGTGTCAGAATAACATAGTGAGACAGCTTCGTCCATGGTCACAGAGCCTTACTCAACCGTTTACATACATCTGAGAATAGGCCGGACAGGCGTGTCATCTGCCAATTACGACCACATCCTCTAAAAGTATGGCCGAGCGGTCTAAGGCGTTGCAGTCGTGGACTGTGCGGCTGGTCCCGGCGGAGGTTCGAGTCCTCCCTCCCTCGGGCATGGGTGTGTGTGTGTGTTTGTCCTTAGGATAATTTAGGTTATGTAGTGTGTAAGCTTAGGGACTGATGACCTTAGCAGTTAAGTCGCATAAGATTTCACACACAGTTGAACATTTTTAACTAAAAAATTAATTTTGATTAGATGAAACACTGGAGAGCAATTGTTAAACAGAAACAGAATTTTTAATTTGTCATCCCTGGAGTATGAATGCTTTCGCTAGGTCGAGTGATGATACACATCCGTCCTGACATGGACAGAAACGACCAGTTTATGATTTTGAGGACACGGATAAGCGCAGCAGTATGATTTTGTTCGATCAAAAAAGAAATAGCGAAACACGAATTATGTATTTCATATCGATAAAAAAAGCTATCGATTACACTGCAATAAGTGTTAAGGCGTCAACATTCGACCATTGCAACTTCTGATAAAGACCCACTACAGCAAATAAGGAATCTAAAAAAAAATAATTAAAAGAAATTTACAGTGTCTGTTAAAATCGCATCATTAATAAAATTACGCATCTCTAGTCGTCGTAAAAACGTGAATGGTCCGTGCATTTTTTATACAAATCAATCACAATCACTCTTATAGTTCACGGAGTGTATACACGGGTTGTAAAATAATGAGTGGCGACATGAAACTTACCTACGACGGTGGGAATGACAAGCTATTACAGTGGCGGCTGCATTCACACGACACCAGAACTACTATCGATTGGTCTCTCTCTTTCGATATGCAGCTGCTGAGTGGGGAGCGCCGCCATTGGCGAGCGCCTCTAATGGGATTTTAAGTACTGCGGCCCTCGGCTCTCCCTCATCATGCCCACCCACTCCTTTCGTCCCTTTCCCCTTGTTTTTTTTATTTCGCAGCACCTTAATTTACAAAGGCGTTTGTACCGAAAACGGAATGTTTCCCTTTGTGAAGCGTAACATTAACGAATGAAGGTTCACCGTTCTCTATTTGGTGGTACTTTCTTCAATACGTTCGTTACCTCGTGTTGCAGAGAGCAAAGCTTAGCAGATGTAGATTACACCCATTACTGGGTGGACACTCAGGTATTGGAAAATTGCGTATGTACTGCGAGAAACGCCCGCCCTCCTCAGGGTGTTTCTGTGGTATACGAGAGTAGTTCAGTAAACAAGGCGCCTCTTTTTCCTCTCATAACGTATTTATTCTTAAAAACCAGGGTGTGGTGATAATGTGATTAAACATACCTTTTGCATACATTCATTTTCGACATAGTCTCCAAAGCATTTTATGTCCTTACAAAAGCGCTGTGTTAGAGCATGTATTCACTGTTGGTAAAAAGCTCTTGTCCTGTTCTCGTAGCCACATTTTGATTTCATTAATTACACTCTCATCGCTTGTAAAATGTGTCCGACGTAGAGAATCCTTAAGTGGCCCGAATAGATAGAAGTGTGAAGGTACCAACTCTGTGCTGCAGGGTTGATAAGGCAATGATATCAACCCCAATTTCGTGATCTGTTCCCAGGTTCTGAAACTTTGATGTGGATGTGGATTGTCGCGTTGCATCGTAGTTTCAGTCGGATTCTTCTCACACAAAAAATGCTTAAAAAAATTTCTCCTGTTTTTTTTAGACTCTTCACATATACATCTGAATTAATGGTTGGTCATTTGGCTAACACATCCACGATAATGACACCGTCACTACCCCAAAACGATGTGATTATTACTTTGCTAGCAGAGGGAATTACCTAAAATTTATTCTTTTTCGGGGAATGTAGATAACTAATCTCCAGTGTTTCCAGCTCAAAATGATGCATCCAGTTTTCATCACTTGTATTGAGACATAATGGAAGAGTCCATTAGCCTCAAACTGCTACCTCTGAACAGTCAGGAGTCTCAATCATTGCAAACGCACTTGCAATACGGGCCGATAGCTGCAGAGCCAGTTGTCGAGTTGCAGAAATAGTAGTATCAATGAGATTCACCACGTCGGGAGCAGTGGATGAAAAAATTCTGAACATAGCTGATAATGCAGCCCAGATTCTGGACTTCCTGGTGCTTTAACTCTCTTTCCCATTACTCAACAGTACTCCCATCAGCTGCATCGTTGCCATGCACTGGAGACAAACGTTAGTGGATTTCTATAACGTTTTCTTGCCTCCGATACTTCCTCTACCCCCTACCCCCTTCTGCCTCACACGGGGGCCTCATAACTCTTTTGTATGTGCGCTTTGAGCGTGGGGCCCGAAGCCATTGAAGTACTCCTTTATTACGTGTGCAGCAATTTTACTCTATTTCTTTTCACAGGCTTTGTCTCCAAGATGTATTCCCCGCTCACAGCCTAACTTGCTCCTAGGACGTCGAATCTGGCTTTTCTCACATTCTTTCATTATTTTATAGTACCTATATCGGTTATCTCACGTTCAGTCCCCACGTTTCTGTTTGATGTCCCGTGTTCCAAGTTTTGTTACAGTAGCCTGTCCATGTGGGGGTCGTCAGGTACACGTTCGGTGGTAGCCCCCACCACGCTACTGATACCCAAGCTGTCAGCTCCCCGGACATATTGATGAGTAGATGACTGTCCATTTGGTGGCACTACGACTCCAGGCAATGGCCATAAAGCCAGATGCCCATTGTTCTGGCTGTGTGGTGCCTGTGGGGAGTGTACATGTTGTGAATAAGTGGCTTCATGACAGGTAACTGGCACCATGAAAAGACATAAGCTATCAGTCAGTAGCTGTGAGGTTCCGGCAGTCTCTGTAGACAGATCAGAATCTTGCACTGCAGATCGTTATTACCATCGGAATTTTTTCTCCTTGGCCAAGCCTTGGAAGATAAGGAAAACCAAGTGGCTTTCAGAAGCCTATCCCCTTAGTTCCTAGTGGCCATCCAGGCAGATGAGGGGTCCTGTCACTCTGCTAAGCCCAAGTTCTTTGTGGAGAATATTGAAAACATATTTGGAAGGATTTATTCCCTTAATAAATTACAAATTGGTTTCAGCTTAATATGGAGAATCCTACCTAGTTCCATAAGTTACATTCCTGTAGTGAACTTGGTGCTGTATTTATTATGGTACTGCTCTATTACTGTCGAAACATGGTACAGGGCATAATATTTCACTAGATATAATTCTGCAAACAGACGAACTGTGTGAGCACTTGGAGAAGTGTTTGTACTTCATGAACGTCCAAGCCTGCCAGACAACAAGGTTGATACTAGAGTATTCATCTCGCTTTTGAGGAGGATTCACTTTCAGAGGATGTCAAAATCGTGGTTTACCATTGTGAGGTGAATATATTTCCCACCCCAAATTGTGACGCATTGAATGCCAAGGCTTCAGGCATTTGTGGAGACTGTGGTCGACTACTTCACGAAAACCCACCATGTCCACTAACACCTGTCTGAGTCAATTGCGGAAACGACCACTCTCCGTGATCCCCAAAGGCACTATCATCATTAAGGAACGTACAATCCTGGAACTGAATATCTGCGTTCGTTTCTCATATCCTGAAGCTGGGTAAAATTACGACCGTTTATATCCTGTCTCATTGATATCTTCCTTTGCCAATATTTCGGCCACGTCGTCGGCAGCAGCTGGTCGCAGTTACTCCGACCTCCGGCAGTAGTGCAAGTAAGTTAGACTATGGCGATGGTGGACCTTCACCTGGTTCGTACGGCCCCATCTGTGTGAACTTCGACTCCCCGCCAGCGACTGGAGAAGTAGAATCCTCCTTTAGTGTCTACACTTTACAGGGCCCCCTTTCAGGTAGCCTCTCCCTGGAATCTACAGACCAGCGCCCAGACACCAGCCAATGGCGGATGGAGCCATGCACTGTGAGTTCTAGTGCTGATCACGGCTCTTTGGTTCTGAAGCATATTGTGGGTAAACCCTCACAAAATGCTCACCTGCCGGAACTAGTGAAAGAGAAAATGTCAAAATCTCGGGAGAAGACTACTCTGCTGACCCTGTAGGGACCGGTTTCCCCAACACTGTTGGACTCTGGACCGATGTTTTTTGATGTTACTCCACACCCACTGGTGAGAGACATTTATCCTGAGACGTTCCAAACTTGCTACTCCCTCAATCTTCAGTCAAAATCATATTACATATTGCCAAATGAACGTTTCTTTTTAATCATATAAAAGAACTAAGAGATCAGCATTTGTATTCTATGCCAAGTAGGCAAACAAGCTGTCATATATCACGGACTTTAATACTTGCCCTATCTCAATAAAGGGAGGGAACAAGCAGTTTACGTACGTTATGTCTCACCCTCGTCCACCATATGTGCATTGCCAGCTGATCGGGACTATTTGTAAGGAATCCTTACTTTAAATACTGCAACTGTATGGTCCCTGTGATCCAGCCGGATTACATTGAGAAATTCCACTAATCAGCAGACTGAATCTACTAAGCTTTCCTTTTATCTTTTGAGGTAAATTACAGGAAAGGGAAACGTGTGAAATGAGGTGGAATATTTGTAAAACAATTATGGATATTACTGGCAATTTATTGTCTGGTTAACGTCCCACATCAAATATATGAAGTAATGATGACACAGAAGTGAAATTACAGTCCATTACTTGTTCAATGCTTGTTTGAAAGAAAGAATAAAAGCGAAACCAGCTTAATGAATTCAAAGATAGGGGAGACAAAACGCGCCGCGGTAGCCACGCATGTTAACTGGCCGTTTTCGGGATTTGGAAGGACCACCAGCCTCGCATCGAATTCGCTTTGCTGATTGATAATGAGGGCTAGTATGCCGGCCAGCCTGGACGTGGTTTTTAGATCGACTAGGTTAATAGTGGGCTCGTACCTGAAACCTCCTCAGTTACACGATTAGCTAACACTTAGAAAACTTTCACACACTTTCCCGCAGATAACTACATGCAGACAGTTTGGGGCACAAGTGTAAGTAGGCTGTTCAGGTTTTTTTATTGGTAACGCCGCCGCCACGTAGCGCTCTGTATGAAAATCACTGGCTGTGCCGTGTGCAGTCTGTGGCTGGTTGGCATTGTTGTAATACTCGCCATTGTAGTGTTGGGCAGCGGCAGCTGGATGCTAACAGCGCGTAGAGTTGCGCAGTTGGAGGTGAGCCGCCAGCAGTGGTGGACGTGGGGAGAGAGATGGCGGAGTTTTGAAATTTGTAAGAATTGGTGTCATTAACTGATATATATATATATCATGACTAGTGAGGTAAATACATTGTTTGTTCTCTATTAAAATCTTTCATTTTTTAACTATGCCTATCAGTAGTTAGTGCCTTCAGTAGTTTGAATCTTTTATTTAGCTGGCAGTAGTGGCGCTCGCTGTATTGCAGTAGCTTGAGTAACGAAGATTTTTGTGAGGTAAGATTTGTGAAACGTATAGGTTAATGTTAGTCAGGGCCATTCTTTCGTAGGGATTCTTGAAAGTCAGATTGCGTTGCGCTAAAAATATTGTGTTTCAGTTTAAGCACAGTCGTGTATAAATTTTTCTAAGGGGACGTTTCATATGTCGACCCTTAGCCGAGGATACCTCACTGGAATCTTCTGATTTTTTTTTCCTTGTAGTTTGTGTAATTAGTGTAGCTTTTGTTTATTGCTAGCGCGTAATCATAGAGAGAATTTCCTTGGTAGTTGCAGTCTTTCATTGTTGTACAGCAAAATAATTTTGGCATGCATGTAGTTTTGCACAAAGTATTTCGCAGCTGCGCTTGCAATTAACTACATATTATTTTCAGTGATATGTTAATGTGTTTTCTTATTTTTGCTTTTCAAATTGTTCTTTTTTGTGTTGTCGTGTGAAATATTGTGACAATAATGGCGTGTGAAAAACGTAATACTAGTCTCCAAAGTAAACTGAGAAATGACAGTGAAGACGAAAGCAGTGTGTTAGCGCCACCATGTAATGAATTAACTAATGTTCAAAGTAGTAATTTGGTAATTGTGCATAGGGAAATGGAGCGGGTTGCAAATAATGGTGTAGGCAATGAAACAATTAGTGAACAGGAAAGTGTTATCGATCGATCGGTCGGCAACAGCTCGCCTCAGGATTCCGAAATGACAGGACACAATATTGCAAATATTGTAGATTCAGGTTTTGCGTCCTCACCGGTTTCTCAAATAAGTCAAGACACAGTTTCTGTTTTTCAAACTGCGAATATTGCCGGTGCAAATGCATTGCCGAATAGCACTAAGGAACATGTTTCAGACACCAGTGCATTGTTATTACAATTAATGCAACAAATGGGACAAAAGCTTTAAAAGTTAGACACAATGGAACAAAATCTTCAAAAGTTGGACACAATGGAACAAAATCAGAGACAAACACAGCAAAAGCTTCAAAAGTTAGACACCACACTTGAACAAACACGTGAAGATTTAACTACTGAGTTACATAACATTAAATCGAAATGCCAAAAAATCTGTAATGACGTAAAAACACAAATTTGTGAGCATTTTCAACCTAATTTTTCGCGGCATGAGAACTCATTACAGAATCACGAAGCAGCCATAAAAGAATTGCAAACTGTTGTTCGTGAAAATCACGACACCTTGCAAGCTAAAATAGACTCAGTTGCATCCACCGATTCGGTTACGCAACTTGCAAGAACTCAGGAAAACTTAAAGGACACAGTAGATTCGATTTCAACACAAATGGACACTCTGAAACTTGGTTCAGAAAAACACACTGAGGAAATGTGTTCACTATCGGAGAAAGTAGCCGAACTTTCGGATCAGTTCACTAATTTATCTACGAAGGTAGATGATAATTTGAATGACACAAAACCGGTAGTCTTTAATGACACAGAAGAGTGCGAACAAATTAGGAAATTCAAACAAAGTCTGAATCAAATTAGTACGCAACACCAAAGAGAAATCCGGGAAGTACAAGATCAGCTGACACAGGTAATACAACAATTACGTATTTCAGAGGACACTCGCGCTCCAATACGGGAAGAGGGACATAGAAATACGGAACAGCCACAAAATAATAACACAGGGCACTTCGGAAATTATGAAAGAAATTGGCAAGGTACACCGAATTTTGAGATGGAACCGCCGACACGACGTAACAATGACCGATATGCTACCCGCCCAGACGATGATTTTGACTATAAGCTGTTCATTACTACACGTAAATTCAAAACATTTAAGAATTCTGGCAACGACATTCATCCACAAGCGTGGCTCAATCAATTCTCTCATTGTTTTCCTCCCAACTGGTCACTAGAGCACAGATTAGAATTTATGTGTGGCTACTTAGAGAATGAACCAGCTGTAAGAATGCGATCGGTCATTCACGATTGCCACAGTGAAGGAGAATTTTACCATGCCTTCCTCTCAGCATATTGGTCCCAAGCCACACAAGACCGAGTAAAACATGGCATCATGATGATGAAATATTTCGAACAATCTGAATTTTCCAGTCTTGTGAAATATTTTGAAGACATGTTACATAACAATCAGTATCTTTCAAACCCATACAGCCCCACAGAACTCATCCACATTTGCTTAATGAAATTTCCTGAACATTTACGACATATTATTTTGGCAGGACGATGCTAAGACGACATTGAAGCTTTTCAGGGACTGTTACAAGAATTAGAAATTGACACTGACAATCGCGGAATGCGAAAACAAGAACACAACAATTACAGGTCACATCCGTCGCAATTCCGCGATGAAAGAAATAATAACTGGACACGACAACGCGATTCTCACAACACAAATCGTGACCAAAACAGACACCACCCACATGACAAGCATTGGCAGAGTAATAGTTACAGAGAAAGATCGCATTTCCGTAGTAATGAATATTACACAGACAATCAGAGAAACAGACAATACGGGAACCAAAATAATTATTATCAAGGGAGACGGAATAACTTCAGACGCAACGGTCCAGCGCGCAGTTACGATTCAGGGAGAAATTCTCCACCACGTGACCGACAACAAATTAATTACAGAAATTACCGACATGACAACAGACGATATGATCGTAATGACAGACCTGAATTGCATCAGAACTGGCGGGATTGAAACAGAGCAGGGCCCTCTCAGCAAGGTAAATTTGTAGAAGTTAGGTCTCCTAATCCCATTAACGACGCGCGCCAACAAAGAAACAGACAATGACTCGCACCGCGGGCAGCCGCGTGCGCCGGCTGGCTCAGAGAAAAATAACATAAGCTAACCTTGATCAAAATTCCAGTGTTCCTTACCGACGTAACCACATGATAATTGCTTTGAAGTTGAAAGTATGCGCACTATAAAGGGTAAAAGATTGCACCACATTTCACATGTAAAACCGTTTATTGAAAGATAATCTGCTTTTTAACTTTGTCTTTGCCATAAAATATTTCACTTCACATTTCTAGTATGCTTTGTCACACTGAGAAACTGTTAACATGCAACAATCATTGGAAGTTAACTATCCAGTCTAGAACCTAGGGAACATTTTTAAACAGAAATTACGAATGCATTGTTACAGTGAACAGACGACACAGTGTTGTTATTTGTACATTCTTGCTTGTTAGTTGCACGATTATGTAACGACTATAAGGCTTACATACTTAGAACATATACTGTTAATGAGGTTTTAATGCAACATTTTGGTTTACTTGTAAACACATTCTTTATTTGAAGTTCATTCGGTGAGATTAAAGATGACTTAGCATTTGGTTTCTTTGATAGCTACACGATTATATCACGGCGCTACTAATCTGTGACACAATTTACATTGTGCTTTTGCGGTGTATCTGTTTTATATCTGCATAGTTTTTCTGAATTATTCTGGAAAGTAAAACATGTTTTAGTGGTAACTTTTGTGGTATAGCTACAATTAGACAGCCTTTTCCATAGACAATTAGACAGCCTTTTCCATAGCACAGCAATACGTTACAGCATAGTACTGTCTTCATCACGGCAATAAGCGTAATAACTAAGATATTTATACGCAAAGCAATTCACTTCCTTTATTACGAGGTAAGTACATTGACTTCAGCAGAACTTTGCTTACAGAGGACGATAACTACGACACTTCCACATAATTATCTTACAACAAGACGCACAGTTTAGCGCTACAGCACACGTATTTGAGTGATTACTTTTGTACTTCAAACATTTATTTTTAAAGATATTTGAAGTACAATGATACAAAGGTTTTCCGTGATACATTTCATTCCATTGCTGTAATCTGTAACACCTGAGGATATAATTACATTAATCCTCAGGGGGGTACACGCTTACTTTGTGTACCATGTGTGTTGCAAGCACAAGGAGCCCTAGCTAATATGGTATTTGCTTATACAACTTTACACATCGGTACCATATTTCTCTAACACATAAATTACACAGCTATCTGATCATTTAACTGAGGAACAAACATTGTTTTTACTACATCAGTGACAGATGTTTACGTAATTACACAGTTGGATAACTTCATACTTACGAAATTGTATTTTGTCTGTACTTTGTGAACAGTTCATATTTTTTCAGAACCATTGTGATATTATGAGAGCTTTGAATGATGTATTTGGTATGGGGTCATGATTTTTAAAGTACGTTTGACGGAGATGACACTTTTGACATGAGCACAGATTTTTTTTTAGGTTTTGAAATTATTGAGGAAGCTACGACGATTTTGAGATTTGACTGAGGTGTTATGATGTTATTATTACGATAACTATGTGTATTATGCTGTTGCGGTATGTTTATGATCAATAAGCTGATGCTATATGAGTTATTTGATTATGCTACTTATCTGTTATGATGGAATACTGAAGAAGTGTCGACGAATAAGGTAAGAAATAATGAGTAGAGGTTAGGGACTCTGGTTTGTGAAAAAGGTTGTTGGAAACCAAGAATCGCAATGTAAGAGTTATGAAATGTATGTAAATGCGTGAATGTATTACAATGCCGACGGAAATTTTTCGGACACTTTTATATCAATAGGATTTTGTTTCTACTGATGTGTAACGCAAATTCTTGACCTGTGAATTTTTTTATATGAGACTGCCACTGTAGCGGAAACTGGTGTCGTAAATATTTCGATAAGACAGTTAAGTGACCACCTGCACGTAATGTGTAGTGGGCACCCAGCTACGCGACAACCACCTGACAAAAGAAAGCCATTAGTGTGTGCCTTTCAGAGACACAGGAAAAAAAAAGGAGGCCATTATCCTCGCTATTGACATTCATTTGTAGAAAGCACCGCAAATACGACACGCTCATTACTGAGAAAGATACTTACATCTGACACCTGATTATAACAAACGTCTTTCTACGAGAGTTGAGAGAATTCTACTAACTTATGAAATGTCACATGACTATTGAATGATATTTTTATGCTTTGTCCATAGTTGCTTATTTCATTTGATATCTGTTTTCCAGCTGTGTTGCAGCATTGGTTTTATAAAATTGAATGCATTTGCTAATGTGAACACTTTCTGTCTACAGATCTATTGAATAATTATTTTATGATCCACATTCTGCGAAAAAGGAGCTCTTGGAATGGAAAAAGCAATAATAAGCGACTAATAACAGTAATTGTATATATAATTTTCTTTTCAAGTACTTGGTAATTTGTTGTAGCATTAGTTTTTGTGGTGCACCACTTTAATTGCATAGACATTAAGATGTGAATAGACATTGTCCTTATCTGCATTGTTGTCTTTAGTGTGCTATTTTTTCTGCTTGTAGCTTTGTCATGTTTAGGTGTAAGTTATAGCATTTGCTGCGGCTGTTTGCCATTCATAGTGCTACTGAATGTCAGTTTGTATTACTAGGATAAGGCAATTTTATTACTGATTTATTTTTCTTGTTTGCTACGCATTGCCTTATATTAGTTGTAATATTGCTGCCTTTTTTTGCCAATTTCCATTTTTTTATCATTGTTGTTTGTGTAAATTGTTTTGTGCTGCTGCATTACCTCGTCCCTTAGTTAATCATCTGAGCTCAGTACATTTAAGTTAGCTTAAGAGGGCGTAGCCTATATAAGAGAATGAGTTGCGATGGATTTGAAGAAATGCACTGAGAGGTTATATGAGAAAAGTACAGAAAGCAGGTATAGATAGGACTTTTTGGAAATAATGAAGAACGAAGGGAGATCTCCGAGAAGTAAAGGAAGTTATGTTGGCAAAATACTGCAGTAAAACAAACCCTGCCCTTTCCTTTTGTGTATCCCACTATGTGTTTGTGTACCCTTGTGTATTTATTTTCTTCCTGTCTCTGTGTACAGTTTCATAGAATTTTTTCTGTTCTAATACTAAGCTACATTCACTATGATGAGGAATACTGTTATCCTCAAATATAATTTGCATCAATAATATGTTATTTACTTTGTAAAGATGTTTAGACATTATTTATTCTATTTTGTTCTAATGCTCATGTGTGAAGTTGATGTTTCAAAAGTTATTCTGATCTTTTATGTATGTACGTATGTCGTAATTTTTGTAACACTGATGTATTTGCTATATCGATTCTTTTGTAAAGCCTGTACTACTGCAAATGTTATCTGTAGTGTTATGTTCTTTAAAGATGTATTTTGTACCTTTGTTATTGTATTCTTATGTTATAAAATTGTAATTGACACCAGTTCATCAAATTAAGTAACTTGTAAATTACATTTCACTGCACACGTTTCTGTTGGTTATAGTATATGGACAATATGTGAGAAGTAGGGACTGATAGTGTTTGCACGTGTGTTAATAATTCAGTAAGGGACTGGATAACAGCATTGCTGGTTCTAAGGACATTTCAAAAACAATTTTTGTGAGTGCACAAGTGGTGGTTATGGACTTGCTATATTATCCGCAAGACTCTTCAGTGGTGATTGTGCGCCTGCACAGTCAAACAGATGGCTGCTGGCCATCTCTACAAGGACTACAGTGGGTCTACACCTTTGGTGATCCACCAATACCATTATTTCTACAAGGACTGCAGTGGGTCTGCACCTCTGGTGGCCCACCAATAGTAATCTCTACGAGGACTACAGTGGTCTGCTCTGTGATGACCTACCTACTGATAGTCTTCAACGTCGACTGACTCTGCTGTGGCCCATTACCAAATTCTGACTGCTGAGCGACAATACTTTTGCTAATTATATATTACGGTTTTCTTTTTTTTTTACATAAGGCGTGTTTTTTTACTTGTTGTTCTGCATATGTTCAGATTGACTTATGTATTACACATTTGTAAAGAATAAAATACATGTTTTGAGTTTAAAAAAAAAAAGATTTACTTCTCTGATTACCCTCAGTATATGAATACGTTTTCCCGCCTCTGTATTTGAATTGTGAAGTTTATTAACTAAATAGCCTAACTCTAGCGTTTGCACATTTCAGTTATCTTAGTACTCAATGTTAATAGCATATCCCTGACATATGAAGTGACAGTGTAAAAACAATATACATTGAGCAGTATGCAACATCTTTTCGTGTCTACTACATGTAAGTACACTTTTCTCTGACAGATTCATGTGCTTTAACTTTATCAGTGTTTTTTATGAAAAAATAGTTTTTTCACTAACAAAAGACGAAACAAACCTTGCTTTGCACTTGGTTTGCAGCTGTGAAAAGGGAGTCTGTGCTCTACGCTAACACCAGGAATGTAACAAGAGAAATCTTCCCATGAAGATGATAGTGTGAACGATTGAAGCGAGTAATGAGAAAATAAACAAGTGACTGACATTGTAAACTATCGTATTTGTACTAAACAACAGTCGCAGACTTCATGATGCCGTCCTCTATAGTAGCAATATCCATACTAGATTAACTCATAGTTTTATCTTATGTAATGAGCCCCTTCCTCTTTGCGGCTGCTGAGCCTTAGGACAGATAGAGTTGCTCACATTCTGATGCAATGCCCCCTTCTTCTGGCTCTCCATGCTAATTACGGTTTTCTGGATTCTTTGTCACTAATATTGGCAGATGACTTACGGACAGTAAAACTGGTTCTTAGTTTTCTCCGTGCAAGTTAGTTTTGCACTCAGAGATAACTTCTTAAACTACTTTCAGTGTGGAGACAGACAGGGTGGCTGGTTCTGGGGCCTCTCCCACCGCATGCTGGTTCTGAGAGACCCTCGACCCTGCCTCCTGTACCAGGTGCCTTGCTCGTGTTTCTTTTACTCAGTTTTAATTTTTTTAGGTGCGGTTAGTCGTTTCTTTCTGCCGCACCTTATTTCTACGTTTTGGAGGTTGTTGTTGTTGTTGTTGTTGTCTTCAGTCCTGAGACTGGTTTTATGCGGCTCTCCATGCTACGTTTTAGAGGTAACACCCCGATTAGTGATGTGGGCTAGGCAAATGCCCCATGGGCAGGACATTTATGAATAGGTATTTGCCCAAGAATTTCCCAAAGGAGTTTTAAATGCCCAAAATCTGCGCAGTTATAAAAAAAGTACTTTTTAAATTCTTTACTGTTAGACTGTCTAATTTACCATTTAAAATAAGGGATAGGACGATACTCCCAGTATCACAAGTTAGTAAACGTTTAAATGTGAACATACGAATGTCATTCATTGCCTTTATTACTGAGATAGAAAGGAAAGACGAGAGAAGCAACCAATTCTACTCTTCTCTCTCTCTCTCTCTCTCTCTCTCTCTCTCTCTCTCTCTCTCTCTGTCGCACACACACACACACACACACACACACACACACACACACACACACGAGCCCTTACACTCATCCCAACACCCACACACCGCGCTGAACAGCTGTGCGATGATAAGCCGGTATATAAAACACGTTGTCCTTAGGGCATCGCTTTGAAATGCAACACACTTTATAACGCATGTCAAATCTTTGTGTATTACTGAAGAATAATTATTGATAACAAAATTATTACTGAATGTATTAAACAGCTACCATGTGTTTCTTGATTTAAAAAATGCGTTCTTGGGTATTAAACTGTATTCAGTGAAAAAACAAAAAATAATACTCTGTCAGATGTTGCGCCATTTGAGACCGTCCATAATTCATTCTGTTCCTTTCTTCATCTACTGTCGTATGACTACACTGCTCCCAGGATAAAATAAGAACACTACCGTAATAAAGATTTAATAACAAAGGATCGATACCTAAGACGCTGGAACCGTTCGATTCCGATACTAGTAGATTCCCAGAGAACCGACGATTCTTGGACTCGGGGAATCGGAATTGGTACACGACTCATCCCTAATTAAAATCAATATCATAAACTTTTTTTACTCTAATTGGTTTTGCAGTAGTATAGTGTAAGTTAATTTAAACTAACTTTATTTCAAGAATTGCTTTTAAACTTTAGTTTCGCTTTCTTTTTTCATTATGTGCTACCCCAAGAAATGACCTTATTAAAAATGTGTAGCTATGTTTACAGTCCGAATTATTTCCCCTAATAACTCTTCCCTAACTCTCATGTACATTTTCCAACTTGGCTACCCTGCAACTACTGAAGCAGTGCTGCGAAACATCTTTTACAATACAAAATATCAGTTTAAATTTCTTTACATAATTGCTGCTTAGCAGTTAATCTTTAAAATGCAAAATTTCCCAGGAATTTATGAATTTTGCACATTTTTGCAGGCATTTTTCTTTGAAATTTGCCCCAACTTATAAATGCCCAGGCATTTTGTTTTACTAACCGCGATGAATGCAATACCTTAAGGAATGCTTACTTTTCAAACTACCTGATGACGGAAGACCAGTTGAAGAATTTTTTATACTTGCTTTGTGATAGTGGGTGCTTTTTACAGTTTTATCGTTTAGACTATAGCGAATCGGTTGTGGGACAGTTGAAAGGGGGAGGGGGTGCCCACAGCCCACAATGAGCTCTGGGGGCACTCAAATGCTGCCACCCACCTACTGACCTGATTATTTCCATACCTTATTGGTCCAGCTGCTATTCCTTACGTTTTTAGCTTTCTGACCTTTACAATTACGTATCTCGCGGCTGGAAGGCATTCTTTGCTTCATACTTGCCTGAGCCCTTAATCGAGTTGGCAGGGATCAGATGCAGATGAAGTGTCTCCCGCCTGCTCTGTTGCCAGAATACTGGCCTCGCTTTTTAGTTACTTGAACTCAACTAACAATCTTTTGCCGTAACCAAGAATTTAATTACAGCTCGTTGGTTGCAACAAATGCCTTGCGCAGATGCCATTTTGATGGTTCATTACGCCTCTGTCATCTGTCGTAATTTTTCTAAACACCACATACGTAAAAAAAACATGTTTGAAGTAACTAAAAGATCGTTTCACTAAATATATTCAAAGCTGTAAGAAAAATTTGGGGCATTATTTATTGAATGAGCGTATATATGCAGGGTTAAAGGAAAAGGAAAAATTTAGCAGTTCGATAAAAGAAACCCTGGTCCAGAAATGACTGCGTCGAAGACCACACGGACCAACGTGCTGTGAGATCTCTCTTCCAGCATAAAATGGGAACTGTAAATCGTGGGCTTCGTATCTATCTTGGCTACAATAATGCGTTCACTATTCTGTTTGTAGTAGCTTACCCGCATTCCTATTTTCCTGTTCATTATTAAACCTACTCCTGCATTAGCCCTATTTGACTTTGTGTTTATAACCCTGTAGTCACCGGACCAAAAGTCTTGTTCCTCCTGCCACCGAACTTCACTAATTCCCACTATATCTAACTTTAACTATATCTAACTTTAACTTTTCCCTTTTTAAGTTTTCTAACCTACCTGCCCGATTAAGGGATCTGACATTCCACGCTCCGATCCGTAGAACGCCAGTTTTCTTTCTCCTGATAACGACATCCTCTTGAGTAGTCCCCGCCCGGAGATCCGAATGGGGGACTATTTTACTTCCGGAATATTTTACCCAAGAGGACGCCATCATCATTTAATCATACAGTAAAGCTGCATGCCCTCGGGAAAAATTACGGCTGTAGTTTCCCCTTGCTTTCAGCCGTTCGCAGTACCAGCACAGCAAGGCCTTTTTGGCTATTGTTACAAGGCCAGATCAGTCAATCATCCAGACCGTTGCCCTTGCAACTACTGAAAAGGCTGCTGCCCCTCTTCAGG
This sequence comes from Schistocerca gregaria, assembly GCF_023897955.1. Taxonomy (NCBI): domain Eukaryota; kingdom Metazoa; phylum Arthropoda; class Insecta; order Orthoptera; family Acrididae; genus Schistocerca; species Schistocerca gregaria. Next base: position 34,177,229 of record NC_064931.1, on the reverse strand, counting down.
AACCACACGTTTGTCTGGCCTCTCAACAAATACCCCTTCGTTGTGGTTGTACTACGATACACGGTACGGCTATCTGTATCGCTGAGGCACGCAAGCCTCCCCACCAACGGCAAGGTCCATGGTTCATGGGGGGGGGGGGGGGGGGGGGGGGGAGGGGGTGCTTGTCAGCGTAGGAAACTTAAATATTTTATTTTTTACTTACAACAAGATTCAGTCGTTTCAGGGTCAGGGTTCCCAAGCAGATTTGCCCATTTCCATCATCCTTTAAAGTTTGTCATTAAACAGGAGACGACCTTCATAGCTTGTTTATCAACTACATTGATATTAGCTTCAAGTAAAGTGACTGAACCCAAGTGCACTATCTTATTGCACTACATGTAATGTTTACTTTTACCTTTTTCCTTCTCAATTTTTCAATTTAATTTTTAATTATTTTGCTTGACGATGAGTATTTTCGTGTCTACTGTGGGCGGAGCAGTGTTTGTGTAATTTTGAAATTATCATCCCAGCTTTGCAGAAGGTCTTTTAAGAATAATACGAAAATCCTAAATTGGGATGACGAGAGAGCGAGTTGAACCCACTTCTTTTGCGCGTGAGTCTGGTACCTTACTTTTTATTTGAGTCGTTACCATTAAGCTGGGTGGAATTGAAAGGGAGTTTATACACTCTGTCATAAATTAACTGACACGTTACAGATAGTCCCGTATTTCTTAAACATAACGAGGAAGACTTGTAGTATCATCCTAATCCTCACACAAAAATGAAGCGACTTTCAGGAAACCGTTGCAAAAAATGAAATTCCACCCACGTTAACAAAATAATTCGGGGAGTACACCTCTTCATCCCTTATACTTCAGACACCATTCTCCACGTCCGGAATTACAGTTTTTATTAAAAAACCAAAAAAAAAAACAGTTCTAGTACTTCGTTAAACATGAGTACAGAACGTGTTCATTTTGAGAACACTGTTGAACGATACCAGCTTTGCATCATCGTCCAATATGGTTTCTCTAATTCAGTTCGTTCAATTCAGTTTCCTGCATATTCCCAGTAATCAACGGAGAATCATTCAATTCAGTGAGTAGGTTTGTCCCAAAAAAGCCCATTCTCTATTAGCTGGACGAACAGATTTTTGAGATTTGTGGCTTATTCATTTACTTCATAACGCCGCAGAAATTAAATGAAAGATCTGTGTTTCACATCGAATAGACAAAGCGGTTAATAGAGACGGTGCAGAATCTCTGATTGGGGAAGAAAATTGGCCGTAACCGTCAAAGGAAACAGCTCAGTATTTACCTCTAGCAATTTAAGGAACCAACGAAAATCAAAATATGGATGGCCGTCGTCTGCCCGGAAACGAGTCTTACCAATGCGTCAATGAGAAGGGGAGAGGCGGGAAGGATTGGCACGTTCAGCAATAGGGGCAAGAACCACGTGTGACGAAAATTTCCGCTGTAATAATAATTATTAATGTCCACGGGTGTCGCGTCGGATAATGCTGTGAAAGCTGTATTAACGTGTCGGTTTGAATATCTATTGTACGACACTGTCAATAGATACACACAAAACAATGCTAATAGTCGCAAATAAGATAAAACATGCCTGTCACACAAATGACGACAGTTAACTAATTCAGAGTTTTGCTGTGATCACTGCGATCGCTCTTATAATAAACCACAGCCAGTTGATAAAATCAAATATTTATTCAACGGATTAAATAACTCACGTCGTCCTCACTGCACTAGGGATTTTATTACATAAAATAAAATCATTTCTACCATACACGGTACGCACAAAATAATATGGCCGATGTAAAACAACAAATCATAACACTAGTTTCGAATGAATCATTTACGGCATTTTAAACTTCATCTTCTTTCTTTTCACATAAATTTTTCATAGCATTCACAGATATAACATATTTCGTTAGGTCATGATCTCACTCCACCTAGTTTTCATATATCCTAATCTTTCCTGTTTATACTAGACACTAATTTTTGTTATAAAACATTATAATCGCTTTGTACTATAATACACTTTTAGTAACATAAAATTCAAAGCAATACGTTGTTTGACCCTATTGAAATAATGTTTCGTCCATTATGAAAATGCACTCAACCCAAAATTTTAATTAACTTTTTTCAGCGTTCATGGTTTATGTTTTTGTAAGAAACGTTATTCATACTAGAGAAGTAATATGAAGTTTTAAATGTTAATTGTGATTCATTAGTAAAGTTTGAGTAACTTAATAATGCACATACGAAAAAAGTCTACTTATTTTCACCGTGCACCCCTCTTAACACGCGCAAAACCTGTTCAGTCAACGTACATAAATTACCAGACTGGCCACTGGAAGACTTAGGTCTGTACTCCCGCGTGTGGACTGATAATTAAGTATGAAATTGCACAGCATATAACATATTTTGGAATAGTGGATCAACATGTATTTTATTCGGAATCTTAATAAATGTCCGACCTTCGGTACTGTGGAAGGGGATGAAATACTAAAAAATAAAAAAAAAATGAATCAACTAAGGAACTGATATAACTGTATCGTTAATCACGGACCAGCAAAAACGTTAACACCTGGCATCCAATCATTCGAACAATCAAATTCATCTACTTTTTAGTGTGAAGATATATGGCAAAGTTTCTTTTATAATAGTAACTCATTGAGTTCAAATACCGTCGAACAAAACTGCTATCTTACGTCAAATTTATTTTCCTGAGATTTTGAGGAGGACTTCGATAATAATTATAGAAAGGCCGAAAGTAAGTTTAAAATTAAGCTAAATCCTATTTCACTTAAATCATTGCGCAGGTATTGAAATAAAGAAGAGAAGAAATGGAAAACGGCAAATCTGAAATTTGTTAGCTGAATAGAAAAACAACGTGTGTCTGTTACCACATCAAAAACCAACCTAAAAATGGACTTCAGTGTACACAACACATTGCGATCACAGATTTGTCGTAACACAGAACAATGTGGTAAATTTGCCTATTCAGGGGTATATAAGTTAAATTGCGATAACTCTGATGAAATTTACGGAGGACAAACTAAAAAAAGTTATTAAAAAGGATTTGAAGAACATCTAAACGTGACTGGCATGAACCTGTCTTCATTTAGTACACAGTTAAACTAACAATTCGACACAGCCAACGACAGGACACAGTGCCTGTCAGTCCCACATATTGCCGGAAAGACAGCTTACTAAATGTATTGGAAGAAATAGAAATTTTCACACATATAACGGTAACTGGTGACGCACGAACTACAGAGTACATAAAATGTAGACTGGTAATGTCAAGAAAAGCGTTTCTGAAGAGTAGGAATTTGTTAACATGGAATATAGGTTAAAGAACTACGAAGTCTTTTCTGAAGGTATTTCTATGGAGTATGAAAGTGGAAAACAGCTGATAAATTAATTAGGCAAGCAGAGAGTAGAAGCTTTTGAAATGTGGTGCTACAGAAGAATGCTGAAGATTATATGGGTAGATGGCTTAACTAATGCGTAGTTACTGAAAAAAAAATGGGGAGAAAAGAATTTTGTGGTATAGCTTGACTGAACGGAGAAATCGGTTGATAGGCCACATTCTGAAACATCGAGGGATCACTAGAGTTGGAGGGAAGTTTGGGCGGTGCGTTGCAGTAGTTATTAGGAGATGAAGATTTTTGCACAGGATAGAGTAGCATGAAGAGCTGCATCAAACCAGTCTTCCGATTGAAGACCGCAACAACAACGAAACGTTCTGACATTATTTTAAATGAACAGATCGACCTAAAATACAGAAATTCGTGAGAAATTTTACTAGTGTTCTTTGACGACAACACTTTTTTTTCTTTTTTTGTTAACAGAGATAACAAATTAGAAATTCCATGATATATATTCTATGATATATGTAGTAAATAATAATGTTTACATATGCAGCAAAGTCAGCTGCTCATATTTTTGTAAAAAGTACCTTATTTTGATTTCACACACATACAAATATAAATCATATAATCGTATTATTACGGGATTGTTATGAAACATCGTCATTGACGTACGCTTAAAGCATTACGTTTAAGGCAAATCACATAACGATAAGAAAAATGGCGTACCCATAAAACACTAGTATTTATGCTCCTAATGTAAGAAATATTTTTCTTTTGTAATATAGATATTACCGACAAGCAGTTTACGTAAAATAATTCATTATTGATATGACTGATTATACTGTCTACAAGCTGCACAGTGTCAGATGTACGAGACGTACAAAAGAAAGAGTAAGTTTGTACGTTACAGCCACTTCTATTGGATATTGTCTTTCAAAATACAAAGATTTATATTTTATTAATTACCAATCCCCGCGCCATACCCTTTCCACACAATCCGATCTTTACAGAACGTCTTCGCCAGAAATACTTTCTGTCACCTTAGATTGTAAGTTGAAAAAATGCATCGACATATTGACTTGTCTTCTTACCGCAGTTCGACAAGATAACTACCATGACCAGAACATCAACTGCCGCGGAGCACAGAATACATTGCATACTACCATTCGAAATATCAGCTCAGTATAATATGTGGTCTAAAAATGCGTAGTGAATAACGTGCATATTGCCACAATTGACTACACTCGAGTGACCATTGTTGGGCGACGGACTAACAAAGCCCCGAGACAAGACAGAGCCAAATACACACTCGCTATGTTTGCATGGGGCTTCCAAAACTGGATTTCGTAAACAGACTTCGCAGTACCGTTACTGGTTTGTCATGTAATCACTCCAAAATAGATTCTGGAAATACGTTTCTAGCTGCAGTTTTCCACTTTCACAAGTGATTTTCACTCCCAAGTAAACACGCAACTGTTTTTGAAATGTGCTTGGTTTATCAGGTTACGTGTTGTTTTCAAAATATTCGACTAATATTGAAGGGGTGACTTACTGTATTGTGAAGGGGAAGCAGAAATATTAGACTGAGCGTAAAACTGTGTACGTAATACTTACGTAAAGAGAAATAGCGCTTATGCTGACTAAATCAGAAACTGTAACAGCTGTTTTCCAGGTGCCGTGTTTAACTGGGCTAGCAAATCCTCTAGACCTTAACATGTAAATACGATAGTTTCCGAAATTAGGATTTTGTCTTTTGAAAGATGTGTCGTATGTAAACGTAGTGTTTGTGGATGTCCCTCAGCCACTCCATCACACACACACACACACACACACACACACACACACACACACACACACACAGTCTCTTCTCCCGTAGACAGCTGACGCCACCGGTGTCTTATCGAGATTTTCCCTAACACGCGATTGCACATAATGTTGAAAATCTCTGGCTGAAGTATTTCTCGTATGAGAGATAAACTGCTGCCTTTCGCCGCTGGTCTCAGCCGAATATCGTTACGCTACATATGCAGGGCTGGGAGCAGGGCAGCTATTTCATTTTCGAACAGAATGCGTCCTGCTCAGGAAATTAGTTGCCGTCTAAGTTTACCAGTAACATACCGAGGAAGAGGAACCAATAGTGATAAGCATTTCCTTATTAATATAAGAAATAAAATGAATGTTAAGATTGACTAATATATGATGCAGCTAAGCGGTTCGGCTCAAATGTTTCCGGAATCGTTTACGATATAGTAATACTATTTTCGTCCACATGAATTGCGTAAATGTGATTAAATGACATATAGTCTCTTTTCACGACTATATTAATTATAGAGATATCGCTATCAAGGTTGTTGTTTCAAGTAGAACAAGAGTAATATTTCTTACCACAATTGTAATTCTAAAAGAGACGAATTCAACAGCGTTTCACTCTTCAAGCTCCGATTACTTGTTTCACAATGTCCTCCGCCACACACCAATAGGTGGCTTGTCGAGTATGATGTACATGTAAATGAAGTGAATGAAATTTTAAGGAACTGTATACAACCAAATTCTTTTTTGATTTCGTTTTGTTGCTGTTGATGACAATTTTGAAATGTTACTGTGTGTCTTGGCGTTAAACACAGGACGCGAAGTTATTATTTTAAAAAATTATATCTCAGTTTCCTGTTTTATAAATCCGTTTTAGTTTTGATGCGCACCTTCCTTTCAAAGCTCTGTCAGAAAGGAAAGTAGATTTGGTACCGTAGTTGACTGATGTATCAACCTTAGATACCAAGTCCTTTGCCTTCCAGTTGATGTTTTATCAGTACAACATGTAGCCAAGTGTTATTAGTATCATTCTTAAATAAAACGTTTCTCCACAACCGCGTTTGCCAATAGACTCAGCTAAAGCTTCCCATCAAGCTGGCGCGACAGTTTCATACAACTAGGGTGTCTGCAGCAGGAATTACAACAGTTTCATTTGGAAATAACGAAGCAGATACTGACATCTCTGTAATTAACATAGCTATGGAAAAAGACTAAGTCATTTAGTGAGGACTTTTTCACAATTCATTTGGTTGAAAACAGAACAACGACATCTCAAACGGTTAAAGGAATTCTGGAGTGAATAGCTTTGCTGAATCACGCTGTACAGGGTAGCCAGAAACAGTCTGAAAAGCTTGTAAGACTGCAGCAAGGTAGGTTATGCCGAGAAATAAATGTTAAGAAAAAAAATTAGGACTCTGTGCCGTTACAGAGTTAATTATCATTGAAGTTAGCCAATCAGAACGCTGTGTGTGCGAATGCAAACGGCCCGCCGCAGATGATGCCGCGAAAGGTGTTCTTCGTTTGGTTTGCTGACACCGAACAAGAGAGCGATACAAAAATTTGACATGAGACTGTAGTAAGGACAGAACTCGGGCCGAAGGCTGAGCAGTCTCGTGGGCTATCATCTACGCTATGAGAACAACTGGCACTAATTTTATCTGACTGGACGCTTGAATTTGCTCGCACAATGGCCTGATTAGCCAACTACAGAGCTAATTAATTCGGAATCTGCTCAACGAATCGAATTCTTTTCTTAACAATTATTTCCCGGCACAACCTATCCTGAAACACCTTACAAGCTTTTCAGAATGTTTCTGAGCACCCTATACATCAGCCTTCTGCATGCTCCATAAGTAATTCGAATACGTCATCCAGCGGACGCCAAAACAACGATAAGCACCATCTCCCTGTTGCTTCACCACCATGACCGCTACTGATACTCTCACTAAGTGCAACGTTCTGCCCTTTTTCTGCTATACTATAGGAAGCGTTCTAAACGCTGATGTGTAGCGAGCAGCACCCTTCTTTGCATCCCAACTTCCGACAAAGGATTGCGAAATGATGTAGCCTGAAGTCCTGCTGCGAACAGGGGTTCTAATGCGTATTTTCGTCGCCAGCGATCAGAACTGACTGCTCGTGTGATGCTACTGCCCAAGAGTTAATTTATCAGCCAGCAGCAGGACGTGAATACGCAAATTTCCAGGCCACTGATACCAGCACTGTACTCCGTTGACTCATTGTTTCGTATCTGTTACACTGTTATTAGAAAGAAAAATTCTAAAGTTGTACAGGACCACAACATGCCTTTGCTGAAAGTATACTAACTGTATGAATTAGGCGCACTGAAGTCGCTCTGGTACATCTACGACGTGTAGTCGCCGAGAACTGCAACAGAACATTTCGGATGAGACTGCAACAATTCCAGCAGGCCAGCGCCAATCCGCCTTCAGCAGCTTGCTGACCACGGCCTAAAAGCGCCAAGAGACGATTGCTGGTTGCTTTAAACATCTGCTACGGTCGAGTTAGTATTGTATTTCCTTTCCTCTCCTGCGTTTCCTTGTACCCTGGAGCTCTGTACTCCGGGTCAATTTTATTTGCCCCACCGTGTATCATTTTTACGTCATTTTTTCTTTTTTCATTATTTGAGTGACAATTTCAAAGTACTGTAGTTCATAAAAATCCGGGATCAGTGGTTGCAACACGTTTTTTTATATTCGTAAAGTAAATGAATTTCTGGTAGGGCAAATGCTCCCACTGGCCCCTCCCTATGGGTGCCCCTACTGTTACCAGCATGTGACATGTGATGTTAACGATCTTCTCTCTGATCTCAGTCGTACTATCTGCTTAGTTTTCATTCTCTGGGTCCAAAGTAATGTGGCTATCCCTTGGAACGAGTTGGCTGACCGTTTGGCTAGACAAGCGGTTGGTCACACAACTTTCGCTTCGACAGTCCTGATGCGGATCAGGCCTCTTCTCAATAGGAGATGAAACGTCGGCTGAGCTACTGCCCACTCTAATAATCCGCTTTATCAATTATACCACCGACGCATGGCGTTACCCCTTCCTTGCCTCCAGGAAGGAATCGGCGGTCCAGCGTCACCTCCGTATCAATCATACCAGATTAACCTAAAGTTTTATCTTATCTAATGAACCACTCCCACGTAGTGGTTGCAGAGTCTGCCGGACAATAGTTCACATACTTGTGGGTTGCCCCTCTCCCCCTTTCGGCTCTCAACACTTATTTTATTTCTTGTCTGAACTGTTTGTCATTCATGTTTTACTCCTGTACAAGGCTAAACTTCAGAAAAGTTTCCTACAGAAGGTTAGGATTAAGTAGTTCTAAGTTCTAGGGGACTGATGACCTCAGCTGTTAAGTCCCATATTGCTCAGAGCCATTTGAACCATTTTTGAACACTAAGGGGGGGGGGGGGGGGCGGCCGCTGTGGACGAGCGATTGTAGGAGCTTCAGTCCGGAACCTACGATCGCAGGTTCGAATCATGCCTCGGGCATGGATGTATGTGATGTCCTTAGGTTAGTTAGGTTTAAGTAGTTTAAGTAGTTTAAGTTTAAGTCTAGAGCCATCTGAACCATTTGAACACTATGCGGTGTAAAGGATGAGCCAGACAATAGGGGATTTTACTTTATTATATGAGCACCCAAACGGTAAGTTCATTTTTCCATTGCGGCCAAGCCACGGCCGGCAGTGTTAGCTGCCTGTAAATTCTTCCGTCCCACAGTCTAGTAACAGGAAGTCAGCACCGATGAAGGGCACCTCGTTCACGCGCCTCTCTCATATGCTGACGAGGTAACGCCACCCCAGGCGTCGCTTAGCAGGCAACGCTCTGGAAAGTTCCGTGCCGCCCGCACGGTTTGCTCGGTCCTGACCAATCAGGGCGGAGGAAGCCGCGTGGTGCGTCGAACATACCCGGTCGCCCGTCGCCGGGCTCGCTCTCTCGTATTCTTGCTCACCCGCGAGTCGGATGTGCGCCCTGTAGCATCGAATATCTTCCACTTCTCCCGGTGCTGCGGCACTGTGGACTTAGTTTTGTCAGACAACAACTTTCGGTAGCTTCGCCAAATTGTAAGCTCTGGCTCGCCCTCGCCTCCTTAGGCCTATGTAGCCCCTTTCAACATGCTTTAGCCAATAGATGGCCTTTCTCTAAAAAATACCCTATTATTCCACAACGCCCACCGCCTGCCCATCTTGTACAACTGGTGTTAGAAGTGTGGATCCGTTCCCGTAGTGACTTTGTCGCTACACAAAATTCTTTCCGGCAAGACGCCGTACACTTCGGGCACGAAATGCGCCACCCGGCCGCCACGTTTGCTCCACGCGGCGAGGCAGCCCACGCTAGTCAGCCACGAGAGCCGGACGCCGCCTGAGTTGGAGGGGCCTGCGCTGCGCGACCGGCCGGGCCGCCGCCGCGCCGCCCGCCGCTGTCTCCGACGCGCCAGGGGCGGCCGCCATCGCCGACCGGCCGGGCCAGCGCCGTCCGCCGCCAACACATCTGCCGCCGCCCGCTGCCGCCCGCCGCAGCCACTGCATCGCGCCGTCGCCGCCACCAATGCGTCGCACCGCCATGTTAGTCGCCGCGATGCTTTCAGCAATAGCTTCGACGATCTTCCGCCGCTGGATTAGGAATCTTTGTGGCCGTACTTTTTTTGTAACAATTATTACTTTTTTTTGGTCACTAGCGTCCCATAAAATTGTATACGTGCCGATAGGGATACGAGCGACGGAACGGGATACTCCCGCAGAGGCACCAGCCCCGCAAGACCCGCTCGAGGCCATTAATGCGCAAATGCGCCAGTTATTCGCACAAAATCGGGCGTTACTCGAGCAAAACCGTGTCTCGAGACAGACGCTGGACCTGTGGCTAGCTCCACCCCTGTAACAAATGTTCAAACAGAGGCAGCTAACACTAATTCTGTCTCTAATACAAACGCAACAATTTCAGCTAACATGGCGACTGTAAGCAATTCTCCTGCTGCTGAATTCATCCCCACGTTTTCTGGGTAGTCCCACGAAAATGTGGCTATGTTCTTACAAAATATTCGTGATGTGGTCAATGTAGCCAGACTGAAGTTGACAGAGGAAGCCCGAATGTTTATAGAAACGGTGGACGAATTGCGTGACACGCGCGATTTTAAAGTATTGGCCCGCGGATTGACTACGCGTTATTCCGATACCAGAGGAACCGCATATTACAGAGATCAATTATCAACCCATAGGCAGAAGCCTAATGAGGATTTTGATGCCTTTGCAGATTGCATTCGAGCAGTATCTTGTCGTACCTATAAGCTAGGCGAAAATGCCAGTGAAAACAGAATTTTGCGCTCAGAAGCGGAAGCGCGTGCAATTGATGCATTTGTTCGCGGTATTGATCCCCACATCGGAGGAGAAGTCAAAGCAGCCTCCCCCACTTCTCTGTTTGAAGCTGTTCGTTTGGCAATGGTACGCGAAGAGGTATTGCGATTTTGCGCTGCCGCACCGCGTCCGCCGGACCCAATACCAGTCCCAGCAAAAGAAGTATTCTGTCAGCGTTGTGGGAAGCCCAACCATACGGCAGTGCGCTGTCGCGCGCCGTATTGCACTATTTGCCAGACAGTAGGGCATGCTAATAATGTTTGCCCCACAAAGTCACCATTTTCTAATCAGTTGCGCGGCCACCGCTACAAAGCGGGGTCGAATCAGGGAAACGTTGAGGGGGGGGGGGGGGGGGCAGGTTCCACCACCCACCCGCGCCCCGACAAAAATAATACACCCGGTTAGGACCGGAAAAATGTAAAGAGGTGGAACGCGTTAGTCAAGTTGGCGTATTCGAGAACAAAATAGTTAGAATTTTAGTTGATACTGGTGCTCAAGTTAGTGTATTGTTTGTGGAGAAAAATGATCGAATGGTGTTACAGCCACTCCGGTTCCATATCAGTGGCCTTGGAGAAGAAGTAATTGTCCCTGCAGGTTCGTGTGTAGTGAATCTCCAAATAGACGAGGGTAAATACAGTCAGAGGATGGAGGTAGTAAGGCTAAAGAAGGGTGAATTTGACATCATACTAGGGAATGACTTCCTGCACCGTTATCAGGGGCTAGTGGATTATCGAACGCGAACTGTGCAGTTCGGCGAAGCAGTTCACCGGTTTGGCAGTGCGCACCCCCGTCAGACGCGAGGGAGCTGCGAAAGGCGCCGTCCACAGTCTCCCATAAAACCGCAGATGTGGTCGATAAAAACCACTGACCCTGTGAGGAACAAAGGTGGAAGTGGAAAGATTCTGTGGATAGATGTCAAAAATCAAGAACAGACTAAGACAGACATTCTGGTTTACCCGCTCACCCAGAATGATGTTTTAGATCGTCAGTCAGTACATATAAAGAGAAGTATCTGCCGACCGGAGAGGAGACAGAAGGGTTTTGCGATACCAGTAAGTATAGATAATTTTGGTGTAAAAGATGTTGTGAAACCGAAGGGTACTATTGTGGCCAGTGGACAGGAAATTTTTGAGGAAATAAGAGGAAGTGAGAAGCAGCGTGATAAAGATGATAAAGGAAGGAGAAGAAATAAATGTTCAGTTAGAGAAGTGCGATATGTCGCGTCGACGTTAAGGATTCTGTTATCAGAGAAGTTAGGACATTTAAACAGTGAGGAGAAAAGGATGTTGCAACCAGTATTAGAGGAATTTTCTTGGTTGTTTGAAGAGAGGCAGTTTCTACTGGCTACGGATTTGGCTCAGCATGAAATTCCAACCGGAGAAGCTCGGTCAATTGCACAAAAACCTTACCGTATACCATACCATTTGCAGTCTGTTGTTGAAGATACGATTCAGCAGCAATTAGCTGCAGGAATCGTACAACCCTCCTCGAGTGCATGGGCGTCTCCCGTGGTCGTTGTGCCAAAGAAATCAGTAAATGGGGAGAAAGCCTATCGCCTATGTGTCGATATGCGGGCAGTAAATCGGGTAACGACAACAGACACATATCCGTTACCGCGCATTGATGAAACATTGGACCGACTGGGCAACTAAGTATTTTACCACACTTGATTTGCGTTCTGGGTACCATTAAATACTTGTTGCACCCCAGGACCGCCATAAAACTGCTTTTGTTGTACCTATAGGATTGTATGAATTTGTAAGGATGCCATTTGGATTGAGAAACGCCCCTGCCACTTTTCAAAGATATGCAGACTTGCTGCTGCGTGGGGTGAAACCTTCAACATGCTTGGTGTATTTAGATGACATTATTATTTTTTCTAAAACGATAAGAGAACATGCAGAAAGACTGAGGGATGTTTTGCAAAGGTTAAAAGGAGCTCATTTGAGTGTAAAAGTAGCAAATCACAAGTACAATATTTAGGGCTTAATATAAGTGGAGAAGGTGTCAAACCGGACCCCCGTTTGACCACCGCAGCAAAGGAATTTCCAACACCGACAAATGTAAAGGAACTACAGTCATTTTTAGGCTTTGCAAACTACTACAGACGTTTTGTGAATAATTATGCTACCCTTGCTAAGCCCCTGACTAATTTATTGAAAAAAGGAGTTAGTTTTATTTGGACCAAGGAATGTGATAAAGCTATGCAAGAAATTGAACATGTTTCAACTAGAGCCCCTGTACTAGCGTACCCGGACTTTGAAAAGCCCTTCGGACGCCTCAGATTATGCTGTAGGAGCCATCTTGTCACAAGAGATAGATGGCGAAGAACGACCAATTGGTTATGAGTCTCGACAGCTTAATAAAGCAGAGTCAAATTACAGCACAACTGAGAAGGAACTTCCAGCAATCATGTTTGGTGTAACTTATTTCCGATGTTATTTGTATGGGAGGAAATTCACTGTCATCACTGATCACGCCACGTTACACTGGATGTTGAGCTTTAAAAGACGCTAGTAGTAAGCTAACTCGTTGGGCTTTGAAATTGAGCGAATTTGAGTATGAGGTGAAATACGAACCGGGCAAGTTACATCAAAACGCCGACGCATTAAGCCGAAAAGTCAGAGTGATCGTAGCTAATGACGTTTATATTGAAGAGTTAAGGGAGGCACAGCAAAGAGACGTCGAATGTCAGAAATATGTGGCTTTGCCTGAATTTTCCGTTGAAGATGGAATTTTATATCGAAAGACCCACTTGGGTAAACAGGCAGTAATCTCGAAAGAATTACGTCCCAAGATTATCGAACAATGTCACGATAGCCTGCAGGCATGTCAGAACGGCCTTCGCGCCACAAATTGCCGAATAGCCGCCCGCTATTTCTGGGCAGGAAGACGGAAAGACGTGCAAAAGTATATACAAAATTGTCTACCTTGCGTTAAGAGGTCATTGCCACCTAGAACGAAAGTGCCTTTACAGCAGGTACCCGAAGCCACTTATCCCTGGGCAGTAGTAGCAGCAGATATTGTCGGTCCTTTCCCTGTGAGCCCCCAAAATAATCGGTATATTCTGTCCCTTATACATCATTTCTCTAGGTTCTTGATTCTCATTCCTATACCAGATATGTCCGCTGAAACAGTAGCGCGTGCTTTTGTCACGCATTTGGTGTTACCATACGGAAGCCCTGAAGCTGTACTCACCGACCAAGGTACGAATTTCATGTCTGCAGTGTTTACCGAAGTTTGTCGATTATTGCGAATTACAAAGTGGCGAACGACGCCGTTCCACCCGAAAGCGAACGTTTGCCTGGAGCGAGTCCACCGCACCGTTATGCGTATATTGTCTTACTATGTGAATAAACATCACTCTGACTGAGACGAGTATGCCCAGTACGTTACGTCAGCATATAACAGCCGTGTTCATGAAGCTACAGGGTACTCATCTTATGAAGCAGTATATGGCCGCCCTATGAATTCGCCTTTTGAAATTGACAAACTGCCCCCTGGAATTAAATCCAAAGATGTGAAAGGTCTAGCTCAACGTCTAAAAGCCATTTGGAAAAAAGTAAGAGGGAACAATGCCCGAGCCACCACCCAACGGTTAAAGAGAAGTAATCAAAAGGCAAAAATGCCAGAGTACAAGGTAGGAGATCTAGTTATGTTGAGCAATCCAGTAGTAAAAAAGAACCAAAAAGTTTACACCTACTTATGAAGGACCATGCCGTATCATCCGGCTTACTTCGCCAGTAAATGCGGAAATTCAGTTAGCGGAACGCACAGTGATCGTTCATTTTGACAGCTTGAAACTGTATAAAGGACCCGAGCCACCCCCACCTAACAGTGAAACCGGGCCTATTACGCCAGTAGCTCTAACCAAAAAAGCAAGAAAGAAGGTGATACAACCGCCTAGACAGCAACGTAGATATGCTCTAAGGTCAAACCCCTATGATTTGCGTTCTAGAAAGTAGGTCTGAAATGGTATGTAAACAGTTGGAGAAGTCCTACATGCAGCAAGAGAATCAACTGACGGAAAACACCGTCGTTACTAAACCTTTAAGTTGTGCATGTTAATTATAAGCAGACATATGAATTGGCAACCATTGGTAACTGGTAATAGAATTTATGACGTCACATGATAATGGAAGTGATTGAAGTTATGTAATCATTTTGTCTTGTGTCATTCAGGGTCTCCAGTAATGTTATCGTAGCAGTCGAGAAGTAGACACACAAACATTCTTTAATCATGGAGTTAAGGGGAAAGTTGTCCTTGCCAATAGAATACACTGAATTATGAATCAGTTACTCTTGTATTATTGTTAAATGGATTCACACTTCACCTGTTGCTTTAGGAACAGTGCACGAACACAGGTATCAAAGCTTTACCATAAATACATGATAGAAACACGCCTTCGTTACTGCCACTAGATCAATGACTACATGCTGCCGTCTACCTGTCATTTGAAATACGCCCCATTTCATATATGTTTTGCTAAATGACCACACGACGATAATAACATGAATAAGTACGCCCAAGTTAAACAACAAATAGGTTACTCTAAAGTAAAGGGAGTCTTCCTCAAGTGCTATTTTATTGTTTTCATGATGCGGTGTTGAGCAGACAACAAGGTGAGTTTTTTTATTATTTATTTTATTTATTTATGCATTTATTTTACCTGGCAAGATCAGGGCCATCAGGCCCTCTCTTACACCTAGCCAGGCATACTCAGATTGAACGAGTTACAGTTTCTACAGAACATTAAGGACATATAACGTATTATGCATTATTGATGTTAAAGAAAAAAAGAGAGATTATAACTATAGTACAATGATAACTATAACAATAAAAAATAATTATAACAATCAAGAATATTAATGATAATAAAAATAATAATAATAACAGTAATGCCTACGTACATGAAAGTAAACATACTTTTCTTTTGTGAATGTCAGTCCTATTGTTAGTTGGGAATTTTCTCGTTACGTTCTTGCAACTTGTGAGTTATTCTCATCGAGCAGAGACATAAGACGATAGAATGGGGAAAAGGGATACATAAGAGGTAGACAGCTTAGAGGAAGAGAAATAGAATGAAAAAATTCGAAGCTGTGATGGAGAGGAGAAAGAAAGAGATGAGAGGGGCACAACAATCGTGGCTATACCGTCCCTAATATGTAAGTTTTGAGTTCCCTCTTGAATGTTGAGTAGTTCTAGATAAGACGCAGATCACAGGGGAGCGCGTTCCATAGTTCGTATGGCTGAGATGGAGAATGACACGGAGAAAGATTTTATGTTATGTAAAGGTACAGCCAAGATGCTAGACGTATCCGATCTGGTATTGCGATTGTGGAATGATGATAGGTGTTTAATGTGAGAGGATAAGTATTGGGGGCACCAGTGGCTAAGAAATCGATGAAGTAAGCACATCGTGGGGAGATCGCGTGCCTTATGTGGGCGTATCCAACCTGTCTGGGAGTATGAAGGACTGATATGATCATACAACCGAATATTGCACACGTATCTAACGCAAGCATTCATCACTAGCTCGAGGCATCTAGAATTTTCCCTATTTGTGCCGTGTTGAACTACATCACAGTAGTAAAGATTAGGCATATCAAATGCCACGGAGGGAGTCGCGTAAATACCACAGCTGTTGTCTTCAGCTGTTCACATGTGGCGAACCCCGCACCTTCCTGTCAGCTGGCGACGCGGTCCACTTCCCTTCCCTTTCCTTCCCTCCCCGCCCTACAGCCTGCAGAGAGAGAGAGAGAGAGAGAGAGAGAGAGAGAGAGAGAGAGAAAGAGAGCGGCCATTGCAGTTCCCCCTTCCCCACCCACTGCCTCTGTCTTTGGCGCTTGCAGCATCTGCACCTTTCCCCTCGCCCCACCGCACCACCCTACCATCACCCTGCAGGACACGTGCCTCAGCCACGTTACACATTCGTACATTCGTACGTTGCAGTTTAAACAGCAAACCTAAAGGGATGATTATAGAAATAAATTCACCAGCTTAATTTTGCCCAACATATTTTATTACTCTTATCTAAAGACGGGAATCTATTCGTGTTGTCTATGTGTTTTCAGTAAAGAACAAAATCGTGAGAGATAACTTTTTCCTGGTACGCATTGTCTAAACCAGCAGGATTAGCAAACGTTGGAATTTCAGATCGATCTCCGGCTCTGTTGTATCACCACCACGGTTAATAAACGGATCTATATGGCGTCAAGGAAGCCGGCACTTACCGCTATATCTGTCCTGTAAACGACCGCTGTGTGGGAAACGCGTTTGCAAAGGAGTTGGGTTTCGAATCCCATCGCAAAATACAGTTTATTTAGAAGCCTAACACCTACCAGTTACCTAAATTTTAGAAGAACAGAGAGTTTAAGTAAAATAATTGGAACCCGATAGTTTGTGACCTCTAGCGATTGAAGTTATTAGAATCTCTTAGAAAAGAACATCCTCCATGCATAACTGTCGTGGACAACATAAGATAACTCTGGAAGGAAGTTTTGCGACAGTACCGAGAGACTAAACTCCACGCGTAGCATGAGGACGGACCCAGCGTGAACGCCACTTCTGCTGCCGAGCCAGTGAAACCGGACGCAGCTGTGTTGTCAGCAACTTAATCTCACGAGCGCGGCGCGAGTCGCACCTTAGCACCTCAAGCTGCACTGAATCTCAACACAGAAATACTTAACCATTGTCCAACGAACCCTTTGAATAACTTTATGCACATTTTCAATAGTAAGAAACTTACTTTGCTCCCTACACACTTTTATATGACAAATGGACTCTAATTTTATTATAAACCAAAGCACCGTCAGGTAAGTCATGTCGACGTCTTCCGAGATGCAACTAGCTTCGTCGAGCCGCCAATAATGAATATATGGAAGCAGGTAGGTGAGAGAATGAACAAAAGGAACAAAAAATACACACCGGAACGATTGGTTGGGTGACTGATAATCACAAATATTTGCAAAAACAAATCAACACAGAAAACAGCATATCACATGTTTAATAGTTATTGGTCTGTTCGTTGAAGGAGACACCAAACCACTTTTCATCAGAATCTTGTTAAAGGAAGAATTAACGTGACATTACACTATGCCACAGCATTACACAGAACATTGCCATTACTTAAGGACAGTTTCCTTATAGGTAGAAATACCAAAGACTATTAGTTGGTATGGAAATACAAACGACAGAATGAAGGAATAACAAGGGATACTTACATTCATTTTGCTACAAACTTTGAAGGAAATAATATTTTAAACTTTTGCTTTTGTTGCGGTTTTGTCACCGCTTATATCACTATGACGAATTGCCAATTACTTACGTCCAATTGATCATGTCTAATTATGTCGATGTATTATTTTTCTACTGTTCATTTTGTCCTTGTCTTACTGATGTTATTATCAAATATTTAGAGAATTTTGCTAGAGTTTGCCAGCACCAGTAATTTAGTATTTGTATCAACCTAGTGTTTCCATGTGTCACTGTGTTACTATATTAATGAGGATAATCATTTTGTAGGATTTCAAGTACGCTGGAATAAGTTCCCGAGTACTGCCAATTATTTGTTTAGTAATAATGATGTCTTACGTAATAAATTGTTTTGGAAGGGTAATTTAGGATGTAACCATGCTTTATTTTCATTCGTATTTGAATGTTTATTTGGAGGGACATACCACATGCCTACCCCCGTGTTAGATAACATAAACAGAGTGAATCATGCCCACAGAACGAGCAAGCTTTGGCTATATACTTAGTCTGTAGGATGAACAAGAGAACCACATCCGCAAGGACACCCACCTTATGTGACGCGAATGGCGATCGCGCGGAACCCTAGCTGTCTGTGTCGTTTCTTCACTTTTCAGGCATAGTGCATCCTACCCACTTTCATCTTTCAACTTTCAACAGACACAAAAATATTCAGCCCAGAATTTGATCTTCCATGTCGAAGAAGAGTTCACGAGACCAGTGTTCCGTGCTCTGACGACAGCTGATCAGGCAACATCAAATGCGAATCGCGTCTAGCCCGCAGCTAAACCGCTAGTAAATGGAAATCTCTGTTCAAAACCTTGAGCCTTCTTTGACACTGTTTTTTCGTTGTATTTTCCGAAGGAATACCGACTACTGAAGTAGTAGCTTTTAACTGTATGACGTGTCCCAAGACACTGCGATGTACCCAAGGATAGACGGAGTTTTAAGCAACCAGCTGGGCCCGAGGAGACCAGCACCATGGAGTTATAGAGACGGCGAGTTTAATCGCAAAATGTTGAGAGGATGAAGACGGCGAATTTGGTCGCAAAGTAAAGCTAGTCGCAAGACGTTGAGAGGATAAATACGGTGAATTTGGTAGCACAGTAAAGTTTTTTTTTATGTAAGATATGTCGAGTTTGAGGAAGAAGTATGAAGCAGCTATTTTGGAATCGTGGAATTTTCGTATACACAGTTAAGTAGGCGATAACGTCGTGTAAACGATGCACCTTCCGCTATACCTTCATGAAGGAGAAGTCCTTCAGAAATTACGCTCAACTTAGTTTCTAATTCAAATCCTTACACTTTCTGTGTCCACTGAGGAAATCTATAGATTCTCGTCGAGTTTTGTTTCTCTCCTCTAGTTAGCAACAGCACTGCCATCCTACGACACAATCTACGGTCCGCAGCTCGTCGTCGTGCGGTAGCGTTCTCGCTTCCCGCGCCCGGGTTCCTGGATTCGATTCGCGGCGGGGTCAGGGATTTTCTCTGCCTCGTTATGACTGGGTGTTGAGTGATGTCCTTAGGTTACTTAGGTTTAAGTAGTTCTAAGTTCTAGGGGACTGATGACTATAGATGTTAAGTTCAGAGTTCAGAGTCAGAGCCCGCAATCTACGCCCCACCTGCACCAAACTGGTGTCACTTTTCTTTGTAATTCCCCTTTATAGTGTTAAGCAAATATACTGATGCATGAGATACTTCTCATAATGTGAACGTTATTGGATTTGGATGGTTAGATCAAAGAGGCATTTAACTCTGTTTGTTTAGTGATATGGAATATGCACTAATTAATATATTTGTGTACCTCATTTTTATATTTTCATGTTTTTGTAACAATTATGTTTGGGCTAAAATGGATTTCATAGGACCTATGTTACAGGGTTGTGATCTATCTGTCACTTATGAAGTAATTTACTATGGAATAATGTAATTTTAAACAGAACATACTGAAAAAAACGCGTCTAGCGTGATGCTACGCGTAATCCCACTTATGTTTTGTTGGTCATCGTAAAAAAAAAGAAGAGAAACCATATCGATTACGCACATCTATTCCCCTTTATTCGGTAATGTATATCCCCTTTTGTGGCATTTATATTGATCACTGTTCATTCTGAATCCTATAAAGCACTACTCCAATCCAAGTTTTTGTGCAGCGTTGTGTTGCGCTTCCTCTGCAGCGCAAGTGCGCCCTGCGTGTGGCTACGACTGTCAGAGTCGTAGCCGCTTCGGCTTGGCCTCTCAGCTGCCGCGTGCAGATCTTAATTTTGATGTTTTAAGATGTTTTGATGTTTTATGATGTTTAGATGTTTTATGATTATTCTTGTATAGACACAATATTGTTGACATGTGTAAGTCCCCTTGCGACCCTTAGGAGGTCTTTAGAGTCTCTATACCCTCCCATAGATTAAGACCCCTGCCGTCTTCCGTGAGGGCCATTCTTAATCAAGTAATGTTTACTTTCATTTGCAAGCTAAATTTGTTTAAATTCAAATAATAATTACATTGAGCGAATTCACATACGTTCTCCGCTCCCACGGAAGGGGGAGGAATGTAAAGGATGAGCCAGACAATAGGGGATTTTACTTTATTATATGAGCACCCAAACGGTAACTTCATTTTTCCATTGCGGCCAAGCCACGGCCGGTAGTGTTAGCTGCCTGTAAATTCTTCCGTCCCACAGTCTGGTAACAGGAAGTCAGCACAGATGAAGACACCTCGTTCACGCGCCTCTCTCATATGCTGACGAGGTAACGCCACCCCAGGCGTCGCTTAGCAGGCAACGCTCTGGAAAGTTCCGTGCCGCCCGCACGGTTTGCTCGGTCCTGACCAATCAGGGCGAAGGAAGCCGCGTGGTGCGCCGAACATACCCGTCCGCCCGTCGCTGGGCCCGCTCTCTCACCCGCGAGTCGGATGCGCGCCCTGTAGCATCGAACATCTCCCGCTTCTCCCGATGCTGCGGCACTGTGACTTAGTTTTGGCAGACAACAACTTTCGGTAGCTTCGCGAACACTGTTCGCCAAATTGTAAGCTCTGGCTCACCCTCACCTCCCTAGGCCTATGTAGCCCCTTTCAACATGCTTTAGCCAATAAATGGCCTTTCTCTAAAAATTACCCTATTATTCCACAACGCCCACCGCCTGCCCATACACCCATCATGTACAGCGGATTCAGAGGGATGTAGGTTGCAGTAGTTCCTCGGAGATGAAGAGGCTTGCACAGGATAGTGCAGCATGGAGAGCTACATCACACCAGTCTCTGGTCTGAAGACTACAACAAAAACACGAAATTTTAATTTATATTCTATGTTAAAAAATTTGTATTCTGCAGAAAAGATTTCCTTGCCATCGCCAGTCTGCATTTAATATATTCCCTACTTCGCCCATCGTCAGATATTATGCTCCCAAAATGGGAAAACTCATCTATATCTTTTTGTGTCTTGTTTCTTAATACAGGATGTTTCAGAAATATTTTCACGAGCTCTGGGAACAGGTTCCTTACACAAAAACAAGAGAAAAAGTTTATGTGGACTTATGTCCGATAAATCCGTCGTTTTCGAGTTATTAATGAAAGTCAACGTTCAACCGTTTTCCTGGCACAACCCAACAAATTTACATGTCTATTCGTACGTTTGTCTCACTATATGCAAGATGGCATCGTGTTGCCAGGAAGTTAACTGAAAATGCTCTGTTTAAACATGGCAGCAGTTTCACTTCGAGAAAGGCAGACATGATTTTTATGTACGGAAACGCGAACGCTAATGGGAAAGAGGCTGCACGGCTGTTTCAGACAGCGTTTCCAAGTCGAACAGCCGAGTCGTCCAACCTTTGGCACTGTGTGTTGTTGCATCTGTAGCACCACAGACTGTTGACCGAGGACCACCACGTGTTGCTCATACGCCTGACCAGGAATAGCACGTCCAACGGCAGTCGAAGAAGAGCCGGGTATCAGCGCAAGACAAATGGCCCTGGCATGTGCTGCATCTCCAAGTTCAGTATGGAAGATACTCCAAGAGCAACTCACGCATCCATATCACCTTCAACCTGTGCAGGGCATAATGTCTGCCGATCATCGACCACAGAAGAACTTTGGCCACTGTTTTGTTGCACAAACTGCTAATCCGTTTTCTGTCTCTTCAGTTTTGTTTACAAACTAGGTAAGGTTTGGAAGAGATGGAATAACAAATTTCCACAACCAACACATATGGGCCGATTGCAGTCCCCATGCTACAGTTAAAGCATGAGTTTAAGAATGATGTGTGGGTTGGAATTGCAAGTGACTGTCTGGTAGTGATATGCATTATCCAAGCACGTCTAATAGGTGCTGTCTACAGGGACTTTCCTCAGAGCACCCTTCAAGACGTACTAGAAGAAGTGCCTCAGCGAATAAGAAGCAACATGTGGTTTATTCCCGATGGAGCTCCAGTATATTTCAGTCTCCCTGTTTGAGATGCACTTGCTGGTACCTACCAGGACAGATGGATAGGAAGAGGAGCACCAGTTCCATGACCTACTTTCCGCCAACATCAGTACTTTGGATTATCAGCGAACACCTTAAACAACTGAACTATGCTGCACACCACCTGCATGCAAAAGTTCCTTATCGAAGGGTTATGAAAGCCCTCGAAACCATTCGAAACCGTCAGGGAGTATAGGAAAGCGTACGGCAGTCCGTGATTCGACGAGTGCATGTGTCCTTAGAAGGAAGAGGGAAACATTTGGAACATTTATTATGAGTTTATATGTTGATGAGATCCAATCACCTGTACTGTGAACTTTCATTAATAATTCGAGCACGAAGGATTTCGGGGCATACGTTTATAAGAGATTTTACTCTTGTTTGGTATAAGGAACCTGTCCCCATAATTTGTTCAAGTATTTTTGAAACATCCTGTATAGCTCCCTCAGTATCACCTGATTTCATTCGACTCCTTCCCAATATCTGTGTTTCACTTTGGTTGATATGCTTCTAATAATCTCTTTACAGGACGCTATCCAGTCCATTCTCCTGAACTTCAAATTTGTTTTCCCTCTTTCATAGAATTATAGTTTCATCGGCAATGCTCTAAGCTGTCATTTATTATCTCTCAACCCTAATTCACTTTCCTAATTTCTTCTTGGTTTCCTTTCTGATCGTTCATTGGGCAGACTTAAAAAAAAAGGTATCAGGAGAGGCTAGCAGCCTGTCTCGGTCCCTTCTCAACTACCGCTTTTCTATCATATCATTCGAGTCTTACAACTGCAGTCTGGTATCTCTACAAGTTGTCGGTAAACTGTCGCCCACCCGTGCGTTTCCCCTGCTACGTTCCGAATATAATAAATGCAGGAAAGAATATAATACACGCTGGAAGATAGAAGACAGTGGCTGTGTTATAGGAAGAGCGAAGGAAACAATGGCAGGGTGAGATAAAGAGATGGTGATAGTGGCAGGGGAACATAACGGCAGTGATAGAACAGTGCTAGTGAAAGAGTGAAGGAGACAGTGGCAGGAGGAATGGGGAGAAATAAAGAGAAAGAGAAAGAGTAAGTGGACGTGGGTGGGAGCCTGTGATAATGAGAGACGAAGTATATGGCACTGACAACGAGGTAGAGAGACAGATAGTGACAGTGAGAAGAGGGAGCTGCAACAGGAATGAAGGGATAAGATTTAGCAGTAAGAGAGAGAGGAGAAGGAGACACTGGCAGTAAGAGGAGATTAGTAGTAGGACTGAACGAAGGGGACCGTGGCTGTGATAGAGGAGAGAGACACAAAGAGATGGGCTGAGTGAGTGAGAGAGAGAGGGCAACTGGGAGTGGGCGGGCATGAGCGGCTTACACCGGCTGACAGTGTGTGAGGGTGAGTTGCAGTTAGGGGAGATTGTGGGAGTTTGAGGTGACTGCACGTTAGAAAAGGCACAAATATGTTCGCATATCAAATTTTTGGAACATTTTTTAAAGTAGCAGAGGAAGATACAATGAGGTAGGTGTACTCCACTTTTCAGGCGGCGTCTTTTAAATAAACAGGAACACAGTCGCATATTTTGTGCTCCGATAGGAGCATTTTTCCGCTGGTGTAAGTTTGCCTGTCTTCATTCATATCTCACTGTATGTATTGTCTCACGTCTTCCGAAATTTCTCCGAAACCCAAACTGATGCTCTCCAGGTCGGCTTCTATCTATCTTTCTTCTGTACATAATTTGTCACTTCTTTGCAACCAAGACTTATTAAACTGTTTCGGTAATATTCACACCTGTCTATTTTCGAAGTCGGGTTATTATCTACTACTTGAAGATTGAGGGTATTGATCACCTCATATTTTGTATATCAGTTGGAATAGTATTGTCATGATTTGTTCTACCACGGATCTCAATAATTCTAACGGAAAGTCATCTGCTCCAATTTCCTTATTTCGATATTGGTTTCTCAGTGTTCTGTCAAATTACTCTCACAGTACCATTTCTCCCTACTTCCTCTTCCTTTTCCATAGTACTGTCTTATCTTCGTTTTGTTCACATACTTATTCTATATACTCTCACTTTTCAGCCTTCCGTGTTGTACCTGACATCTGAGCCCTTGATTTTCATACTACGTTTCTCTTTTCTAGAAAGTTACATTCAGTTGTCCTGTATGCGTCACCTGTCTTCTGCTTCTGCAGCTTTGTGTGTCCTCTCGAGCTTTTCTTGCTTTACTACTTTGCGTTTTCTGACAGTATCGTTTATTAGACGATAATATTCCCCCTGGACTCCTTCATTTGCTGCAGTTTTATATTTTCTCCTTTAGTCAGTTGAAGTCAGTATCTCGTGTGCTATCCTAGGATTTCTACTGGGACTTACAGTCTTGCTTATTCGAGCCTCCGCTGTTTCATTTATTTCTTCCATGAAACTCATTCTTTCGTTTTCTGTTGTATTCATTTCCCTTCGCCCGTCAATTTTTATCTAATGATCGCTTTGAGACTCTCCGTAACCACTGGTTATGGAAATTTATGCAGGTCCAGTCTCATTCATTCCCCCCTTTTCTGCAATTTCTTCATTTCTGAAATGCAGTCATAAACAATAACTTGTGGCCAGAGACCCAATCTGCTCCTGGAAATGTTTCTTCTTATATTCTGGTTTCGGAATCTCTGTGCTATCATTACGTATTTTATCTGAAAGTTTTCGATGTCGCCAGGTCTCTTCCACGTATAAAATCTTCATTATGATTCATAAACAAACTGGTAGCAAGAAATATGTTAAAAGTTAAGTATCCTCTACCACGCCCCTTCCATTGGTTTAAAGAGTGTTGGTGCAGTTGTAGTCGATGGGTGATGAGGTTACTGCATGGACGAGAGCTGACAACGCACAATGATCCTAGGTATATTGACATATTAGTACAGATTTGCGAAGAATTGCTCTTTCTTCATTACGAAGAACTTATTTCCGTGGGATGACTAACATTTACACCCAGCAGAGCGTTATAATGCAACCCACATGAATGGGGGATCAGCATCAGAATTTAATGACCTGTCATATCTGCTCATGAAACGGAGATAATTTCTAAATGCTGCTTCTCTTAGACACAATGTCCGTGCTGGCTTGAAAGGCAGCCTCACGATTAATGGAATAGATTCATCTACAATCTTGTTAGAAAATACCTCAAGTTATAAACTCAAGGTGCACAGTAACGATGATAAATAGAAACTATTCCCATTGTGTGACTAGGGCCTCCCGTCGGGTAGACCGTTCGCCGGGTGCAAGTCTTTCGATTTGACGCCAGTTTGGCGACTTGAGCGTCGATGGGGATGAAATAATGATGATTAGGACAACACAACACCCAGTCCCTGAGCGGAGAAAATCTCCGACCCAGCCGGGAATCGAACCCGGGCCCTTAGGATTGACATTCTGTCGCGCTGACCACTTTCCTTTTTTTGTAGAATGGTGTAACAATAACAAACAAACTGCTTCTAGCTTTTTTTTAATATATAAGGCGATGACTTTATAAAATAAAATTTTTCTGGGAAACGTAAATAAGTGGCCTTTATCTTTTTTACATAATAGTGGAAAAAATATCCTGCTTCTGCCAGTACAAAACAATAACGGTCTACGTTCCTCTTTTAGGCGCGTACCTCGCTAATCCCGTCATACCTCGCGTTGGTGTCGGGTACGTCTTCACGTGTGTTTGTGGATCCTCTCCACTGTCCTGGTCCTTTCTTGTTCTGACACTTATAGACAATAATTACATTCTCCTACCCGGGACACGCCAACTGGGTGGAGGATCAAGCAAGGCACTCCCTAAAAAATTTGCGTAAGATATTCGATATCTCGGATGTCTCATAAGCTGTGAGTGATGTTCCTGTAGTAAGGCCCAGAAGTCAAGCACATTCTTCCTGCCGTCTCGGAAAAGATAACGTACAGTCAAACCTTGAATCCAAGTCACTGCGTTTGTCTTTGTTCGGGGATAAAATGTCCTATGTGGGAATAGTAGTATGCGTGGTTCTATGGTTTGCGGCCCCGCCCGAAGGAGGAAGGCGATCGTTTTTCTTTACCAAACACCATACGTCCGCCGAAGGTCCGCATATCAGGCGATGCTCCTCTGTGTTTATAACATTGCACTGCGGACACAGTGGCTCGTCCGCCATATGAATTGTATGCAATCTGGAACGAGTCACGTATTTCCCATTTACCACCTGATATCACAGTGCGCGCGTTCCCGTATCAAGGTGTGGGTGGTGTACAGTACGCCATACCACTGACCACGTAACTGTTGGTTGGCGGCGCTCTACGGCATTATTCGGCCGTCGTCGAGTCAAGATGTGATAAATATCACGTGCCGTTGCCGTCCTGGTAGTCGGTAGTTCCATATGTATATAACTGTGTTCCACAAAAAAGGTTCGCATATGGACGAGCGATGGTGAGATGTGAGGCACCGCTACCGGAGCCGAACGAGAAGGTGGAGCGAGTTCGTCTATCAAGGTGCCCGTCAGACTTGTCTGGTGTCGTGTCCACATCTTTATCATTGTGGTTACATAAGTAGCCACTGCTCGGTGGCGTACTTGGACTAGTCCAAGACCTCCACGGCTACGAGGAAGGGTGAGGGTTTCGTATCCTACCTTAAAAAGCAGACCTGTGCTCACAAAGTATCCTAGTGCCGCCAGGATTCGGCGGGCCAACACCACCGGCATAGGAAGAACTTGTGCCAGGTGGGGGGGGATGCGAGAGGCTAGACAAGTGTTGGCAAAGGTGACCCGTTGTATCATATCCAGTGCCCTTAACCTGTGACTTCGGACACTCGCACGAATTGTTTGCAGAAGATGTCTGCAACTCAGTGCCGCCGTGCGTCGAACGTCTGTAGTGAAGATAATTCCTAGGCATTTCATCTTGTTGATCGGCTGTAATGGTGCTACACTTCCTCTCGACAGTCCTCTCCCGATGTTCATCGCTCCCGACTTTGCCATGTTCAGGCGACTTCCTGTAGCCATACAATACAAATTAATCCAATGCAAGGCCGCTCTTGCCTCGTCGCCTGACCCTGCTAAAACACTAGGTCATCTGCGGATGTTCGGCATATAAACTTGTTGTGCCTTATCGTCATTCCTTGGAGTCGATTCCGGAGCCCGCAGAGCAGGGGCTCGACAGCGATGGCATACAATATCGTTGACAGCGGGCACCCTTGTCTGACCGATCGTGAGATGGTGATGGGCCCCACCAAGCGTCCATTGATGAGCACTTTGGATGCGGCTCCGTGGAGTAGTCTCATGACGACGGTGACAAAACTTTCCGGAAACTTCATTCTCGTAATCACGTCCGTGAGATAAGCATGACTCATCCTGTCAAATGCGCGATCGAAGTCTACCGATACCAATACACCCCGCAGACGACATGTTGATGCCAGTGCGATAACATCGCGGTAGTTCCTGAGTGCCGTTTGTATGTTGCTATCTCCTCCTAGCTGGGTAGGTCAAGTGAAATCACTTGGCGTATTACGCGTTTAAAGCGTGTTGCAAGTATCCTGGCGTAGATCTTGTAGTCGCAATTAAGAAGGGTCAGTGGCCGGTAGGCCTGTATCCCTGTGCCGCCAGATGGTTTGTGGATGGGGATGATCATTCCTTCCACGAAGGAGGGTGAAAAGGGGCACGTTGGGAGACATTAATTCGCAGTACATGTCAGTCCATCGTGGAATTATGAGATCTTTAAATGTACGATAGAACTCTAACGGAAACCCGTCGGGCCCCGGTGATTTGTGCGACGCTCCCTTATCAATCGCTTCCATTACGTCGTCAACTGTGATTTCACCTGTTAATTCCAGGTTGGCCGACTCGTCGAGACACGCGGAGAGCGTTCGTCGGACCTCATGAAAGGCTGCCTGATCGTGTTCCGCTTCTTCACAGAGATGACCGTAATGTTCCACGAAAGAGTTGGTAATATCTTTTTGCGTTGTCATACGGCGGCCATCTGACAGTACGACCGTCTGTATTAAGGTTCTGCGGCTACGTTGTTTTTCTCTGATAACGTGATACATCGACGGTGATTCTCCATGGACCCGTTCAAAGGCCCTTGCACGGATTGAGACTCCCCTCAGATGGCGGCGCGTTATGGAAATTATTTGGGCCTGTGCTCGTCTTATACCGGCACGACGCTCCTGTGAAGGTGCTTGTACAGAAAGTTCGCGGAGCATCGTGAAATAAAATTCCGTCGTGTGTCGCCTCCACATCATCTGCTCTCTTCCGTATGCAATTAACACTCGGCGCAATGCAGGCTTAACGCATTCCAGCCACTGCAACGTCGTCGGATATGTCGGGAGGCATCGTTCACACACGTGCCAAGTGTCTTCGACTATGCGTCTGCACTCAGGTTCCCTGAGGTGTGCTGTATTCAGTTTCCAAACACTGCGACTCCTCCACACTTGTTGACGACTCAGGGAGAGCGTGCATATATATGCTATGTGATCTGAAAAGGTGACAGGCCACAATTCCGCATCGAGGATCGCAGGTTCGAGACGACGTGTTACGTAAACGCGATCGAGACGACTTGCAGAGTGACTCGTGACGTAGGTGTATCCACGTCTGTCGCCATGTATCTTCTCCCATGTATCAATGAGATTCATGCCATGTATGAGTTGCCGCAGCTCCGGTCATGAAGTATAACGTGGGTGTTGATCTTCTGGTGCTAGCACGCAGTTGAAGTCGCCTCCAAATAAGACATGTTCATAGCGACCTAAGAATAGTGTTGCAATCTCCTTTGCGTAAAATCGGGATCGGTCGCGCCGTCTGTCGGACCCCGACGGTGCGTAAATGTTAACGACCCGTACTCCCAGCACTGTGAGCGCCAGTCCGACGGCTGGTACACCACGTCCTCGGCTACTATGCCGCTACGTAGAAGTATCGCTGTTCCGCTGCCGCCATCGGTAGTAGGTGCAATGTACGTATCGTACTCATAGAGGTCGGGGAAGCTCTGAACACATACTTCCTGCAGCAGATCGATGTCGACGTCTGACGCATGCAACATGTCTCGTAAGACAGGAGTTCTGATCGTATTAATATTAATAGAGGCTGTTCGATATGCCTGCCGCTGTTCCTCAGTGCGTAAAGCACACATGAACGCTTATGTTAATTTGTGTGCTGCTGCCCGGTGACATGCTGTCTGCATCTTCTGCGCGGTTAACATCCGGTGGACGCAGCACTCGCCATTGCGGGTGCGTCGGCGGTGTGTGGGTCAGTATCGGATTCGTCGGCCCAGTTCCTGTGCTGGAGGTCCAGCTCCCGTCGTGTCTCTCCGGCTGGGCTGACCGACGGCGGTGGCGTTGCTGGGGTGGGTGGAGGGACTCCTTCCGTCGGCTTTCCGTCCGGTGTGTCTGTATTCAACCCCTGTCTAACATGATTCGCGTCGTACTGCTGTGTGGGGGGTAAAACCTCCCGTTGCGCATCCGGATGTGCTGTATCGACGTTACACCCAAGTCCGTCTGACGTGGACTGCAGTAAGCAGGTAACCGACGGCACTAGCCGTCGTTTCTTGTGGCGCTTCGGCGATCGTTGTTTGCGCGTGTGCGCCTCCGTATCCGAGTGCGGAAGTGACTCCCGGTGCTCAGGGACGAAAGCAGCTGTCGGCACAACAGCAGAATCAATTTCCATACCTCCTACGGATCCTTTCCGCGTCGTCGGCGCCGGAGCGGCACAGGTGTGCGTCGTTTCGTCACTGGAGGCGGTCTCTGCTGCAGTCGGTTGCCGTAAACTGTCAGGATGTTGGAGCTGGTCATTCTTCGAGATGGGATCTGCTCGAAAGTCGTGAAGTTGGACCATTTTTCCTCAACGTGTCTAAGCACTCTTACATATAGGCGTAAGGCGTCAGCGACCAAGTCAGACGGAACCTCGAAGGGAAGTTCGAAAATACGTATGTTTCGTAAGCCCAATCTTGCACGATCAATAGTTACTTCTCCAACATGTCCATCACAGTGACGAAATTTGAGTCCATGTTTGGTATCTCCGATGATTCTTTCACGTACTGCATCGTTAATCAGCTTGACGTAAACGACACTGTTCACTATGGAGAGGTGGATTCCGATAAGTTCGTTGTAGTCAAGTTTAACTTCCTCTGGTACGAACCTTTCTATTTCGTAGGCCTTCGGTCTCGCATATTCATTCGAAAAACTAATCTTGAGAGTCGACTTTCGGTATGCATGTGCCATTCTGTATCGAGTCCTCTAAACGCGCGAGCACGCCGAAGAGGTAAACAACTGCGCGAGCGCGAACTTCTCCGGCAGGGACGTAAACAGACGTCCGTGCCGTAGCACCGCCGAAAGGAGACTGTCCACTCAGCTACCGGGGGCGTACACTATTCCCATTTATTCACATATATACTAAATGGCTGCGTTCAATAACATATTCGATATAAGACCTACGCAACTAGCTATAAAATTGGAACACTACAGCGGGGTGAGAAAAGTCATAGGATACCTCCTACTATCGTGTCGGACCTCCTTTTACCCAGCGTAGTGCAGCAACTGGACTTGGCATGGACTGAATAAATAGTTAGAAACCCCCGGTAGAAATACGGAAACATGCTGCGTCTACAGCCGTCTGCAATAGCGAAAGTATTGCCGTAGCAGGAGTTTGTGCATGAACTGACCTCTCGATTATGTCCCATAAATATTCGATGGAATCCATATCGGGCGATCTGTGTGGCCAAACCATTCCCTCGAACTGTCCAGAAAGTTCTTCAAGCCAATCGCAAAAAACTGAGGCCCGGTGACATGGAGCATTGTCATCCATAAAAATTCCATCGTTGTTTCGGAATAGGTGGACCATGAATGGCTGCAAATGATTTCCAAGCAGCCATTTCCAGTCAATGATCGGTTCAGTTGGACGGAAGGGCCCTTTACATTCTATATAAACGTAACCCACACTATTATGAGCCACCAGCTTCTTGCACAGTGCCTCTTGACAACTTGGATCCATGGCTTTGTGGGGTCTGCGCCATACTCGACCCTTCTATCAGCTCTTAAAAATTGAAATTGGGGCTCATCTGACCAGGCCACGGTTTTCCAGCCGTCTAGAGTCTAATGCCCAAAATTCGGTATTCTCGGCCCATTTTTGACTCTGTGGATCTTGGAATATGGGATTCCCTAGCGATTTCCGAAATGGGATGCCCCATGTGTCTAGCTCCAACTAATAGTCCACGTTCAATCTCTGTTAATTCTCGTCGTGCGGCCACAATCACATCGAAAATCTTTTTACATGAATCACCTGAGTACAAATGGCAGCCCCGCCTTCTATGCCTTGTGTACGCGATACTACCGCCATCTGTATATGTGCATATCGCTATCACATGAAATTTGTCACCTCAGTGTATATCACCTTATGCTGATTCTGCATTTAACATTTGACGATGCCACTATGGCTGCAATATGAAACGGATCTGATGATGGTAATTATAGACCGAAACCGGTAATCTGTGAACATAACGTTTGTTACCATAGACCTAAAGTAAAGGAAACTCAGTGTATAAAGACGTCCTGCTACAAATTTCTTATAGTATGGAATGAATGGGCAAATGTGTAGCATTTCAGTGCAACCACACAAAGTTCCTGAAAGTAACACCACCCACATTTTGTATATAGGGGAACATTACGCAAAGGGTATTTAATTCAGAAATGGCATCTGAAAGTTAATTGCTTGTGAAAAAATCGTGTAATGCTTCGTGTGAGAAGAGGAACAGCTACCAGCCTAAGTCGGAATTCGACAGCGAAATCGTCGTGCTCCATCGAGACTTCTGTTTATTGTTTCGTGATAGTGCTATATCTCCGGTCGGGATTCCACGAGTGTCGTGACAGTCAATCCAGGAGCGCCAGACTCAGCTCTATTCAGGGTCTCAGTGACTCCACGTGACCTGTACGCAAGAGGACAAACGTATTGTTCACTCGGCCCTGCAGGATTGCCGAGGCATTTCATTTCATGTACTTCACGTCGGAGAATGGGCTCGTTCGCAACAAGACAAGTATCCACACAGACAGTGCAACGACGTCTGGAACAGCACGAACTCATAGGACGGCAACAATATTGTTACGGCTTCCTTTAAGTCGTTGTCTCACGAGACGAGGCACCTAACATTGGCGTGCACGCAGGCCGTCACGTGACAGCGCTGTCGGCACATAGGGCGATCTGGTAAGAGACTTCGCGTCCTCAGCGCTCTCTAGCAGCAGTTGTCGGCTTTATTTGGCACGCAAACAATACAATTGGTTCACGAGAACGGACCAGCATAAAATTCCTACGCTAGCTCTACTAAAACGCACGCTTCCTTCATCGTCTATATGCTAGTGACGGTGTTCTGTCTATGGTATGCATAAATAAAAATTTCAATGTCTGTGAACAAGTAATAAGATAAAAAGGAAAGATACGTATCCATTAGTAAGAATATCAGTTTATTAAAATTCACGAAATCGAATAAACTCTCTCCTGACAGAGAAAGTGCTTTTATTTACATAATATAAAGTATTACATAAATTATTTTTATTAATTTCGTAGGAAAGTACCACAACCTTTTAGAAAACGGAAAGGTTCCACTTTACGTGACACGTCGTCGAAATGTTGCAGAACTTTTTTTGTGTTTCATTAGATTACATTAGATGTAATTTTCGTTCCAGTTGATCCATAGTGAGGAGATGATCTGGTATGTGGAACATGGCAGAAAACAAGAATATACAATTAATATTTGCAAAATAAGAACAGCTATGCTAATTTAGTTTTCACAGATGAAATCACCCTTGTGGATTTGGAATCGGTATCTAAGCATATTTAAATTTAAAAGGATATGAAACTTGTCACCAAATATTAAATATTCGTACACTTAATTGCGTATGATAATTCTTAGGCTGTTGTAGCCACGCATCATCAAATAACAAATAAAATAAATAAACATTTTACAATGATCGCATTATTGCACAAAATTCGTACAGATGTCAGATTATATGCAATATTCACGTTATGGAATACTATTAATAATAAAACCGTATCAATCAGTTCTGCTAAGAAATTCATCAGTGGAGTAGACTCTTCTCAAAGTGAACTTTATTATTAGTTGAATTATTTGTGGCTGCCGGCATGTTATTGAAAATGTGTATTGTTGAACAGTGGACACCTTTCTGAACAAAGTTAGTTATTTTAAACTTTTTGAAAGTTATTCTTATTTCTAGTACTGGTTCCATGAACTGAGCTGTTGGTTTGTTCAAAATATAGATTTTTAATGACGAATTTGATTAAGGAATAAATACACTCCTGGAAATTGAAATAAGAACACCAGGAATTCATTGTCCCAGGAAGGGGAAACTTTATTGACACATTCCTGGGGTCAGATACATCACATGATCACACTGACAGAACCACAGGCACATTGACACAGGCAACAGAGAATGCACAATGTCGGCACTAGTACAGTGTATCTCCACCTTTCGCAGCAATGCAGGCTGCTATTCTCCCATGGAGACGATCGTAGAGATGCTGGATGTAGTCCTGTGGAACGGCTTGCCATGCCATTTCCACCTGGCGCCTCAGTTGGACCAGCGTTCGTGCTGGACGTGCAGACCGCGTGAGACGACGCTTCATCCAGTCCCAAACATGCTCAATGGGGGACAGATCCGGAGATCTTGCTGGCCAGGGTAGTTGACTTACACCTTCTAGAGCACGTTGGGTGGCACAGGATACATGCGGACGTGCATTGTCCTGTTGGAACAGCAAGTTCTCTTGCCGGTCTAGGAATGGTAGAACGATGGGTTAGATGACGGTTTGGATGTATCGTGCACTATTCAGTGTCCCCTCGACGATCACCAGAGGTGTACGGCCAGTGTAGGAGATCGCTCCCCACACCATGATGCCGGGTGTTGGCGACACCACTGGAGGCGGGCTGCACGATGTTGGGGCGTGAGCGGAAGACGGCCTAACGGTGTGCGAGACCGTAGCCCAGCTTCATGGAGACGGTTGCGAATGGTCCTCGCCGATACCCCAGGAGCAACAGTGTCCCTAATTTGCTGGGAAGTGGCGGTGCGGTCCCCTACGGCATTGCGTAGGATCCTACGGTCTTGGCGTGCATCCGTGCGTCGCTGTGGTCCGGTCCCAGGTCGACGGGCACGTGCACCTTCCGCCGACCACTGGCGACAACATCGATGTACTGTGGAGACCTCACGCCCCACGTGTTGAGCAATTCGGCGGTACGTCCACCCGGCCTCCCGCATGCCCACTATACGCCCCCGCTCAAAGTCCGTCAACTGCACATACGGTTCACGTCCACGCTGTCGCGGCATGCTACCAGTGTTAAAGACTGCGATGGAGCTCCGTATGCCACGGCAAACTGGCTGACACTGACGGCGGCGGTGCACAAATGCTGCGCAGTTAGCGCCATTCGACGGCCAACACCGCGGTTCCTGGTGTGTCCGCTGTGCCGTGCGTGTGATCATTGCTTGTACAGCCCTCTCGCAGTGTCCGGAGCAAGTGTGGTGGGTATGACACACCGGTGTCAATGTGTTCTTTTTTCCATTTCCAGGAGTGTATATTGAGAAGCAGTAGTTAGTATCCCCAGTTCCTTTAACAGCCTTGTGCAGGACATTCTTGAGTTCACATCACTATTAGTTCGTATGGCACATTTTTAGGATTGAAAAACTCTAGTTTTGCCTGATGAATTACGCCAAAAATATCGTATGACATTATGGAATGAAAGTAAGCATAGTGCACTAGTTCTTTTTGTTTTTATATCACCTATGTCCGGCAACATTCGCATACCAAATAGAAATTTGATTAGCAGCTTCAGCAGCTCCGTCGTATGCTCCTTCCTGTTAAATTTAGTATCAAGCTGTAATCCAAGAGCCGGCCGCGGTGGCCGTGCGGTTCTAGGCGCGTCAATCTGGAACCGCGGGACTGCTACGGTCGCAGGTTTGAATCCTGCCTCGGGCATGGTTGTGTGTGATGTCCTTAGGTTTAAGTAGTTCTAAGCTCTAGGAGACTGATGACCTCAGATGTTAAGTCCCATAGTGCTCAGAGCCATTTGAACATTTGTAATCCAAGAATTTAACACTGCCAACTTCTTCCATTTTCTTGTCTCCGTATTTTAGCCTTATATTGGCAGGAGACCATTTACAGGTTCTGAAATGCATATAGTATTTTTTTTATGTTTTGTGATAGAGAATTGGATAGGAACCATTTATTAATGTCCATGAAAATTTAATTAGCCGTCATTTCTAAGGCTTTACTTGATTTACTATTTATTGCAATGTTTGTATCATCTGCAAACAAAACTAATCTGGCATCTGGTAATGTTACTGAAAAAAAGTCATCGATATACACAAGAAAAAAGGACCCTAAGAGAGTAACCTTGGCGGACACTACATGTTACTGGTTCGCAGTGAGATGATGCCTGATTTGTAGCATTTCCTGTTAGACCGTAATGTTCTAATTTACTTAAAAGGTATTGTGACTTACACAGTCAAATGCCTTTGACAGATCACAAAATGTACCAGTAGCCTGTAATTTACTGCCTAATAAATTAAGTAAATTCTCACTGTATATGTGGATAGTCTTCTCAGTATAGGAACCGCATAGGAATCCGAATTAATTGCCTAATACTTTATTTGTGGTCGGATTGTTAAGAAGACGACTGTATAGTATCTTTTCTAAAAATTTTGAGAATGCGGAAGAAAGTGAAACTGGACGGAAGTTTGATGGTATTTCTTTAACTCCTTTCTTATACAAAGGCTTAACTTCAACATATTTCAGCCATGTAGCAGATGTTCCAGTGATTTGAGATTTGTTACACAAATAACTTAAAATGTCATTGAACTCAGAGGCACACTGTTAAATCAACTTTGTATATATATTATCATACCCACCCGAATTTTTTAATTTTGAGGATTTTGATTTAAGGACATCTGCTGTTGTGAGAGTAGCGGCTAGTCTGAGATATTCCATGGCAGCATCTACTGAACCTGACAACCCCACCTTTCAGTAACGGATGTGAAGTGACGATATGGCTCCTCAACGTGAAATAGCAGGAAGTGACGCCACAACACTAGTAGAGCGCCACTTCAAACATAACTAATATGTCCCGTGTGCCGATGCCTGCCCCGCCCCCCTCCCCTCCCCTCCACCCCCGGGCATGTTTCACACCAGACTAGTGTAACCCCAGTGTTTGCGTGGTAGAGTAATTATAGTGTACGCGTACTTGAAGAAAGTGTTTGCGTAGCAATCACCGACATAGCGTAACTGAGGCGGAATAAGGGGAACAAACCCGCATTCGCCGAGTCAGATGGAAACCCGCCTTAAAAATCGTCCACATACTGACTGGCACACCAGACCTCGATATTAATCCGGCGAGTGGATTGGTGCCGGGGACCGCACGCCTTCCCGACCAGAAATCAGGACGTTAGATCGCACGGCTAATCGAGAGCGCAATATGTATTTTACCAAGGATTAAAAGAATGTTTAAATGATGTATATGTTTGTGAAGCAAAATCGTTGACATTGCTAAAGGTTCTGGCTTCACAATAACATTCGTATCTTTTGTCTTGCCCAGAAACACAATCCTGTTCCTTTTCGCTTAATTGTTCAGAAGT
This sequence comes from Schistocerca gregaria, assembly GCF_023897955.1. Taxonomy (NCBI): domain Eukaryota; kingdom Metazoa; phylum Arthropoda; class Insecta; order Orthoptera; family Acrididae; genus Schistocerca; species Schistocerca gregaria. Next base: position 34,140,383 of record NC_064931.1, on the reverse strand, counting down.
AATCAGTGTTATAGGCAAAGTCACACACAGGTGCTTGTCGTTAATAATAGGTCCGCTATGTCACATTCCATAAAATGCAAGTTCTGATACGAGTAAGTGAGTTTTCCCTAGTTTACTTTAAAGAGATGATGATGAACTGCGTTGTGGGATCCTACATTTATTTGATGTAGCGTCGACGTTACTGTGTTCTTTGATTTGGAATTGTTCTTTGTGTATCTAATGTCTGGCAATATTTTTTCCTGATGAACCTTTCTAATATTGTATGCCACTTTTCTACGCGTATTATTTCATATTTCACAGCTCAATTATTCTTTCTGCGTCTCATGTCTTACAGTTTCTTTTGTAGAGAACCTAATATTTTTTATTATTTTATACTTCATCATGTTCAAATGGATTCTGTTCTCTGGGGTAAACAGTTGGTACGACAAGATGTAATGTAAAGCACTGCGGCAAATGATAATGAGATTTGAATATAAGACATTCAATATAACGAGTCAATTGACACGTTCCTCCTCCTCTTCGACAATTTCAGGCATCTTATGACAATAGGGAAGTGGCTCATCAAATTAAGCTTGTTAGTTACACCCATCACTTGCCTTCAATCCGTAATTTTGTCATATCTGACATTTCAAATACAGAAATGTATTAGCAGGTGCAATAAGACAGACTGTTCATTATGGTGGTAGCATAATAAAGAGGTTCAGTTATGTAGCTGTTGCTGTATTTTCCAACATGACTTTCACAAAATACGCTAAAGCTCTGAAGCACTGCCCGTCGAAACTATTTCAGTTCAATCACTGTCGAAATACTCTCATTCACATTGTAATTATTAGGATCTCTAGTAAGGCAAGAAGTGCTACATTAAGAACTGACAGTAAAGTGCTATCCATTTAGATGTAGGGAGCATCAACTCTGAATTGTTTCACTGTTTCATTGTGTAAAAGAATACTAAGACACAGTGTTATATTTTTCAAACAAAAGGTGAGAATGCCATGAGCCGTGAAGACCTGACCTGTAATGATATGTGCCTGTTCTGAAACACTCTGCTACGAATTTCTTGCAAACAGAAAGTAAAAAAAGGAAGTTATAGAGTTTACTTTCAGGGCGTAAGTTATACAAGAATGTCTTCGTTACTTGCTATTTTCTATCGCAAAGTGTAACAATGTATTACGGTGAAGCCTTGAATTAAATAACATAAAACATCATTTAAAGTGAATTTTTCTTTATTTCGCCAAACATGCTGGTAGAGGAGAGACCAAATGTTGCGGCAGCATACATCTATTGCACTACAGCTGGAATAAATTCCATTTATGTAATTTCTTGTGGACATCTGGGGTCATAATTCAAAGAATAAAAGGAAAGCTTTGCGCGGAGTGTAAAGGATGTTAAAACTGCAAACTAATGTAAACTCTTGTATGGAATAAAGACTAAAGAATTTTCTCAAGTTTCGTTTGATGCTCTGGGGGGGGGGGGGGGGGAGTTAAGACATGAGGCGAAAGCGCCTTTCCACTGTAGACCATCTCCCCTTCTTATGATTTTCCCGCTTGTCTCGCGTCTGCTTCTGCGGGTCTTGGAAAACGCCTTTTGTCGATCTTTAGTATCCGTTGGGATTAGGGGAACAAATCCACAAAATATGAACACAATTTTCAAACTCCAGAAAAGAGCCATAAGAATAATAACCAGAAATAGTAGTCGAGCTCATTGTAAAGATCTGTTCAAAACACTGGGAATTTTAACTGCTCCATGTGAACACATTTATCAGTCAGTTGTACACATCAAAAGTAACATTGGCAATTACTGCACAAACAGCTCTGTCCATGACCATGCAACAAGAGATAGACTCAACTTACATTTACCAAGAAAAAATAAACATAAAACTCAAAACAGCATTTTCTACCAAGGAATAAAACTGTACAATAAATTACCAAAAGAGATTAAAGAAATTTCAAAAATACACTTATTTAAGAAGGCAGCTAAAAAGTACCTGTTATGCAATACATTTTATACATTGAAGGATTACTTAGATAAAGCAGAGTAGGGGTTTGATAAAAAAATGTTATACAAACAAATAATAACAATAATGATGATTATAAAACATCCAATATTCCACATAACACCTTCACTTTATTATTTTTCTTCTTTTTTCCTTTCTAGAGACACTCTCCCCTCAAGCTATGCATAGCACAATACTAACACCTCTTCCTCTTTCTGAGCTCAACATCTCACTCATTATGAAGGGATGCTGACTCAGTTTTTCAGGATAGCAAATGGGAACTTGCAGTACAGAAAATGGCCCAAGGATCACCTGTGTGTGTGTGTGTGTGTGTGTGTGTGTGTGTGTGTGTGTGTAGTGAGTGAAGTGTTATGAAACAATGTGTGTATAGTGTGTGCAGTGACTGATAGTGAAATATGAGTGAATAGTGTGGCATTACATTATTTAATGAGTTATTTGTAAATAAATTATTGTATACCAGGAGTAAAATCTAATGATTGTCTCTAACTAGAAGTCTGTAAATATATGTGTATACGAATTAGCTTATTGTAAATTGATCTAAGCTTGTAAATACTTTGACATGTCCTATATCCTTGTAAAAAGAGATCTACGGATGAATAAAACTACTACTACTACTACTACTACTAGTGTTTCTTTATGACGTCCTGCCATCTCTGCTTAGGCCTTCAATGAGCTCGTCTACCGACACTTTCCAGGTTTTACTCAGTTTCTGCTATAATGGGAGATGCTGGTCACAGGAAACGTACGTACAAATTAAGTCGGTCTTACCCTGATTTTCTCTGTACTAGCAAATATACCAAAACTTTGCCGTATACTGTCATTGAAGATATCATCCATTAGTGACTAAAGCCTTTTATCACAACGCCTGCCCATGCAGTGGTACAAAAAAATGTTTGGCGGCCAATAATGTTGCATAAATTTCGGTGGTACCTCGTTGCAACATAATACATTCATAGTACAGTTAATGCACTCACTGTACATTGCATGCTGGGAGGTACTTCGATTCAATGTTAATCCCGTCCTGTACTCTCTTATCTTATTGTGATGCCGTAATTAAGGCATAATAAATATTAAACAACTCACGTTCATTAACGATTCTATAAGTTTACCAGTGTGGATTCGCGAGGAAAAATTCACACTTCTTGTAAAGCTCTAATCTCTGACATTAAGCGACCAAGGTTGATATTGCACTGATTACTTGTCAACGTAACCAAGAAAACTGAGTAAAAACTGTTGAGGAAATGTTATATTTTATATTTTTACAGCAGATTTCTTGGTTTTCATTTTCGGTAGTATTGTTGGGCGTCACTAGAAAATATTTTATGAATACGTCACTCAGTTTACATGTTTTTCTTTATAATCTAAAGATGTTCTTATTTCTTGACCGATAACTTACAGATGTAAATGTAAATCATGAAGTTCTTTAAGTATGCCAAAGCTGTCCAGTATAGCCTAACCAAATGGTACTTATTTTATACGTTTTCCATTCGAGGTTCAAAGCACTTTGCTGGATCTTGAAAGTGCAAATCTATGAAGGCGCCATGCAACAATCGCAAAATTGACATGAATTACTTGGACATGAAAATTATCATTTCAGCGTTTCTCACTCTGAAATTGCATTTTGCTTGGGAGAAGAGCGTTTTACTCTCGTGTAGGAAGGAGAGACTGCTAATAGCACGTGTTGGAATTGTACAGCGGCAAAACAGTGGCACATGCAGACCGCGGTCTATCGTTCCGCGTTATCCGTGATCCCACGACTGATCCGCCAATACAGAATCTATGGGTGCAGAAGAGCCATCTCAGCGCCATGCTGTACCTCAACGGTCCCATGTGGTTAGCGCCAGAGGAGACATACAAACTGTTCACTCAGCTGTGGAGCTTCGTACAGCCAGGTCACGTACCAAGTCAGGAAATGGGTTTGTTTGCAGCAAGCAAGTGGGGTGATATATGGAGCACCACAGATTGTCAGCACGGGGACCATTGTCGTAGCTTCTTTGACACTGCAGCAGCAGTGGTGCACAAAACGGCAACACTGGACAAATGTGTTGCACTACATCGCCGTTTTAGACGTCCCGTTTCCGTGTAGAGCGTCGAGATGACTAAACACTGATGAATCAAAACGTTATCACCACCTGCTTTACAGCTTGTTTCTCAGTCTTTGGAATAAAATACATCACTGACGCCGCGCGGGATTAGCTGAGCGGTCAAGAGCGCTGCAGTCATGGACTGTGCGGCTGGTCCCGGCGGAGGTTCGAGTCCTCCGTCGGACATGGGTGTGTGTGTTTGTCCTTAGGATAATTTAAGTTAAGTAGTGTGTAAGCTTGGGGACTGATGACCTTAGATGTTGAGTCCCATAAGATGTCACATACACATCACTGACTCTACGTATCAGGGATCCGACAGTATGTTGGTGCGTTTGTGGAGGTATGTGACATTAGATGCGTACGCACGGATCATGTAATTCGTGTAAATAACGGGCCGCTCATTTGCGTGCACGGTGATGGCGCACGATAGCGACCCAGATGGGCTCCATAGTATTTGCATAACGCGATTTTGGTCTTCGAGACATCAACGCGAGTCCACTGCAATGTTCACCAAATTACTGTAGCACTGTTCTGGCTCCGAGACATGGACATGCTGAAATATGAAATCGTCGTCAGGGAATATATTAAGCATGAAGGTATGCAGGTGGTTCACAGCTGTAACCTGTCTTCGGCTACTACCACATCTCCCATGAAAGCTCACTACAATGTATCCCATAGCATAATATTACTCCCACCAGCCTATGTCCATGTCACGGTCCATGTTTCGAGTCACCATTCACCTCGATGATGCCATTTGTGGTGACGACCATTGACCTAGTGTAGCAAAAACGTAACCAATTCCATTGGTCAACGGTCGAATCCCAGTGGTCCAGTGCCCAGTGCAATCACTGAAATGGTAACTGACGACGTCTCTGGGTCAACACGTTCACACATAGGGGTCTGCTACAGAAATCCATGTTCAACAATGTACGATGAATGATGTGCTCTGAAACAGTTGTGCATGCACCAGCATTGTGCTCTTTCGGCGGGGATGGCACAGATCGCTATCTATCCTACTTTACAGAGCAGACAAGCTTCGGAACCCCACTGTCTGTGGGGAATCGTGTATGTCCGACCATTTAGCGCCTAGTGGTAATTTCACTATCTTAACTCTTTTTCCTAGATGTTCCTGACAGTAGCACGTGAACAATCGACCAGCTTCGCCGTTTTCGAGATACTCGTTCACAGGCTCTTGCGTAATAACAATCTGCCCTTCGCCGAAGTCGCTTTTCTGAATGGATTTCCCAATTTGCAGCCAATATCTTCGCTAGGGTGATCCTCTACCCGTGTCTGCTCCGCTTACATACTTTTTTTTACCGCGTCTCGTGCCCGCAACGCCACCAGGCGGCATCCAACGCCGCGGTGGGCAGTGGTCAGAATGTTGCGGCTTATCAGTGTATCTACGTGTGGAAGCTTCGAGGAGAGCCGGCAGTTGTGGCCGAGCGGTTCTAGGCGCTTCAGTGTGGAACTACGTGACCGCTACGGTAGCAGGTTCGCATCCTGCCTCGGGCATGGATGTGTGTGACGACCTTAGGTTAGTTAGGTTTAAGTGGTTCTAGGGGACTGATGACCTCAGATGTTAAGTCCCATAGTGCTCAGAGCCATTTGAACCATTTTTTTGCTTCGAGGAAAACGAAGGTTGCGAGATTGCATTCGTAATTGCCCTCGTGATACGAGCCCTGCACGTGGCGTAATCTTATGGGCTGCAGTAGAGTACGTGTGACATGATTACCTCTGATCCATGCAACTTGTAGTCTGGACATGAAGATTACTCTTATGACATGTCATGGTTGGTGGTTGTGGCCTGTCCTGGAGGTCTCCGTGTCGTCACCTATGAATGCAAGTCAGCACGTTCTCCAGATATCTCATATATTGAAATTCTCTGCTCAGAGACTGGCACGCGAACAGTCTCCAGTCATTACGATTGATGGGTTCTGGGGTGGAGTAGTAGTATCGTCTGATCTAGTATCTGTATCTGCCATCCAAACTCAGTTGCACTCGATGCCGAGCTTGTGTAGAACCATTGTTACTGCTTGACGTGGCAGTGCTAAGTACAGTCGTGCTCAAAAGTAGCCGAACGACCTGAATGGCATTTCGCCTGATTCAAAAGCGACCCACATAGCGCAGCTGTCTAGCAGGCCCTCTAATCGACCCTCGGTACAGTCGTTTGACAATTGAAAATGTTTCCAACGAATCATCACTAGAAAACATTGCTCTGTATCGCAATAACTCAAGATGTAAAGTAATACCAAGGTACTACAAATATCAGGGAACATCTTATTACAGATAAGACGGTTCTTCAGGCTTGTAAGTCCACATTTATTACAATAAATGACATAAACGAAATGTTACCACTCACATTATTACGTCAGATAGGTAATTCACATAGTAAGTTCGTCGTATTCATGATTTCCTCTTCAAAATAACATTCCATACTTATTATTTAACACAAAATGACAATAAAAATTTAAGTTGTTCACGAGCAGCTAGTTGAGAATATGTATGAACTTCAAATGACACGACGAACCGTCTCGTTCAGCATATGGATTCAAACCCAGGTCATGCAGACTAAACAAAGACTTCGTGACGGACGGAAACTAACAGTCATTCCTGACTAGACATACAGAGAGTGATATACCTCGATTTTAGACAGTATCAGTTAGCAAATATCAACTTTAAATTACATAAAGTAAACATTGTTAACGGACGCGAATTCCTACCCAGCATCTATTGTCCTTGTTAACGAATTACGAGAGATGTTAAATATTGCTTCTTCACAAGTAACTTACTTGAAATGCCTTGAAGTAAAGCTTTGTGTTGGACAGGGATTCGAACTTAAAACCTAATTGGATTGTCATCGAAGCACAATCAACTGTGACATATCGGATTTTCTCGGCAGTAGCTAGATGTTTTAACTGAAATGACGAGACGAAACATTAATTTTTTCTTTCCCAGGACTCCAACCTGGCACCTATCGCTGTTATATTCTAGAGAAAACGAACGTTAAGAATGGGTTTGTTACACCAGCAGCGGCATGTGAGAATCTGTCTCTCCTTATCAAAACTCAGAACAAGTTTTCTACATGCATGTAATCAATAAACTGCATGTGCATTGTTAGACTGTTATAGATAACATCAGAGAATTCGTATATATCGCTGATGATTAATTTCTCTCTCGTGTTAACTAATGTTTTAACAACACTAAAAGAAACCGTACGAAAATTGTACACTGTATTATAAGAAATAAAATAAAACTACTCACGAGAACCTTACGACGAAAGTCTGTTTCAATAAAACTGAGTATCTGTACACAATCGTGCCTCTATCGGCACGATTTAGTAAAATACTAATTACTTAGATTTCGATTGGGTCTTTGTTTGATTGGTATGCTGTGTCATACTCAAGTGGTATGCAAATGTGGCATTTTATAAATAAAGTTATGTATTCCTAGAAACCCAAAATTTGCTTGTCGGCAGCGGAAAGAGGCGTTACCCGTTGTGCAGCATTGTAAGTTTTTCACCATTGCACCAATAGCCGAAAGTATTGTCTTGCGCTTTCCTTACCGATGTGTTATCTGACTGCTTGTAGCCCTTTCACAGAAGGGATAAAAACCCAACAGTCAGCAAGACTGGAAGCGCAAAACATAACAGACGCTTTCTCTCAGGTTAGCACGTTTCCACAGAGCTAGGGAAGAGGCATGCGTCTAGGTCTCCTCTTACGAGACCAGTAATGGCTAGAACTCGTAAACCGCTATTTAAAGGACGAGATTAGATGCGATTTTCACGTGCCACGACTTTCCTGGGCTCAAAACAGTAAATTTACAATCTTTTGTTACAGCTCAAGCGTTAACAATAACTCACATTATTCAATGGAAATGACAGGAAAAATCAAGTGAACTTTGAGGCTTGATTCCGTGCCCACCAGGAAGTAACTCGTCGATCACAGAGTTGCCAAATATACCTTGCCTTGTTGCCAAATCTCAGTTACATTACCAGCAGGAAGAAGACGAACCGATGTGATCCTACAGCGAGCTGGAAGTGACCATAGCTGGCGTCTCAAAGACGCGGCTGCTACGGCTTGGAATACGTAATCCGTCTGATTCACATGTCTGTAACTGGGTTTAGGGACTGGAGCGTAGCTACTAATAATACTCAGAACTGACTGCAAACTAAGCTTCATAAATCAGTCACTCTCATAGTTGTTTTTATATATCTTTCGTAAGTGTACTCAAAAGAAAGAAAATCATTGACGAACATTTTCGTGCCTCGCCGATAGTCGAGCACAACAAACAAATAAAAAAGAAAAAGACGTGTGTGTGTGTGTGTGTGTGTGTGTGTGTGTGTGTGTGTGTGCGTGTGTGAGAGAGAGAGAGAGAGAGAGAGAGAGAGAGAGAGAGAGAAATAAAAAAATAATGCGAGAGAGAGAGAGTAAAAATTATTGTAGAGAAACTGAATCATGGTATGTAAAGAAATATTTCATTAAAATGACACGTTTCACATCATTACGAAATGTATTCAACAAGTATTAATCTAATCTAATAATATCATATTGCTGACTAGTCATGAAGAGGCACGAATTTAAGAAATTTTCGCCAATATCAGTAACCAAATATATACTTGAAAAAAAAAAGACGACCGTTTTTGTAATAAACCGGGACTCCTTTAAAAACCCTTTCATCCCTGTTAACTAACCAAGAAAGTTGTGTGATATACCTCCATTCAGAAGGAACGAAGTGTTCATGCAGTTAAAGATGAAGGGCGGTAGGTGTGGGGTTCGACTGTCGCTAAGGCACAAAAATTTGCATCCTTATTTTAGATTCAAACATCTAGCAGCTGATAAGAAAAACCGATACGTAACATTTGATTTTACTTAGTTAACAATCCGATTGCGTGCTGGGTTCGTATCTCCGTCACAGAACTTCACATCATGCGCTTCATCTTTAACTGCATGAACACTTCGTTCCTTCTGAATGGAGGACTATCACACATCTTTCTTTGTTAGTTAACAGGGATGAAAGGGTTTTTAAAGGAGTCCCGGTTTATTGCAAAAACTGTCGTCTTTTTTTTTTTTCAAGTATAGATTTGATTACTGATATTGGCGAAAATTTCTTAAATTCGTGCCTCTTCATGACTAGTCAGCAATATGATATTATTAGATTAGATTAATACTTGTTGAATACGACATTTCGTAATGATGTGGAACGTGTCATTTTAATGAAATATTTCTTTACATACCATGATTCAGTTTCTCTACAACAATTTTTACTCTCTCTCTCGCATTATTTTTTATTTCCCCCTACCCCTCCCCCTCCCCCTCCACCTCCCCCTCCCCCTCTCCCTCCCCCTGATTATTCAGAGGAGATATCTTAGTCTGCAGCCGACCAACCTGTAGGAGGGACCTATGTCAGTCTACCATCTGCTCACCGACATATCTACAAGCTTCTAATGGAACAGCAAGACCCTCCATAGGCACTTAGACAGTGTTACCTATAATGCGCCCATACATGCTCTATCTCGCTTAGTGTGATGCCTAAACGACCACACCTTCCAAATCAACAAGAGAAAGGTTTACTATAACACAAAAAGATATTGACAAAACAAAAACTACTTCTTAAAAAACTAAATACCAAACTCTCTCAGTCTTCTGTTAGCTGTTCATCTGGAAATAACCATATGAATTAAGATGACGGGATGTAGAGACTAATCCAATGACGTTTCCCAGTGCATGGAATGAGAATATAATCGACTGCAGCTGGCTGAAGATACTTCTCACAGGCGCCATTGGAGAGTCCAAAGTCCTGTAGTAGTGGCTGCAACTGGGCTCTGATGGAGGGCTAATATTAGGTGGCATATGAGTTGACGCAGAATATTAGCGGAGAACAGCCAATGAGTCCAACTACGCCACTATAAGTAGCCAGTGTGCAGAGTTATACTTGTGGATCTATTTCTGCGCATCTGACTTGGTGGTGGAAGTAGATGTTAAGGATGATGACCTCTGGAGTCGCTTGCCCGCCATCTCTTGGTTGCGATATGACACTCACTGGCGGCCAAAATCCTGGGAGGCGCCGCCTTGGTGGTATGAATGTACGCTGTTCCCTTCCCTGCCAGTCCATCAGGTGTACTGCTGGTATATGACATCCCCCCTCCACAAGAAGAGGATAGAAATGATAGCTAGCCTTAAAATCAGGATCGGTCTCCATGGTGTTGGCAGATCGCCCCAGAATGTGTTGGTCCAGGATTCTCTGGTTCATGCCCATTGGAGTTTACCATAAAGGTGGGTGATGGATAGTAGCCGTTTGCTGTAGAAGCGTTAGGGGCCATTGTAGATAATACTTGGGTGACACCTTCTGGCTGTGCATCAGATGAATCTCGAACAAAAAAAAGATGCTGCGTGTGTTGTGTTGGCAGAAGAGCCAACACCGTGTTACTAGAGGAGGCCGAAATGCACGCGTTTTAGCTCACGCATGCTGGCGTGAGGAGCGAAGAACTATACTGACGTGAGGTCTGGAACATGACAAGGAATTATAATTCAGAAAACGGACGTAAATAGTTTACTACTTAACTTTAATCCATTAATGATTAACGTCGCTCTTGACGGTACATGATTCACAATATTATCAGTTCAGAATACATTCTTGAAGAATATGGCGCCTTGCTGGGTCGTAGCAAATAACGTAGCTGAAGGCTACGCTAACTATCGTCTCGGCAAATGAGAGCGTAGAAGTCGGTGAACCATCGCTAGCAAAGTCGGCTGTACAACTGGGGCGAGTGCTAGGAAGTCTCTCTAGACCTGCCGTGTGGCGGCGCTCGGTCTGCAATCACTGATAGTGGCGACAAGCGGGTCCGATGTATACTAACGGACCGTGACCGATTTAAAGGCTACCACCTAGCAAGTGTGATGTCTGGCGGTGACACCACAGCGCGCACATCAGGATCCAAGGGTGAGTGCCTGGAGTGGACATGAGTTAGATGTTTGCAGATATAGAAACCATATGAGAGTTGGACCTCCATCACTGCCTGTGCCTATAGTCATGTTAATACCCCAGAATCCAATGGTGGCCATGTCAGGAGAACATCAGAACCCAGATGTTATCATAAATGAGAAAAACTATGCCGACGACCCAGTGAAGGAAGCTCTGTTGGCTGTCGTGTGTGTAGAAGAGAGATGTGTGATCGCTTGGTCACCCCAGAGTCGTTCAGCTGGACTGGCCACCTCCTGTGAGGTTGCTCAATAAGACGCCAGGAAGGTGGAGATCGCATTGTCCACTGAGTGGTGACAATGGGGTTTCAACGGTTGATCCTTAAATGTTCAGATGAACCACTCTGCCAGACCATTGTATGTAGGGTCGAATGGCGCCATGTTGATGAGATTAATTCCACAGGAAACAAGGAGGATGTTAACTCGGTGGACGTAAATTGAGGCCTGTAGCCCATGACAATTGTTTTGGGAGGACCTTCAATTGTGAGGGTACATGTCAAGGCTTGGATCGCATGCATATAAGATGTAGAAGCCATCTGGGAGATGTAGCGGAAATTAGATATGGCATTGACCATGATGATCCGTGTGTGGCCCAGGAAAGGGACCACAAAATTCAGATGGAGCTGCGACCATGGGGTCAGTGCCTCCAGACATGGGAAACAGTGACATGCTTGCTTGCTTTGACGGGATGTGCAGGCTACCAATATGGCGGCAATGTCAGCGCCAATCCCTTTCCATTCACATGTTGACATGTAAGCTATTTAATTAGCATGATGCCACAGTGACTGCAGTGACAAAGCTGTAGGACCTGGTGTTGGAGGGAGGACTGTATGACGACCTAATTCTGGCCATTTTCGTTCTGCAGCAGCAGTACACCATTGACAGCAGAGTGTTCATGCCTGTGATGTCAATAACTTTGAACGTCTGGGTTGAGGAACTTCCAATGATGTGATGTCCATGCCCACTGGACCAAAAGGAACAGCTTATGAAGAGTCAGGTCTTCTGCTGAACGCTGGGCCACCAGTTTGGCATTCATAGGAAGTGAGGCTATGACTCTTATTCATCACCAACAACCAAAAGGCAGCATACTTCCACATCGGAGTCAAAAGAAGAGTGCTGCCCCACAAGCAATCTTGTAGGTAAGTCAGTGTTGGCATGGTGAGACATAGAATGGTAGTGGATATTGTAAGAATAACTGACCAGAATCAAAGCTTGTCGTTGGAAGCGGTGAGCTGATTTTGTGGAAATTTTCACATCATATCGAAATAAGAGCAGCAATGGTTTCTGGTCTGTCGATAGCGTAAAATGGCATCTGTACACGTAGTCACGGATTTTTTTAAACAGAAATTATGGCCACAGCCTCCTTTTCGATCTGTTCATAGTCACAATGGACCGATGCCAATGTTTTCGAGATGAAAGCGACCAGCCGTTCCATGCCATCGACGATGTGAGGACAGCTCCTAAACCATATGCATCTGTTTCAACAACCACAGGGAGTGAGGGATCGTAAGCCATCAGACATGAAATATCGACGGAGCGCTCGCAATTCCAAAGGTCAGTTGATTATAGCAGAAGGAGCTCTAGGGCCTGTTGATCACCAATAAGTTCCCCAACGCCTCAGCTATAAATATGCGTCCTGGAGATCAATTTTCGTAAAGATTTTGCCCAGAGTAAGAATCTCATTCAACTTTGAGATAGGGTAAGAATCAACAATAGACTGTGTGTTAATGGTGTTCTTGAAGTCGCCACATATGTGCAGGAAGCCGTCTGGTTAGTCGACCACCATGATGGCTGTTGCCCACTGATTGTTGAAAACAGCCATCGAGGTGCCAGCATACTACAAACACTGAACCTCCATACTTAACGTACCTCGCAGGGTGAATGGGACATTGAAAAGTGGGGTGTGGTCGTCGGTAGGATGGTGATTTGGGTTTTCAAATCCCACTATGCCTGCAGTTGAGTGTTGAAAAACTGACCAGTACTTCGAGTGAAGAGCATGGAAGTAAGAATTGTCCCAGTTGGGCAGGAAGCTATTGGTAGCACTGTGCTCTTCTAGCCCCAAAGCGTCAAAGAGATCAGGTAAGTCCGTCGCCCCTGGTGTATCAGCTAGGCACGTACTGCATGTTTTGGCACCATTCAGAACAAGGGCTTTGAGCTGTCTCTTGACCACCACCGCATCAATGATGTAACTTCGAAGGAGCTGGTTGAATGTCTGGAGTGGAGCAGAGCCCAAATGTCAGCAGTTGACGACGATTGGCAATGTAGAATCTGCATCCACGCGGATGCCGACCATTGATGTACACCTGCAGGGCCACTTATCGACCCCAAATGAGGAGTACCAGTGAATGTCGAGGACCTTTGGGTCTACCACATCAGGTTTCTCTACTGGCAAGGGGTAGACTTGAGCATAACCCACTTGGATCTTGGTTACAGCTCAGACCATTTGATCTGAAGAAGGCAGGAGATCGTTGGGCCAACATAGGTGACGAAATGCTCGAAGATGGGCATCACAGGAGATAAAATACGGCAGAAAATACTGCTTGAGATGGGCCATGTAGTTTGCTCGAGGTTCCACTCCCCTGCCAAAGGCCCGAAATAGGGAAGGGGTTGTGTGGAGGTCTTCAGCCATGGAGTCCATTCGAGAAGATTGTTGCGATCCATCAGCAGATGCTGCGGTAATATTAGCCATTGTGTTTACCATCCCCTGAATGACATGCTGCATGTACTGCAGGAAGAGCAACATCTGCTGCATCACATTAAGGGGTTCAGGGACCAGGTGTTCCACCATAAGAGAGCAAGAATATTTTATCTGTCTGTTGACCTGGAGGTCGTAAAGAACAAAACAATGCAGATGTGACCACCTGGGTCCAAATAAAACTTTGTTCCCACTACTGTATCTCACATAGTAAGGTGTCTAAAAGACCAAATTTTCCAAACTAACAAGAAAACGGTTTATTATAACGCAACAAAACATTGACAAAACAAAAACTACTTCTTACAAAACTAAATACCAAACAATCTCAGTCCAACAGGCATTCAACTGGGAACTGCAAAATGAATTTAGATGATAGGATGTGGAGACTAACAGAGTTTCCCTCCGGAAGGGAGAAGAGTGTACTCGGCGGCACCTAGCCGAAGATACGTTTCAGAGATGACGTTGGAGACTTCCAAGGTCCTGCAGCAGTAGCTCCACCCATATTTTGATCGAAGGGATAGGATTAGCCGGCAGATGAGTTTGCCCAGAGCCTCTGTCGAGAACTGCCAATGATTGAAGCTGTGTCGCTATAAATAGCTGGTGCCAAAAGTGTACATGTGGATATTTTCCCACGCAGAGGGAAGTAGATACCCAGTGAGGAAGACCTTTGGGGCCATTTGTCCTGCCCTCAATTGGTTGCAATATGACACTCGCCAAAAGTCCTGGGAGGCAACGGACTGCATGCTGTTGTCAGCACCTTCCTGGTGGGATGTATGCTGTTTTCGCTCTGCTTCCATGGGTAGCCTGAAACGTCCTCACCACATTTGTGTATTGTTGAACTATAAAAGTTTTATTCTTTAATACTGTTTTACTAATGCTCACTGGGTGTCAGACAAGCATCCTCTCGCTAACCCGCTATTTACCCGTATCCTAGGATGGTAGTCCTCATTATCCTTACATCAGGTGACCCTCAGTCACCACCCATGGTTGAAAGCTGACACCTGGGCGTACATATGGCTTCATAAGTGTATGTCGAACCATCATCGTAACTTCAGCAAGAGTTTGCAGTCCAGCGCTATGGATTGTTGTTCACTCTTTTCTTTTGGCACTTAGTTTTCTGTATTACGGCAGCGATTAGTTAACAGAATAACATAGGAATTTAAAACTGACGCTTGCGGAGGTGCACAAATCTGCGGATCTCTTTCAGGTCAGTGGTAACCGAAGGGAGTGTTATTTGCAATCAGTACCAGTACTGTAACTCAGCTGGGGGTTAGTTTACATCTATGAAGGCAATCTCAGATACGTGTAGCACATCCAGAAGGTTTGGCCATAAAGCATATCACTGCTCTGAATCACGATGGGCGATCATACGTCGTTATGATTAGTCTAATTGTTTCCCTGACTTTTCGTTTACTGTAGTTGTCCCTTCTACTTTTTGTATTGGCAGATGGAGATTGCACAAGCGCCGAAAAAAGGAACAGCAACGGCGTATGAGGTGAGTGAAGCTTTTAGCCGACAAGAAGCCGAGTTGCAGGAAAGCACTGCCATACTGCAAAGGGAAGTAGGCACTCTACAAGCCCTTAAAAAGCGTGCGCAGGCCGAGTCGGTGGAGGCAAACCTTTTGTTAATGTGCCTATTTCTTCTATCGATTTTTTTACAGCTAATCTGGTAAATCCTTTCTTGGGTTATTCGCTAGAGGATGTGAGAGTGTTAATTAGTGAGCTGACAGTTGCTATTAAATTAGGTATTTTGTCAGGTGAGACGTGCTTACATATGAGCAAGCTCCCATTTGTTGGTGAGGTGAAAACGTACATCATGAATTATGAGCGATTAAATAAAGCACATACATTTGAACAGCTTACAAAGGTTCTTTTTTAACTTTACCACAAGCAGAACATTGCGACGTTTCTTTAGAGAACAGCTTAAATGTCGATTGAAGCATTTTTGTACAGAATTAGGAAAGCCGAAGCTCAAACCTAAGAGTTAGTGCAAAAAGTGTAAATAGACAATTATTCTGCAGGAGGCAGGGAACTGGGCCCTTGATGTATTTTAAGCGGACTTCCCGTGGATATGTTGAGAAGGCTAACAATGGAAAACCTGAGGGACTTAGCTGCCACTATTTGGTTGCTATGCAGCTTCAAGAAGTCGACCTTGTAATCCGCGGACAAGTTAAATGAAATGTATTTCTCTCTGAGGTGAAATGCTGTATGTGTGGTCACACGGGCCACATTAGGAAACAATGCCGTCACCCTAAGTGTTACGAATGCAGAAAGTGGGGTATCTGCCATGTGATTGTCGGAATAAGAAGCAGAATGGACAGCGGCGGACTGGTATCCCGCCCCAGTGCGTTTGAAGACACGGACAGCCAATGGCGGCACTGCTGCAATTGGTGGTGCTGCTGCGGTCTCCAATGTAATCTTCATCATAAGCCACGCCTGTCTGTGGCCAGTCTATCAGGGCTTCCGAGCGCCTTTTAAAGCCAGAAGCTCAGTCTGTTGGATGTAATTTCTCTACATTGCCATACTGATATCGCCACATATCGTTGTCTTGTTTCCGAATTCGCTACGTCTTACTGTCCAAGCCTGGTTTGCCCTTTGGACTTGTTATTCTGCCATTCTGTCTCGGCTGTCTGTCGTTTTGTTGTGTTGTCCATGTATTGTTCTCTGGCGACTTGCTGTCGACACTCTGGGCCACTCGGCATGCCACTGTTGGTGCTGAAGTCGTTGCCAGACTCGTCCGATTCTGGTCACTAGAGTTAGGACAAGCATTCATTCAGTGCCAATGGGAATTCCTCAAGCGGCAGATGGCATGCCCAGAAAAATGGAGTACTGAAAAACGTATACAGAAACATAATGCTGCTTGTTAGACATAGTAAATGATTTTCGGTAGACACAGGGACTCTTGTAGCTAGTCTTGACTTTCTAGGCAGGAAGAGACAGAAGTGTACCCAATATACTTTACTCTGGGCAGGGGTCAATCACGTGGCATCACTGGGGTCAGTGCTGTTCAGTTTCATTGCTGGAGTAATACATTTACAGGAGCAAGTGGAACTGTTGCCATTAGTTGGTGAGGATACACCGCGATCCTATGACCTGACTTCTGGATTAACGTCACGCAAAAATTAATCTTTTGCAGCACGCTATCCAGTTCAGTGGGATATTTTTTCAGCTAAACGACCGCAACAAGTGTAACCCCACCACAAGCTTCATCAGTAATGAAGGTAATACCAGGTGCGTGCTCTAAAGCTCAGTTGCCATGATTAAGTGCCAATAGTTTGTGGTGTTAGCGCCATTGTAACGTAATGTCTGATTCGATACGTTGCTTTGTTTTGTGCATATGAGTAAAGTATGTGTAGGAGAATCGGACGCGGATTATATGGTTCTGGTAACTGCGGAGAACTTTGTCTCAGATGAGGTGACTTTTCCAGAGGATTTACTGATTGCTAGGTTGGATATCCTGGATGAGGATGATCTGGATATGTCGAGTAGAGACGATTTCCACAAGCAAGCCATCAATGCACCTGCATTACATGAAAATTTGAAGCATTTAGAGGGAAGAGACAAGACATTAATGGTAGCTTTGTTGCTATGAGTCACAAATCTGTTTAATCCTGATAGAGTATTATCAGCAACATGAGTACTGCAACACAGAATACCAACTTTTAATAACACTCCATTCTACACGATGCTGTACAGAATTCCTAAGCACCTACAAACAATAATGGCAGAATTTATCGATCAGCAGTTGGCTGATGGCATTATTGTGCAAAGTTATAGTCCGTAGGAAGCAGTAATGGTAAGTGTTCTAAAAATTCATCAGATGGTATAGAAAAGGTTCGATTTTGTTGAGACTACAGATACCTGAACGCTACAACTATTACTGATGCATATCATATAACGAAAACTGTGGCCAATTTGGATCATTATAAATATTATCTACAATGGATTTAAAAGTGGTTGTCATCAGTTAATAGTAGTTCTGGAAGACTAACTAAAGACCACATTTATTGTTGCATTGGGTCACTATCAAAATCATCAGATGCCACTTGGTCTCAAAAATGCACCTGCTACTTTCCAAAGGCTATTAGAGGGACTGCTCACAGGACTGACACTGAAACAGTCAATTATTTATTCTGATGATACAACTGTATTTTCTCAAGACATGGAGGAGCACGTACAATGACGGGAGGTGGTGTTCAGAATGTGTAACACTGAGTGTTGATAAAAATGTGAAAACCGATCCACATTTGATTTCTGCAGTGTGTGATCTCTTAACACCATACACTGCAAAGCAGCTTAATTCATTCCTAGTACTCCGTAATTATTACAGAAAATTTGTTAAGGGGTTTGTCGAAATTGCTGAGCCGTTAATTCATTTGACAGGGAAAGATGCGAAATTTTAATGGTCTGCAGACTGTCAGACTGTGCTTCAGAATTTAAAGCAAGAATTGATGTTGAGACCAATACTGGAGCTTCCAAATTTTTGAAAGAGTTTATTTTATCTTGTGATGCAAGCAGTCTGTTGACTAGATGTATTCTCAGTCAAAATAAGGAAGGCAAGTCACACTCAATCGCATAGACGTTGAAGCAGTTAAGTCAAGCGTATAGGAATGATTCGAGAACAGAGAAAGAGGTGTTGGCTCTCCCCTATTCTGTTACGTATTTTCATTGTTACCTGTATGGGAGAAAACTTAAAGTTGTGACATATCATGTCGCATTGAAGTGGTTGCTGGGATTAAAGGCTCCTTAAAGCAGGCTAACGAGATGAGATCTGCAGTTAAGTGAATTAGATTATTCAGTAGTACCTAGACCAGGAAAAAGACATGGCAATGCCAATGGCTTGAGTACAAAAGTTTGAGTGTAGCAAGCACTGGATAAGAGCACTGCTGAGTGGCAACAAACAAAGTCTACTGATGCTGGCTGCCGAGTGTTTAGAACACAGGCACAACTTACAACACCCGAGGACTTGTAGTGTAGACCAACAAAAGACGGACCACACGTCAGCGGCTTTCAAGGATGCAAGAACATGGCCATTTTTAGTGGATCACAGAGGTAAGACAATAACTGATCGATGGGTAGCAAGAAGTTTTAGTGGAGAACAAGGAGACAAAATATTGAGCAGTATGTTAAAAAGTGTATACAATATCTTAGCCATCAATGGGTGCCACTTCAAAGGTCGCCTGAAGCATCGAAACCCATTTCAAATGCCGGATTGGACACACTATCGCTGTTCAACTGAACACAGGTAGGTACTGATTACATATTGGACACGACAGATAATTTTTGACGTTTTGTCACACTCCTCGATAAATAATCGAATATAGTGGCTAGTGGCTCAGCCCGTGATGAATATTTGGCGCCTTAAGTTTGGAATTCCTGACACAGTATTCACAGATCAGGGCACCACTTCTATATTTGGTCTGATGAAACAGTTATTCCATTTTCTACCAATTCGGAAGCTTGGAACTAGCCTTTTTCACCCTCAGTCAAATGGAAGAACAGAAACCGTTCATCATGCAATTGTCAGAATGCTGAGATATTGCTAAACATCCGTCACAAAAATTTGGACGTACAGCTTCCATACATAGCGTCAGCGTAAAACTAAAGTATACAGCAGTGTTGGTCTCTCACCATATGAGGTAGTATATGGTAGAAAGATGTCTCCACCTTTTGAGTTAGTTAAGCATAAGCAAGGGAAAAATGGTGACTTAGTAAAGATGTTACTAAAAAATTATGGGATGAGTGGCAGAAGGTATAAAAAGCAATTAAGAAGCGGTCGAGCGACAGGGACAGACGCAACATCGTATTGGTAAGTTACTTCAGTATAAAGTCAAGCAATGAATTTTGCTGGTGAAAACATACAGACCTTACGGTAAAAGAAATAAATTTCTGACCCTATTCCAATGGCCTTAATCAGGCCATAGAGGTGACACCAGCTGCCAAAGTTAAGTTGCAGTTGTCAACAAAACTCCGATTGTGCATGTGGCACGAGTTAAGCTGTTAAAGGGGCTGGGGACGCATTTCTGCAAGTACTAGTATCATCGCCAATACGGGATGTTGAATCTGAGCAGAAGCTGACGACTAAGGAAACATGAAGTACCTTACGTGCTTACATCGTCTGGTAAACAACGATATGACATAATTTCTTAAACGTTTTTGGCTTAGTATATGAGGTAGTTTTTTAACTGTTTTGATGTATTCTAGTATGTTATCAGTTTGCTTTTGTTGTTATTATATGTTAATCTTTTAAGGGCTTTTCGATAATGTGTCTATAGTTGTAAGTGAACAGGATATGGAATACTGTCAAACCGTATGAATGCATTAATTACTTATTTATGCCCATTTTTTGAAAGAGGGAGAAAATTATGCAAATTTCTTTCTCGCAGGTGGCATACTCCTAGAGCATCCACGCTGAGTATTGTAATTATGGTGATGTTACACCTCTTCAGGACAGAAGTAGTGGATGCTCTGTGAAATCAGATGCTCGAATTAGGAGTGATATTTTGAAAACAGACAGACATCTTACTAATCACCTGTGGACATTAAGGTTGACCTATACCATGTGGTGAGAAATGATACACGAAGATTGCAGGAACCATTTGCGAACTTGCGAAAGTAAGAACAGAAAGGGGGAGTGTTAACAAAAGTGCAAGGAGAATCTCAAGTGTTACGACTTTTGAACGAGAAGATGAGAGGGCAGTTACGTCACGTAGTCGACTTGACATGCTGATAAAGGTAGAAAGGAGATATTTATCCGTAAAACCCCACAGCTGTGTAAAATCGATGTTTGAAGGATAACGAATCTACAAACCATAGACAGTCGCTGATTAAATAATATGTCCATAAAATGTTGAAATATGGTAGAAATCTTATGGGACTGAACTGCTAAGGTCATCATTCCCCAAGCTTACACACTACTTAACCTAAATTATCCTAAGAACAAACACACACACACACACACACACACACACACACACAGACACACACACACACACACACACACACACACCCAAATGCCCGAGGGAGGACTCGAACCGCCGCCGGGACCAGCCGCACAGTCCATGACTGCAGCGCCTGAGACCGCTCGGCTAATCCCGCGCGGCTACTATCATGTAACAAACGGTTATGACTAGCAGATCCACAAAAGACGTAAATGATGTTCTACCTGGTAAAAGCTACACGAAATTTGCTGTAAACAATATTATGTATTAACAGATCCAGTACATACCTGTCCGTATTTTCTAAACTAGTACATGGTGTGTTGTGGAACGTTATTCCTTTATTCGTCATAAAAGTGCAAATGTGGAGTTACACTGGAATGATTTAAACACGACGGAATGGAACAGTAGGCACACTTGACAAGGGCAACATGTGGACATGCTACATTGTCCTCAGTACATTCGCACTGCAATATTCCGCCGGCTGTGGTGGTCTCGCAGTTCTAGGCGCGGAGTTCGGAACCGTGAGACTGCTGCGGTCGCAGGTTCGAATCCTGCCTCGGGCTTGGATGTGTGTGATGTCCTTAGGTTAGTTAGGTTTAAGTAGTTCTAAGTTCTAGGGGACTGATGACTACAGCAGTTGAGTCCCATAGTGCTCAGAGCCATTTGAACCATTTTGCAATATTCCAATATCAAAAGCCACAGTGACCAATCAATCAAATGTTGTGACGGGAACATCAACATCGTACCCGCAACTTTTCCACGCATATGTTAACGTACATCTATACCTTGGTGCAGAAAACTGGATCTACAAAACAGAGTGAAGGTGAATGATGAAATAACGGTCATGTATGTGACTTGTAGCGTGTCAATCTGCAAGCGTACAAAATCAACGCGATGTCTGCAGTAAATTTTTTACTGTCTAAGGAAATATACATCCAGAGGTTGGCAGTATTTGGTTATCTTTGGTGACAGAATGTGTAACATAATATTCTTGTTGGAAAAAGAAGTCTTCTATCAGACTCTAGTCTTTGTGTCCTGAAAATGAATCACAAGGTAATAGACCACTCTCAACCAATATGTTCACAAAGAACCGAATTGAAAAAGCCTTTCGTGTGGTCTTTGGTCATTTTCCCATCTTACTCGCTTCAGTATGGACGTTCCGTGGGCACACTGATGCTAGTTTCTTTGGAACCTGCGGACCACAAGTCCCCTGTGTTTCCTGCAAACAAATGTAAAGCTTGTTCGCTGATCTACTCTCCGTCGACACAGCCACATCTATGGTTTAACTGTGTGTGGTATTATGAACAGATTGTATCACACCTGCCGTTGATTTGTCACGTCTGTATGACAGTGTTGAAGAAGACGATAGTTCATAAAAGAAATTAGTTCTGGTCACTATTTCACACGTGTGCCTTAACAACATTTTGGCTGTAACGAACTTTTTTTACAACTGCAACAAATGTTTCTGCTCCCGTTCTAATAATATGATGTTCCTTAATCTTTCTTCGCGAAATGACTGTAGTGATATGCCTGGACGAAATGTTACATTCTTCTATGAGCCATTGACGATATGCAAAGAAGTTTTAAAATTGTCCAGAGCAATTGCTCTAGCAGCTTCCAAGGTCCACGGTCGAATGTGCCAGTGGTGGACTACTGATCCATAGTATCTGGCTTTGTCCGCCTGCACTCAAATGGATCCTTTTACAGCCTTCAGATTTGATGTTTTGATTCCCTTCAAGTGGGTCTTCTCTTTTGGCCGTCACATAATCTAAAATTATCTTTCAGTTGGTATTCGAACGAATGCAGCTATAACGGTTCATTAAAATAATCCTCATAAATATTGTACAATGTTCGGTCATAATGCATTTTGGCACAAGGTTCGTGATATTTTTGTGGATCGTGGTGAACGTCCACTTTAACTTCCAGAACTGTTGGAGTTCATATACCCATGTACAGTTTCTTCTCCGCCATCAGACTCACAATCAGTATGTCCAATATTCGACATCAATACATTGTAGCACAGGGGTCGTGATATTTTTGCGGGTGGAGATGAGTGTTCACTTTGACTTGCACTTCCTTGATTTGCTGATCAGGACGTTCCAGAGCATTTGGAAGTCTGAATCATGTGCAGTTCCTTTTCCGTCGTCAGATTTGCGACAAATATTCCTACCCAGTGTGTCAATGTGTATTTCTGCTAAATCCCCACTGTATTCTTTGCATTCTGATGTCACATAACATGTGTGCAAACGGCTAATTCTCCACTCCAATTACATCCGCATTATCTGGCATGTAAGTTCTACGTATCTTTCCGCACAGCAGGTTTACAACGCCCACAGGATTAACTGGCTTCAGCCTGCTCATATTTGGCGTAAGTACGTGCACTTCCCTACTGCACACTACAATGGTCACGCCCGTATTGTCTATAGAAGCCGGCCGGTGTGGCCGCGCGGTTCTAGGAGCTTCAGTCTGGAACCGCGCGACCGCTACGGTCGCAGGTTCGAATCCTGTCTCGGGCATGGATGTGTGTGATGTCCTTAGGTTAGTTAGGTTTAAGTAGTTCTAAGTTCTAAGGGACTGATAACCTCAGAAGTTAAGTCTCATTGTGTTCAGAGCCATTTGAACCATTTTTTTGTCTATAGAACTACGGCGCAGAGGGACTGGTACCCTGACCTTCAGATGCCGCCAGCTGCCGCACACGTAGTTTTACAGGTGAATGACGTTGATAACTATTCGAACAGGCACAACAATATTGTTATAGTCGGTTTTAGTTGTCCGAACTGTGGTATTCCCTTGTTGGATGTCAGCAGAAGAGGTGTGACGCTGCCAGAGAGAGGTGTGACGCTGCCAGAGAGAGAGTAGGCTAAGGTAGTGCAGAGTACATTTGTTTCTGAGTAAGACGCAAGCAGTCGAATATCAGAGGGAACTGATATCACAACACCTTTGTTTTCAGGAAGTCTTCGTTGTATTGCTTGGAAAAGACACGAGATGTGTTGCCAACCCAGAACAGAACATTTTAAATGATACTCTCAAACCAGACTTCCTAGGTTCATAAACAAATTCATAGCATATGAAAACGGACAGATAACAGCGGAATGTTTCAGCATGTACAGCAATACGGAGAAAACCAATGACATGGCTTGGGTCACAGTTTCTAACCCTACCATTCCGAACTGGTGGTATACTATACACCAGTTAATTGGATAACCATTGGTAAGCAAATATTACTTAAGTAAGAATAACATCAATAGACTACTTGATGAGTGTGTTTTTCGAAAAAAAATATTGAAATAGTGTATAAGTAATGGTTTACAGGAAATATGTTCTGCAGGAAGAGGAGTTCGGTGGATTGAACGGAGAATATAATGTTTTAGCATTTAGAGCATTGGTGGTGATCCACGTAGGTCATGATAGACTACAATGCGGAAGAAACCAAGAGCGTTGTATATAATTTTGAATTGTTGTGTTTGTCAAGACTTTACCGGTGATAATCCGAGTAAAATACAACATAGATTTTTTGAGAGAGAGAGAGAGAGAGAGAGAGAGAGAGACAGAGAGAGAGAGAGAGAGAGAGAGAGAGAGAGAGAGAGAGAGAGAGAGGGGAATGTTGCACCGCGAAATGATATATTTGGTGGAGGCAAGAAAAAATTCAGACACCTTCTCTGTCAACGCATGAAGCTGAGGTAAGATGGTCAAACCTTAACAGCCGAGTGGAATTTCAACATCGTAAGCCTGCTATATTGAAATGACCCGGTGACCTCACTCTGTAGCCACGCTAGGGCAATCCAAGTGCAAACTATCGATGCAGCAAAAGGACGGAGCAGCTTCCACTTGGAGAGCCTGATTTGCCCATAGCCAGGCCGCAACGATACAGTGAGTTGGGGCAAGGATTCCAGCACGGTAGCATAACAATCACAGTTCATTCATCTGTACATGTTGCCCATTAATCAGTGGAGATATCTTAGTTTTCAACCTACAGGCCTGCAGGAGGGACCGGTCTGCTATCCACTCATCCAACTGTCTATAAGCCTCTACAGAAGAGCAAGACATTCCCTAGGGTCTTAGATTTTGTTAAATGCGGTGTCGCCTTCGTTGTTGAATCTGTTTCGAAAGGCATAGGTGAATTCTACACTCCTGGAAATAGAAGAAAGAACACATTGACACCGGTGTGTCAGACCCACCATACTTGCTCCGGACACTGCGAGAGGGCTCTACAAGCAATGATCACACGCACGGCACAGCGGACACACCAGGAACCGCGGTGTTGGCCGTCGAATGGCGCTAGCTGCGCAGCATTTGTGCACCGCCGCCGTCAGTGTCAGCCAGTTTGCCGTGGCATACGGAGCTCCATCGCAGTCTTTAACACTGGTAGCATGCCGCGACAGCGTGGACGTGAACCGTATGTGCAGTTGACGGACTTTGAGGAACGGCGTATAGTGGGCATGCGGGAGGCCGGGTGGACGTACCGCCGAATTGCTCAACACGTGGGGCGTGAGGTCTCCACAGTACATCGATGTTGTCGCCAGTGGTCGGCGGAAGGTGCACGTGTCCGTCGACCTGGGACCGGACCGCAGCGACGCACGGATGCACGCCAAGACCGTAGGATCCTACGCAGTGCTGTAGGGGACCGCACCGCCACTTCCCAGAAAATTAGGGACACAGTTGCTCCTGGGGTATCGGCGAGGACCATTCGCAACCGTCTCCATGAAGCTGGGCTACGGTCCCGCACACCGTTAGGCCGTCTTCCGCTCACGCCCCAACATCGTGCAGCCCGCCTCCTGTGGTGTCGCAACAGGCGTGAATGGAGGGACGAATGGAGACGTGTCGTCTTCAGCGATGAGAGTCGCTTCTGCCTTGGTGCCAATGATGGTCGTATGCGTGTTTGGCGCCGTGCAGGTGAGCGCCACAATCAGGACTGCATACGACCGAGGCACACAGGGCCAACACCCGGCATCATGGTGTGGGGAGCGATCTCCTACACTGGCCGTACACCTCTGGTGATCGTCGAGGGGACACTGAATAGTGCATGGTACATCCAAACCGTCATCGAACCCATCGTTTTACCATTCCTAGACCGGCAAGGGAACTTGCTGTTCCAACAGGACAATGCACGTCTGCATGTATCCCGTGCCACCCAACGTGCTCTAGAAGGTGTAAGTCAACTACCCTGGCCAGCAAGATCTCCGGATCTGTCCCCCATTGAGTATGTTTGGGACTGGATGAAGCGTAGTCTCACGCGGTCTGCACGTCCAACACGAACGCTGGTCCAACTGAGGCGCCAGGTGGAAATGGCATGGCAAGCCGTTCCACAGGACTACATCCAGCATCTCTACGATCGTCTCCATGGGAGAATAGCAGCCTGCATTGCTGCGAAAGGTGGATATACACTGTACTAGTGCCGACATTGTGCATGCTCTGTTGCCTGTGTCTATGTGCCTGTGGTTCTGTCAGTGTGATCATGTGATGTATCTGACCCCAGGGATGTGTCAAAGTTTCCCCTTCCTGGGACAATGAATTCACGGTGTTCTTATTTCAATTTCCAGGAGTGTATTAAATGCAACTTGTGCCTTTGCATCTCTTCAGCGGCTGTTTTCCTTACTTGTATTTGCTGTTGCGTCGGTAACAGATACGGCACATCAGGGAATATTATCACTTTGAAATGATTTCTCTGTAGTGTGTTCACTGAACGAATGCTGTGGCTCCACTCGAATGAGTTAATGAAATCTCATGAATGAGATTATGTAAAGCGATGTCAGTGTTAGAATTTAGAGGGTCTAGAACAAAAATCTGTAAATGTAGAATTTAGAGGGTCTAGAACAAAAATCTGTAAATGTATCGTGAACTGACACCGATTTTATGAACAAATAGTGTTCTTTGTACACATGTTATGCCAAAGGATTTAAATGTGTGAAAACAAGCTTCCATGTTTCAGTACCAATAACAGAGGGGTTTATGCTTACACTAAACGCAGCGGTACTCAGTTTCTCGACTTGTTACTTTATATAGCAGTTTTCTAAAAACCTTTTCATCTGTCATCAAGCTTAATAAATTACAAGTTCAAGTCTGATATTATGGTTGTTCTGTGTCAGCAAAATTTCTTTTACGCCACGTTCTGCGCCAAATAATATGAATATTGCTCTTTATTGCAATTAATCGACAATCTGCTCTCTGTAAGCGAAAAGACTGACGTTACCCGTTATGCTGTTTACAAAATCATTTACATTTAATATCCAGGCGGAATGTTTTGTGAATCAGCTTTCATGTTCAGTGGCAGATAACAGATTGTAAACGCCGGCTGACAAAATATTTTGTTACCTAGATGACATGGTCGGCCGTCTATGTAACTTTGTGCATGTACAGACCATCGGCGGTTATGCAGATGATAAGAGTTGCAATTCTCAGTGAGAGGTATAACGGCGACAAAAGCACGCTAGTGTTGTTCGTATTTAGTGTTGTTAGCAGGTCTGGTGGGGTATATAAGGGCGTCCACGGCGTCAGATGAGTGTTCACTGTGAAGACCACGGAGATGTCGCGAACTTGTGCGAGACAGGGTTATCAGCACCTGACAGAATTTGAAGGGGGCATCACTGTGGGTCTCCATTTGGCTGGTTGGCACGATTTTGAACTGCATCGGCACATGAAGGCAGGTATACTCTTCGCCAAGGTTCTCGCCTACCACCTACGGCCACCACAAAGGAAGATAGCCATATTGTGCACAAAGCACGCCTTAGCTACTTCACATCTGCACCTGCAATCCGAGAAGAAGTAACGGATTCCCTGCACATTTCTGTCTCATACCACACCATCGCTCAGCAATAGCCGGACTAGGAGATTAGGCTGCCGTTAACACAACACTAACGCCTGTTTTTGGAGCGGTGGAATTCTCCTGAAGGGTGTTCCTCTGTGCTCAGCTATGAATCGTACCCCGAAAGACCGTCGTCATTTAGTATGTCGTATGCTGGCAGCCTACGGAGTGGTCCCATCTTTCCAATATTTTGGGCAGCCACAGCAATGTTATTCCTGGCGTCAAGATGTGGGGAGCCCTACAGGGTATGCCTGATGTGACTGTGGTATCTCTGACGGCAAAACATTACCTCGCCGACATCTTGCGTCCTCACGTGTTACCTCTCATGCGACAGTATCGTGGTGCAATTTTTTAACAGAAAGATGCTCCTCTTCATATTGCACATCTCGCTATGATATGTTTGCGTGATGTTGAGGAACTCCAGTGGCAGCAATGTCCCCAGGTCAGTACGCGATAGAACGTCACTACATTACAGTTCTTGTATCCGGTATATCGGGGACCAGTTACAAGAGTTGCTTGCGTCAGGAGAAGATACAACGGCTTTCTAACACTCTTCCCAACCGAATCTGTGTATAAATCCAGGCTACAGGGGGTGCAACGCCATTCTGATAAATTGGCTTACATTGCCAAGGTCCTTGTACATTTGAATCGAATTTGCGATCACTGAAATAATATGACATACCTTGTAAACCTTCTAGGTGGTTGACTTTCCCTGCCAGGCAGTGCATTAAGAAAGCCAATGGCATTGCCGCAGTGGTAACACAGGTCCCCGTCAGATGACAGAAGTTAAGCGCTGTCGGGCTGACTAACACATGGACAGGTTGCCGTCCGGGTCTGCCGAGTGCTGTTGGCAAGTGGGCTGCACTCAGCCCTTGTGAGGCCAGCTGAGCAGCTGCCTGATTGAGAAGTAGCGACACCGGTCACGAAAACTGACAACGGCTGGGAGAGCAGTGTGCTGACTACGTGACTCTCCGTATCCGCATCTGGTGACGCCTAAGGGTTGAGGATGATACGGCGGCCGGTCAGTACCGTTGGGTCTTCGAGGCCTGTTCGGACGGTGTTTTTTGTATTAAGAAAAGCGCCTGTTACGTTACAGAACGCTGTAGCACTCCCGGCTTCACAGAACCACAGTCAAATTCTAATCTGTACCCCATTTACTGAGACTGAACATTTTTAGATACGTAAAGGAAACATTGGTGAGCTATAAATGCTACAACTTACTTAATAGTATAACATAGTCAATATAATCAAATGTTTTTGTTATCTAGACACCTGATGTGATCATACTACATTGTAGTTCTTTATGTACCCACACAGGCAAGAATAATTGCATTTTATGTTAATTCCCCATTCCTGAAGGCAAACTGCGAGTCTGACAGCAAGTTGTGTGTACTGAAGTGTGAAATTATTCTTTTGTACGTAACCATCTTAAAAATCTTATAAACGCTAATAGTAAGAAATTTGTCTGTAATAATCTACATTATCTTCCTCCCTTCTAGGAGAGTGGTTTTCTTGACGGGCATTTTAATGTGCCTGGTAACTGACTACACCACAAAATCATATTGCACAGGTGCTTCAGGGCAGCTGTGATGTATGGTGGCCAACTCTTCATAAGCCTACTTTATATGTCATTATAGCCATGTGAGGCTTTACTGTGTACTGGTATAATAACAGATTCAGTTTTCATCTGCCTTGTTTCTCGTCACTTTACAAAACCTAACTGTGTCAGGACATCACCTTTTAAAAGAGCTCTGCATATTAGTAAGTACCGATAAAAGTGTCATTTAAGCTGTAAACAGCTGTCCAGAAGTGGTTATTAAATATTTTGGTGGAGAATGGCTAAAATGTTGTTTCACAACAGACAATATAGATACACAGCTTTGCTTGTGAAATTCTCATTTAATTATAGGCATCGATGGTTTTATGCAGTGGAATGTCAATATTCAGTACTTTCCAGTACTGTCTGTAGTGGATTTCTGTAGGTGGGTAGTGCTGTCTTTCACTTGACACAGCTCTCGTGGCTTCTGACATATTCCAATGCCATTCGCTATTAAAACTCGTTGTTTAGCAATAATACACTTTTTATATTCATTATAGAACAATAGCTGTCAAAGAGTGTAGTGAAGGTCTGTAGAGCCTAGTCATGTAGGTTGTCTGTTCACTTCAACTCATGGGCTCTAAATAATTTTTCTCACTGTCTCAATTATAAAAATTATAAAAAAATGTGAAGATATTAGTTGCGACTGTGTTACTGTTTCACTGTACTCTAGTTGAAAAGTGCACTGTTTTCAACAGGTTGTAGGTGTCAAGTGGAGCCATTAAAATTATTTTCCCTTTCAAATCTGTAAAGTAATTTATATTAAGATCTGCGCACAAAATGAACTTTTTATTGTCTGCAGACAATTTCACTGTCCTTTGATCTGTATCATCCATAGAGTCCTAGTTGTTTTCCCTTGAAACTTCAAACATTTCTCCAATTTGTTCCTCATAATGTGTTAATACTTCTGAATGAAACACCAAATTTTGCAAAAATTGCCCCCTCCCCATTTGCAAGGAACTCTTTGCATAGAATTAAGATGAGATACGCCCGTTCCATAGGATACAACTTTAGTATTTCTTTTCTAAGTATAGAAGCTCAGATGCACAGAGTATGTCAAACCCATGGTCTATCAACAGTCCGTCAACTTTTTCTCTAATCAGGCTGACTATGCCTGCTGATCTGCAGTGCCTGTTAGCTTGACGAGTTCCTGCCAAACTAACACGCAGAAGCACACAGAGCTACACCCTTACAAAGGTCTTGTCCTTCTCCTTGTTATAAAGGTGAATTTGGCGTTGAGTGAACCCAGAAATACCTCACATTACTATATATATATATATAGTGACAACCATCGTTTCCTTCGTGTGGTCAGGCGTAGACCGTATGTAGTGTAACCTGACCCATTTATACTCTCAACTCGCATTGAATATGTAATTTGTTAGCAGTCATCACTGGTGCTTCAAGTTCCATATTAAACAGAAGTATACTGCTTTCTAAAATCATGATGATGGAACAACCGCACAGAGTAAACAATAGTGGTACAGTTTTGAGCAGCGAACCTGTTCAAGCCACTGCCTGTATCATAAGTTTAGTATCTACGAAGATTATTCCGAATCTTCCAACCACCATTACCGGATCTTCCTTCTTCCACAGTGCCACAAACCTCCGTTCACTTCACATGGTTTGGAAATGCATGTGCTTCTACCTCTTAATGTTCCTAGTTATCTTAGACTTCCTAACGAAGTCGAAGACATACTGTTTCCTCTGCTCTAGCCCTCTTCGCATGTCATACTGTACTTCGACTAGTCGATGGCGGCCAGAAACGGTTTTAGATTATTATTCCTCTCTTCGATCTCTCGACGAGCACTTGAGGCATTTCTGATAGCGCGCGTGGTTCACTTGCAGGAAACATCTGTACCTTTAATACCGGACCGCCCTTTCGACCTGCAGTTTTCGGCGTAACGCTTCTCCGAAAACCGTTGCGATGTGAATATAAATGAGCTCGTTTTCTGGGCTAATGAGCCGAGATTGGAGATAGGCTGGCGTGGCACAGAACTGGCGAGCGTGACCGCTGCTGAAATTGCTCAGCACCTCCGTGACACCACGCACACCATGCGCTGTGCCGCCGCATTCGCTATGGAAGCGCGCATATGGTCACCTGCTACCCGCAGTTAGGAATTAAGATTACAGCAGTTCAACGTCTCATCAGGCTCCACATCACACCCAGACCGAGTACTAGCTCAGTTAACCAATGGCAGAAATTTGACAGTTCCCTTGTTGAAAGTGCCATTCCGCAGTTCTAAGGTGGTTTAGGGCCAAAATTTATACTGGGATGACGGGACGGGAATTAATCTTCCACCCTAACCTTCCAGTACCTCCAATTCTGATTCATCACTTGGTGCAACTAGGGGCTCCACCAAAAACAAACACCTGTAGGACGAACCACACATAACGTCCACAGTCATGAATTTCACCTAACCACTTAGGATCACCGTACCAAATAACTAACACACAAAAATAGTTGGGACTGACGCTCGACTAAAAAACTAACATGCGAATCCTACCCCCTAACCATCCAAAAGAAAGCCACAATTGTTTGGCCGAACACGGCGATGGCACCCCTCTAATAGTCTTCACTCGTACAATATCTTGACGCGACTAATCCTCTCCATCGAAGTTCAATCACTTTCTCCAAATGCAGTCCTTATTGTATTATTAATACGTTTCTCTTCTCTCACGAGACTCCTTTCCCACACTAAACACATCTGTATATTCTTCATTATCTGGAAACGCAACTCCAAATACCCTACAGTAGCTACATTAATTTGTAGACCCGGAATGTTTACAGCAACAGACCCAATTAACCCTCCGACTACACAAACTCCACACCTTCTACCAACGAAACTTCAACTGACTCCCTCTCCTAGGGAGTGAAGTCCACCCGAGCTGTCTCTTACCCTACATCAGGGCTCCTACTTCCACCTCCATTTGTCCCAATACCTTTCCACATACCTTGTTTTGGCGTCCACCCCAATCGCTTACACCATATGTTTCCTACCATCCAGCTACTCCTAATCCTATCTTCACATTAAAGTACACCTTACCCTGTTCTTTCATTCATACCCTACGAGTTTACAGAACATCTAACATACCCTCTCCTCACTCCATGCTATCCTAGTGCAAGCCTTTCCTCTCCCATTATGCACCATCATTTTCCTTAATACCGAAAAATAAAACCACACTTTTGTTTTTAATATCGTCAATGAAAGTTATCTTATTTTTATTTATCTCTTAAATTCTTGTTATTTATTAGCCTATTTTAAAAATATTTGGCTGAATACCGGAATATTTGTACCACTGACAGCTCATCTCCCGCGACAAGGATGAAATAGCAAGAAAAGAGAGGTTGGATTTGCACTTCTCCCTGTGCTGACCTACGTGTCACTTTGGCCAGTGTTCTTTGCTGAAACCTTGCAACCTCTGTCTGATGTACAACGTTCTACAGTTGTGAAATGGTTGGTTTGATGAAATCGACTCTTCTGTTGTTACACCAGCAGTTATAAACCAATCACTACTAGTCAGGGTTGTGTAAAGCAGTAAGAGGACTACAACACCAGTGGCAGCTTACCATCATCTGCCAATCGTCACCAGCATCATTATCATCTTAAGGCAAGGCATAGGCTTGCATTAGTACTGCAACAGAACACTGAGCAGTGAAATTATTAATTGCATAGATATTGTAACGTGATGTTAAATGTATAACGAACGTTATTTACCTTAAAACACTGAACCTATAATATGATTCTGAATTTATTCGAAAAGTGAACAGAGTTTTCCTGTTAAATTGGAAAAGTATACTTTAAAGTAGTCAATTGTTGGCATTATTGTACTTTGGAGATATCTAATGCCATTCTAAAATTTATTCAATTACAGTATGCAAACGTTTTCGTTCAAGTCAATTATTTTACTGTACGTAGTGGAATGTGAGAAGTTAAATCCATTTCTTCCTGTGATTTTTTGATGAAAACAGTGTTGTGCCCGGATTGCTTTGTTCGTAATAATAGTTGGTATTAATGTGTTAGCAGCGGGACTTCAAGAAAAAGATGTAATTGGTTTCGAGTAGTGAATTTTGAAGCTTTAGGTTAGAGGATGTACACGAACTTGATTGGTTAAAACATCCCCGACAAACACTGTGGTTTAAAATTTAAATGTGATCATAAAATAATTTTATTCTATGTGCCTTAAATCTAAATGAAAAAATAGTAATTTGTCTTTGATTAAGAAAAGTGGAAACGAAATTTATTAGCGGGTCCTAGACCAAAAGAAACCATTAAAATAAATTGAAAGAAACACCAGGCTGGCTAAGGGTAGAGCAAGAATGACGTCAGAATCAGAACTGCTTGGACGAAAAGCAGACACGATAGAGATGGCATAGCGTTGTCATGCTATGCCCACCTACAGGTAGAGGAAGTTGAATGAGACTACGCTGCTCAACAGCCATCATTAATATACTCGTGCTCATAAATTAAGGATAATTGCAGAATGTGGTCCCACACAACGTGGCACTACACAAAATTGGTGCTAATAGTATAGGCACATAGGGAACACACACAACACATATCTCTAAGTCCACGGTATTGGTGGTAAGTTGAGTAAACCGTCACGAAGCATGTGTGCTACAAAACGCTACTGTTTCCTGAGCATGTACCCCGACATCAGTACGGGATATGATCACCATGCTCACGTACACAGGCCGCACAACGAGTTGGCATACTCTGGATCAGGTGGTCGAGCAGCTGCTGCGATATAGCCTCCCATTCTTGCATCAGTACCTGTCGGAGCTCCAGAAGTGTCGTAGGAGTGTGAAGACGTGCAGCGATACGTCGACCGAGAGCATCGCATACGTGCTCCATGGGGCTTACGTCTGGAGAACAGGCAAGCCACTCCATTCCCCTGATATCTTCCGTTTCAAGGTACTCCTCCACGATGGCAGCTCGGTGGGGCCAAGCGTTATCATCCATCAGGAGGAAGGTGGAACGCACTGCACCTCCGAAAAGGCGTACTTACAGGTGCAAAATGACGCGCCGACACACCTGACCTGTTACAGTTCCTCTGTCAAAGACATGTAGGGGTGTACGTGCACCAATCATAACCCCACTCCACACCATCAAACAACGACCTCCGTACAGGCCCATTTCAAGGACATTAAGGGGTTGGTATCTGGTTCTTGGTTCACGCCAGATGAAAACCCGGCGAGAATCACTGTACAGACTCGTCCGTGAACATAACCTGGGACCACTGTTCCAATGACCATGTACTGTGTTCTTGACACCAGGCTTTACGGGCTCTCCACGGGTCAATGGAATGCACCTTGCAGGTCTACGGGCGAATAAACCATATCTGTTCAGTCGTCTGTAGACTGTGTGTCTGGAGAAAACTGTTCCAGCGGCTGCAGTAAGGTCCAGAGCAAGGCTACCTGCAATACTCCGTGGCCGTCTGCGGGTCTGATGGTGAGATGTCGGTCTTCGTGTGGTGTTGTACACTGTGGACGTCCCGTACTGTAGCGCCTGGACAAGTTTCCTGCCTCCTGGAACCGTTGCCATAATCGTGAGATCACACTTTGTGGCACAAGGAGGGTCCGTGTTACGACCAGCTTCCAGTTGCCCTAGTATTCTACCCCTCATAACGTCATCAATATGTGTTCTTTGAACACACAGTCACCATTAGCACATATGATAACTTCTGCAAACTTACTCGCTGCACTGTATTCTGACACGCACCAACACACCTGTGCGTATGTGGACCGCTGCCAGCGCCACAGTGCGGCGACCGTAGGTCAGATGCACCGCATGGTCATACCCAGAGGTGATTCAAACCTGCCAACCGCCCACCAGAGCGTTGTTTCACCATGTATGAGCATTATCCTTAATTTGTGAGCATGAGTGTAGTATAATTAGTCTGTGTGTGTATGCGTGCTGCAAAAGGATTCTGTCAAGCCAATGATAAGTTACCAGATACTGAAAAGTAAGCAAGTCATCGTGAATAGGACTTTCCTGATATACTGATGTGCAGGTGTACTCCAAGCGCAATGAGTGCGCCAGTATGACTTTACTTACACTTCATAAACTTTGACGGCCCTGAGTAACAATAGATGTAGTTGGGATTTATTACATGACAACCACTGAGCTGCTGGGGGCCCATAAAGCAATTACAAAGTTATTAATGGTGGCTAAGTACTCTTTGACTATAACATTATAGGTAGCGCATTGGATGTTCTACAACTCAAGAAATCGTCAACAAGTCAGAAACCTGTGCAGTTCCAGGATAGTCTCAGGGTTGTGAAAGTACAGTCATTATCTTGTATTCACCAGTTAAGGTATTGTTGAAGACTGTGACCACATCGTTTTTCACCTAGATCAACCACTGACTTGGCGTGAAGTTCAATAAAGTAACAGTGGACGTGTGGTTAAAAAAAAAAAAAAAAATAAAAGTTATATTTGTTGTAATACGCACTGTTAGTTGACTTTAGTAAAAGTAGAAAATTTCAAAGGTATGAACAGCGTATTCTTGCCAACATGCGTTTAGCGTGGAGAGTCGATGGAACTCTGTTAACCATGTTAACGACGTGGTCGGTCGGCGGCTACCGGTGACGTGGTTCTGAAAAAGAAAATGGATCCCCAGTTGGCGAAACGGGCTGTGCTCAACGGGAGCCTACATACAGAAAGAGCGTGACCAACACCACTACGGCGACTATATTTCGTCCAAACTGTGACATAACGTAATTACGGACGGTAGCGCTGCTATACCGCTATAAGTAAGACGGAAGCGCAAGATGAAATTGAGACTAACAAGAATTGACACCAACAAGAAGACAGACAACAATTTAGGTGCTGTAAGATTTCTTTCTCCGTTTCTAGTGCAAGACTTTAAGAATAAAACACTTTTTACGCAAGATTAGATAACATTATAAGCAATCATCCGTTTATGACAGTCAAGTATTAGAAGGCACAGCAAAAATTAATAATAAGATATTTTTTGAGAATCATTCACGGATCCAGGCTGAATGCCTTCTGAGATCTCATACTATACAGCTGAAAACTCTCCGTGTGCGTTTTTTAGTTTTATTTTATCTTCTACGGCCTACTCCTGTAGGCAGGTCTCTTTCAGCGTGTCCTATTCGCCACTCTCTATGCCAATCACATGAGTTATATATCAAATAACGTAATTGTCCCAACGAAGTAAATGATAATCTGTTTCTAGCACAACTAATAACTACACTAGGAATTTACTAATTACTCGATTGGCAGACAATGGAAACAGCGTCGTGAGCAGTGCAGTATTCTCTCGTTTTTCATTAACTGAACTTGCACAGGGTCTAACTTCCTTTTAATAGAGGCTGTATTCATTTTTCGTATTCCGTATATATTCCCTGGGTGTTTCAGGGGGAATGGATGGGGAAGTGGTTACGAATTGCTGGGTTATGATCAGTCATTTGGAAACCTATTCGGCACGAAATTAATTAATTCATTGTCATCAGTATGGAGACAGTTGAAGCGTACAACCCTGCACAACAACTTTAAAGAACAATATGACATATCGTACTATATGATATTTTAACGAGAAATTGCTTATGAAACGTTAGGGACGTAACAGGTAATCAAACATTTAGCTGCATGGAGATCAGGGGAACAAAAATAGGAATCAGAGAAAGTGCACGTTCGAATCATTCTTCGCTAATGCATGCAGGTTCTCCAACACTGGCTAAGTACTCGCAAAGGCCTAGAATTATCTGGAGAGAGGGTTTGTTGAGGTGTGCTAGTGGAGTCGATGAATAACAGATGCAAGGGCACAAAATTAGGAAAAAAATCATTAACCAGCAGAAATTTCCCACAGATATACATAACCATCTTACTAATTCTGGTATACACTCAGGAGACTGCTTTTATTGGATTGCAGCAATATCTGTATTCACAACACGTGGTCAATTAAAGTTCAGAAATTTTTCTATCATTCATAAACTGAGAAACTGGGAAATAAATAATACATACTCATGTGTGTGGGTACTCATTACACAGGGGATTGGGATCTATCGTTTAAGCATAACCACGGGGTGATTATCTTGAACTAAGGGCATATGGCTGGCAGATGGCAATAACTCACTCTTTCACAAAGAAAACCACACTAAACATTAGAAAAATCCAACAGACATAATGAAGCACGTGAATAGGTGGAACATTGAAATAAAAGGAGGCGGCAGTCAAAGAGGCAGTTTGAAAACACTGGAAATTGCACGTTATAGCCGGCCGCAGTGACCAAGCGGTTCTAGGCGCTTCAGTCTGGAATCACGCGACCACTACGGTCGCACGTTCGACTCCTGTCTCGGGCATGGATGTGTGTCATGTCCTTAGGTTAGTTAGGTTTAAGTATTTCTAAGTTCTAGGGTACTGATGACCTCAGATGTTAAGTCCCATAGTTCAAATGGTTCAAATGGTTCTGAGCACTATGGGACTTAACATCTGTGGTCATCAGTCCCCTAGAAATTAGAACTACTTAAACCTAACTAACCTAAGGACATCACACACATTCACGCCCGAGGCAGGAGTCGAACCTGCGACCGTAGCAGTCGCGCAGTTCCATAGTGCTCGGAGCCTTTTTGCACGTTATATTAGCTATCAGAAAACGGGAGTGCTGTCATCTGCACAACAAGCCTCTGCCATTGACCACGACATTGGTGATCAGTCGAGATGGCGTCGTGGAATGGTAAACAACGTGCTGTTGCAGATTGCCGAGAAGACGTTTTACATAAACGACAGCTACGAGGCCGCGCATCATGTATTTCGTATTCATTACAACCTCGCAAGTAATGCCCCAGTCTCGTCGGCATATGCTGTCAAAGGGTGGGTGACACGGTTCGAAAGAGGGGTGGAAGTCCACATCAGAGAATGTTGCAAGAGTGGAAGAAGTCTTCGGCCAAAGTCCAAGCGCCGCAACCTGACGTAAAACGAATCGCAGTGCACGGCGAATATTGCACAAGGAATTGCAATACCATACATACAGAATTCTTATAATCCAAAAACTGAATGTGGACGTCCTCCCAAAGACATTACACTTTTGCCGGCATTGGTGGTACTCGGGAACGACAATCCAGACCTGTGCTACAATCTGCTAATGAGCGACGAGGCCAGTTTTTGTGTGTCAGGCTTTCTTAAGAAGCAAAATGTACAAACAATGCGTACACGTTTGCATGCTTGCAATCAATCGCCTGGTGGTTACACCAGTTATTAATGTACCAGCAGTTCACATTGCAATGGCTTATCTCGCGCCTACATTAACCAGTGTGTGAATCACTTAAATACCGTGTTGTCCATACGAATGTATTCCCAAAATTTCGTTGCTCTAAGTTAACTATTTTTTGGTGTTGCGTTTTTTCCCCTCAATGTATATGCAATTCAATGTCCCGAGGTCCAAATACAAGAAGGAGCCTAAGGCACTGAGCTGGCTGACATGACTCGTCTGTCGATAACGAACTCTGAATGTCTACTTCAGTTACTATAACTCATATCCGTTGACGACGCTAACACTCGGTATATTGGAGGCTGATAATCGTGCAGTGGTGCGATGATGCAACGTCTGTCCACTGGAGGCGGAAGTAGGTCTTCACTGGTGATGATCGTCAAAGCAGAACAGCCGCTCTCGTCCCAGGCGGCCGTATATCACGTCTACGTCGCTGCGGTCTGCGCCACAGAACTCTGGGGAAGTGTGGCGATTTCCTCTTCTCGACTGCCGCCCTGTGATGCTGCACGAACATGTGGCACCTTTTCAGTGGTCGACAGCTGATGTGCCGTATCTGTTACCGACGCCACAGCAAATACAAGTAAGAAAAACAGCCGCTGACATGATACAAAGGCACAAGTTGCATTTAATATTTATGAAACGGATCTTATTGACCTCTTTCACTGCCATAACAAGATAGAACAAGAAATATAAAAGAAAATTGTCTGTACCCCACAGTAAAGAGTAATGTCTTAATTTAGACAGTAAATCTACACCGAATATGCTCACAATTTGTCCACACCAACAGTCAACGGTAACACCGAGACTGTTCTGGACCGTAATAAATCTGAGATTGAATATTTACGACTGGAAGAAAATGGCTCTGAGCACTATGTGACTCAACTGCTGTTGTCATCAGTCCCCTAGAACTTAGAACTACTTGAACTTAACTAACCTAAGGACATCACACACATCCATGCCCGAGGCAGGATTCGAACCTGCGACCGTAGCGGTCGCGCGGTTCCAGATTGACGCGCCTAGAACCGCTCGGCCACACCGGCGGGCAGACTAAAACAGTCACTAAAAATTTTAAGAGTCACTGTGAGTAAAAGAGCAAACAATTTCTATGACAGGCATACCTCACAGGAATCATCTGATACATTCTTCTTGTGTAAAAGTGATTAGGAACAGGGCAGTATCTACAGAAAGATCCGATAGTCAGCTGCAAATGCAAATTATTCCTGAGAATTT
Organism: Schistocerca gregaria; assembly: GCF_023897955.1. Lineage (NCBI taxonomy): Eukaryota > Metazoa > Arthropoda > Insecta > Orthoptera > Acrididae > Schistocerca > Schistocerca gregaria. The sequence continues at coordinate 34,100,810 of NC_064931.1, read as the reverse complement.
TATAATTCTTCTGTTTACTGCAAATATCGACTAATTTCTATTTTCCTCGTTACTTGATAATACGGGCATTCGAAATCCACTAATATCGTTGACGTGTATGTCATTCGGCATGTCATTTGACCAACAATTACAAATAAAAAGCGGTTATTTTCATAAGAGAATTCTGATTCAGTATTTATTTATAATCACTTCCGTTCGACAATTAATAGAGAACTTAAATAAAAATAATAGATAGTTACTACTAACATGATTCCAACCACAGACACTTCAATCAGCAGATTTCAACGCTACGGCTTCTAAATAAATATGTGCGAAATGTTTTGTAGTGAACAGCGCTCGGAAATCTTCTGATCTTTAAAGGTTATTTGGCGAGTCGCAGTGATTTAGGGAATTGTCTAGTGTGCTGCCCCCTGCTATGACCTGTCGGTCTCTAGTTTAATTTTTACTTTGTGACAACACACAAATATTCATTTAGTGTAAACAGTCTGTACGTAATAGCCAACTGGTGATAACAGCGTGTGACTATTTGATTTTCTTTACATGAGAATCCTTGTACTATTCTTTGTTAAATGGATCAGCTCACAGCTTACCTACTTTTTCACTTCATACACAGTCGTAATACAAAATTTAATTTCACACCCATAATTTTTTTTATTGCATGGCGTAAACAAATTGTAATCAGATCGCTCGTAATTACGGCAAGCTATTACTAATATGTAATTTACCTGCCGTGGAAAAACTAATATACCTGTAGCTTTGTGCTTAGCCTTACCCCATTTAATAGTACTTTAAATACAGTATAGCTCTGTAGTGATAACTAAGCCTTCCTTTTAGAAATTTTAACTTTACGTAAGGACATTTTGGAAATATTCCTACCATTCATTTCAGAAATATCAAGATAACAGAAATAGATTAATTCACTAATCAGAGATTCTAGTACTAGGATAAGGTCAGTTTTTTACAATATTCCTCCAATGTAGTGAGAAATAAATGCTTATATGTTAATACTGTTCTTAGATATTTCCCATCTTTCGTTCTGCAATAATGTCGAACTAGTGACCGACTACAAATTATTTTTTTAATTATTTAGTTAAGGTCTTGCTGGTAGCTGCTGAAATTTCTTTCATCAGTGAAAGAACTAATATTTCTTTCCATGTCTTTTCCTTGAAAAGTGCGATTATATTCTCTCACCAGAAATAAATTCTATCCGCTCATGTCAGGTCAAACTATAAATAAAAATATTAGATCTTTCTGTTTTGCTTCCACAAGACAGGTTGAATTTTTTTATCTCTACACCCGCTGCAGTCGAGTTCCAGTGCACCTACAGTCCTACCTTGGCCTTTCCTATAAAAGATATTAGTGCCCCCGCCACCTGATTCCAGACAATTAGTAAAGATGCAACAGTTCTCAACCACTTCAGGCGTTGGATTCTAGCTAAATTACTTCCCCCAATTATACGTTACAACCCGATCCAGCTTATGAAACAAGTAACTAATAACGATGTATTCTGGGTTTTGAAGGTTCTATAAGACCACAAATATAACGGTGGACACTCAACTCAGCAATAATTTTAGATGAGGTATAAACTATCCATAAGCAACTCATATTGCCCAGTGACTCAAAAGTAGTTCCAGCTATAATATCCATTTGAGTCTATCACCCAAGACAACTTACCAAATCCTTTCCACATTAACTGGGACGGCAGACACCACTCCCAATAGATATGGCTCTGCGCAAGCTCATTACTTCGAACTGGTAATCATCTGGAGATCGATCTAACCAAAATCTCTCTTCTGTATTCAACTATTAATTCAGAATGGAGATGCTTCGATGAAATGATCAGTCTGTGACCACTAAAGCTTTTTCAACTTAAATTTTCATTCCTTGTACAAGATTCACAAACTACCATACCAGTCAAATTCGGTTCATGCAAAAATACATAAATTAATCAAACATACGGAGTACCGGAACAGCGTTAACTTTATAGTCTTGGGTGCTTCCCTGACCTGACCTGGTCACTTCTCGATTAAGACTTAGTAACACTATATAGTCGATTCACCCATCTGGTACCCAAATATCCGTTCCTCTCTGGTACCAAATCTTCTACATAACTGCCATTAACCCCGCGGTATAAACTGGGGAACCATTAAAGACCTACAAACGAGCAGCGTTATTAGTACATTTTAACACTAAGTATGTTGTAGCTCAACACCGATGGAGAACAGTGTAACGGCCTGCTTCGATGCTGCGGTAGTCGATTTACTGCCATGGAACATTCGAACTGCTGGTACCATCAGCGTCGGTATTTTTGAGCTTCTAACTTTTTTTACATGTACAGCACATTTTATACAAAAGAGTTACATCTGAATCCAGAAATATATAAATCAATATAAGTGTTGTGTCACCCCGATGTGTCGTGCAAGTGAGTTGCTATTTTGACTGTTTCTGTACTAGGCGATTACGATATTATTGCACTAGGCCTGTCGTGGCCAGTATCTGGAACACTAGATGACTGTACATTAAACAAGTACAGTGATGACTAAAGAAAATGCATCGTACTGTGAGTGATTTAAAAACAGTCGTGCGTATACTATCAAGTGACTCGGGGTGTTCTTGTGAAATATCGCGAGAGAAACTTACTGTAAGCCGACCGAAGCTCGCTCACTCCCAGGTGCAATAATATTGTGATCTACTAATAGTGATCGGAAGGTCACCCCTGACGTTGTTTGTAAACATACACATAGTTACCATGAGTGCTACCTACGAGTAGAAGTCCGTGCTCAAATGAATTGCAGCACTCCTGTTGAAAGTAGAGATCCAGTAGAGCCACATTACGGACGTCTGTGGAGCAGTAGAGTGAACGTCCATCATACCTCGAAGGGCAGTCGCGCCCGATGATTGTATCACCAAGTTACGCAAGAAGGCTCGTCAACCAGGGAAACTGCTCAGCAGATGCACCCGAGTCCAACTGATGTCGTGTGGACATGGAATAGTTTTCAAATGACAGGTAGTGTTGAGTGTTTCCACCGGACAGACAATCTACGTTCGACATATGCTCACGATGATTGGCCTCTACGACTCTTGACGTAAAGGAACCTTGATCTGAGTGCTGCAGAACTGAATTCGGCATTCGAACAGCCTACACGACGTTAGGTACTGTTAGGAGACGATTGGATGATGCGAATCTCCATTCCTGACTACCCTGATGAGCACCAAGTCATATACCACAACAGCGTGGAGTCCGTTACAGATGGGGAACAAATCTTGCCACAGAACTGGTGTCAATATTGTTTACAGATGAAACTCTGATCTATTTGTACCCTGATAATTGCAGAAGTGTTTCGGGACAACCCTGCAATATCACTGTGTCCCACACGTGTAACAAGGTTGTGGTGAAGTGATGTTTTGGAGTGGCAATACATAGACCCATCGTACACCTCTTGTGGTTGTTGAGAGCTGTCCCAGTGCTCTACGGTACTGGGACGAGATTCTGCAGCCAACAGTGCGACTGTATCGCCTATATTTTGTGAAAATTTTATCTTGATGGATGTTAACTCAAGTGCTCGTCGTACTGTTCTCGTGATCATGTTGCTTCAGCATGCTGGGATCACCAGAATAGAATGCTTTGCTTGTCCCCTTCCCCCCATCGAAGACAGACGGTTTTGTCATTACACAAATATTTTGTTATTGATTTGAACTGTTGGTCCGTAACTAAAGTTGTGCGAGTATCTTCCTCTTGACACCAAACTCGCCATCTCACCAGGTCATCTTGCGCACTGACATTTAAATCCTTTACGTATAAATGAAGCGAAGACGGCTAGTCCATAAGGTTCAAATGGCTCTGAGCACTATGGGACTTAACATCTGAGGTCATCAGTCCCCTAGAACTTAGAACTACTTAAACCTAACTAACCTAAGGACATCACACACATCCATGCCCAAGACAGGATTCGAACCTGCGACCGTAGCAGTCACGCGGTTCCGGACTGAAGCGCCTAGAACCGCTCGGCCACCAAGGCCGGCTAGTCCATAAGGTCCCCTTGTCAGATATAAGCTATGTTACCAAAGTGCAGGCACATAAAAAGCGGATAACAAATCCAAAAATGCCTCTAATGCGTTCCACTTTTTTCCCAAGTCTCGAAGGCAATGTACCAACACCAGAAAGTAACTGCGAACATAGGAGTCAAAATATATCCGTCGACGAAAGCATAGCATCACAGCTGGTCAGATAAACATGTGCGACTTCACCTACAGCCCCCCCCCTCTCTCTCTCTCTCTCTCTCTCTCTCTCTCTCTCTCTCTCTCTCTCTCTCTCTCTCTCCCCCTCCGTATATAGGATTTATAAGGTTGCTAAGAGGTAATCAGTGCATACGGAAAAAATCACGACGAAGGATAGAAATCCTTGTAACAGCTATATACTATAACATGGTAGTTCATTCTAAGAAGTTAGTAAAAGAGTCTCATACTGCTGATAACTGAGATAGTATAGCAGGTTGCCCATAGCAGATCATAGTTTTGAAGACAATCCTTGCGCTAGCCAAGAATAGTTTCTAAGCAAATAACGCATTGGGCGTAAGATATGTATGTCCTTGCGGACTGGCGGCTTTTTCTAGAGCGGATTATATAAAACATCTATCTCTATATATCCTAAAATGTATGTATGCATGTCCAACATATCCTCCTAAACAACTACACCAGTTTCAACCAAACGTGGTACACAAAATTCAAATTGCTCTGAGCACTATGGGACTCAACTGCTGTGGTCATCAGTCCCCTAGAAATTAGAACTACTTAAACCTAACTAACCTAAGGACATCACACACATCCATGCCCGAGGCAGGATTCGAACCTGCGACCGTAGCAGTCCCACGGTTCCGGACTGCGCGCCTAGAACCGCGAAACCACCGCGACCGGCCGTGGTACACAAATCACTATCTGGAAAGAAGACTTTTGGAGGTAGAAACTACTACTCTCTCAAAGGGAAGGGGGTGAGGGCGGGTGTGAAAGAAGAGCGCGGTTCACTACGTGAAAAACCGACGATTTTTTCATCCAGTACATGATAATGAGTGTACTTAGCGACTAGCAAAGCTTACACCTGATTTCAGACTTTTATTAAACTTTTTTTGACGCTATCACGGATACAGAAGAGAAAAAGAAATGGACTAACAGGAGTCTGGAAAAAAAACTGACAATGACAGGTTTCTCAGCTTGTCTTGCGATAAAATCTTATCTTAAATACACACCTCTTGGCCATTGTGACCTGCGACGGCACTAAGCAAGCCTCATACAGTACATTAGACAAACAAATAAGTTCAACGCTACTAAACGTAGAGACGTTTCTCTTGACATGATGCAGAATTGCGTCAAATCTGCCGAAGTGTGAGACTAAACACGACACTTCGTGACGCGGAACACAACTAGCTAAACATGTGTCAAGTAAGACACCTTACTGGATCATATTGATATAAGTTTGAGAAAAAAATATTTTCTCATAGTTGGAGCGTATGTGCGAGTAGCGCTGTACGACACATCTCATCAGAGTAACAGGAAAGGGAAATCATGTATGATTCCCAAAAAATACGAACGAAGCATTTGCCTACCAACAAATTCCTAATTGTTGTACACTTTCCAGCACAAAAATTGGCCAGCAGAAATCCCAGCCAGAATAAAAGTCCCGTACATCACTAACGTGAATGAAATGCAAAATGCCATATTTTTTATTTACCTTTAGAACATGCTGAGGAGAAAATATTACTTAAAAAAACCGGAAATTGACCTTGTCAGTATTCCGGATCTTTTCCAAGATGGCACGAGACATTTTCTGCAAATCGAACATTAGGGTTTTATAAAAGAGATTTAGCGCATGCTAACTGAATTGCTATCACTTGCTAAGTGGTCGCTGTAGCTGGGTAAACAACATGCGCTACATCTACGTCTACATTTATACTCCGCAAGCCACCCAACGGTGTGAGGCGGAGGGCACTTTACGTGCCACTGTCATTACCTCCCTTTTCTGTTCCAGTCGGGTATGGTTCGCGGGAAGCACGACTGTCTGAAAGCCTCCGTGCGCGCTCGAATGACTAATTTTACATTCGTGATCCCCTCGGGAGGTATAAGTAGGGGGAAGCAATATATTCGATACCTCATCCAGAAATGCACCCTTTCGAAACCTGAACAGCAAGCTACACCGCGATTATGAGCGCCTCTCTTGCAGAGTTTGCCACTCGAGTTTGCTAAACATCTCCGTAACGCTATCACGGTTACCAAATAACCCTAGGACGAAACGCACCGCTCTTTTTTGGATCTTCTCTATCTCCTCCGTCAACCAGACCTGGTACGGATCCCACACCGATGCGCAATACTCAAGAATAGGTCGAAGGAGTGTTTTGTAAGCCACCTCCTTTGTTGATGGACTATATTTTCTAAGGACTCTCCCAGTGAATCTCAACCTGGTACCTGCCTTACCAACAATTAATTTTACATGATCATTCCACTTCAAATCGTTCCGCACGCATACTCCCAGATATTTTACAGAAGTAACTGCTATCAGTGATTGTTCCAGTATCATATAATCATACAATAAAGGATCCTTCTTTCTATGTATTCGCAATACATTACATTTATCTATGTTAAGGGTCAGTTGCCACTCCCTGCACCAAGTGCCTATTCGCTGCAGATCTTCCTGCGTTTCGCTACAATTTTCTAATGCTGCAACTTCTCTGTATACTACAGCATCATCCGCGAAAAGCCGCATGGAACTTCCGATACTATCTACTAGGCCATATATATATATATATATATATATATATATATATATATATTGTGAAAAGCAATGGTCCCATAACACTCCCCTGTGGCACGCCAGAGGTTGCTTTAACGTCTGTAGTCGTCTCTTCATTGATAACAACATGCTGTGTTCTGTTTGCTAAAAACTCTTCAATCCAGCCACACAGCTGGTCTGATATTCCGTAGGCTCTTACTCTGTTTATCAGGCGACAGTGCGGAACTGTATCGAACGCCTTCCGGAAGTCAAGGAAAATAGCATCTACCTGGGAGCCAGTATCTAATATTTTCTGGGTCTCATGAACAAATAAAGCGAGTTGGGTCTCATACGATCGCTGTTTCCGGAATCCATGTTGATTCCTGCAGAGTAGATTCTGGGTTTCCAAAAACGACTTGATACTCGAGCAAAAAACATGTTCTAAAATTCTACAACAGATCGACGTCAGAGATATAAGACTATAGTTTTGCGCATCTGCTCGACGACCGTTCTTGAAAACTGGGACTACCTGTGCTCTTTTCCAATCATTTGGAACCTTCCGTTTCTCTAGAGAATTGCGGTACACGGCTGTTAGAAAGGGGGCAAGTTCTTTCTCGTACTCTGTGTAGAATCGAATTGGTATCCCGTCAGGTCCAGTGGACTTTCCTCTGTTGAGTGATTCCAGCTGCTTTTCTATTCCTTGGACACTTATTTCGATGTCAGCCATTTTTTCGTTTGTGCGAGAATTTAGAAAAGGAACTGCAGTGCGGTCTTCCTCTGTGAAACAGCTTTGGAAAAAGGTGTTTAGTGTTTCAGCTTTACGTGTGTCATCCTCTGTTTCAATGCCATCATCATCCCGGAGTGTCTGGATATGCTGTTTCGAGCCACTTACTGATTTAACGTAAGACCAGAACTTCCTAGGATTTTATGTCAAGTCGGTACATAGAATTTTACTTTCGAATTCACTGAACGCTTCACGCATAGCCCTCCTTACACTAATTTTGACATCGTTTAGCTTCTGTTTGTCTGAGAGGTTTTGGCTGCGTTTAAACTTGGAGTGATGGATGGACCCTTTCCACATCTGGAATGACTCCCCCCGGTATGCACACGGAGTGCACATTGGTTTTCTTCCCCTCTCTTGCTGCCATATCCCTAAGGGGCCCCATTACGCGCCTGACGTTGGAGGTCCCAACTACCAGTAAGCCCACCTTCGGCGACTGCCCGGATCTTGCAGACTGAGGGGCAACCTCTGGAACAGGACAAGCAGCAATCTCCGCCCGAAGATCAGTATCAGCCGGAGACAGAGCCTGAAACCGGTTCATCAGGCAAACTGGAGAGGCCTTCCGTTCAGCCCTCCAGAATGTCTTTCACCCCCTGCCACACCTCGAGACGACCTCCCACTCTACCACAGGTGAGGGATCAGCCTCAATGTGGGCAGTATCCTGGGCAGCCACAGTCGTAGTCCGATCGGGGGATGCGTGGGACGAGGTGGCTGTCCCCGACAAACCCCCATCCGGACCCCCACAGTGATGCCCATTGGCAACAGCCTCAAGCTGTGTGACCGAAGCCAACACAGCCTGAAGCTGGGAGCGAAGGAATGCCAACTCAGCCTGCATCCGAACACAGCAGTTGCAGTTCCTATCCATGCTAAAAACTGTTGTGCAAAGAACGTCTGAATTAATCTACAGAGATCTTTGTGTGTAAAGCATCTCATGTTCGAATAAATGTGAATTTTTTTTTTCAAAAATCTACTGGATCACCGTTTTTTGTCCGTGAATACCATCGTTGTATTATATGAAATACGTTTCGATGATGTGCAGCTAACTTCTCACAGAAGATGTGACTAGTGTGACGAGACGTCCAGATAAATCCGGACGTATCCTTTTTATGTCTTTGTCCGGGGTCCGGGAGGAGTTTTACGTTGTCCCTCTTTTTTGTAAAGTTGACTGTAATAAAATTATATTTGCGATTACTTCCGTTGTATTGCTCTTTTCTTAAATACATTATCTACATATGGCAGCAGGATAATCTATTTTATCGATTTTCCACTAATGGTGGTGGTGGTTAGCGTTTAACGTCCCGTCGACAACGACGTCATTAGAGACGGAGCACAAGTTTGGGTTAGGGAAGGATTGGAAAGGAAATCGGTCGTGCTCTTTCAAAGGAACCATCCCGGCATTTGCCTGATACGATTTAGGGAAATCACGGAAAACATAAATCAGGATGGCCGGAGACAGGATTGAACCGTCGTCCTCCCGAATGCGAGTCCAGTGTGAGTGAGTGTGATTTGCTGTTAATTGTAACACAGTGACTTTTATATAATACCTGGCAATGTCTAAACGTAAGTACACATTCTGAAATGTTCTTTCTTAGAAATCTCTTGCCTTCGAGAAAGGAATAACTGAGTTCTAAGCAGAATCTAAAATATGTAGAGCTCGAACTTACGTCGCAGTGGACAATAAACGTAAGAAATAGTTCCAAGATTGTTTTATTGTCGTGGTTTTATTTCGTGATTTCTTAGTCATTTAGTTTAGTTAAAATCGGAAAACTGAGTGTGAAAAATTTGAAATAAAATTCTCCAGTTCTGGAGAGGAAAAACAAACATCATTTAATTTATTTAAATATAAAACGAAATGCATGCCACTGTATCACTTAAATATTTTAAAATCCTTGCACTAGATGTCCAAGAGCTCGAACATTATCTTACCACTCAGAAGCATAAGAAAAATATTCAGGGTAGCAGTTAAATGTCTATTTCAGCAACAGTCATCTACTATTCCTTTAATAACGATTATTATTATTATTATTATTATTATTATTATTATTATTATTATTATTATTATTATTGTGGTTCATGGTGTGGGTTCCTGTAGTCATGTCCTAGTTCATGAACCACGGGCAACGTATGAGTGGCCAAGTAAGTGGTCCCGACAGTCGCGATACCAGTTACTTTGGAATAAGGCTGGGCATCTCGGGCATATTCTGAGTCGTGGTCACCTTTGTGCTCATACGGCAAAGACTACCAAATCCACCTGTTAGTCCCTCAACCGTTAGGAGTAAAACGCAATGGGACTCGAGGCAAGTAAGGCTAGAAACCTGCTTCCCGGGTACTTTAAATATGATGCTGGCAACAAACAGAGCAAAATGCCTCGGACCTTTGGAGGTGACGGAGTCCCACCTATAACTGACAAAGCAAGGACTCCTAAGATACGACTTGGGAAACAAATGGTAATGAGATGGGGAGCTATTAATATCAATGGGGGCTACTCTGGGAAGAAGGTAGAGCTGGCAGAGGCTGCAAGTAAGATGGGGCTGGACGTTTCAGCTGTTAGTGACATTCGTGTAAGGGGTGAGAAAGAAGAGGAAGTTGGAGAATGCAAGGTCTACCTGTCAGGAGTCAAAGCAGGAATAGCACAATGGGGTGTAGGGCTATACATCAGGAAAGAAATGGAACCCAGCGTAGTTGCAATAAGGTATGTAAACGAACGACTGATGTGGATAGATTTGACAATGTCTAGCAAGAAAATTAGGATTGTGTCAGTATATTCGCATTCTAAAGGGACAGATCAAAATAAGATGGATAGCTTTTATGAGGCACTCAGTGATGTAGTTGTTAGAGTACGGGACAAGGACAGTGTTCTGCTCATGGGTGATTAACGTCAGGATTGGAAATCGAACAGAAGGGTATGAAAAGGTTATGGGTAAATTTGGAGAGGCTATGGAGGCCAACAGGAACGGGAAACAACTCTTGGATTTCTGTGTCAGTATGGGCTTAGTAATCACAAACTGCTTTTTTAAACATAAGAACATTCACCGGTATACTTGGGAAGGCAGGGGAACCAAATCTGTCATTGACTACATAATAACAGATCAGGAATTCAGGAAGGCTGTGAGGGACACACGTGTATTCAGGGGATTCTGTGATGACACTGATCATTATTTAATCTGCAGTGAAATTGGGACTGTGAGGCCGAAAGTGCAGGAGGTCAGGTCCATATGTAGGAGGATAAGAGTGGAGAAACTTCAGGATAAGGAAATCAGGCACAAGTACATAACAGCGATCTCAGAAAGGTACCAGTTAGTTGAATGTACTCAATTACAGTCATTGGAAAAGGAATGGACAAGGTACAGGGACACAGTACTAGAAGTGGCTAAAGAATGTCTTGGAACAGTAGTGTGTAAAAGTAGGATGAAGCAAACAGCTTGGTGGAATGACACAGTCAAGGCAGCATGTAAAAGGAAAAAGAAGGCGTATCAAAAATGGCTACATACTAGAACTCAGGTAGACAGAGAAAGTTATGTTGAAGAAAGAAACAAAGCCAAACAGATAATTGCACAATCCAAATCTTGGGAAGACTTTGGAAACAGGTTGGAGACTAGGGGTCAAGCTGCTGGAAAACCATTCTGGAGTGTAATTAGCAGTCTTCGAAAGGGAGGTAAGAAGGAAATGACAAGTATTTTGGACAGATCAGGAAAACTGTTGGTGAATCCTGTGAATGCCTTGGGCAGATGAAGGGAATATTTTGAAGAGTTGCTCAATGTAGGTGAAAATACGATCAGTAATGTTTCAGATTTCGAGGTAGAATGGGATAGGAATCATGATGGAAATAGGATCACATTTGAGGAAGTGGAGAAAATGAACAATAGATTGCAGTGCAATAAAGCAGCTGGGGTGGATGAAATTAAGTCGGAACTCATCAAATACAGTGGAATGTCAGGTCTTAAATGGCTACACAGGATAATTGACATGGCCTGGGAGTCGGAATAGGTTCCATCAAACTGGACAAAAGCAGTAATCACACCAATCTTTAAACATGGAAACAGAAAAGATTGTAACAACTACAGAGGTATCTCTTTAATCAGCGTTGTGGGTAAAATCTTCTCAGGTATTGCTGAAAGGAAAGTGCGAGTATTACATAGATAGTCAGGCAGCAGTTAGAGTTGACGGTAAATTGAGTTCATGGTTCAGAATAGGTTCAGGGGTAAGACAAGGCAGCAACATGTCTCCACTGTTGTTCATATTATTTATCGATCAAATGTTGAAAACAATAGACTGGCTGGGTGAGATTAAGATATGTGAACACAAAATAAGCAGTCTTGCATATGCGGATGACTTAGTTGTGATGGCAGATACGATTGAAAGTTTGCAAAGTAATATTTCAGAGCTAGATCAGAAATGTAAGAACTATGGTATGAAGATTAGCATCTCCAAAACGAAAGTAATGTCAGTGGGAAAGAAATATAAATGGATTGAGTGCCAAATAGGAGGAACAAAGTTAGAACAGATGGACGGTTTCAAGTACTTAGGATGCCAATTCTCACAGTATAGCAACATGGTGAAAGAACTGGAAGCAAGGTGTAGCAAAGCGAATGCAGTGAGCGCTCATCTACGATCTACTCCCTTCTGCAAGAAGGAAGTCAGTACCAAGACTAAGTTATCCGTGCACCGTTCAGTCTTTCGACCAACTTTGTTGTATGGGAGCGAAAGCTGGGTGGATTCAGGTTACCTTATTAACAAGGTTGAGGTTACGGATATGAAAGTAGCTAGGATGATTGCAGGTACTAGTAGATGGGAACAATGGCAGGAGAGTGTCCACAATGAGGAAATCAAAGAAAAACTGGGAATGAACTCTATAGATGTAGCAGTCAGGGCGAACAGGCTTAGATGATGGGGTCATGTTACACGCATGGGAGAAGCAAGGTTACCCAAGAGACTCATGGGTTCAGCAGTAGAGGGTAGGAGGAGTCGGGGCAGACCAAGGAGAAGGTACCTGGACTCGGTTAAGAATGATTTTGAAGTAATAGGTTTAACATCAGAAGAGGCACCAACGTTAGCACTGAATAGGGGATCGTGGAGGTATTTTATAAGAGGGCTATGATCCAGACTGAACACTGAAAGGCATAATCAGTCTTAAAAGATTATTATTATTATTATTATTATTATTATTATTATTATTATTATTATTATGGCGGGGGGCACTAAACAGCTAAGTCATCAGCGCCGGTGCATTGATAGTATACCGACGAACATTGTGAAAATGTATGGAAAAAGGTCAATAAAACGGAAAACCAAGTTTCATCCCCTCAAAATAATCGTAAGGCAACCCCACTAAGGTGAGCTTCAGAAAAGGTCGACATATAAAACAAGCTCAGTTAAAACATGTTGCACTGGCAGCTGTGTCCCGCATATCTGACATACTGGGGACTCCTCCCGAAAGAAGAGGAAGCCGTGTGTCAGTAAGCAATGCCCAACTCTAAGCCGCGTAAGGGTTACTTCTTCAGTTTTTTTGAGTTTATCCGTACTGGATGAGAGGTCGTGGTTGTGAACGTCAATGTTAAAAAATATATCGACTCAACCACTTGTTTATAGTGTAAAACACTAAGATTGACGCGTTTCAGAAATCAGAATAATAAAAAGTAAAAGAACCTGTTAAAACTCGCGAAAATGGAACATGCACCAGGCACAATAAAATTGATAATAAAATTAAAACATATTGGCTACTTCCCTTGTTGCAGCCGTGTCTTCCAAGGTGCATCTCCACGTAGTCGTCAAAATATAAAAAAACTCTAAAATGGTGTCACCTATGGTGTTCAACATCTAACCACATCGCTCTCTCCTCTATCGTCGTAAACCGCCCGTGCGTCTTCGTTGATACCACACACCACGTAGCCAAACACGACACTGAAACGAAACGCGAGTAAACAAGGAAGTCACAGAGATGTCTATACAAACAGATAACGCATACATGTTCCAAGGACCGCATTAAATGATGGTATCCTACCAGTTGCTAAAAATGTAATTACTAAAAGAAACCAGTGAAATGTTTGAAAAGTTATTTGTATCACCAGTGAGCTGTTCATTCAGTGTGTTCTGATTATCCACGCTATGTATCGTAATTTGCAGCTGTTCTAGTAGATCCAGCTTTTTGCTTTTGTCCTATCTATATAAAATAACGAGATCCTGATCTATTACCAACATGGGGTGTCCAGTTTCCGAAGTATGAGTGGCTACAGCTGACTTTTCGAAATTATTAAGCCGGAAAGCATCGCTATGTTCTATGTAACGTACTTTAAAGGACCTACCCGTTTGGCCTACATAGCTTGCCTTGCTCGTGTTACACTGAATTTTATAGACCCCAGCTCTCTCATATTTATCGCTTTCCTGCTGCAACTTATTTCTTAGTTTAAACCGCAGCGTATTATTGGTCTGAAAAGTGGTATTAACTTTAAAAGGTTTGAAAATGTTAGCCACTTTTTGCAAAATATCACCGAAGTATGGTATTATGACTCCCGTAATATTATTTGCGGTATTCTTCCTTGCATTCGCGCGCTGTTTCTGCCGTATTAATTTATGGACAACGTTTTGGTGATATCCGTTAGCTCTGGCTAGTTGTTTCACGATGTTCAGCTCAGTCATTCTGTCTTCTTCATTCATAGGGATGGTTCAAATGGCTGTGAGCACTATGGGACTTAACATTTATGGTCGGTAGCGTTCTCGCTTCCCACGTCCGGCTTCCCGGGTTCGACTCCCGGCGGGGTCAGGGATTTTCTCTGCCTCGTGATGGCTGGGTGTTGTGTGATGTCCTTAGGTTAGTTAGGTTTAAGTAGTTCTAAGTTCTATGGGACTGATGACCATAGATGTTAAGTCCCATAGTGCTCAGAGCCATTTGAACCATTTTTGAACCATCTATGGTCATAAGTCCCCTAGAACTTAGAACTACTTAAACCTAACTAACCTAAGGACATCATACAGCACCCAGTCATCACGATGCAGAGAAAAATCCCTTCTCCGCCGGCAATCGAACCCGGGACATTCATAGGGATTCTAAACGCTCTATCTATCAAAGATCTAAAAGCAGAAAGTTTCTGGCTATTGTAAATCATTTGGAAAAAAAGACTCCTCGTTAACCCGCAACATCCCGTGGATAACGTTGTATATTATAAACGCTATGTAGATGATACGCTGCTTCTTATTGATGGACAATAAAAAGAAGTTGCAGAAATAGTAAATAAATTTAACGAGTTACACGGTAAAATTGAATTCACTGTGGAAGAAGAGAAAAATGGTGAACTGCAATTTCTCGACCTAAGCATTAGGAAACAAAATGGTAGGCATGTTTTTAAAATATTTAGGAAAACAACCACAGCTGATGGGTTGATACAAAATAATTCCTGCCATCCTGATAGCCAGAAACTTTCTGCTTTCAGATCTTTGATAGATAGAGCCTTTAGCGTCCCCATGAATGAAGAAGACAGAATGACTGAGCTGAACATCGTGAAACAACTAGCCAGAGCTAACGGATATCACCAAAACGTTGTCAATAAAAAAAAAACGGTAGAAACAGCGCGCGAATGCAAGGAAGAATACCGCAAATAATATTACGAGAGTCATAATACCATACTTCGGTGATATTTCACAAAAAGTGGCTAACATTTTCAAACCTTTTAAAGTTAATACCACTTTTCATACTAATAATACGCTGCGGTTTAAACTAAGAAATAAGTTGCAGCAGGAAAGCGATAAATACGAGAGAGCTGGGGTCTATAAAATTCAGTGTAACACGAGCAAGGCAAGCTATGTAGGCCAAACGGGTAGGTCCTTTAAAGTACGTTACAAAGAACATAGCGATGCTTTCCGGCTTAATAAAAGTCAGCTGTAGCCACGCATACTTCGGAAACTGGACACCCCATGTTGGTAATAGATCAGGATCTCGTTATTTTATGTAGACAGGACAAAGGCAAAAAGCTTGAACAGCTGCAAATTACGATACATAGCGTGGATAATCAGAACACACTGAATGAACAGCTCACTGGTGATACAAATAACTTTTTCAAACATTTCATTGGTTTCTTTAAGTAACTAAATTTTTAGCAGTTGGTAGGATAACATCATTTAATGAGGCCCTTGGAAGATGTATACGTTATCTGTTTGTATAGACATCTCTGTGACTTCCTTGTTAACTTGCGCGTGAGCTCTCTCGCGTTTCAGTGTCGTGTTTGGCTACGTGGTGTGTGGTATCAACGAAGACGCACGGGCGGTTTACGACAATCCTTTACCAGGATACAGGTTGGCTGGCAGCTTTTCGAGGAGCTCTTTGCGGTGTGGGGGAGTAGCTATGTATGTGAAAAACGGCATCCCATTTGAGTCAGTTGATGTTTCAAAGTACTGCACTGAAAAGGTGTTTGAATGTTGTGCAGGTGTGGTTAAATTTCACGGAGCTAAACTTCTAACTGTTGTTATTTATAGATCCACAGACTCCGATTTCACAACAATTTTTCTAAAGCCTGAGGAAGTTCTTGGTTCACTTTATAGGAAATACGAAAAGTTAGTTATATGTGGTGACTTCAATATTAATTGTATAAGTGATTGTGCAAGGAAGAGGATGCTGGTAGACCTCCTTAATCCATACCATCTTATGCAAACCGTATTCTTTCCAACGAGAGTGAAAGGGAACAGTAGAACAACCATAGACAACATTTTTGTTCATTCCTCATTACTAGAAGGGCATTCTGTTAGCAAAAACGTGAATGGCCTTTCAGATCATGATGCACAAATTTTAACTCTAAAAGATTTTTGTGCTGCAACACGTGTTAAATATAGTCATCAGCTGTTTAGGAAAGCTGATCCAGTTGCTGTAGAGACCTTTGTAAACCTTATCAAGGAGCAAGAGTGGCAAGATGTTTATAGCGCTGATACAGTAGACGATAAATATAATGCTTTTCTCAAGACTTTTCTCGGCTCTTTGAATGTTGCTTTACGTTAGAACGTTCAAAACAGGGTACTAGCACAAACAGGCAGCCTGGGTGGCTGACTAGAGGGATAAGAATATCTTGTAGAACGAAGTGGCAATTATATCAAAACGTTAGACACAGTCAAAATCTAAATGCAGCAGCCCATTACAAACAGTACTGTAAGGTGCTTAAACATGTTATTAGGAAGGCAAAAAGTATGTGGTATGCAGATAGAATAGCTAAGTCTCAGGATACAATTAAAACCATATGGTCAGTCGTAATGGAAGTGGTTGGTCTTCAGAGACAGGTCGAGGATATAGAATCAGTGCGTAGTGGGAATGTCCGTGTTACTGATAAGTCGCATGTATGAACAGTATTTAATAATCACTTTCTGAATATAGCAGGTGAACTAAATAGAAACCTACTCCCAACAGGGAATCAAATAGCGCTCTTAGAAAAAAGAGTTCCGAGACTGTTACCTGAAATGCTCCTCCATGATACTGACAAGAGGGAGATTGAGTTAATAATTAAGTCACTAAAGACCAAGAACTCTCATGGATATGACGGGGTATCTAGCAGAATACTGAAGTATTGTTCTAGGTATGTTAGCCCAGTACTTAGCCATATCTGTAACTTTTCCTTTAGGAGTGGTCAGTTTCCTGACCGATTAAAGTACTCGGTAGTGAAGCCACTTTATAAGAAGGGAGACAGGAATAATGTTGACAATTATGGACCTATTTCTATGCCACCGGTGTTTGCTAAAGTTATGGAGAAGGTTGTATATACAAGGTTACTGGAGCATTTAAATTCACATAATTTGCTGTCAAATGTTCAGTTTGGTTTTAGAAATGGTTTAACAACTGAAAATGCTATATTCTCTTTTCTCTGTGAGGTTTTGGACGGATTAAATAAAAGGTTGCGAACTCTAGGTGTTTTCTTTGATTTAACGAAGGCTTTTGACTGTGTTGACCACAAAATATTACTGCAAATTTGGACCATTATGGAGTAAGGGGAGTAGCTTACAATTGATTCGCCTCTTACTTTAAGAACAGAAAGCAGAAGGCAATTCTCCGCAATATTGAGAGTGGTAGTGATGTTCAGTCCAAATGGGGCACTGTTAAGTGGGGCATTCCCCAAGGGTCGGTGCTGGGGCCACTGATGTTTCTTCTTTATATAAATGATATGACTTCTAGTATTACAGGTGATTCAAAAATATTTCTGTTTGCTGATGACACCAGCTTGATAGTGAAAGATCTTGTGTGTAATATTGAAACAGTATCAAATAACGTAGTTCATGAAATAAGTACGTGGCTTATGGAAAATAATTTGATCCTAAATCACAGTAAGACTCAGTTTTTACAGTTTCTATTTCACAATTCAACAAGAACCGATATTTTGATAAGACAGAATGGGCACATTATAAGCGAGACGTAACAGTTCAAGTTCCTAGGCGTTCCGATAGATAGTAAGCTATTGTGGAAAGCCCATGTTCAGGATCTTGTTCAGAAACAAAATGCTACTTTATTTACCATTAGAACAGTATCTGAAATAAATGACACTTCAACACGAACAGTAGTTTACTTCGCATATTTTCATACGGTTATGTCGTATGGTATTATCTGTTGGGGGTAAGTCTTCTGATTCAAAAAGGGTATTTTTGGCTCAAAAACGGCTGTTCGAGCTATATGTGGTGTAAGTTCGAGAACCTCTTGTCGACCCCTATTCAATAGTCTGGGAATTCTGACATTGCCCTCACAGTACATATTTTCTTTAATGTCGTTTGTTGTTAGCAATATTAGCCTATTCCCAAGAGTTAGCAACTTTCACTCAGTTAATACTAGGCAGAAATCCAATCTGCATGTGGAATGCACTTACTTGACTCTTGTGCAGAAAGGAGTGCAGTATTCTGCTGATCCATTTTCAATAAGCTACCACAAGAACTCAAAAATCTTAGCAGTAGCCCAAACTCTTTTTAGTCTAAACTGAAGAGTTTCCTCATGGCTCACTCCTTCTATTCTGTGGAGGAGCTTCTGGAAGAGCTAAAAAATTAAGCAAATTCCAGTGTTACATTGTTGATTTTCTTTATTTAAATTTACGACTTGTCACCTGAATATGTTTTTTATATTCCATTTTATCTGTTTCTAATATCATGTTATAATTTAGTGTATTGACTCGTTCCATGATCATGGAGATTTCTCCTTAATTTGGTCCCACGGAACAAAAAATAAGCCGGCCTCGGTGGTCTCGCGGTTCTAGGCGTGCAGTCCGGAACCGTGCGACTGCTACGGTCGCAGGTTCGAATCCTGCCTCGGGCATGGATGTGTGTGATGTCCTTAGGTTAGTTAGGTTTGAGTAGTTCTAAGTTCTAGGGGACTAATGACCACAGC
Organism: Schistocerca gregaria; assembly: GCF_023897955.1. NCBI lineage: Eukaryota > Metazoa > Arthropoda > Insecta > Orthoptera > Acrididae > Schistocerca > Schistocerca gregaria. Next base: position 34,081,931 of record NC_064931.1, on the reverse strand, counting down.
AGTTGAGTCCCATAGTGCTCAGAGCTATTTGAACCATTTAGAACAAAAAATAAATAAACAATAGAGGAGAGAGCCATGTGGTTTGATGTTGAACAACATAGGCAACACCATTTTAGAGTTTTTTATATTTTGACGGCTATGTGGAGATGTACCTTGGAAGACACGGCTGCAACAAGGGAAGTAGCCAGTATGTTTTAATTTTATTATCAACTTTATTGTGCCTGGTGCATGTTCCATTTTAGCGAGTTTTAACATGTTTTTTTAGTTTTCATTATTCTGATGATGGAAGCTTGACTTCTGAAACGCGTCAATCTTAGTGTTTTACACTATAAATAAGTGGATGAGCCGATATATTTTTTAACATTTACTTCTTCAGGTCGTCGTGGGAGGAGTGCGTTTTATGGAAAGTAGTTTATTATTCGTTACTTACAGTCACTGAGCCTCCAACCAACACTTGGTCGTCCTGATCACAAGTGAAGTGACAGCTTGCTGGCGGACTGGACAGCGAGCAGGAGGGAGAGGGGAGCAAGCCTCCTCGGCAGCCGCATTAGCGAACTCCTTCCCTGAATCACTGTGTGCACTGGAGCCCAACACAAAATAATTTCATTGTCTTGCCTTTGCAAGAGAAAGAGAGTGTCCTGCACTTGTTGCACCATCCGATCTGTTGGGTACATCTGACCAATAGCGAGAATCTAAACAGATGAGGAATTTCTTCTCGTGACGCCGTGTCATCTGCTCCATTGCCCTCAGGACAGCAAACAATTCCCCGTAATAAACTGCTCTGCGAGCCACGTCCTGAGGAAAATGTAGGGAAACGCGACAGAACAACCGGGAAAATTTCCTTGTTTCGAACCATTTGTGTAGTCGGGTACAAAATCTGGGTGGCTACCTAAAATCTCGTTAAATTGAAATTTGATACTATAGTCTGGGGTACAATGCTTCCTGTAAGCAGTTAGTTCTAAATGCAATCTGGGCCTTAGTAGTAGCAACAGCCGTTCCAGTGGCGGCTGTACAACGTAGCTGTATGCTGGCGATGTAGGAACGGACAGTACCCTATATGCTTGGAGTACCTCGAGAAGACGTCGAATAGAGAGCCGAGGCTCAACAGCCTCCTCTCACAAGCTAACAACTGGGCTCCTGTTGGCAGCCTAATACCCTAGTGGTGAACTGCATCCAGAATTTTGATGTATGAAGGTGTTGCTGACGCATAAATCCGGCATCCGTATTCGAGCCGGGGTCGCACAAAGGTCTTATAAAGTCGGAGCAGACGTGCCCTGTCGGCTCACCGAGACCTATGACTGACACATTTAGGGATGTTTAAGGCCGTGAGACGTCTCAGTTAGAGTTCTTTAAGGTATGGCAGCCATGTTCACTTCTCATAAAAAGTAAGGCCCAGTTACTTCACCTTTCTCTTAAAACTGGGAACGCTGTCCCCCAGTTTTAAAACGGGTAAATTAAACAGACAGAGAGTACGATTAAAATCAACACAAACTGGTTCTACAAAGAGAATTTAAAACCTTTGGGGTTAGACCATTCTTCCAGCCGACTGATCGTCAGTAGTAAGTGCCGAGTAGCCTTTGCGAGGCTGGAGGATGCACAGAAGATGGAGAAGTAGTCCACAAAAAAGGAACATTGTACAGGACTGTGGACATAATACTGTCTATTGCAATGACGAATGCTGTGACACTTAAAACACTCCCATAAGTCACTTTTAAGTCACCAAGTTCTTGCTGGAGAAGGAACACTACCGTTCCATAATGTTAGGCATCATTTTACTTAGCTATAGTATAGGTCAACAGATTGCATACCAAAACTAAATGAAGCCATTTATTTTGCTTCAGATGTTGCTAAAAGTAACTTCTCAGCCAGGAAAAACTCAATCCATTATCAATAACGTAACTGCTCCTTAAGCCTTGAAAGTAACCATTGAAACTTTGAGTGGGATATCATTTTTTGGTGTCTCGACTGATGAAAGTAACCACGGTAATATAAAAACGTGTTTTGACTACAAAACTTGGTGGTTTAAAGGATTTACAAAATTATGAAAGTTCATAATTAGTTTCTTATTTACACTGTTAGAACGGTACAGTTACACTCTTTCTGTAAACTTGTTGAGGTAAATTACACACAAGTTCTGTCTCATGTGAAAACTAGGTGGTTGTCTCTTTTTCCCAGCCGTTCAAAGGGTACTGGAAATATATCCTGACGTGAAACTTTTCTTTGTCTGAAAGCAGGCCACCAGAGGATTTGTTTCAGTTTTTTGAGAATAGGTTAAGTGAAGCATGCATATGGCATTTATAAATCACTGACGTCTGTGTTTACAAATATTCTGCAACTAGAAACTGAGGACAGGTCCGTGCTTGAAATGATTTTAGATCCTGTATGTATGGTCCTTGAGAACCTATCAAACGAAAAATTAATTTGCCTGAAGGTTATGCAGAAGCTCTAATTGCAACAGAAGAAGGCTTTGATAAAGAAATTAAACTTTTTATGCAGGAAGCTATGAAGCTCTGTCAATCATGCTAGGAATATTTAAAACGATGGCCCTCTATGTTTCACAACTTGCTCTGTTTTAAATGGATGTCTCTTAAAAAACATTTAACTATAACGATGTTGAAGAAAGCCTTTTGTATTTGCAAGAGAAATGTAAAGCTTCTGAAGGTGAAGAAGTAAATTTTTTTGACCAATTTTGTAATTTTAGGCAATTTCTGAAACAGAATAGTAATAATCCTGAATTTAAAGGGTTATCTTGTAGTAAAATATGGGCCAAGTATTTTTGTGAAAGTAAGTCTGTTGGTTTTCATTCATAGTTGTTAAAACTATCAGTATATCAGAGCACAACGTAATTGTGGAAAGAGCGTTTTCGCTCATTACAGCACAGTGGACTGCTGACAGGAATAGGTCTAACCTTCAGTATGTTGAAGGTATGTTGATGGTCCAGTATAATTTAAATGAATTTTCTTGTGTATCTTTTTACAACTATCTGGTAAGCACGCCTGTTGTGTCTTCAGAGAAATAGCAATCAAAGTTAAGGAATGTACGAAGGTTGGAACTTAGACATTGGCAATTATTTATTCACAACCGATACAAAAGAGTTACACTTTTACACCTGTTACTGTCCTTCAAAGTAGTCACCAGCTTTATGTAGAACCTGTTGCCAGCGATGTGGAAGGCGTTGGTATACCGTTAGCAGAGTCTGTTCTGTTGATGGTGCGAATGGAGCGGTCTGCTGCCTGTCGAATCTCTGGAACAGTTCTGCAGCGAATGCCACGAAGTGATTCCTTCATCTTCGGAATCAAACCAAAGTCACCATCACTTGCGACCAGCTTTGCAAAAGAAGCGGCGACTCTTTCTGCGCAACCAACCCATCATTTTGCACGACATTGTGCGGACGTATACAGCGCAAGCTGTGGCTGCTCTGTTCGGTCGATGGGACTGGGAAGTACTGCACCATCCACCATACTCCCCGGACTTAAGTCCTCGTACTTTGATTTGATTCCGAAGGTGAAGGAACCACTTCGTGGCATGTGCTTCAGATCTGTTCCAGAGATTCGACAGGCAGTAGACCGCTCCATTCGCACCATCAACAGAACAGGGTCTGCTAACGGTATACTAAGCCTTCCACATCCCTGCAACGGGTTCTACATAACGCTGGTGACTGCTTTGAAAGACAGTAACAGGTGCAAACATGTAACTCTTTTGTACCGGTTGTGAATAAATAGTTGCCACTATTTAAGTTCCAAACCTCGTACGTTATGTCTATTAATTAATTTCCTTATTAAATTTGGAAGTATGTTTCCATATGTTCTCTTTTTTCTAACATTGTCCTTTTTGAAGCTGTTTGTCCAGTTTTTTCATACGTCTGCATCTAGTCACCCTAGATGTTACTGATTTTTAGCTATGAATCAACGAGAGTCGCATCTGGTGGAGACCCCGCTGCAGTCTAAAACATGAATTCACTATCTGTATTTGACAGAATACGTGAGAATTATCCGCACGATTTCATAGATGTTACCCAATATTAGACTGACAGTCTGTTGTGGCGAGTGAGATCTACAAGCCCACCATTCGTCCTAGAATGAAGTAACAAAGAAACTGGTATAGGCATGCGTATTCAAATACGGAGATATGTAATGAGGCAGGATACGGCGCTGCGGGTGGTAAGGCCTATAGAGGGTAACAAGTGTCTGGCGCAATTGTTAGATCGGCTACTGCTGCTACAATGGTAGGTTATCAAGATTTAAATGAGTTTGAACGTCGTGTTGTAGTTGGCGCACGAGCGATGGGACACAGCATCTCCGACGTAGCGATGAAGTGAGGATTTTCCCGTACGACCATTTCACAAGTGCATCGTGAATATCAGGAACTCGGTAAAACATCAAATCTCCGACATCGCTGGGGCCAGAAAAAGATCCTGGAAGAACGGGACCAACGACGACTGAAGAGAATCGTTCAACGTGACAGAAGTGCAACTCTTCCGTAAATTGCTTCAGGTTTCAATGCTGGGCCATCAACAAGTGCCAGCGTGCGAACCATTCAACGAAACATCATCGATAAGGGCTTTCGGAGCCGAAGGCTCACTCGTGTACCCTTGATAAGTGCACGATACAAAGCTTTACCACTCGCCTGGGCCCGTCAACGCCGACATTGGACTGTTGATGACTGGAAACATGTTGTCTGGTCGGACGAGTCTCGTTTCAAATTGTATCGAGCGGATGGACTATACAGGTATGGAGACAACCTCATGAACCCATGGGCCCTTCATGTCAGCAGGGGACTGTTCAAGCTGGTGGAGGCTCTGTGATGGTGTGAGGCGTGTGCATCTGGAGTGATATTGGTCCCATGATGCGTCTAGATACGACTCTGACAGGTGACATTCACCTAAGAATCCTGTCTGATCACGTGCATCCATTCATGTTCATCGTGCATTCTGACGGACTTCGGCAATTCCAGCAGGACAATGATACACCTCACACTTCCAGAATTTCTACAGAGTGGCTCCAGGAACACTTTTCTGAGTTTAAGCACTTCCGCTGGCCACCAAACTCCCCAGCCATGAACATTACTAAAGATATCTGGGACACCTTGCAATGTGCTGTTCAAAAGAGATCTCCGACCCCTCATACTCTTACGGATGTTTGGACAGTCATGCAGGATTCATGGTGTCAGTTCTCTCCATCACTACTTCAAACATTAGTCGAGTCTATGCAACATCCTGCTGCGGCATTTCTACGTGCTCACGGGGCCCCTACACGAGATTAGTCACTTGTACCAGTTTCTTTGGCTCTGCAGTGCATAATAGCCAATTGCAATACGAAGGCGAGATCAAATACCTGCATCATATCAGTTTCAGTCTAGTCACATTATTTATGGGCCTTGCCTCATCATCAACATCTATTCGTGACCGCGTAATTTCTCTAGAGAAGGAGGGCTCTTTGATGCTATCTGAGGCCAGGGCACGGTATGGCGTACCTGAGCTCACTGCGCAACGATGAATAAAACATTATCGAGATACTGGAGACTGCAGTACGCCTGAGGGAACTGGGCACTGGCGTGTAACAGCACCTGTCAAGATTGATGAACTTGTCAAGACGTCATCCCAAAGTCCTTTTTTCAATACGGTGCGGTTGAAACATACCACTGCGTTTCCCGAGGCGGTGGATACAGTTCAGCGCCGGCTTAGGAGGCCAGACTACTTACGAGGGAAACTCCCCACCGCACACCCCTCAGATTTAGTTACAAGAGGGTCCAGCGAATAGCCCGTCAGAAAATGAACACAGATCACCGGAAGGAGTACTGTAATGTGGGGAAAAAAGGTAGGAAGATTTTTCTGTTTAGCAGAAGTGCCAGAAAGCAGATTTCAGAGTGCTTGACGGCTCAACACAAAAGTTTAGTCTCAAGTACAGATAGTGTTGAGGACCAGTGGACAAAGTTCTAAACCATCGTGACAATATGTGTTAGATGAGTATGTGCCAAGAAAGATCGTAAGAGATGGAAAAGAGACACCGTGGTACAACAACCGAGTTAGAAACTGCTGCGGAAGCAAAGGGAACTTCACAGCGAACATAAACATAGCCAAAGCCTTGCAGACAAACAAAAATTAAGCAAAGCGAAATGTACTGTCAGGAGGGCTATGCTAGAAGCGTTCAATGAATTCGAAAGTACAGTTCTATGTACTGACTTGGCAGAAAACCCTGAGAAATTTTGGTCTTATGTCAAAGCGGTAGGTGGATCAAAACAAAATGTCCAGACACTCTGTGACCAAAATGGTACTGAAACAGAGGATGACAGACTAAAGGCCGAAATACTAAATGTCTGTTTCCAAAGCTGTTTCACAGAGGAAGACTGCACTGTAGTTCCTTCTCTAGATTGTCGCACAGATGACAAAATGATAGATATCGAAATAGACGATAGAGGGGTAGAGAAACAATTAAAATCGCTCAAAACGGGAAAGGCCGCCGAACCTGATGGGATACCAGTTCGATTTTACACAGAGTACGCGAAGAAACTTGTCCCGCTTCTTGAGAGGGTGTACCGTAGGTCTCTAGAAGAGCGTAGCGTTCCAAAGGATTGGAAAAGGGCACAGGTCATCCCCGCTTTCAAGAAGGGACGTCGAACAGATGCACAGAACTTTTGACCCATATCTCTAACGTCCATCGGTTGTAGAATTTTGGAACACGTATTATGTTCGAGTATAATGACTTTTCTGGAGACTAGAAATCTACTCTGTAGGAATCAGCATGGGTTTCGAATAAGACGTTCGTGTGAAACCCAGCTCGCGCTATTCGTCCACGAGACTCAGAGGGCCATAGACACGGGTTCCCAGGTAGATGCCGTGTTTCTTGACTTCTGCAAGGCGTTCGACACAGTTCCCCACAGTCGTTTAATGAACTAAGTAAGAGCATATGGACTATCAGACCAATTGTGTGATTGGGTTGAAGAGCTCCTAGGTAACAGAACGCAGCATGTCATTCTCAATGGAGAGAAGTCTTCCGAAGTAAGAGTGATTTCAGGTTTGCCGCAGGGGAGTGTCATAGGACCGTTGCTATTCACAATATACACTCCTGGAAATGGAAAAAAGAACACATTGACACCGGTGTGTCAGACCCACCATACTTGCTCCGGACACTGCGAGAGGGCTGTACAAGCAATGATCACACGCACGGCATAGCGGACACACCAGGAACCGCGGTGTTGGCCGTCGATTGGCGCTAGCTGCGCAGCATTTGTGCACCGCCGCCGTCAGTGTCAGCCAGTTTGCCGTGGCATACGGAGCTCCATCGCAGTCTTTAACACTGGTAGCATGCCGCGACAGCGTGGACGTGAACCGTATGTGCAGTTGACGGACTTTGAGCGAGGGCGTATAGTGGGCATGCGGGAGGCCGGGTGGACGTACCGCCGAATTGCTCAACACGTGAGGCGTGAGGTCTCCACAGTACATCGATGTTGTCGCCAGTGGTCGGCGGAAGGTGCACGTGCCCGTCGACCTGGGACCAGACCGCAGCGACGCACGGATGCACGCCAAGACCGTAGGATCCTACGCAGTGCCGTAGGGGACCGCACTGCGGCGAGGACCATTCACAACCGTCTCCATGAAGTAATTACCGTGGAGTAATAGGACTGAATCCCGAAGTCGTTGCAATATTGCTTATGTTATACTGAGTGTGTAAAATGTCATGATGGGATGACCAACTCCAAGTAGAAGGACTGGAACCAACTGAAACACTGGGTTCCACATTCTCTCTTTCGTCCTCCTCCAACAACTTATGTAAAAGAGACATTGTATTTTGATAAATCCTCCTCTGAGGCGTGCTAATGTTTTCAGATCAGACAAAACAGAAAGAAGGAAACGCAGTTCAGCGTCTTGGTCACTTTTATTAGCAGATTTTTTTCATGTTCATCCATTCTATCGAAGCATCGTCGACTTGGTCTTTTCCCTTTCGTTTTTTGTGTGTTTCACTCGAGCTTTTACGAGCGGGTTTTTCAAGTAATTGCACGGAAGCAGCTTCGTCAGGCATTTCCTCTTCAACAAACGTGTCGCTTTCATCGTTTTGAGTAATACTGGACTCCTCTATTGCTGTTTCTAAAACGCAAAGACTGCCGGACGTATTTCCTCCTTTCAAATACGGTTGCAGAAAAGCTAAATGCTCAGTCAAATAATCCGTTTTCTTCTAATTCTGGCCAGTATCAGACTTTGGTGGTCTCAGCTCGTATGCTGTTCTAAGATACTCCCATCGCTCTCGATAGTTCTTTTCTGAAACAAGATTTAAAAAAAGTAGACATCAAAAGGATTTATTTAAAATTATTGTTAAATAAAACGAAAACACATTGTTGTTTATAGTATGAAAACACAGTGAGACTTAAACAACTATTTACAATTTAAAAAACTCAATTTAGTTAATATATATGTTATAGTTCTTTTTTTTTGTAGCGTAAAACGTTTTGAAAACGAAGACACAAAATTTTTATAACTGGAAGCAGTTTTTACCATCTTTCTTTGCAATTTTACAGAGGGAAATCAATTATCAGTTACAGTGTTCATTCGACTTGTGCTGATATCTGGTCTCACTTACAACCACTGTATATGCCACATCCAACGAAGGAAACTTGGAGGCAAATATCAAAACGTTACTGTGAGTATAATGTGTTGGTTGTCTCGATGGCAAACATTTTCGCATTCAGTGCTCCTCAAATACCGAGTCCACAGGCTATAATTATAAAGGATTTGTCTGTCGCAGATGGAATGTTCACCGTAGTAGAGATTGGAGACGGACGGAATAGTGATGGGGCTGTGTTCCACAAAGCAACTCTCGGAGAATTGTTGCACAGTAGTAAGTTGAGAATACCCGAAGCAACTCCCTTGCCAGGCGAGGCAAATGACAATTTTCCATTCTACTTTGTGGCAGATGAAGTATTCCCTCTCTAGCATAATATAATACGGCCCTTTTCAAAAAGAGTTTTAAATGATGCCAGAAGAATATTCAACTTTCGACTATCAAGAGGCAGTGAAAGTGTCGAATGCAGCTTTGGAATGCTAGCTTCAAAATTTCGTTTATTTGACCGACCAATTTATACCAACAGAAGTAACGCTGTGCAAACTATTAAGGCAGCATGCGTGTTTCATAATTTCATACGCAGACGAGAAGGCCAACCGTGTATTCCACAACAAGTTAATAAGTGTTCTTTGGTGCCGCGTTACCAGATAACAGTGCGTTCGGTCAAAGCAACAATTTGAATGAAGCAAATCGCTTACGAAATAAACTAGGTGAATACTTTCTGAAACTAACTGGTGCAGATGCTACGCAATAGATACGTGTAGATTTAGAAGACCCAGCCATTTAGTACAACAAATTCTTCATATACAGCTCAAATTAAAATAAAAAAACGAAACTTTAAAATAAAACAGTTGGGCGTACTTCATTATACAGCACCATTTGTTAATTTAAAATAACGTTAAGTTCCTAAATTTATCACGTTAATGAAAGTTTAATTTGAAGCAACATTTGTTGTAAATGGCAATTTTGTTAAATTAAAATATAATTGAATTGCCACTTTCTTGTCAGGTTTTCAAAATATTTACAGTATCAGTTAATAATATTACAATTTAATAACTTACATGTCTTTTACGTAATAAATAAATAAATAATGCACTTACATGTGTCTTTTATTTCTCATGAAATTACCCTCCATGTGGCACTCGTCACATCTGTCTCACTGTATGTGGAAATGGAATAATTCCAGATGCACTGATTAGCTTTCACTTAATTAATGAAACGAAATATAGAATTGTCTTCTCTTCTTCCCGTCATATTCATCTCGAAATATCGTAGGCTACTAATCGCTGCAGAGACCGGCAATCGGCACGAGGGGATATATGTCACTTACGACATGTTGCGCAATCGCGCCGCTGTGAACCTTTTCTATCACCTCCCTTTAGATTTCAAGTATCTGTCCGTGGTTCATCCGTGAATGAGATCACACAGAGGACACTACTACGACCTGTCGTTAAGTACTGCTCGAGTGTTCGGGACCTGCAACAGGTCGGATTAAAGAGTCGTCGAAGACATTCACGGGCGTGCTGCTACATTTTCGTGGCTGGGTTCGCACGACATCCAAGTATTACGGAGATGATTCGGCAAGTCAAATGGGAATCACTGGAAGGAAGACGACATTCCTTTCGACAAACGGTATTGAGAAAATTTAGAGAACCGTTTATTGAAGCTGCAGGCCTGCAGACAATCGTTTTTCCCCTGATCTATTTGTGACTGAAAGAAGATGGGAAATGACTGGTAGTGGTACAACAGACCCTCAACCACACACCGTATGGTGGCTTGTGGAGAAAATATGAAAATGTAGATGCAGAACTGTTAGTTCTATTAATTTCGTGATTTCTACAGATTAAACCGATTAAAAGCGTAACGTATTATGCTACAGCAGCGGGCATTTAAATACTTCCACCTGCTGTTGACTCCACATAGTGAACTGAAGTTCCTTTGCTAGGTCTCCAATACTACGAATGGTGGTGACGTTGTTTCCTTGCATGTTTTTAAAGGGTGCGTCCTTATACTAACCGTCAAATAATAACAAATGGTCTGTACTTTTATGAGCAAATCTGTACACCCCGAAATGTGACTGGCTCCTGCGTAACATGGCGGGCAATTCATGTTTCAGCCATTTTTTGTGCTCTAAAGTGTACACATTCCTGATATAAAATTGTTGTACTGGAACTGATAGGGGAGTCTAAAGATGGTTTTTGTAATTTTTTTCTTTCTTTGTGGTGGAATATATCTACACAGCCTGAGATATACAGCGTTATTCTGTATCACGATTTTTTTGCTTGTCATTGTAATATCCATTACTGGTAGGTTTCTCACTGCAGCTTTATTAAACCAACATGAAAAATGTGTCATCCTTTATTTAAAGTAAGATAACTTACGATTGTGCCTTAACGCAGCAGGAACAGGATAGTTCACAAAAGTTTCACCACATCTGTTTGCAAAATAATGAAATTACTTTGAAACTTTATAGTCATTTGTCACACTGCAGATTTTCATAAAATTACTAGTATTTTTAGTGTTTTTTTTCTATAGTGGGTGATACGGTATCGAGTAGATTCAAAGACGAAGCCCGTCGGAAACTGATCTTGTCCTTTCCGATTACAGTGGAGGCTCTGATATATCTCTCCCACAATCGACACGTATACTTCGTGGGTCACCGCTAAATAATATTTCGTAGTCTCTGTTTATTTCAAAGTTTGTTCACTGCAACAATTGTTACTGAAATCTTCGTTTCACATTTCCTCAGTAAGAAGGATTGAGAAATCCACAGAAATATTTTCAGGTACTTCCATCCTTCCGAACGGAACCATGATTCCTAGATACTTTCTTTCTTTTCTGTAATAATTTGAAATCCCGGTTAAAGGGTGGAGGCTGTGCCTAGAACATAAGAACGTTTAATGGGTTTCGATGAAATACTTATAATGTACAGCGCCAGGATCCACCAGATGTTACTTTTCCCGGTGCAGCTGTCAGATCAAACAAGAAGCTAACTCAATGTATCTTCGGTCAAAGACTTTCAGCTTTTTGCAAGCGAACTTACTATACAACAGTTGCTCGAACGACTTCATGCAAGATGCACCAGAAATTACTGAAGATCAACGCCTGTCACACGTATTTGTACTCTTTCACTATGTGAGTCATATTTCAGAGCTTTCTAAGCCTGAGATAACTTATGATTGTGCCTTAATGATGCAGCTCATTCTCAGTTTAGATTATATGTAACTCTTTTTCGTCATCAGTAGCAATTATTTGAAACACTCGATCCATAGTGGAGGTATTTAGTCCAGGGCTGAGACACTCTGTTGTGGGCTTACTCTTAGACTAAAAGCTCTTTTGCTTAGGAAAATTGGAATTGTTCTCTCCGATTAGGTTTTTGTCCACACGTGAAAGGGTATGAGGCCTATTTAGATCCTTACCTCCGCATTTCTTTGGAGAGGTTATTCCTCATTACAGATGACCTGCATAATCGATATTGGTCACCAAGTATTTGAAAAAATATCAAGTAAAGGCACTTGAAAAACTTTCGTTGGATGAACTTTGTGTCTGAAAGCTGCCTGTCTGCGAAAAGCTGCATCAGAGTATTGAAAACAGGATATAGTAAGCACATAAAAAGTGAAATAATTGGAGGAGCATCAAACAGGTGAGGTGGAGTAATTTTTTAATAAATTATTGAGTCCATTGTAACAAACCAAAATGGAACCCTTCAAAACAAGGGTAATGAAATGTAGCCCAATTACTGAGGCTCGGGCTCTGAGCACTATGGGACTTAACATCTGAGGTCATCAGTCCCCTAGAACTTAGAACTACTTAAACCTAACTAACCTAAGGACATCACACATATCCATGCCTGAGGTAGGATCGAACCTGCGACCGTAGCAGCCGCGCGGTTCCGGACTGAGCGCCTAGAACCGCTAGACCACAGTGGCCGGCCCCAAATTACTGAGGGAATTGGATTAGAAATTTACTCTAAAAATAATAGATGCGTTTTGTTATTTGGCTAACAAAATTACTGGCTGTAGTCGAACTACAGAGAATATAAAATGCAGATAGACAATAGCAAGGAGACGATGTCTGAAAAAATAAATTTGTTAGTATCGAATATAAATTTAACTTTTATTAGATCTTTGGTGGAGGTATTTCTCTGGAGTGTAGCCTTGTACGAAAGTGAAATGTGGACAATAAATGGTTCAAACAAGGCCAGAATATAAGTTTTTGAAATCTGATGCAAGAGAGGAATGCTGAAGATTAGATGGATAAATCGTAATACTAATGACGAGGCAGTGAATCGAATTGGGCTAAAAAGAAATGTAAGGTACAATTTAACTAATACAAAGGTTCGACTAGTAAGAGATACCCTGAGACATATAATGCGTTGTTACACCCACTTTCATTGTAAGTTGTTTCGCTAGCACAAAATTCGCTTTTAATGTATTTCCACTGGTAAATGTTGATGGTTCTCTTTCGTGCGTTATTAATCGAAAAGAGACTCAACCATGCTTTGAGATTTACGGCGTTGTTCCAACGAAAAGCGTAGCAAACGCCTCACAGCGATCACTTGTAGTTCTGCACTTGCTGTACGTCACGAGAATTACTTCCAGTATTGTACGAGAATTTCTGAAATAGCGCAATTCCATCATAAACGCAACGTCCGAAAAATTGAATCACACAGCGTTTTTCACGCACATACTTCATAAATCAGAAACAATCTTAATAACATTATCTGATGGGAAAACCATGGAGCGACTGGAAGTTTCATAACTAGTAACCCAATAATCATACTGAACATCTACTGATGAACGTTGGAAAACGTAGTTCCACCCATGAGTTTTATTTTCTACCTTTGCTAGTACTGGTCAACAAACTACTAAATAATACTGTTTCAGAAATTAACTTTTTTCCATATGACAGAAACTTCCTTGGAGTCTTTGAAACATTAACTATAATAGTTTTGCTGATGGCTTTTCGCATAACTTAGGTTACTTCTGATTTCATCTAAGTAATGTGTATCAGATATGTAACAAGTTCTGTTCAAATTGCGACATGGTTCTCTATCCTTAGTGACTTAGTAATTTCGTCATATTATCACAACGTATCTTTACCGTTCCTTTACAGGGTCTAACAGAAAGGTATGGCCAAACATTCAGGAAACATTCCTCACAAATAGAGGAAGAAAATTTGTTTATAGACATGGGTTCGGAAACGTTTCGTTTCAATGTCAGAGCTCATTTTCTACTTCTCTTCACGATCATATTAATCGAGGAAAACACACAGAAACAAAACGAACCAACGTTAAATGAGATGTTTTATTGCTTGAAATTCTAACATCAAAGTAATTTTAATGAAGCAGTGTAAAAGCGTGTTTCCCAAAGTTTCAAATATGAACAGAAAATTCTTCAGTATAATGACAACATTGAGCACATGTTTTCCGCATTTTTGATGATTTGGGAAAGAAGAACGAAAGACTTGGTTGCGACCTGATTACTGAAAGCTTCTAGCTACTTATTTAGAACAACTTTCAACAGAATTGTCGAAAGCGAGTAAGTGAATAATGGTGCCTATGATCAACTACTGTTTTCTTCGCAGCAGGTTTGCTGTCTGTGATATTTCACTGTTCATTCGAGTAGTATCTCGAAGTTCTACTGTTGATAGAATTGTGGGGTCTTCGGAATTAGGGGAAGTGTTACTTGATACAGAGTTGGTCAACTGCTCATAGAAAAAAAGGTTAACTTTTCAGTGACGTTTTTGTTATACGGTCTTACTTAACAATTTACGAATTTCAAACACATTACCCAAAACAGATTATATACGTATCTACCGTCAATGATATGCTGGGTGTAACAAAAAGGTATGGCCAGGCTTGTATGAAACATTCCCCCCATGTAGAGGGAGAAAGATAGTTATGTACCCACGGGTCCGGAAACGCTTTATTTCCATGTCAGCGTAGCCAAACAAAATTAAGTAGTGTTCGCAAACAACGGGCCTTCCAAGTATAGCCACCAAGTTTAGTGTGACCTACGACATCATATCATAACAGACAGAAATTATAATTTTGGTTGCATTTTAAAGAAGCTGTCATCTCAGACCAAGTATGAATTTTGTGCCTGAAATGTGTTGTATGATTTTGAAGGAATGTGTATGTTAACATTACTCTGCTCTGTCTTTCATGAAACTGATGCTGCCACCGCACGGCTGCACGAAGGACGATAAACTTAACGGTTTAACCCGCTGCTGAGGTGTTTCTGGTTCGTGATGCTGGGTGTGTTGATGCTGTGGACGAGGGCGCCAAATGATGAAACAGCCTGAGTTGGCTGTCAAGACACCGGCGTAGAAATACTTGCGGCGGCAGAAGCAGAACAGGGAATAGGCTCCACGTATGGCTAAAAGGCAGAGCTTAGGGTCTATTGTAATCGCAGTTACACATCTGCGAGACAGATGGGGGTCGCTGATAGCACATAGCCGAGTTCCGTACGCATAATCTAAAGAAAAGTCCTCAGGAAACATCGACCATTGGTGGCTGCAACCATCGAAATGGTTTCCCATTTTATTAAATGAGAATCAGGTTATATGTGGTTACCTAATGCCACGAAAATCTGAACACAGCGTTTTATTAATTCGACGGCACGAGCATACCGACACTTCACGAGTTTCTGCGACGAAAATTCACAAATTAATGGCAAATAAACCAGATGCAGCAGTACTTATCAATGAAACTTTACTTACTGTAACATCCATACGCATTCAGACATGCACCCTAAGACAGACTATAGCTTGTAACAACAACAACGCTGTACTATTGTATCAATAAGTAATTTTTTTTCTTATCATTTTTCGAAAAACTTGTGTAATTAATGTTCTGCATTCATTTCTTTTTTGTTTCATGCCGTTGTGTTAAGAAAACTGTAAACGAGTTTCAAAGTGAAAATTAATGTTTATGTCAAATGTCAAGCAATATTGTAATAGAATAGAAATGTAACAAATGTTGAAACTGTTGTAAGATGTTTAAAATTGTAACTGTGCGTCTGGTCCATACGTAGACAATGTGTTAGGATATGTAGAATGCAAAACCTCGGGTGAATACCCGGTCTGTCAGGGAGCGGTAAAAGGTGGATGGTAGGCGAGCGCGGGAAAATGCGCACGGCCACTGCACGGCACAACGGGCTCAGCAGCAGTAGTAGTTGGAGTCTGGCACTGGTCTGAGCAACACCTTCTGGAGCGGGGAGGCTCTCCTGGAAGGCGTAGCTTCACTGAGCCTCGGGTATGCCGTTCCAACGCCCACACAGCATGGCAAAAATCCACAGGCACTAAATAGAAAGGTTTTGCGACGCTACGAAGAATTAAAGTGCCGATACGTCAAGTTGTGGTGGTGGTGGTGGTTAGTGTTTAACGTCCCGTCGACAACGAGGTCATTAGAGACGGAGCGCAAGCTCGGGTTAGGGAAGTATTGGGAAGGAAATCGGCCGTGCCCTTTCAAAGGAACCATCCCGGCATTTGCCTGAAACGATTTAGGGAAATCACGGAAAACCTAAATCAGGATGGCCGGAGACGGGATTGAACCGTCGTCCTCCCGAATGCGAGTCCAGTGTGATACGTCAAGAGCCATAGCTGTGGTTGTAGGTGCGCTCTGTGTCTCGCCATCTCGCCGCCCGACAACCGCCGCATCGATACAAGCAGCTTGAAACTTTTAGTACTGTATTTGTATGGACCAGAAAGTGAACTGTTCAATAATAACCTAAATTTTACCAGAACTTTTCCCTCATTTAATTATCCTCACAACTAACCTAGACAGGGTCCTTTCCAAATGTTGTGCAATCCGAGTGTCCCGAAATGAAAAATTAAATTTTGTGTTAATAATAATTAAAGAATTGTTTTGTTAATGAATTAGTAAATGAATAACGAAGGTCTAACGAAGTTGAAAGATAACTTTAATATTGATATAGTAATGAAGTTTAATTATTTCGAGACAGATATAAAGGTATTTAAATGAGAAGTAAATAAGATAAGAAGAGTAGTAACTCGTACACTGGAAATCTTGAAAGTATGATAATTTCACTAATCAATTTTTTCAATATAGTGATCATAACAGTTTCAGGGTCCCCCCCCCCCCTTTTATTCATTTTAATTCTGAAGTGGTCCACATTGGTGTGACCAGCAAAAGTTAAAGTCAATATATAAGTCAAAATTTATCAGTGTTTTATCTTTATCAAAATTTACATTTTGTGTGTGGCTCGAAAGTGCTATTTCTAGGGTAATCTATGCCCGATTTTAATCAGATCAATAGACAGTAAGAAGTTTTATAGTATACATTATAGTCTAGTGTTATGTATTCATGGTTTTTCTATATCACCACAGAACGTGAAACTATCAGTTCAATAGATTTTCTGGTTCTAAAATTCTACTATATTATGCAGTGTTACTACTTGTTACTTTGCATGAATATACACCAACTTGTACAGGGAAGAAACTCAGTTAATGCCTAATTAGGCTGCCGACCATATTATTAACAAATTGGCAGCATCTTCTGTGTTGCTTTTTGTCCATCCTGACGTGTAGTTGCATTTCGAACTTACATGACGTATCATTGTTATTACAGAGTGGGTGTAAGTCTGGTTTGCCACCATTCAGGTGCACGCGGTCGATATCTATACAAAAATCCTTTCTCATAAAGTGAAGCCCGTTCACTTAACATAGTACAGGCTTTAAGGAGTATTGTGTGCCCCAAGCGCGCGTTACAAGCTATTGTCAACACTTACATCTGACCGATATTTTTTGTTGATTACTTGAACAGGTCATCACTACAACCCACATTAAAAGCAAGCGATTTCAAAAAACTCAGCCAGAACGCAGTCATACAGTGATTACCACTACCGACAGTAATTCAAAAGTAGCGTGAAATATGTAACGTTTTAAAAACCGAGTTTTGGAGGAACTGTTAAAGATAAAATTGATTCCGTCCAGTTCTCCGATCTACGTTTGTTTCACATGTCTCTTTCTCTCAGTAAGCAGTCAGCTCTCCACTTACGTAGCTACGAAATCACAAATCATTCCCACTCTACAGTGCATCAGATACAGTAGGCAATGACACCTGGAAAATATGTGAAAAACTGTGATCCCGTATGACTTACTACTGTGGCCTCCTTTTAGGTATCTTGCAACTTCTCAACTTCAGCAGTTCTGCAAAGCCAATTATTTAATGGGAGAAAAACATTAGCAGGGAAAGTACCAGTAATTAATCACATGATAGGCAGACGCCGTGGCCACTTTTTTAATGCTTTTTTCTTTTTTTACTAAACAGAGTCAAACAGTAATTTTATTGTGGTATTTGTTGTATTCGCGTGTATCAATAAAGAAGAAGTAAAATAATTAAATGTGCTTCATGTTTAGGTAATCATTCAGCTACGGAGGCAGACACTATACTAGCACATGAACAGTAGTCATCCCACCACACATCTAACAGACGCACTGTAAAAGGAGTGAGCATGGTGAAGAATAGAAACATTTATGAAAGTCTCTAAAATCCAAATCCATCTGGTTACCTTAATCGTTTGTCTTTGGGTATCATATCAGAAGAAAGCTTATAGAGTTTTACACAGTCATTGTTTTTGTAATCACGTGGTGATAATTTTTTCCTGGATAGGTCATTATTTCAGAACTTAGGAAGAATGTTTTCTAGAACTGAGTGATGTGAGATGGTACGTCTGTAGAGCTCTTTTCTTTTTCCTTTTCCTTTCTTCTCTCTCTCTCTCTCTCTCTCTCTCTCTCTCTCTCTCTCTCTCTCTCTCTCTCTGCTCAGAGCGTCTACAGCCATTGTCCTACCATCTAAATAATCAAATAAAAGAGCTTTAGTCATTGTTCATTAGCTCACAAAACACTCAGAGGAGCTGAGAAACTGCAAAAATCCAAACAACCGACGGTGAATAATACCCTATGCGTTCGACTCACACAATCGAAACGGAATTTGTTACTGAGAGTCGGTCACTCAACGAATTACAACAATGCTTGAAAGTATATTCTGTAATGTGAAAACTACCAAGTTAAGAAGGTATCTGTGGATCCACAACGCACATTCGATGAATGATACACAAAAAAAAGAAAAATTCTTATTTCATTCTGAATTTGGCACAGTTGTCTCATAATGGTCACCAGTTGTGCCTGTTACGAAGAGCTTCTGAGTCTGCAGCGTCGGGCAGGTCAGAAGACAGGGTAGCTTGCAGGCTTGCTTACTGAAGAAGTGGTGTCTCGTTCGCAGAGACTGAATGGCTCAATTCCCCGGGAGCAGGCTCCTTCCGGAGCTCGTAAACCTGCGCGGGCATCCAGCCGAAAGAGCACCATCAAACGCTCCTCACACTGAATCGCTGTACTGTTCTCGTCTCGCTTCGCACAACTCCACCAACTCCAAGTTTGGCTCAGACGAAAGAAATAAAATAAACAGTGTGCTCTGTTCCAGCAGTAAGCTTTTCGTAAATGCTCCAAGCGATCCAGACCGCTATCATTTTGTTTTTCTTTTTGATTTCAGCGTATTTCTAGGTGACGATGGAAGATACATCAAAGATTGTTTTGGGAAGAAAACATTATATACATAGATAAAAGAATAATACATCAGCATAAAAATGACAGATGCTGTTATTAAAAATTCACGTATTTTAACGAGGACAGTTCAAGATATTTCCTTCCTGAATGCTGTATTTGCTGACAGTTGTGTATATTTTTAATGCCTAGACCATGAATGGAACTGTTTATTTAGTTTGTTTCTACATGAAGATTACGACATTTCTAAGTTACTGATACTTCTCTTAATTAGAATGTTAAGAATCCGAACATTATTTTCGATAGGCCTACGACTGATCACGTGGCTCTAAACAACTGCGAATTTTCTTCTTATTTATCGCTACTTCATGCTAGCACTAAGAATATTTTTTCTGATGTTCGTTCCACTCCCTCTCCAGGCGAAGGTTTTAGCTTTTAGTGACTGGAGAACGTCTGATGTTAGTTCTGTACTTATCTTTAATGAGAATGTGCTTATCTTTGGTGAGAGTGCACTTATGGTTCAAATGGCTCTGAGCACTATGGGACTTACCATCGATGGTCATCAGTTCCCTAGAACTTAGAACTACTTAAACCTAACTAACCTAAGGACATCACACAACACCCAGCCATCACGAGGCAGAGAAAATCTCTGACCCCGCCGGGAATCAAACCCGGGAGAGAGTGCACTTATTTTTGGTTAGAATGTAACTTGGAACTATGTCTTAGAGTTCTAATGATTTACAGTTGATTATCTATGCTCTGTGATGGTCGCTTACCCTCTGGAGTCAGAAATAAATATTCTTTAGGTATATGTTAATTCTAATTGTAACATCATGGAAAATGGTCTCCTCTTTCACGTAACTGTTTCCGCGTTTCATTCTGACTATAATTCTTCGGTGAGTCTAATACTGTACCCTGCATCGAGTGGTATTGTGCTAACTGCAAAGTGCAGCTTGTCATGTATTTATTTATGTAGGAAAGTAATGGTTAGGAGGTCAAAATTATTTAAAAACTGTTTAAGTAGAACAATATATAATTGTCTCCAAAATCTATTTAAATCACTCTGGCACATACACAACATTAGTGCTCAGACCACGCGGTACAAAAGGCTTCAATACATAAGAACTTTAATCTAAAGGAAATTCACATGTAACGGGAAACTTTGAATAACGCTCATTCGAACAAAGTATATTGAATGTAACTGATCACCAATCATATAGGATAATAGCAAACCGATTCTGTACCATGCGCCGAAGTCAATGCACTTAAAAAAAAAAAACAGTATCGTGAGAGATACGCTTTACAGTCATTAAATATATGTCGTAATTCTCCACTTCTAACCTCCTAATGCCTATCAAGAATGTAAGTATGCGTAAAACACATGATATTAGTAACTGATTAACAGACTTTTATTCCAAATGTGCTCCACCCCTACACCAGCAGACAGCAAATTACCGAACTGTGTCAGGACACAAATCACATCACACTCCTCTATAGCCTGCATAGGCTCAGTGACCTGACACCCTTACGTCATCCAACCACACCTGTCACTTCAAGATCACCTGTCATCCGTCCTTCCTCCCCACACCCTTCCTCCTCTGCCAGTAGGGTCGTATGCCTATGGCTGGCTGGCAGTCCAGTCTGTGGAACAACTTTGATAGCCAAGGCAGCCTTACACTTAAACACTGTCTAATTTTATAATTGTCCTATTAGACACCTGGAGTATTTCCACGAATGAGATGTTATTATTAACACTTCATCATCCTGACATACTATTCATAGTAAGGTCCTCCTGTGTAGAGCTCCAACCGCAATTTGGTCGCAAACTTTAAGAGAATGAATGTCCTGTACAGTAAACACATAGGATGTGTTTTGATGTATGATAGACTATTGCCACCATCCTACCTTATTTTTTCTTGCCTCTATTACACTACACGTCCTTGGTGTTATCACCTCAGATATCTAGTGTTTCCATTAAAGCCCAAAAGCTTCTTTTCCAAACTCTGATTAATTACTATGTGTAATGCTTTTTCTAAGTGTATCTATAAATCACTGAATACTACTAATGTTGGAATGATGCAGGCCTCTGATCTATCTGTGGAATATGTACACATATTAAAAGGACTCTGGAAGGTTTTTCATTCTTCTGTTAAAGCATAGGTACATTCTGTTATCTCTCTCTTACATATATAACATTATCTTATTTGGTAGCATCTGCTTTTATCTTTTATTCGACATATTCACTAATATAATTTTATGGGACTTTCTGTTGACAGGAACAGAGAAAATCTCTTGTGTTACTATGAACCCCACAGCCTAAGTTACCTCTTTCTCCTGGCTGTTAATTATATGGAAAGTTCTGAATACTTACTTAGTAAAAAGGTAAATAAAATTGTTAACGAGCATTACACCTATTACAAAACAGTCCTTTAACATATATAAACTACGATGAGCTGAAATTGTACAACTATTGTGCTACCGAAATCTATACCACTCTAAAGTTACTCATCTTTCGATAACAATATTTACAGGCAGAGTAAAGATGTAGCGATAGGTTGTTGCCTAGTGGGCACACTAGCCTACATATTTTAGAACGTGTAGAAAATAAATTTTGTAAGGGGCAGTCACAAGTAGCAAAGAAGGTAGTGTACCACGTGACATACATAGGCAATGACATATATCTCATAAATAGAAATATAAAAGAAATTAGTGACGTCCATAACATCTTCTGTGATGTGTGTAACAACATAAAATGTACAATTAAAGTTAGGGACTACAATCTGATTAACTGTTTAGCTGTGAGAATAACTATTGCTAATAGTAAACAGGAATTCAATATGTTACGCAATGGGACAACCACATATGGTATCATACATCGCTCTTT
This sequence comes from Schistocerca gregaria, assembly GCF_023897955.1. NCBI lineage: Eukaryota > Metazoa > Arthropoda > Insecta > Orthoptera > Acrididae > Schistocerca > Schistocerca gregaria. The sequence continues at coordinate 34,059,965 of NC_064931.1, read as the reverse complement.
CTTCCATCCTGAAGGACATAAACATGCCTTTTTTCAGTGCCATGATTGAACGAAAAATTAAGCTATCTCTTTCACAGGGAAACAGGCGAAACGAATTAGATAGATTATGATTTGTAGCAATATGTACTGGGTACACTTCAGATATAGTACTTAGATTATTTAACAGCACGTTGAAGGCTAATGAAAATGTAAAATGAAAGATAAGTGCTAATAGATATAAAGAACAAAAAAAAACATGTTTGGCACATTACCATACAGAGGGAAAGTATCTGATAAAACTGAAGACATGTGTTGTAATACTAGTGCCACAGTAGCTTTTCATACTAACAACACTATCAAAATTAATATAGTGTTAGTACACAATGTAGGTTAGTTAAGTCAGTTAGACTAGTCTGGAAAATACAGAGTGGAGTGCAGTGACTGTAATAAAGTTTACACAGGTCAAACTCAGTGGAAAACATGTGTCATGTAGGAGGAATATATTTGCAAAAGTGAGAACAATCAGTCCCCTTTCTCTCTACACCTGAAAAATGAAATACATTTCATTTGTAAAGCAGAGGACAACTTACAATTACTGCCAAAATTGACGATGACTGTGATACGGATATTATAGAACAACTGGAAATTTACAAATATTTTCAAAAGCAGTGTATTATTATAAAAGAAAAAACTAACCTGAGAAACAGAAATTTCATCTAAAATTTTAATGACATACTTTATCCCATGTAACTGCTCCAATAGAGATATCAATTTGTCTGGCCTTAATTTGATGTTAGTATCGTATTACCCAACTATTTTTCACACTGTATGTTCAGTGATCTGTTTTATTTATGTTACAACGTCTTTATATAGCCGCTGACATCTGCTTAACAGCTGAAGTATTGTTTTTATTCTCATTAAACGTCTTTAAACACAACTGTTGTATATGTTTCACTGTATACAAGTTAAACATAGCTGGGCTTAGACGCTTATTATCTTCTTTTGACATGATAATTTTTGTGCAAAGTCTGTCTATGTAAGATTAAATTCTATATATTGTAATATGGACATACAGTAAACTTACATTAACTGTACATATCACACAGCATGATTTTATTGCAACATACATCTCTGTGTCTGTGAAATGCTAGTTACATCTGTTATACTGTAATATATTCAGACAATTCTAGTAGGCATTCACTTTATTTGCCTATATGGCCTGCTTCATAAACGTTACATTGCTATCAAAGCAGTGAACATGTGAGTATGATTGTAGGTTTCTTCACACTACTGTCTTGGAGTGCATGTAAGCAGTCACCTCTATGTATTTTGTCTTCTGTCACCGCAACTGTGATTGTAACATGTGTGAGTTGCTATCAGGTACAGGATATAGAATATGTGTTATGATTATCATATGTATTTGTGGTGTCACCGCCAGACACCACACTTGACAGGTGGTAGCCTTTAAATCGGCGCGGTCCGGTAGTATACGTCGGACCCGCGTGTCGCCACTATCAGTGATTGCAGACCGAGCGCCGCCACACTGCAGGTCTAGAGAGACTTCCTAGCACTCGCCACAGTTGTACAGCCGACTTTGCTAGCGATGGTTCACCGACTTCTACGCTCTCATTTGCCGAGACGATAGTTAGCATAGCCTTCAGCTACGTTATTTGCTACGACCTAGCAAGGCGCCAGTATGCGTACTATTGATATTGTGAATCATGTCCTATAAAGAGCGACGTTCGTCATTAATAGATTAAAGTTAAGTATTCCACCAGCTACGTCCGTTTTTCTCAATTCTAATTCCCTTGTCATGTTCCAGACGTCACGTCAGCCTGCGTGAGCTGGAGCGCGCGCATTTCGGCCTCCTTTAGTTATACGGGTTGGCTCTCCTGCCAACCACAACACTGGCGACGAGAGTAAAAGTGTTCTTATCTAAATTGCCCTGATTTACTTGTGTAATGGCTTCGCCACAATCTCCAGATGTACTGTCCGAATTTTATCGCTTACAGAATCAGCAGACGCAGGCCTTACTGGATGCCCTTGGACAGCTCGTCCAGGGTCAACGTGCCATGCAAAACGATGCGGCTGCAGCCGCTTCACCGCTAACACAGCCACAACACGCTGTTGCACCAACTTTTCGACCTTTTGATGCTGCACTGGAAAGCTGGACGGAGTGGTCACGCCAATTTGAATTCCATCTCACCGCCTACAGAATTCAAGGTAACGAGCGGCAGCCTTTTCTCCTTTCTTCAGTAGGTGTGACCATGTACCGTGTGATAGTCAAATTATTTCCCCGACGCGACGTAGCAACTCTGTCCTACGACGAAATTTTGTCTGTATTAGTTGCATATTTCAAAGAATCAGTCAACGTAGTTGCCAAACGGTATACCTTCTTTCGGTACAAAACGTACGGCAGGTCAGACTAATCGGGATTGGGTTGCAATCTTGCAAGGCCTTACTAGGGATTGTGCTTTTGAGTGTCAATGTGGACTCCCTTATTCAGATACTATGGTACGTGATGCAATTGCACAGAACGTTTCTGATGTTCGTATAAGGGAACAGATTTGGAAACTAGTAAATCCCTCCCTTCAACAAGTGATGGACATACTGGATCGGCAGCAGGACGCACTTGACTTTGCTCAGGAATCATTTGAAACTTCGCCAGCAGTGTGTCAGGTTAACCGGCCCGCCGAGCGAGCTGCACGGAGCAGTAAACAGTCCTCGCGCCCGGCCGCGCCGCTGCCTCCAGGCTCTCAGCCACGTGTGCCGCGAAGGCCAGAAAATGCAGTGATCAAATCATGCCCGCGGTGTGCTACTAATCATTCGCATGAGCATTGCCCGTCACGCCAAGCTATTTGCTTTTATTGTAATAAAAAGGACATGTTCAGAGAGTTTGCCAGAGAAAGCTCAGATCGGAAGCTCAAACCCGTTCCAGGCCCTTTGCTTCGCGCCGGAATCGGAATCGAACCAAGGATACTCAGGCTCGCGAAACTTCGCCCATGGAAATTCATGTAGTTCATTCCACTCCGCCCAGTGCCACTCTAACAGTGACTGTGTTCGTCCCAAAAATAGTGTGCATCAACAACGCCGGAACTCCCGTCAACTCGCTAGTGATTATGTACCAGTGTCAGTTCAAGTCGCATGAGACAGTCGCTCTTGTCGTCAGCAGGACAATAAACTTTTTGTAGACTTGGACATTAACGGCAAAGTGATACCATTCCAGCTCGATACCGGTGCTGCAGTTTTACTGATCAATCAAGACACTTACAAACTGCTGGAAACACCTCCGTTGCGTTCCGCAAATGTTCAATTAACTAGCTGTTCAGGACAAAAGATCCCTGTGTTAGGACAGTGCAACCTTCTTGCAACATACAAAGGACAAACACAACTTGGGTCATTTTACGTCCTTCTTTCTTCTTCTGCAGTGAACTTGTTTGGTTTCGATTTATTTCAGTTGCTTAACTTGTCTATAGTAAACCAGGTCCTATCAGTGAACCAGACTGTGCCTTCAGACAGTGTTTCTCGTCTATCTGAAGAATTTGCAGACATTTTTGCACCGGGTCTCGGTTGCGCTAAGAACTATAAAGCACATTTGGAACTGAAAGTAAACGGGCAACCGAAATTTTTCAGTGCGCGCCATGTTCCCCACGCACTGCGTGATGAGGTCGCAAGAACATTACACGATTTGGAATCACAAGGTGTAATTGAACGTGTGCAGGCTTCTCTATGGGCATCACCCTTAGTAATTTTGCCAAAATCTTCCGGAAAATTGAGACTTTGTGTGGACTTCAAGGCCACAGTGAATCCAGAACTAGTGATTGCAACTTTTCCTTTACCCCGCCCGGAAGATCTTTTTGACAAACTGTGCCCGGGTAAATATTTTTCGAAGTTGGACCTCGCAGATGCGTACTTGCAAATACCGGTGGACGAAGAATCCCAGCGCGTTTTGGTGGTTAACACGCATCTTGGTTTGTATCGATTCAAACGACTGCCATTCGGGTGTGCATCCGCCCCTGCATTGTTTCAGCAATATCTACAAACTGTTTGTGCGTCGGTCCCTACTGCAGCAAATTATCTGGACGATATTGTGATCTCCGGAAAGACGGAAGAAGGACATTTGGCCAATCTCAGAACATTATTTCAGGTCTTGAGACAAAATGGTCTTCGCTTGAGGAAGCAGAAATGTGTGTTTTTTGCTCGGGACTTGTCATACTTGGGACATGTAATCAATGCCCAAGGCATACATCCCAGTCCCACGCACCTTCGTGCCATACAAGACTTGCCGTCGCCGCAGAATTTGAAGCAGCTACAGAGTGTGCTGGGAAAAATAAACTATTACCACCGCTATATGCCGCACGCCTCTTCCATTTCAGCTCCGCTTCATCGCTTACGCCGTAAAAGATGTTCCCTTCGTCTGGACGACGGAATGCGAATGCGCCTTTCGCCATTTGAAATCGGCGTTGCTTTCCAATACTTGCCTTACGCCATTCGATCCCCAGAAGCCCCTCTTGTTGATGGTGGGTGCATCCGATTTCGGGATCGGTGCTGTACTTGCGCACAAAGATGGATCGCACGACCGCCCTATTGCCTTTGCGGCCAAATTGCTCTCGTCTGCGCAAAGAAATTATTCACATATCGAGAAAGAAGCATTGGCTCTCGTATTTGGTGTTACAAAGTTTCATGATTTCTTGTATGGTCGTCACTTTACCATAATCACGGACCACAAACCTTTGACATCGCTTTTACATCCGACCAAACCTGTACCTCCACGTACACCGCAGAAACTCATTCGCTGGTCTATTTTCCTCTCGCAGTTCCGCTACGATATCTTGTATCGGTCCACTGCTAAGCACGGAAACGCCGATGCGTTGTCCCGCTTGCCTGTTGCTGAGGATAGGGCATTTGATTCCTCCGAACTTGCTTGTATGTTCATTGATGCGGAAACCGATGACGTGGTCGAGTCGTTTCCGATTGATTTTCGTCTTGTAGCTACAGCCACAGCTGCCGACCCTGTCCTTGCTCCCGTTCTGCGTTTTGTTGCTACGCAATGGCCCTTGTCAAAGTTCTGATAATCATCAGTCCAGGGTCCCGGTACCACGTTCGTTACAGTCCTCTGTCTTACAGCTTCTCCACCAAGGACATTGGGGTATAGTGACAATGAAACAACTTGCTCGTTAGCACTGTACTTGGTTCGGAATCGATGCCGCGATTACGAATATGTGCTCTTCTTGCATGGTGTGTGCCGAACAACAATCAGCACCACCGCGGAAATTCTTTGCATGGCCAAAAGCCACTTCCTCTTGGCAACGCTTACACATCGATTTTGCTGGTCCCTTCTGGAATGCTGGATGGTTGGTTGTGGTAGATTCATTCAGTAATTTTCCTTTTGTTGTCCGGATGTCTTCTACGACGTCATCTGCCACCATCCAAGCGTTATCCGCTATCTTTTGCATTGAAGGTCTTCCACAGACTATTGTTTCCGACAATGGCCCACAATTCATGTCCGCAGAATTTCAGTCATTCTGCAAGGCCAATGGTATTCAACATCTGACGTCCGCTCCGTTTTCGCCACAGTCAAACGGTGCCGGTGAACGATTGGTCAGGACTTTCAAGTCACATATGTTGAAGTTGAAAGAGTCGCATTCTCGGGAGGACGCGTTATTACTATTTTTGTCCTCGTATCGATCTCAACCCCGAGATGGTCGCTCGCTGGCTGAGTTGCTCCACGGTGGTCATCATCGAACCTTGATGTCTTTGCTACATCCGCCGCATCAGGTTCTTCTGCAGCGGCAGACACCTGCTTTTGCTCCAGGCGACGTTGTCTACTATCGCCACTACCGAGGTTTACGGCGTTGGCGCGAAGGGCGCATTCTTCGTTGCCTCGGACGCGCTATGTATTTGGTTTTGGGGGCCTCTGGTGAGGTGCGTCGGCATCTCAATCAGCTGCGCCTCTGTCGTCGCACGGGATCTGCCACTCGCCGTCTGCTTTCAGCGACGGTGCCGTCCGGTCAGCGCCCTGGGTACCCATCTACTGGCTCGCCTCAGCCCCAGGTGTTACCGACGCTGAATTCCATTTTGCCCTATGGCGACGCGCCGCCACCGCCGCCGCAACCTGTTCTCCCGCCGGCGATGCTCGCAGTGGACGCGTCGCTGCAACCGCCGGGTGCGTCCCTGGGTCACGCGCCGCCGATCGCTTCCTGTGACCAGTTGTCCTCCGACATGGAACTCTTGCCCGCTCCGGACCACGTGTCGTCTTCGCCCGTCGGGTGCCCCGGCCCGATGGAGGTCGACCCTTCGGCCCCTCCTGTCACTCTACGGGCCCATACACCGCATGTTGGCGTACACCGTGGAGCAGGTTTTCAGGCGTTTCCTAGCTCCCCGCTGTCCGAATGGCAGGGTGCGGGTGGTACAGCCTCGCCTGTTGTTAGGCTCCCCACCTCGTCGCATACGTCAACATGCGGTCCTCCCCACGGCGGGCGGAAGCCTTATTTCACAACCGTACGCCGATTTGCGGGGGAGGAATGTGGTGTCACCGCCAGACACCACACTAGGTGGTAGCCTTTAAATCGGCGCTGTCCGGTAGTACACGTCGGACCCGCGTGTCGCCACTACCAGTGATTGCAGACCGAGCGCCGCCACACTGCAGGTCTAGAGAGACTTCCTAGCACTCGCCCCAGTTAAACAGCCGACTTTGCTAGCGATGGTTCACTGACTTCTACGCTCTCATTTGCCGAGACGATAGTTAGCTTAGCCTTCAGCTACGTTATTTGCTACGACATAGCAAGGCGCCAGTATGCGTACTATTGATATTGTGAATCATGTCCTATAAAAGAGCGTGTTTGTCATTAATGGATTAAAGTTAAGTATTCGACCAGCTACGTCCGTTTTTCTCAATTCTAATTTCCTTGTCATGTTCCAGACCTCACGTCAGCCTGCGTGAGCTGGAGCGCGTGCAGTTCGGCCTCTTTTAGTTGTATGGGTATAGCTCTCCTGCCAACCACAACAGTATTTATCATGGCAGACGTCACACAGATTGCTAATCGCAAGGTACTAGTCACTATTGATGTATGAACGACTCTATGACCATCTTTGGTTCTACCAGTGAACAGTGATCATCCGTGCTGTCAGCTATATGTGGTATAGATCTGTTCATAGTGGTAACACTGATTGCAGTTATGTCAATAAGTGCACTACCTTACACAGTTATTATAGATTGTGTGTTGTTAGTATTGAGTTTCATCGCTGTGTATGGCATACTTTTATTTTCAGTGTCGAATTCATGATATTATAACCTGACATTAACGATTTTATATTCAAGTGTCATGGCACTGTGGATACTCTTATGTGAGTATGTGAATTTAATTACACATATGTTGTCATTATCCTTCACAGCAGTTCAGATATTAGTGACGGTTTAAGTGTTTCAAGTTCCTTGTATACTGCTTTAATTGGTATTCAGGAAATAATGATGGTCATTTGACTGAAAGGAGTGTGTAAATCAAGAATTTTATCAGCAGCTCAAGGCTGTAACCTTGAATTTTTCAAACAATTTGTTTTACTATATGCCACAGTATCACCTTGCTCTATTACGGGCCACTTAGAATATGTAACAAATCTACCAAATAGACTTCATACACATATCTGCTTGTAACCAAGAGCATTTGGGAATTTTAATTTTACTTTCTCTTTCCTGAATGTTTTAAGCAGATTCAGTTGGAGGGTTATAAGCAGATTATTTTGGAATACACTAAAATATAGCAAACACCTTTAAACTAATGCCTTCATTGATCACATTTTACAGAAAATGCTGATATCTTGTATTCCCAATTCATGTCCAGATTTTCTCCATACAGTGTGTTTCAGGCAATTTGTAAACCTTGCTTACATATTGGCAATGACTACCTCTGTTTTCACTTTTTTAATCTCAATCTCTTCCATTCTCAGTTTCCCCCCAAAGTTGTCCTTGAAGTAGTAATTTCTTTAAAAGGGACCAAATTAAGTCTATAACATATATTGCCTCTTTCCCTTAAGGACTGTGGAATAGAAAGTATTTGTAAGAACAGTATCGTTTTATGATACTTTTTTCCTTCAAATCTGACAAGTAAATAAAAGCACATTGTCCACTCCACCACATGTTGATACAATACAACCATCCTTTCTTTAAGCAGAGCCGAATAGGAATGGAGGATAATAAACAGATCTTTTGTATGGCCCATAATGTAGTAAAAACGCTCTCTGGAAGTCTTCCATATTCTGCATCTAAATGTATATGTAATATTTAGTGAAGATTATTGTACAGTGATAATTGTGTTCTTCTTCGTTAACCAACCAGTATGGCTTGGTTTTGTGAGCATCTAACAGCGATTCAGACTCTCCCATTCAACCAGAGAATCTACAAAGCTTTTGCAAGTGCATTTATTCTGCCTCTTCCAAATTCCAAATGTCTATGCAGAAAAACCCCTATTAATGCAATGTTAGCTGTGAAAGCCACCTCTTATATGGGCTAAAAAAGTGGTTGGTGGTGGGTGTGGAGTGTTTTAGAACTGCAGCACATCATAAGCAGGTGTGTTGACTTCACCTGTCTAGAATAAAGCTTAAAGTTTATTGAGTTGTTAAACATCTAGCTCAATGACGACCTAATAATGGAGACAGCGACTTTCACTTTCTTCTATGTTAATACAACAGAAGAAAATTAAGACTGCTGTAACAACCTCACATCTGGGGCCAGCTGGCACTTTTCAAGTACCGCTGCTAATCTTTCTTCCCACCCAAACCAAACCATCCACCCACCTTTTTTTTAAAAAATGCCAAACACAATAAAAAATCAATTAAAATTCATAAAAATTATAAAGTTAAAAAATATAAAATGATCTGAAAATCATTTAACTATAAAATTTTAGCCTAACATAAAAATGATAGACAATCAGTTAAATACTAATTTTAACTGATCGTAAAATCTGACACATAACAAATTTAAAATTATGAGAATAAAGAGAAAAAATATTTATAAATATATATTTTTTATATATAATTGGATTCATTTGTCAAGAAACTTATCGTAATTCTAATTCTATCAACAAATTTAATGAGTTAGAACATTTTTTGTAATATTACTGTATTATAAATAAGCTCTTCTATAAACCTAGTAGTGAAATATTCTCAATTTACATCAACATGATTTTCCATTTTTATTTTAATACATTCAATTTCTTATTTTCCATTTTTATTTTCAAAGTCATTTTCTATCTATTACTTTTTTAAATATAATAAAGTATATAAAGAATTAAAAATCTCAGATTAGCCCATCCATTTGCTCTTGTAAAATTAATAAATTAATAGAATACAAAAATTTCAAATAGCTAATTTAATTAATTTTTTAAATAAGAGAAGAATTGAAAGAAAAGTTGGAAACAATTACCTTCTTATATTATTGAAAGAAATGCTGATGTTCTTAAAAGTTATGAAGCTAAACCAATAAAATGATCAATTCCGTTTTCCACTAATATATTTTTGGAAAAGCCAAAGATATAAGAATTGATCATAATATTTTGTTGAAAAAGCATTTAAAAACATTAAAAACTATAAATTCTAAAAATGATATAAACATACTTGTTTAAAACTTCTTATTGAATGCATCAAAGACAGAAATTATGAAAATTGTGATGAGACATAATTTAAAAATTTTAAAATAAATTTTATAAAATGTTGCAAGTAAAGATAAAGGAAACAGATTAAGTTATGAAACTTAAGCATGAAACACAAAATTAAAGAATTTCTAGAGAACATTTAAACATAAAAAACTAATTTCAAGCTCATAGATCTGGCCGGACTTTAAAAATTAGCAACTAATAGGTATTTTCCATTCAGAGGTTACCTTATACTGAACTATCAGGAGACATGGAAAAAATGCTTGTATTAATATTAAAAATTAGAATCAAAAATGTTTTCTATGGTCTATAGGAGAAGTAATTATAAAAAATTAGTGATACAGCTTCCTCTTGAAATTGATGATAATAAAAAAATTGAAATCAAATTAGCTTTAAAAGAAGCAACATTAGTTTCTAGATGAAAATATTAATGCTTTTGAACATACATCCCATCAGCTGAATTAAAATTTATATTTACTAATTGAAAAGGTATAATGTTTTCTAAAATATTAGTAACAATTTCCCTTTTTAACAGCAATAATTCTAACATGAAAGCATAAAATTTCTCCAATATTACCAGTAATATCAAAAAGTAATGTATTGATTTTATATATATATATATATATATATATATATATATATATATATATATATTCCAACATATAATTTTTCATTTTTTCATGTAATATTTGGCATTAAAGATGATGTCTAAAAAGGAACTACACCACTAATTTCCTAAGTGACTGTTGTAAAAACTGATAATCTTTTTGTAGGCTAATGAATTACTTTTTAACTGAAATTATGATCTCATTTAATATTAATAAAATAATTAATCAAATGAAAACTGCTTGAGAAACAAAAATAACAATTCCATAAGCTGAAATTTAAAAAACAGGTATGGCAAACTCTTGTCCAACACTAATGATTTTCTATAGTAGGACCAGGTATTAGTTTTAAAGCAAAACGAAAGACTGACAATTATATTTTAGACCCATGAAGGTTAAACTGGAATATATATATATATATATATATATATATATATATATATATATATATATATATATATATATATATATATATACACATTCTAGAAATTTATCAACTACAATATTAAAAATATACGAACAGTTGAAGATGAAGATACTGAAAAATTGCTACTTTTATTGCAAATAATGATGGAACTATACCATAAGATAATGTGAAGATAATTCAGTTGATATATTTGATGATTTTATTCTTCATAACCAGGGAGTATATTTTAAGAGTTTTTTTTGCTATAAAAGGTGACGATTTTAGAGTAAATTTTGGGTTAATGGTAAATTTGGATTTATTACAACAAACATGACAAAAAATTAGTAATGAAGAGGAGAAGAGAAATAAAACTAAAGATTTGTTAACCACATAAGAAAGTAAAAAAAATATGAAATTATACAAACATAAAACGTTTAAAAAATTATGATTAAACTTTTTATTTTGGTTAATTGTAAGACATGGAAGTCTCAAAGGACTCACTACACTTCCAGTGTATGATTATGAAGTTGTTAAATAAACTAAATGAAACAGAAAGAAAAGGGAAGTATATATAACATAGAAGAGCATCACAGAAAAATAATTTAAAAAAGAGGAACTTGTTAATAATGCAACAGAAAAAGTGAATCAAGGAGTTGAAAGCGCAGATTATGATGTACTAAAAACCATAGAAAGTACAAGAACAAGAGGTTCTTGCTGTTACTTATCACCATTCCTTACAAGAATTTAACAACACAACAACAATTTAAAAATACGATAGTGATAAAAGTTTGGCACTAAGTGACTCAGAAAATCTAGTTTATTGATGAAATACGAAAAGACGTAAAAAACAGAAAAGAGTTTAATGTTGAAGAACAATATATTAAAGAGGTAAACGTAAGGGAATGGATGTTGAAATACACAAATCACAGTGAAGATGAAGTTTTTGCTTTAAGACTTGTTGCCACATTTTAATTTGTTGGGAAACTGCCAATAAAATTTGATGGAGGTAAATTTAATTGGTGTTATGAATCTTTTAACTAAAAAACATTACTATGGATATTATGGGTTAAAAAATTTCGTCCACTAATTTATCAAATTATGCAGACATATTATTTCATTCTGGAGCAAAATATTCTGATGAAATCCACATAAAGTAAACTCAAGTAGAGACATTAAATGCAATAATATCATTAAAAAATTGTCGTAGTTAAATTATCAGTGTATGTAGTTTCTAGTTTAGATGTGATAACAGGTGAAATTTTAATAGCAAAAACACAGAAGAACCAATTCAATATATATTTGGAGAATGATATTGGAGATTTAAAAGATAAACTAGCAGCAAGCCATGCTAAAGAATGAGAAAAATGTTAACAAAAAATTAATGATTTTATTTTTTATAGTTGTATAGGCATCCCTTATTTAATTGGTTTTTTCAATAATTTGCCTCACACTTTTTAGAAATGATAAAAATGTAAAAGATTTAGTAAATACATGAATAAATATATTACTTTCTTAAATGCATCTTCCTGATTGTAATTACTATGGGACAGGAACAAAATCAGAAGAAAGGTGAGTCAAATGTGATCTAGGAATAAATAAAATACTTCTATAAAACATAACAATGTTATAAAGATAGTAGATAATCAAGTAAAAGACATGAACAAAATAAAGAACATAAAAAAATAGCTGATGAATGAATGTATGCCAAAGATGTTTCATTAGAAGAAAAATAAGCAGTGTTAGCTGTAAGGGAAATGATGTTTGGCAAACGAAAATTGGATATGGACCTTGGTCAAAAGGATTGGGGATTAAAATTTCTTTGAAGTAAGATAATTCTGTAAAGTTTCTAAATATTCATGATATTAAATCTTTATGATTTTCTTTTAATCTCTGTAAAGTTGTATTAAATATTCTATGGTACCAAATGGCAAAATTAAACCCACTGCAATTTTAACTAAACCAAATGATGAACAATTAAATAGTAAAGGTTATTTTTAACTGATACTCAAAATGGAAACAGAGATGAAAACTATTTGGCATCTACTCATAACACAAGATATATTGTTGAGGAGAAAAAATTAGTGAAAGTATAACAAAAACAGAACGTTCATAGCTAACAAAGAAACATGGCAGAGTTCTTCCATTTATAATATTTTAAATATTTTTTTTAAATTTATCATTTAAGATAATTTGATAGTTTTTAAAAAACCTAATTTTATAGTTATCAAACATTCATATTATGAAATCATTATGGACATTTAATCTATACTAATGAATAAATTTGTGATTATACTTTGCTACCTAATGGAAAAATTAAAGCTAACTGAATTTAAATTAAACTATATATCAACATAAGTTTCCTTTAACTTACATCTATTATCACAAACGTTTTGTTAACAGTACTGGTTTCAGTATTTAATGACCATCATCAGATCTGTTTCACAACAACAAAGTCCTCATGTACTCTATCCATAGTGACGTTGTCAAATGCAGAATTATCATATACATATACATACTAATAAACAAATATATAATATATATAAGTATAATATGTATAAAGTATATAAGTAAATACACACATAAATAACTATTACTGACAACATGATTTGTGCATGTGATGTTATTTATCTGTATCTGACGATGCTGGTGCTGATTCCGCATTTAACATTTGATGATGCCACTATGGCTGCAGTACATTAGTACATTGTTTTTATGAAACAGATCTGATGATAGTCATTATTGACTGGAACCGGTAATCTCTTAACAAAAAGGTTGTGACTATAGACCTAAATTAAAGGAAACTTGTCTTGATTATGTAGTTTAATTTAAATTTAGTTAGCTTTAATTTTTCCATTAGGTAGCAAAGTATAGTCACTAATTTATTCATTAGTATAGATAACAATATTGAAGGAATGAGTAATGATTTACAAAACTGATGAGCAAATTTTGTTTAAAAAGGAATATTATTTCTTTTGAAATAGATGAGATATGGCATGCAGATTTAGTAGAAATTGTTTCAGGGAACTTGAAAAAGGGTACTTAAATAAATAAAGGATATAAATATTTATTAACTATAACTAAAGTTTTTGAAAAATTGCTTGCACTATTCCACTATTCCACAGAACAGGTAAAAATGTTGTGCATGCCTTAAAGAAATATTAAATTTAAGATGTCACAGAAATTTACAAATAGATATTGGTAAGTAATTTTATAATATAGATTTTCAAGAACTTATTAAAAATGAAAAGTTAATCACTACGCAAGTTCAATAGAATTAATTCCATCAATTTCTGAAAGATGTAATAGTACAGTAAAAGAAAAAAATGTGGAAAAAATTGGCCTTTCAAGGTAACTATACATACACTGATGTTCAAAAAAATTTTTGATTATTGCAATGATACAAAAGATTTTACAATAAAGATGCAACCAATACAAATTAATGAAAACCCTGTGAAAAAGGTTTCACTGCACACAGTAATAAACTAACATGTATATAGGGGATAAAATTTAGACAGTAAACTAAATGGAATTTTAGAACAATACTACAAGGCTAATTGGTCACCAATAATTTTTGAAACTGGTATTATATATTCAGGTCCCACTGAATATAATTTAAACTATAAAAGGAAATTTGTATGAGTAAGAACTAAAACAAGTTCCAGATATATATGCTGATGAAACTGTTATAAGAAACCCAAGTTATAATGTTTATGAAATAATATTGGGTTTTGATAATTCACATAAATCGATACCAAAAAATAATATTAATGTACAATTTAATAAATTTATTATTTTTTATGTTTTTAAATAAACAATATTGAAAGTTATCAATTTCATTGCTTTCCAGTGAATGAGAAAAGTGAAAATATTTTAAATATTTCTAGTCAGATATAGAAATGAATATAAATATTGGTAGTGTCTTTGTTAACAAATGATGCTCAGTTATATAAGAGCTTTAAAATTATCGAAGTTGTTGGTTCAGACTATCCTACATATGGTCAAGGATGTAATAAAAAAGTAATTGTTAATTATATTACAAAAATTATTGGTTTCATAACTATACAAAATAAAATTATACTTCATCAAGACTAGAGCATCATTTTATATTATCAGTTTTATCAAATTTATATTTAGAAATATTAAAAGGTTTTTTTATGATTATAAGGAAATAATGTGGGAATGAAATTTAATTGCAATTTTTACTTTTAGCCTAAGTTCAAATGTTGCTATATTTTGTTAGTCTCATAAAAATGATACTGGGGCTGAAAAAGACACACAAAAATAGAAGAAAAACTAGTTGCTGAAAAAATGGAGATTAGTGTACCTATTAGTGTAGAAAAACCTGAATATGAAGTTCAATTACAAGAATTAAATTTTAAGAAATCATAAATAGTAAAATCTTTCTAGGAAATACACACTCCAGACATCACTGGGTAAAATACTAGAAAGATTTTGAGGTAAAATGTATTATATCACAGCAGAGTTGGTATGCCTTATTCTCTTTTGCTTTTCAATTTAACTGTGAAACAAACTGAAATATAATCGATCTGTTAATTTTTAATTACTTGATAATGTTAAAATACAATATTTTTTTGAAAATGGAAGGAATTAAATTTTTCATCAAGAGATGTAGAGCTTAGACCCAAAAATAAATTTTTTAAAATTATTATTTATTTCGTTATTTGGAATGACTGAAGGAGTTAAAAGGAGATATCGATATAAATCCACATAATTTCATATGAATTAGTTTATTAAGTTATAAAAATGACTAAATGAAGGAATGTTACAGCAACTCAAAACCACGAAATGATTTGATCCTTTTAATGATAAAATTCCTAATGACACTTTAGCTTGTAAAATTTTTTATGGAAAAAGTGCTTAAATTAAGACACACAGCATAGAACATTATATGACAATTTTTAAAATCTTTGTTTTGTATTGTTCAACACAAAATAATATGTAATCTTCTAATATTTTTTGTTAATTCTCCACTATATCTCTGGCCATCATAGATAAAACAATATTCAGATCCCCTTTTACTGGTGTGAAACTTAACAATATGGTATCAAAGATAAAAAATCAACTTCTTCAATTACTGAGTGATATACTTGTAACAATCGCACAAAACTGAGATAAATTCCTTCACAATTTCTTCTCCTATATCTATATCTGTTTCCTCATAATTTAAAAATTCCTATACATATCATTGTTCTTCATATTGATCTACAGAACACTCAATAACCTCATTATATATTTTGCTTCTCCAATATTCTATAATTAAATATGATTTAAAATAAGGTTTGCAGACATCACATTCATCTTGTTTCTCTCTTCCATTATAATTTCTTTCAATGGAACTATCTTTGTCAAATTTATATTTCTGGTGCACGTTAGTGAAATCTATTTGTTCTAATTTATAAGATGATAGTTTTATTAGATTTGCAAAAATTGGAAATGTTCGTGAATGTATGAATATTAGATTTGTGGGAGACCTAATGTATAATGTATTAAAACTATGAAATTTAAAAAAATGAAAATTAAGAGTTTATTAGATTTTTAAAAAAATTGAAAAGTATGTTCATATATTTTGGTTTAAGAATTCCACATTATGAAATTTATTATTTTTATATTTTTTCATTCCTTTTAGTTTTGGTTTATAGTTCATTCAAAATAATGAAAATCAGTTTCATTACTTATTTTTTATATCTGATTGGCCACATAATTTTAAATTCATTATTAAGCTCTACCCAATTTTTTCACCATATCTAGTATTTATATATTTACAAAAAGTAATATTACACAAAAAATTTAATTGTAACACATTAGTTTTATAAGGAGTTAGAACTGTTGATCTTCATAAGAAATTAATTCATTTATACATAGAAAATTTTCTAAATTTATGAATGGTTTTAACGTTTTATTCCCAAACTTTTAATTTTATATGTGTGAGAGCTTTTAATTGAGTTATAAATCTGTATTAACTGATTTTAAATCATTTGTATATTGGCTTAAAATTATATAATTAAATAATTTTCGAATCATTTTATATTTGGTTAAATTTATAGTTTTTCTGATTTTTATTTAGTTTTGTTCATTATATTCTGTTAAATTTATATTTTTAAAGGAGGTTGGAAGTGTTGGTTTGGGTGCGAAAAAAGATTAGCTGTAGTAGTTGAAAGCTGCTGGCCAGTCCCGGGATTGGGGCAGTAGTGGCAAGATTCGTCTACTTGCAGAATACTAGTCAACTGCACCTGTCAAGGCTGCTTATGTGCTCCAAAGATAAAAGATATATGCAACAGATTAAAAGACTGATCCAAATGCTGATCAAATCCAGCTATTAAAGCTTCATATGTATTCCAGACATCCAAGATGTCTGCAACAGATGGAGGGAATATTCGAGGAATCATACAAAATATTTGTGTGATTGAGTGAGACTGCTCTCACAAGTATCATCCTATTCCATGCCTCATAAACCCACTATCACATTTTTGTACAGTACTATAATACAGCATCCAGGTATTCCATCAGGTTAGAGCACTATACTGCACCATCTAGGGAATGCACTATAACATTGAGGGTGCCATCTCCAAGTGGTAAGCTCCTGCCATACTAAAGAAATGTTGTATGATTCCTTGAACATTAGTTCCATTGGTTACATACATCTTGTTTTTTTAGATTCTATAACAAGCCTTTATAGCTGCAGTTGATCACCATTTCGATCATTATTCCACGTGATTTATACATCTTGGATCTTTAGAGCATATATGATGCTTTGACTGCTACAGTTGATCAGTATTTTCAGTTATCAATATACAAGAAAGTAAAAATGGGTGTCACTGCTGTTAGACGATCATTCAGCTAGATTATTTTCAGACTCAGACAGTTCACAGCTGTATTTAAGTTTTCTAAAGTCAACACAAATCTCTACAACGCGCTATCTAAGTTTGTAATACACTTCACCTCCACTATAGTCAATGTGGTTTAGTGTATTGTTACTAACAGAACTGTATCACAGACAAATGCAAAAATTTTCTCAAAGTCCTCTTCAGCCAGCACTAATGCAGGGCAATCTAGTACAATGCCCTGTGTCGCAATCAAAAGTACAATTAGGCACAAAGCAGACATTATGAAAATAGATCAAAGTTGGAAGAGGCTGCCTCGCCTCACACTAGCGAGAAGCTTGAATTGCTAACTCAGTAACATGACTTAAATGAGCAGGAAGCAACGTGTCACTTTAACTGCTCAACTTGATTTCGTAAGGGACTGTAAAATTTCACAAGAACGCCAATCAACCTGCTGATATGGCGGAAAAGCAATGAGCCCTAAAAGTCAATTTTGCTAAATCGAGAGTGGCGAAGACCACTGTTAATCCCAGAAAAGTAGGCCACATAGCTCGTCGTTGTGGTAGTAATAAAGACTCAGGCTTCATAGTCTTTGTGTTGAATCTTTATGTTGCAGTACACGAGCTACAAAGCTAAGCCTATGATGCAATGCTACCATTCGTCAGCATGACTTCCGCTTCTGGGACTCCTACCTATCTGGTCTAAGAGACTATGTCGCTATGAACTGCCGACCTCACAAACACTGATGGGAGGACTGGAAGATACTACATACAGGTTGCTAAGCCGAACTGCTGGTGCTAGGCCCACAATACACCTGTCGTGGTATTTGGGATGCGCGCCAACTACTGCTGACCCTACTCGTACTTGTACGCACTCATCGACATCCCCAGCCGTCCGTGCCTCAGGGGTTATGTTGTGGACCATCTCCAAATCATGGTTGGGGTTGGGTTGTTTGGGGGAAGAGACCAAACAGCGAGGTCATCAGTCTCATCGGATTAGGGAAGGATGCGGAAAGAGGTCGGCCGTGCCCATTCAGAGGAACCACCCTGGCATCACGGGAAACCTAAATCACGAAGGTCAGACGCGTGATTGAACCGTCCCGCCGTCCTCCCGAATGCGAGTTCAGTGAGCTAACTACTGCGCCTCCTCGCTCGGCCCCAAATCATGCAGAGCTGCTGAGAGATTATCCGGGCGCAACCCGTTTTAAGCCAACGACAGTGCTCTCTGGTAATTCGCAATCTCTGTTTTGGTCTGTCGTACGGGCTATGCCATTCGCCTCTGAGGGCTACCACCAGCACGACACTTGATTATGTATGCAGCACACCGAGGATGAAGCCTGCTGGAGTTGACTGAGACAGCACCAGCAACTTCCCATTTTGCGATGCCGTACCAACGCCGGCCTAGGTGCCAACACAGAGAAGAATATATGATTGTTAACTTTAATGATTAAATTCTAGTTCCGCTAAACTTGTCATTAGCGCTGTGTGCCAACTGGCCTGCTCCGCCACATTTTTGCTCTCTGACGTCCTGACAACGGTAGGGATCTCATCCCATAACACTACAAAAATAGTGTCAGAGGTGTCTACGTCAGCTGCCGCCGCCATAGTTGCACCACTTTTGCAGTATTATCGTCGTCCCATCAGAATGCTGTCGGGTAAGTGAATATTTTTCTGTCGGCCTTTCTGACTGTGTTTATGACCATGTCAAAGCACACGGACATTCGTTCCATTCTCACACTGTCGTTTGTTAAACTGCAGGAAGAAACAGACTTACCATCGTTTACAGGTGAATATCAGGGAAATGTATTTAACGCCAGTGAGTTTTTTAATGTATCAAGCCATAAGTTGCCAAGCACTAAATCACTTACAAGTGACATTTCAAGAAGGCTTGGATATTTGACGCATTGCATTCCAGATTCATATTAGGTTATGATCCGGCATAGCAGTTACTTTGTTGTATAGTTGTGTGTAGTACAAATGTACTTTTCCCATGTATTTCTTTTGTAATGGCAGTAGTAGAATCCGCGAACGGTTGAAACAGTCTCTGCTTTAACACAGCGATTTCAGACGTATGAGCAGAGAAATGAGGACCTAAATAAAGGAGTTGAAACGTTACAAGCTGCAGAACAGCAATTGCAGTCATGGACAGCAGAAGCTAAGATCGTATTAAGGCCACCCTCACCTCCTCTCGATCCGTCTCAGCAGGTTTAATAACACCTTTTTCCGGGAAAACAGCCGAAGATGTCACTGTGTTCCTTACAGATTTAGTAGCTGTCTCTGAGTTATGCAATTGGACGAATGAAACGTTTTCGTATGGCTAACATGCAGTTAATGCGAGAAATTAAAGCACATGTAATGTACCATGAGGTACTTAGCAAGGCATGAACATTCCAGGAGTTAGCTGATGGTTTTGTCAGCACTACCAGAGTGGTAGTGGTGCTACAGAAGAATGCTGAAGATTAGATGGGTAGTCACGTAACTGATCTACATCTACATGACTACTCTGCAATTCACATTTAAGTGCTTGGCAGAGGGTTCATCGAACCACAATCATACTATCTCTCTACTATTCCACTCCCGAACAGCGAGCGGGAAGAACGAACACCTAAACCTTTCTGTTCGAGCTCTGATTTCTCTTATTTTATTTTGATGATCATTCCTACCTATGTAGGTTGGGCTCAACAAAATATTTTCGCATTCGGAAGAGAAAGTTGGTGACTGAAATTTCGTAAAAAGGTCTCGCCGCGACGAAAAACGTCTATGCTGTAATGACTTCCATCCCAACTTGTGTATCATATCTGCCACACTCTCTCCCCTATAACGCGATAATACAAAACGAGCTGCCCTTCTTTGCACCCTCTCGATGTCCTCCGTCAATCCCACCTGGTAAGGATCCCACACCGCGCAGCAATATTCTAACAGAGGACGAACGAGTGTAGTGTAAGCTGTCTATTTAGTGGACTTGTTGCATCTTCTAAGTGTCCTGCTAATGAAACGCAACCTTTGGCTCGCCTTCCCGACAATATTATCTATGTGGTCCTTCCAACTGAAGTTGTTTGTAATTTTAACACCCAGGTACTTAGTTGAATTGACAGCCTTGAGAATTGTACTATTTATCGAGTAATCGAATTCCAACGGATTTCTTTTGGAACTCATGTGGATCATCTCACACTTTTCGTTATTAGCGTCAACTGCCACCTGACACACCATACAGCAATCTTTTCTAAATCGCTTTGCAGCTGATACTGGTCTTCGGATGACCTTACTAGACGGTAAATTACAGCATCATCTGCGAACAAACTAAGAGAACTGCTCAGATTGTCACCCAGGTCATTTATATAGATCAGGAACAGTAAAGGTCCCAGGACGCTTCCCAGGGGAACATCTGATATCACTTCAGTTTTACTCGATGATTTGCCGTCTATTACTACGAACTGCGACCTTCCTGACAGGAAATCACGAATCCAGTCGCACAACTGAGACGATACCCCATAGCTCCGCAGCTTGATTAGAAGTCGCTTGTGAGGAACGGTGTCAAAAGCTTTCCGGAAATCTAGAAATACGGAATCAACTTGAGATCCCCTGTCGATAGCGGCCATTACTTCGTGCGAATAAAGAGCTAGCTGCGTTGCACAAGAGCGATGTTTTCTGAAGCCATGCTGATTACGTGTCAATAGATCGTTCCCTTCGAGGTGATTCATAATGTTTGAATACAGTATATGCTCCAAAACCCTACTGCAAACCGACGTCAATGATATAGGTCTGTAGTTAAATGGATTACTCCTACTACCCTTCTTGAACACTGGTGCGACCTGCGCAATTTTCCAATCTGTAGGTACAGATCTATCGGTGAGCGAGCGGTTGTATATGAGTGCTAAGTAGGGAGCTATAGTATCAGCGTAATCTGAAAGGAACCTAATCGGTATACAATCTGGACCTGAAGACTTGCCCGTATCAAGCGATTTGAGTTGCTTCGCAACCCCTAAGGTGTCTACTTCTAAGAAACTCATGCTAGCAGATGTTCGTGTTTCAAATTCTGGAAAATTCCATTCGTCTTCCCTGGTGAAGGAATTTCGGAAAACTGCGTTCAATAACTCCGCTTTAGCGGCGCAGTCGTCGATAACAGTACCATCGGCACTGCGCAGCGAAGGTATTGACTGCGTCTTGCCGCTTGTGTACTTTACATACGACCAGAATTTCTTCGGATTTTCTACCAAATTTCGAGACAATGTTTCGTTGTGGAACCTATTAAAGGCATCTCGCATCGAAGTACGTGCCAAATTTCGCGCGTCTGTAAATTTTAGCCCATCTTCAGGATTTCGCGTTCTTCTGAACTTCGCATGCTTTTTCCGTTGCCTCTGCAACAGCGTTCGGACCTTTTTTGTGTACCACGGGGGATCCGTTCCATCTCTTACCTATTTATGAGGTATGAATATCTCAATTGCTGTTGCTACTATATCTTTGAATTTGAGCCACATCTCGTCTACACTCGCATAGTCAGTTCTGAAGGAATGGAAATTGTCTTTTAGGAAGGCTTCTAGTGGCACTTTATCCGCTTTTTTAAATAAAATTATTTTGCGTATGTTTCTGATGGATTTGGAAGAAATGGTATTGAGCCTAGCTACAATGACCTTGTGATCACTAATCCCTGTATCAGTCATGATGCTCTCTATCAGCTCTGGATTGTTTGTGGCCAAGAGGTCAAGTGTGTTTTCGCAACCATTTACAATTCGCGTGGGTTCGTGGACTAACTGCTCTAAATAATTTTCGGAGAATGCATTTAGGACAATCTCGGAAGACGTTTTGTGCCTACCACCGGTTTTGAACAAGTACTGATGAGGAAGTACTGAAGAGAAATGGGGAGAGGAAGTTGTGGCACGACTAGAAGAAGGGATTGGTTGGTGGCACATGTTATGAGGTATCAAGGGATCACCAGTTTAAAATTGGAGGGTAGCTTGGAGGGTAAAAACAATAGGAGACCAAGAAGATTCAGAAGGATGTAGGATGCAGTAGTTACTTGGAGATGAAGAAGCTTGCGCAGGATAGAGAAGCATGGAGGGCTGCACCAGACCAGTCTCTGGATTGATGACCAAAATCACAACAACCGGAAGTAACAAAGCGAAGATTTGTTAGAGAGAAAGTGAGTGATTCAGTGCAGGAAACAAAGGAGTCTGTGGAATCTTTTTCGCTTAGAATTCGGAAGATTGATTCACAAACATACGAGGTGACACAAAAAGCAGCAGTTGATGCTGTTACCTTGCTTGAAGCTGCCAGCGGGGCTCTCGATGTTTTCTTAAGGCATGTCTCCGCAAATATGTCATGCAGAGTCAGGATCGAGAACACATCTGACCTTGCTGAAGCAATTCGTACAGCCACATTCTTGAAGAGAATAGATATTACTACGAATGGGCGTAATGACCGTCCGTTCTTCGCTTCTGAACTTAAGTGCTACAGATGTGGGTGTAAGGACCAGCAGCGTCGTCAGCCAGTTTGTTAAGAGTGTGGTCAAGTCAGTCATAAAGCTCGAGATTGCAGGAATGAAAAACAATGGAAAGATCACGGGAAAAAGCGTTTGTTAAACAGAAACGGGAACGCATATGCCATGGTAAGGCATCCCAGTGGAACGGAACAGTGCACAGATGTGTGCAGAGACAGAAAGTTGGTTTTTGCGCGTAGTACAGGGAAAGGAACATAAAGTTTTCGCAGACACACGTTCACACGTGTCAGTCGTCAGTATGGACCGCTTAGGCAGGAAAAGAATTAGGTCTCCAAGTCATTGGATAGCGATATGCACATATACAGAGGGCGTTAGTATCACATACAGAAGGTATAAAATGACAGTACGTTGGCAGAGTTGGCATTTGTACTTACGTGATTCACGTGAAAAGCTTTCCGACGTCGTTCTGGCCACATGACGGAAATTAACAGACTTTGAACGTGGAATGGCAGTTGGAACTAGATGCATGGGGCACTTCACTTTGGAAATCGGGAGGGAACTAAGTATTGCGAGATCCACTGTGTCAAGAGTGTGCAGAAAATGTCAAATTTCAGGCACTACCTCTCACCGCGGATAACACAGTGGTCCACGGCCCTCACTTAGCGACCAAGAGCAGCGGTTTTTACGTAGAGTTGCTAGTGATAACGAAGAAGCAACACTGCGTTAAATAACGGTAGATATACATATTTTGTACTATAAAAATATCCGTTACCACGGTGCGGTGACATTTGACCTTAATGGGTTACGGCAGTAGACGACCTACAGCAGCTAGTGCCTTTGCTAACAGCGCAATATCGCCTGTAGTGCCTCTCCTGAGCTCGTGACCAAATCTGTTGCACCCTAGACGACTGGAAGACCGTGGCCTGGTCAGATAAGTCCTGACTGCAATAGGTAAAAGCTGATGGTAGTGTTAGAGTGGGGCGCCGACCTGACGAAACCATAGGCCCAAGTTGTCAACAAGGCACTGTGCAAGCTGGTGGTGGCTCCATAATGGTGTGGATTGCGTTTCCATGGAATGGACTTGGTCCTCTAGTCCAATTGAACCGATCATTGACTAGAAATAGTTATGTTCGGCATTCATTCATGGACTTTATGTTCCCAAACAACGGTGTCATCTCATCGGGCCACAGCTGTTTGCGATTGGTTTTAAGGGGATTCGCGACAATTCGAGCCAATTGTGTGGCCACCCAGATCGACCGAAATGAATCCCATCTAACATTTATGGGGTTCAATCGAGAGTTCTATTCGTGCCAAAATCCTGCACCGGCAACACTTTAGCAGTTACGGGCGGCTAGAAACTGCACTAAGCCAGGCAAAAGGAAGTAGGTGTCCCATGACTTTTGTGGCCTCTGTGTAGGTTATGCGGAGTAGGTGACAATGATGTGAAGTTAATAGGGGCAACAATGCTGGGGTTTTGGTGAAAGGTGTTCTGCGATTCTCAGACAAGACTTTCTGGATAAATATCATGGCAAAATCGATCTTTTGTGATCTATAACTGAACTCAGTGGAACTTTGTTTCCACTGGATACAACAACTGCAAGCCAGAGAATTTCGCAAATATTGGTTCCCGTGGTAAAGTACCACCAGGTACAGCAAAGTTGCTTTGGATTTCCATAGTTGCCAATGTACCCCAAGGTGCTGTGTGTAGGGTAGAGCCACTACAAAGCAACGATGAATTAGATAAAATGCGTTGTTTTGCACGCATTAGCAATATCAATGTAAAGTTTAAGGTTATTGCTAGCCTTGACAATTTTGGTATTGACGAGTTCTGTACGCCAAAGGGCTTGATGACTCCCGATTTAGATGATGAAGAATTGATTGGTCGCACGACTACCAAAGCCGAAAGCAAGCTGTTAGTGCCTCAACATTATGTAAGAGAATGAATCACTTTCAAGGAAGTTCAAAGGTTGAAATGGCTCTGAGCACCATGGGACTTAACAGCTTAGGTCATCAGTCTCCCAGAACTTAGAACTACTGAAACCTAACTAACCTAAGGACATTACACACATCGAGGCAGGATTCGAACCTGCAACCGTAGCGGTCGCGCGGTTTCAGGCTGAAGCGCCTAGAACCGCTCGGCCACTCCGGCCGGCTGCAAGAAATTTGACTGAAATGCCATGGAAGCTTTCTTACTATGATCTTTAGATTCAACACAAACGGTCCATTATCAGCGACGCCTGTTACGCTACATCATATACCCATAGGTAATAGTATTCCAGTCTACGCGAAAACATACCGTGTTCCCAAGCGTTTCTTACTGTTAGTGGCAGAATTTATTGAGCAGCAACTGGCAGAGGGAATAACTTAACATGGTGATGGCCTGTGGAGTGTAAGTGTCATCATCGTTCGTAAGAAGTCACTGCATAGCTTTAAGAAGTACAGAATCTGCTGCAATTAGAGTTACTTGAACGGCAAAACTGTCACTGATGCATATCCTATTAGTGCAGAAGGTGTAAAAACTGATACCCGATTATTTTAAATGCTCTGTAACTTCAGAACACTGCAAACAACCAAATAACTTCGGTCATGTCTAGGCACATGCAACTATTACGGGAAAATCACTAAAAAGTTTGCAAATATTACCAAACCATTGAACTGATTGTTGAAAAATGTGTATCATTCGAATGAGGAACGGATTTCCAAACAGCATTAGAGACGTTGAAGAAAATACTGGCATCACATCCAATACTCGTGTTCCCAAGTTTCCAAATAGAATTCATTCTTTTGTGTGATGCTAGTAATAGTGTGCTATGTTGCTATCTCAGTGTGCATTCTCAGTAAATGGTTCAGAAAATCTTGTGGAATATGAATCTAGACAACTGAATAAAGTAGGCCGTAATTATTCTACAACAGAAGTGGAGTTGCTAGCAGTAATTCATGGAATTACGCACTTTTGTTGTTATGTGTATGGGCAAAAGATCGAAGCCAGAACAGACGACTCGTCACTAAAATGGTTATTGTGATAAAGGATTCTTCTAGTCTATTAACAAAGTGGGCACTCAAACTGAGTGAACTAGATTAAAGTGTAGTCCATAAACCAGGATATATGCTCCCTGATGTGGACATATCAATCAGAAAAAAATTGTATACTGCAGAGAATAGCTAAAAGTCTAGCTGAAGGGCAGAAGGCACAAGCGAGTGATGTATAGTGCCAGGTATTCAAACTGCAGCTTCAGTTCGTGATGCAAAACGTCTCACTCTACAGATCGACGAAGTGTGGACCATGCAAAGTAGTTTCAGCAGTGTTCAGGGATGAAGTTGTACGCCAAGTGCATGACAACATGTTCGTAGTTCATGGTGGTCACAGAACTATGGATGGGAGAATTGCCGTAAAATGCTGGTGGAAAGCTAAAAAAGATGTTGTGGAATGGGATGTAAAAAAGTTTACAACTTTTGCACAAAGGGCTGATTTTAGGCGACGAAAAGTTCCATTGCAACGATTGCCAGGAGCAAACAAACCTTTTGAAACACATGGATTGGAAATTTTAGGACATTTTAATAAAAAACCTGCAGAAAATTGCACTTATTAACAAAAATAGATCAATTTTCCTGATACATCAAAATTATAGCAATCCCAGACTAATAAGCTAACACAGGGGCAGCAGCCTTAGAAAACAACTCGATCCTCAAGTTAAGAGTATCGGACCAAGGTACAAATTTCATATCAGAGTTAATGAAACAGTTGTGGCCTTTGGTTCTGAGAGATAAGAACAAGTCCTTTCCATCCACAAGCAAATGGACGAACAGTAGGAGTTCGCAGGACGATTTCCAAAACGGTGAGCCATTATATCAACAGCCAACATGATAATTGGGACACATACCTAGTATTCATAATTTCTTCATACGGCTCTAAGGTTCATAACAGTACCGATCATTCGTCATATGAGGTGGTATACGGCAGAAAAATACCATCCCTTTCTGATATGATAAAATTCAAGCTTGGAGCTAACAGCCAGTCGGCAACAGAATTCGCCAAACGTTTACATGAAGTATGGCAAACGGTAGGGAGTGCCAACACAAAAGTATGAGAACGTCAGGAACAGACAGGGCAATCGATAGGGAAACTGCCACAATATGGAGTTGATCGCTGGATAGTATTAACCAACCCACGTATACCAAAACACAAAACCAAAAATTTTTAACTTGGTACCACGGACAGCACCATGTAGTTGAAATGACATCACTGGGGAGTGTTAAGTTTCAACTACCATTGAAAATATGTTGTTGACATATGCAGAGTGAAACCATTCGAAGGACCTGTTGATGCTTCACCGCAAGTTCCATCATTTGTGCCAGTCTCGAGAAAATTGTCCAGATCCATAGGAAACATGTATCTATTGACGAGCAGAAGATACACAATTTGCATTATGCACTCAGATTGAGTAATAAGTAAAGATTAGATTTTGAAAACTATTTCCAGGCTTATTGTACATTCGTTATCCAAGTGTTGCTATGCATTTATAATACACCAGAAAAACATGGTAAATGGCGGATAACACTAGAAGTACAGTAGAATGGCATACTACGGAGCTGACAAACATGAAACGGAATGAGCTTACTAACACGAGAACGATAAGAGAATATCCTACAGAGCTAGTGCCGTATACAAGAGGTATCGTGCGGACAATAAATTACAGTTTGGGAAGAATTCAGACACGATTCAGTACGTTAGACGGGGTAATGAACATAGCCAGACGGTTGGGTGTATTAGCAGATAGCTTGAAGGACGCGAGGCCAGAAGCAGCAATGCTACAAGAGGCGGTTTACCATGCCATGCACTGATATCTGAATTCCACGCTATTGCCTCCACTACAATTCCTAATAGGTTCACGTCAAGCCAAAAAAGAATTCCCCATACAACTACAATACGTAGTAACCCAAGTCCAGAGATACTTATCCTTATTCTACTACGCAGGACCCGTAAAGTTAGCGCAGATAGAGTGCAACTACATGCATTCACTCAGAGTCTAATAGTGCGCATGAATGTACAGTACCACTGTTTTACAGTTCAATTTTATCCGATAAAATGACAAACTCCAAACGAGTGGATACAATTACAAACGCAGTAAGTATTACTAATTGTGGAACAAAGAGAAGCTTACGTTCTCACCTCATTAGCAGAATTACAAGACTGTATAAGAGAAAACATCACGATTTGTCCAGCCACTGCGACACAGACTTAAGTACAGGCACGTAAAGTATAGTTGTTATTAGCGAAAACGGAAGTACCAGAGTGTCAAAAGAAGTGCTGAGAATGGGAGTACACTGCGTTTGTATTCTCACCAGAAGTTTTCATCATAAGCTGTTACCGAAGTGGGAAATCCGTGAGCATGACCAAAGTAGGACTATAAAACAGAGATATATTAATAATTGCTAAAACTTACGACATAGCAGGAACACAATTTCGTCTTCCAGCTACTATCACGGGTAGAACTAGGATCCAGTTCCCGTAACCTTCCGAGGCGATACCCACACGAAACATAACATTCCTCAACAACACTACTAACATTTTGTTCATTCTATTTTTGCTTTACGTGTAAAGCCACTCATCGAAATTTGTAAATAGTAGCAATAAAGATTAATAAAGTATAGCGTAGATTAAGAATAAAACTTGGATAAAAAGTTAAGTACTTAAGTGACAATACAATACTAAGAAAAAATGAAAAAACTTCGTGAATAAGCTTTCCAAACGTGTAAAGGACAGGAATTTGTACATAGTGTAATCACTTACGTAATATGCATTTTATGTGATTTTTTTTCAGAGGCAAAATTAGAAAAGTTCAGGCACAATGTATTAAACAAGAGGCGACTGTTACACAGCAGAAATATATTACAGACAAACGCAAAAATTTTCTCAAAGCCCTCTCCAGCTAGCACTAAGCCAGGGGAAGCCAGACCAACGCCTGTGTCACAATCAAAACGACAGACAGGAACAAAACAGACATTGCCGAAAACAGAACAAACCCAGACGACATTGCCTCACTCTGTGCAAGTGAGAAGCTTGATTCTAAACTCAGCAACTTGACCTAAGTGAGTAGAATCCATCACATCACTGCAACAGCCCGCTTAATTTCGTAAGAGAATAAGTTTCACAAAGCATCTATCAGCCTGCTTATATGGCGGGAAAGCAACAATTTGAAACATTAAATCCATTCCTGCGAAATAGAGTGGTGAAGACCACTGATGAAGCCGGAAAAATAGGCTACATTTGCTCATCGCTGACCCGACATAACGTACCACCTCAAATCAGTAGCAATCAGTACTCAGACTTCCTAGCCTTTGTGGTCAATCTCTACCTCGCGTTACTCTCCTAACGATTTTTTTTTCGTTTCTCCAGTTCAGATGTCAGTCTGTGTATAATAACCAGAAATGTATTCACCAATAAATTTTACTTCTCTCCAAAAGTAGTATCAAGCTCGGGTGTTTCCTTCGTTTGCAGTTTTCTTCATCGTTTCCGTTTCGTGCCTGTTTAGCACATATTTACCTCACCCTTTTCGAAACTAGCATTTTCATATGTGTCGTACACAGAACAATACTCTCGAACGTTTTCAAGTATAGAATCGTACAACTTTATTACAGTTCCAAATCGGTATCAACACTTTGCAACGGTTTATCTGTGGCACTAAGTCTCTTCAATATCGCTCACCAAACAGTTATCATAGCAATTTCCAGACATCGCAGACTGCTCAGCATTTCAGTCGTCTCGCAACTCAATAAGGTCTTTTTAGTTTCATCAAACTGAATAAATTCTAAAGCTGGTACTACCTTTACACTGTAACATTAAGGCTATAGCAGACATCGTGACGCACCGACCAGTGTATTTCATAAGGTCATTTTACTGAGATTGAACTACTTAATTTTTACTGCAAAATATTCTAACGGCTCGTCGAAACAGAGAAGAGAGTGTAAATTTGTTGCAACAAGCGGAGAAATGAAGCCGCTTCAGGACAATATTCTGCTGCAGACGGTGCTGCTAAGTTAAAGAAATGAGCTTTACGTGGAGTATACACGGCAAGAGGGTTGATGTGTTTAATTCCATCTTGGAGACCAGAGTAAGTACCAGCCATATTGCTTGCATTGTCATATGACAGACCACTGCATAATTATTAAAGGATCAGCAAATTTTTCTGATTTGTACCCCCCCCCCCCCCTCCAATTTGTCACAAAGTGTGATGTCATCGTAAGAAACCATTCGTGTGCGCTGGCCGTCGAAAGCCTGCTAGCGTGAACCTCAGTCGAAGTTCCATGCGGCTTTTCGCGGATGATGCTGTAGCGTACAGAGAAGTTGCAGCATTAGAAAATTGTAGCGAAATGCAGGAAGATCTGCAGCGGATAGGCACTTGGTGCAGGGAGTGGCAACTGACCCTTAACATAGATAAATGTAAAGCATTGGGAGTACATAGAAAGAAAGAACCTTTATTGTATGATTATATGATAGCGGAACAAACACTGGTAGCAGTTAGTTCTGTAAAATATCTGGGAGTATACGTACGGAACGATTTGAAGTGGAATGATCATATAAAATTAATTGTTGGTAAGGCAGGTGCCAGGTTGAGATTCATTGGGAGAGTCCTTAGAAAATGTAGTCCATCAACAAAGAAGGTGGCTTACAAAACACTCTTTCGACCTATAGTTGAGTATTGCTCGTCAGCGTGGGATCCGTACCAGGTCGGGTTGACAGAGGAGATAGAGAAGATCCAAAGATGAGCGGCGCGTTTCGTCACAGGATTGTCTGGTAAGTGTGATAGCGTTAAGGAGATGTTTAGCAAGCTCAAGTGGCAGACTCTGCAAGATAGGCGCTCTGCGTCGCGGTGTAGCTTGCTGTCCAGGTTTCGAGAGGGTGCGTTTCTGGATGAGGTATCGAATATATTGCTTCCCCTACTTTTACCTTCCGAGGAGATCACGAATGTAAAATTAGAGAGATTCGAGCGTGCACGGAGGCTTTCCGGCAGTCGTTCTTCCCGCGAACCATACTCGACTGGAACAGGAAAGGGAGGTAATGGGAGTGACACGTAAAGTGCCCTCGGCCACACACCGTTGGGTGGCTTGCGGAGTATAAATGTAGATGTAGAAGAGTGGAGCCAACATGGCAGTAGAAGCCAATCAGGCGCCGAACCTTCCCTCTCCGGGAGGAATACATGACAGCAGTGCCCTCACCGGCGCTGGCGTGAAGGACGCCGACGAGAGCGCTCGGGGGCCAGTTCGTCAGTGCAGATTGTCTCCTCAGCTGACAAAGAACTTCATGTAGCAATTGGGAGTGCTTGGTATGTTCTACATGAATGTTTCTCAAAAGATAAGAAAACGTGTTTCATTATTCAGTTATAGAACTATCTACTGAAATTCTGTCATGTGCCCAGCCACCATGGTTCGTCCCCTGCTTCCTAGTCTACGAATTTCTCTTGGGACCACCAGAGATACAGCGCAAAAAAGATACATCTTTCAACAGGAAATCCATTTCTTGATAAATAACTTATAACAAAAGAGAATAATATCAGGGGTGGAGTATGGAAAAGTATTAAGTTTCCATCACTTCATCTACAGTATACTTCACCGTCGATTCTACCACAATTGATACAAACTCTCTACACGTTAGAAAAGGTAGATATTATGTGCTCCTTTCCCCCCTGTTTTCATAAAGTTCTGTGTGTTTAACTAGAAAAGTATGGTATTCCGCTATTATCTGTATTTCCACCTCGAAATTTCGGCAATGTGCTGACCCAAACCCATAGTTTAGACCCTTGAAAGATAGGCCTGCAAGGAAAAGTTTTTGCCCACTGCAACAACTCCTTTTTAACAAGTCCCTTCAATACTGAATTCTGTCTAAAACTGAGATGTTATATTTTTACCTTCTCTCTCTGTGATTTTTCCTCTAGCTTTAAATGTTCCACACATTTCTTATGTTCAGATGAATGAATGTGGACAACCAGTTTTTCTGGTCACTAAACCCCTAATTAGGTTTTTTGAACTGTGATGTTCCATTAAACAATAATCATGGGACACAACACACAATCCCCACGTCTTGAGAGCATACTAAAAATAGTCGTTCTTGTTTCTCACCATTCTTCCAGATTCTGAAAAACAAACCATCGTTTAAGTTCTTCGGAAAGTCAGTATATTGCCTGCACGAAATACTGAAATCACAATCCGTATTGTGTGCCGCATGACCTTGATCGCAAAGAAATTCATTTTTAATCGAATTCACAGGATTGTCAGAAACTGGATCACCATCATTATTCGCTTTACATGCCTCATTTGGGTCAACTGAAATGATTGCTTCCGTGCCTTTACTGTTGTTTCTAATGTAGGAACCGCACAGCTCATTAAAAATTTCACGCTGCACTATTTTAGACACTATTCACCACATTAGTACACTCCACATTATTACTCTCTCATGTTGTTAGAGTTGAGCTCGAGTTGGAACTAGGTGGCTGTGTTTCATTTTTAAACAGCACAATTGCATCTTTCCTTATTGCTTTATCTTTCGCGAGTTTCCGGCACCAAGGACACCTTACTCTTATCTGCCTGTCACTCATTTTAATTAATACTAAGATGTAAATCACAAAGTAAACACTAAAGAACTGCACTTTTTAAGTTAAACTGAACTGCCAGTCAAGTGGTCGGCTGTTAAAATGACTGGTGATGTTTGAATGGGAATTGTTGAGTGACAACACAGCCTACTCCTACTACAGGCTTCATTGCGAGCAACGACATTTGCCTTCCTACCCTATACCGCGTGAGAAGACGCCACACTCAATAAAATGCAATAATAGTTACATTATCTTGACATAATGTCATTACTAAAACAATACCTATCTTTTTCCACTACCTGGCCAGACCGATCATGAAAAGTTTTGAACAAACTGTTTTTAAAAGACAGTAACATCTTATAAGCCACTCCTTAAAATACGCCGCAGGACGGAGCTGCCTGGTCTGCCTATGCCAAAATACGCCTTTGTCAACTTCGCACACTGCTATCTGTGCTGTGAGCTGCCGACCTTAAAACCACTGTAAGATTTCTACCTGCAACCTGCCGAGCCAGACTGATGGTGCTTAGCGCTGTGTACACCTGTCGCAGTATTCAGGAGGTGCACTAACCACTGCTTCTCCGACTAGTATTCGTAGTACCGACATCCTCGGTATAAGGGCTATGCTGATGACCATCTCCACACTCGCAGAGCTGTCAAGAAATTATCCGGGTACAGTCCCTTGGACGTGAACGAGGGTGTTCTGGTAATTGGCATAGTACAGACTACACCGTTCGCCTGCCACCTGCACGACACCGTGATTACGTGAGCCGCACGCCGAGGGTGACACCCGACTGACATTGCTGGGATACCACAGCATCTTCTGAGGCTGCAGAGGAGAATATATATAATTTAAAACCCTAATTGAAATATTTTTGTTTCACTACTGTTATATCACCGCACTGATCAGCCTGCTCCATTGATAGTGACCAGGCCAAATATCTCACGAAATAAAGATCAAACGAAAGAACAATAAACAACGAAATTCGTCTAGCTTGAAGGGGGAAACCAGATGGCGCTATGGTGGGCGCCAATCAATGTGTTAATTCTTAATTACTTGATAATGTTAAATTACAAACCTTTTTTTAAAATGGCAGGAATTAAATTTTTCCTCAAGAGATGTAGAATTTGGACCCAAAAATAAATTTCTAAAATCTTATGATTCATTTTGTTATTTGGAATGAGAAACAGAGTTAAAAGGAGATGTCGATATAAATCCATATAATTTCATATGAATTACTTTATTAAGTTATAAAAATGACTCAAAGAAGGAATATTGGAGCAACTCAAAACCAACTACGAAATTTTTAAAATCATTATATTTTGTAGTTGTTCAATACGAAATAATACGTAATCTTCTAATATTTTTTAATTCTCCACTATATCTCCTGCCATCATAGATAAAACAACATTCAGAGTCCCCTGTTAGTGGTGAGAAACTTAAAAATGTGCTCTCGAAGTTTAAATATCAACTTCTTCAATTAATGAATGATAAACTTGTAAAAATATTATATGAATATTATATATAATGATAATTTCACAAAGGTACATGTATCATATTGGAACAACCGAAATAAAATGTTAAACGTACCTAGGTTCTGTATTTTAATTTAAAAAACTTACCTGTTACCAACTGTTCGTCTAAAATTGTGAGCCATATGTTTGTGACTATTACAGCGCCATCTATCACAAAGCGGAAAAAGTGGTCCAACTAAAACATTACTTACTACACGAATATGTAATAAAAGATCGGGGTTCCTATTTAAAAAAAACGCAGTTGATATCCGTTTGACCTATGGCATCGTCATCTAGCGGGCCAACCGTAGCACCACCTGGTTTCCCCTTGAAGCTAGACAAGTTTCGTTCTTAGCAGTTTTTTCGTTTGACGCTTATTTCGTGAGATATTTGGCCTGGTCACGATCAATGGACCACCCTGTATACTCCACACTCCGTTAATCCGACGAGTCAGCCCAGCCCACTACAATATCTAAGAGGTGGCTTCTACAGCTAGCGTTACCATGATGAAAGTTTTTTCTGTGTAGAGATTTGGAAGAAGAAGAGTCAATACACCTGGAAACGCTGTGAAGATACTCTGGCTGAGTGGGGGAATCCGAATCACTGTTGGATGCTAAAGAAACAAAGCTGCAGCTGATCGCGTAACGAATAAGAACATAAATGTTATTGAACAGTAATTGCGATTTTAAATACTACTGGATAGTGGTCACACATTGATGAACTCGCTGAAAAATGATAGAGTTGAGGGTGTTTATTACATTATGGGATATACGACGGATCTGTATATAAGCCTCCATTCCTATGTAGCTCTGCATAAAGAGAGAAATGTTATATTTATCAAAGTGTGGTGGACTGGACATTAGACTTTTCTTATCCTCGACAGATATTAACAGAAAAGTATCTTAAACTGATACAGTTCCTATAAATACTTTCTATTCCACAGGTCTTAGTAAAAAAGAGGCAATGTATTGAATAGATTAAAGCTGATACCTATTAACGACATTACTACATGAAGTGCGGTTAATGTGAAAATCTGGGAATGTAAGAGATCGAGTCCAAGAAATTGAAAGTGAAGTACACTCCTGGAAATGGAAAAAAGAACACATTGACACCGGTGTGTCAGACCCACCATACTTGCTCCGGACACTGCGAGAGGGCTGTACAAGCAATGATAACACGCACGGCACAGCGGACACACCAGGAACCACGGTGTTGGCCGTCGAATGGCGCTAGCTGCGCAGCATTTGTGCACCGCCGCCGTCAGTGTCAGCCAGTTTGCCGTGGCATACGGAGCTCCATCGCAGTCTTTAACACTGACTGGTAGCATGCCGCGACAGCGTGGATGTGAACCGTAGGTACAGTTGACGGACTTTGAGCGAGGGCGTATAGTGGGCATGCGGGAGGCCGGGTGGACGTACCGCCGAATTGCTCAACACGTGGGGGGTGAGGTCTCCACGGTACATCGATGTTGTCGCCAGTGGTCGGCGGAAGGTGCACGTGCCCGTCGACCTGGGACCGGACCGCACCGACGCACGGATGCACGCCAAGACCGTAGGATCCTACGCAGTGCCGTAGGGGACCGCACCGCCACTTCCCAGCAAATTAGGGACACTATTGCTCCTGGGGTATCGGCGAGGACCATTCGCAACCGTCTCCATGAAGC
Source organism: Schistocerca gregaria (assembly GCF_023897955.1). Lineage (NCBI taxonomy): Eukaryota > Metazoa > Arthropoda > Insecta > Orthoptera > Acrididae > Schistocerca > Schistocerca gregaria. Next base: position 34,024,285 of record NC_064931.1, on the reverse strand, counting down.
TGGGCTACGGTCCCGCACACCGTTAGGCCGTCTTCCGCTCACGCCCCAACGTCGTGCAGCCCGCCTCCAGTGGTGTCGCGACAGGCGTGAATGGGGGGACGAATGGAGACGTGTCGTCTTCAGCGATGAGAGTCGCTTCTGCCTTGGTGCCAATGATGGTCGTATGCGTGTTTGGCGCCGTGCAGGTGAGCGCCACAATCAGGACTGCATACGACCGAGGCACACAGGGCCAACACCCGGCATCATGGTGTGGGGAGCGATCTCCTACACTGGCCGTACACCTCTGGTGATCGTCGAGGGGACACTGAATAGTGCACGGTACATCCAAACCGTCATCGAACCCATCGTTCTACCATTCCTAGACCGGCAAGGGAACTTGCTGTTCCAACAGGACAATGCACGTCCGCATGTATCCCGTGCCACCCAACGTGCTCTAGAAGGTGTAAGTCAACTACCCTGGCCAGCAAGATCTCCGGATCTGTCCCCCATTGAGCATGTTTGGGACTGGATGAAGCGTCGTCTCACGCGGTCTGCACGTCCAGCACGAACGCTGGTCCAACGGAGGCGCCAGGTGGAAATGGCATGGCAAGCCGTTCCACAGGACTACATCCAGCATCTCTACGGTCGTCTCCATGGGAGAATAGCAGCCTGCATTGCTGCGAAAGGTGGATATACACTGTACTAGTGCCGACATTGTGCATGCTCTGTTGCCTGTGTCTATGTGCCTGTGGTTCTGTCACTGTGATCATGTGATGTATTTGACCCCAGGAATATGTCAATAAAGTTTCCCCTTCCTGGGACAATTATTCACGGTGTTCTTATTTCAATTTCCAGGAGTGTATTTGGCGAAAAGAGTTCCCATCAAAGGAAGCTGTAAAATACTTTTTGGGAAAGAACAGGTCACTGCCAATATGCAAGTAAGGTTTACAAATTAATTAAAGACATTACATGGGAAAATCTGGATGGATGCATTTACTGTAAATATTAATGCAGAGTGCTCACGCATTCATGTGCTTGCTGAAAATGATGGGTTTGAGGGCGTTTTTTACAGTAGAGGATACTGGAAAAATATCTGTTTGTAAATTTCCATTCCAAGTTGACTTTGCTTAAAAAATGCAGGAAATAAAGAGCAAAACTAAATTTCGAATGATCTTGATTGCTGGCAGGTGTAGTGTATGGAGTCTCTTTGGTTACATATTCCAAGTGCTCCAATGATAGAACGAGGTACTTTTCTGACAAAGAATAATGTACATTTGCCTACATCAGCATTTCCCAACCCACGGCCGAGGACGACTCGTGGGCAGTTGGCAGCATGGCAAAGGGCCTTGAGTGCTGATCGACTTACAAGATGCTTCAGGGCTTTTATGCGTCAGTCGTCAATGTCAGCGAGTACTGAAGGAAATCATAGTTGACGCGCTCGTAGGTATTTTGTTTTTAATGTTCGAAATGAGCAAGATTGTGTGCGGGCGGAAGCGTACACCCGCCACACGACTGGCGCGCAGCTGTGGCTGGCTGCTCATGGCGTGAACACACATGCCACAAGCAGATCGGAATTTGTCGAATCGACAGCTTTTCTAACACAGTTCTTCACAAGAACGACTCCCTTCAATTTTGTTCATTTAATTTCCTGACACACGAAGAAAGAAGAACGGTTGGTATTTTATGTCAACTTCAGGCTACGATTATGAAAGACGGAGCTGTGCACCGATTTCTTACTACTGTAGGAGAAGGAAGCAACCATCCGGCATTTGCATGGACTGGTCTGAGTCAACGCATAAAAGAGATAATTATATGGATGGTCGACCAGAGAACTGAACCCGAGTCTCTCGAATGTGAGTTGAGGCTGTCAGCCAGTTCACCACTTCGTTCAGTCTTCTCAGAGATAATTCTGAATTACTGTTCACGGACACACTTGATGGGCTTCTCGACAAACTATCTATGTGAACGACTCCTTTCAAGTGTATTTTTTTGAAATACAAGTACAGGAATTTACTCTATGTAGATAGTGATTTGTGGTTAAAATTAATCTGCCTCAATTCAGACAATGGTTCTCTTGTGGGTGACAAACAATGTCAAAATCCGACTTTGTTCTTTTTACCATTCACCACTCTGTTTTGAGTTTTCCAACAGTTGTGACAACTAAGAGAATATAATAAAAATGTTTTATTTATAAAAGAATACAAATATTTTCCAATCCTTCTGGTAAGATGCGTAGTTATTTTAGATTATCTTCATAGTTTACATCACATTACAGATACACAGTTGCAAATACTAAGATAGAGTTTGCAAAATGCCGTATAATTACATATGCCCTAAGGTTGCAGTTGTTTTTTCTATTAAAGTGAAACTCAACACGTCTTTATTCTACATCAAGACCATCTTTTAATGGGATACAGATGGTTACATTGCAGTCTTAGCGCCTTCTCTGAAGAACTGGCCAGCGTTAAAGAACCATTGTTTTAGTGTCAAAACAATAAGTTACCTGTCAAGAGTCTGCACAGTACCACCATTTGTCGACATAGACTGTCTTCCACAGTGTTAAAAAACAGCATTTTATTCCCTGCAGAGTACTATCCTTAAGGCATTTAAACCTGTACTGCACAATACCATACTGTCAGTTAAAAAGTGCTTTGTGATGTGGGAATACCACGTAAGAGTCAACTTATACAATCTGCGACGCTAGTAACTACACTAACGTGGAAAATATCCGATTCCATTAGTCTTCAAGCACTCCACAACATAATTTGTTACTTACATCGATGTGTCAGAATCCTTCACAATGCCCAATTTAGTAATATTAGATTGATTCATAGATGCTGTTAGAAAAACACATAGAGGACGTAATCGGAATTTGCAACAGAAGCTGTAAGAGTTTAATGAACACACAAGTTATAATAGAGAGATCGCACAACATTTGTTTATTTTAATAGAGGAAAGATGAAATATTCTACGTTTAACATTAAATTACATAGTTCATATGTAGAATAAACGTTGTAAGCAAATGTTGTCAAATTATGTTATGCAACAGAATAAATGGGAGATGACTCTGCAATGTATGATTTAATAAATGAATAACATTAAAAATATTCTGTAAAAATGTACCATGAACTTGAAAGCGGCAAACTATTAAGACATCAGAATTAAGTGTTAATAAAAATATACAGAACGTACTTATCAGATACTCTGTAACAATGAATACAAGCTTTAAAATCACATTTCTGCAGTATTGCGGGTTTGCAAATTTCAGTTGTGTCACTGTACGCTCCATGAAACTACATAACAATGGTAAATGCATGATTTAATATGTAACAGTCAGTGACACCTGTTTTTTTTTAACTGAGTCGTTTCTGCTTTTATCAGCTAAGGAATCAGTGACATGGTTAAGCACTTTTAGCTATGGCCAGTACTTGGATGGGTGACTGTCTGGGTACACCCCGTGTTGTTGACAATTTTACCCCCTTTCCTTTATGGCAAATGGAACAGGTGCGGTGGTAGCGTAAAGTCCCTGGCCACCAGTTTTTTGAACAAATGTCGTGAACGAAACCCCTCCATAGTGACTCATGGAGGGAGGGCAAGCGGCACTGTTGATGGCGATCCGTCCGTCCGTCAGATTCGAGACACACTCTCTCCTCTCATCATCTACCAAGCGGGTCAGTGCAGTGGGTACTACACTGGAGTCGCATTCGGGAGGACGAAGGTTCAAACCTGCGTCAGGCCACGCTGGTTTAGTTTCCCTTGATTTCTCTAAATTGCGTAAGGAAATCCTGGGATGATTCCTTGAAAAGGGCACGGCCGCTTTCCTTCTCCTTTCCTTCCTAATCCGAGTTTGTGCTCCGTCTCTAATGACGGTAAATGCTAATCTCCTCCCCCTCCTTTCAGCATGAACACGACACTGCGCTACACATACACATTACACTCATCTGCACTTAACAGATACACTTACGCACATAGCTCTATTACGATGGCCATTTCTCCCTATGTAGGAGAGGGCACCTACAATAATTTTGCATTGCTCACTGATTGTCATCCCACGTACAGATGTTATTTATACACCAGCAGGTTAATTATCATCATTCACAGATATCAATACAGATTTCAGAGAGTGGATCACCATCAAATGGTCTATGGCTTCACAGGCCGTATCGCTTTACTAATGAAAGATGCAATACAGCTGTGGAGTTACTGCCATGAACCATGTAGTGCTAATGCGGTACATAAATAGATTTAAGAAACTATTATTGTATGTTGACATTATTGACGGCAAATCACTAGGATCAGTAACAACTGCGTCACTGTATGTTGTATGGAAACTATATAGCAATGATAAAAGCAAGATATTAAAAAATAGGTAAGCATCGCCGTCTTCCTAAAAAGAGCTGTCATAACCGCTTTTACAAGCAAAGGAATCAGTAGCAGGGTGGCAGTGTTCCATAAATAATGAAATGGGGAATACCTTACTTGAGGTGTCAAACTTTTAAAATGCATATACCGTATAATGCTACCCCTAGCCGAAAACCTATATCAAGGTCACCAATATCAATCATTCCACTCTCGGCCAGCATGTGGAAAAAATGGACTGTGCATGTATCAAATAAAAAATAAGTCATCATTATCCTCTTCCTTTACAAAGGATTCAGCGGTAAGGTGCAAAGTAACTATTTTTCCAATGCCAGTATGTTTCTATAAACAGCAATGGCAGATGCGTTATACATCAAGTGTTATGCACTGAATGAATGATGTAATCAAATGCCTTCAGATAAGATTACACTACAATATATGAGAGAGATGACAGTATATATGTATACTTTAATAGAGGAGTCAGGAAACAGTCTAGAATCTTTGTTATGTGTATGTATATTCCAGAGATCGATCAGAAGCCCTTAGAGTTCTCACTTAAGTAATAGTATACTATTTCATATGTACACTTAGAAAAAGCATAATACAAAGGAATTAATCAGAATTTACATAAGAAGCTGTAGGGCTCTAATGTAAACACTAGGGAGAAGAAAACACATACATGTACAGAGGAAAACATTGTAGATTAATTGCTTTGCACCAGTTTATTTGCTCGTGTTGTCTACATGGTCTGCACAGATTTTCTTTGTTTTCCTTCAATCAAATTTTTTATTAAACTTCCTGGCAGATTAAAACTATGTGCCGGACCGAGACTCGAACTCGGAACCTCTGCCTTTCGCGGGCAAGTGCTCTACCAACTGAGCTACCCAAGCACGATTCACGCCCCATCCTCACAGCTTTACTTCTGCCAGTACCTCATCTCCTACCTTCCAAACTTTACAGAAGCTCTCCCGCGAACCTTGCAGAACTAACACTCCTGAAAGAAAGGATATTGCGGAGACATGGCTTAGCCACAGCCTAGGGGATGTTTCCAGAATGAGATTTTCATTCTGCAGCGGAGTGTGCGCTGATATGAAACTTCCTGGCAGATTAAAACTGTGTGCCGGACCGAGACTCGAACTCGGGACCTTTGCCTTTCGCGGGCAAGCTTCTGTAAAGTTTGGAAGGTAGGATACGAGGTACTGGCAGAAGTAAAGCTGTGAGGACGTGGCGCGAGTCGTGGTTGGGTAGCTCAGTTGGTAGAGCACTTGCCGCGAAAGGCAAAGGTCCCGAGTTCGAGTCTCGGTCCGGCACACAGTTTCAATCTGCCAGGAAGTATGATATCAGGGCATACTCCGCTGCAGAGTGAAAATCTCATTCTGAAATGTTTCATGTTTTTCACAAGTTCTCAACTTCTCACGCTAACTAAGACCATAGAATCATAGTCTTTTCCGGACATATGTCTGCCCAAAAAGCGATTCTGGTAGCTGGAGTCCAAGGTTTTTGTTAATCATGCCTCTTGCGTCCTTGTGGTCATATTTCCATAGGAACTTTCATCCCTAACACATATTTATTTACATGTAACCGAGAAGTAAAATACCAGTTTTGATAAATTTAGACTTAAAATTTTCGTAATCCAACGAAATATTTTCTACAAATATTCAACCGGTATTTCACCCTATAAAGGGCATGTATTTGCAAAAACAGTGAAACACTAATTATTTAATTTGTAACAGAGCAGCCAAAAGCAAATTTTCATAGATTTAGCTTTGAAAATGGTCCCATTAATTCCATAAAACTTTTCATCCCCTGTTTCACTCCCATAGGGAGCTGCGCTGTGTCGCCCGAACAAGACGCAGCCACGGAAAAAGCACCACAGGCGCAAAGATGCGAGCTGGTGCCAGTGTCATACAGACTCGCCACCAGCGCCACGGGCGGGGCTGGGGATGAAGATATCGACATCGCCTCGGCCAACTGCCTGCCGAGTACAGTCCGCCAATGACCGGACGACAACAGATCATCGTCCAGGCCTGACTTAGACAGTGAACATTTAGAAGTGAACAGACAGTTGCTGTAAATTGCGCTTGCTATGTAAGATTATTTGCACTTAGCCCTTGTGGGCCTTTTGTGTGTTATATTGCATGCAGTGTTGTAGACCTCATTGTGCGATAAGTCACAAAGGTAAGTAAACGTTTTTAAATCATCTGTGTGATTTCGATACTAGTTTGTTGAAGTGTTTTAGAATCTTCGTTCTCCTATCCTGTTACCTGATCCTGTGTGACAGTGGCAGGGAGAAATTGTCTTAGCGGTGTGCTAAGTCGTTTCATGAACTCACGAACTCCGCCTACCGTAACAACAGTGGAAACTCGGACTCAAGAGCAGTAGCAACGAGACCTTTACAAAACTGGCGATGGGGGCTTAAGAGCATGTTACATGTAGTTCATAGCGCATGCACAAAATGGTATAAAGTAGCAATACAAAAACTGCAGATATCATGTTACAACAGGAGATAATCCATTAATTACATGCACATCTTGAAGTTGATCTCATGGGAGGGGCGAAAGTACGATAAAATAATAAAGCTAAACCATACACAACTATAGATGTCATAAGGTATATATAAAACTCTAAGTAGACATAATCAGCGTAATAAGTAATAAAAAAACATAAGAGTAAATGGCGCTATGGATCGGAAATATAGAAACTGATCTCCAAAGAGCTGTTGTGGGATGAGTAGAATGATAGTAGGGAATATTTCAACAAAAACAATGTGCGACGCACATCGTGGAGCTGGAACTAGTGACTGGAGCAAATGAAGAGACAATTCTCAATCATTCACAAATGTGAAGCCTCAGAAAGTGACCGTAGAGGAAAGGAAGAGTGGGTACAATTATGATAATAAAACAACTAGTACTGGAATACACGCAGGTAGGAAGTACGTTTCGTGAAAAAAATGTATCTGGCAGCTTTTATACCGACTGTATAGCACTGTAAGTCTTAGAACACGTCGCTGAGTTGATGCAAAGATGTTAATAGCGTGGCAGTAGGAAATACACCTGCGTAAACAGCATGCGAAATGCATCAAGCGGCGAGAAGCAACTGAAGAAACTTTCTAGTCGGTAGCTAAAACTGAGCCTCAAAATTAACTATAAGAGAAAGAAAACGTGAGCATTGTTGTGGACTTTTGATGCAGTGGAATAACTAGTTCAGAACCATGTACAAATTCATAAAAATGTTACGTGAAGTTAACATGACTAGCGAAATGCACCAAGATGTATGAAATTAATACAATAGGTTTGACTGCCTGACCGTGAATGACTGCAAGTGTTTATTAGCCGTAAACATTACTTGTAGCTGTAGAGTAAAGCATCTGTAACTTTAAGAACAGATTGGATATAGGTTGTTGTTTACATAGAGCTAACCATACGTAACAAACTAAATCACCACCTTCAGACTGTAAGAAGTTAACTATTTGGCAATGTAAGTGGCTAAACAGTTAGAACTGAAAATGTTTCAATACTTAGAACATTAGATGCCTAACAATCTGTAACTATAGTTGATCAACTGACTAAAAATTTGTGTAAAAAGGTTAAAAACTAATAACATGCAAAAAATGTACCAACAGTGAACGGAGGACTACTTGCAGTTGTGAGCAGTTGTTTACATGTAAATGTATATAGCTAACTGACAGCAAGTAAATGCAACAGTCTACGGCCAAGCTATAGTGTGTAAAATACTACTAATAAGTTACTGGTTACAAATAGCAAATTAGTGACCATCTGCGTGTAGCCACTTACTGCAAATTACCGAAACTAGCGTACTGACCGCAACCTATTGACTACAACAACAAGCAGCTGTTGTAGTCATCCACGGTCAGGTAGACACACCTGTTCTATTTATTTCATACATCTTATGTGAATTTCGCTAGTTATATTAACTTCACGAAGCGTATTAGGACTTTGTGTACTGCATCAAAAGTACACAACAGTGCCCACATTTCCTTTCTCTTATAGTTAATTTTAAGTCTTAGTTTTATATACTGACTAGGAAGTATTTCTACAGTTACTCCAGTTATTGCTCATCGCCGCTTGATGCATTCCGCACGCTGTTTGCGCTGCTGTATTTCCTGCTGCCACGTTATTGACATCTTTGCACCAACTCCGCGACGTGGTCTTAAACACACAGAACTACACAACTGGTATAAAAGCAGTTAGATACAATTTTATCACGAAACGTACTTCCAACCTGCATATATTCCAGTATTAGTTGTTACACTATCATATAACTGTGCCCACGATTCTGTTCCTCTGCAGTCACTTTCCGATACTCTATAACAGCAGATGATTGAGAATTGTCTCTCCACTTACTCCAATCACAAGCTGTAGCCCCATGATGAACGTCGAACTTTGTTTCTGTTGACAGGGTCCCTACTCTCATGCTACTCACCTCACTGCAGCTGGTTAGAGATTAGTTCCCAAACTTCCCACCCATAGTGCCACTCGTCGTTAATATTAACTTACTTTATTTACCATTTCATTTTTATCTTACTTATTTAGCTGCTTATGTCCACTTACATTTTTGTATACCCCTTATGACAATTATAGTTGTATATGTTATTGTTTTACTATTTTCTCGTAATTTCACCCCCACCCTGAAACCAACTTCGCGACATGCGGGTCATTAGATGATTAGCTCCTGTTGTGACACAATGTCTGCACTTGTTGTTTCGCTTGTTTAAACCATTTTGTGCATGCACCATGAACTACCTGTAAGCATCTAAGAGCTCTTATTGTATTAAAGGATTCAGCTTTGAAATACTTATTGGTCCCATATTTTTTAGGACCACGGAATTTTGCTGTATGCATCTTATTGTTGACATAATAAAATAACGACATAATAAAATAATGCGATAAGTAAGTACCAGTTTTTATCTTTAAAATTTTTAAATTTTTAAACTTTTCGCTCTTAATTTCAATATTCTTACCTGACGTCTACTTATTTGCGGTGATTTTCCATTACAGACTTCTGAAGACGGACACTAAGTGCCCGAAACCGGCAAAGAAATTAAATTCCCTTTATGCAACTTCTGCTGCTTATTTCGATATATACGTATTTTTTTAACAGACAGGCCAAGTTTCATAGAGATAGCTTTGAAAATGGGTTCATAATGAAATATTTCGTAAAACATTTCATTACCTGTTTCACCCACTTATAGGGTCCCGTTTCCAAAAACAATGAAACATGTACTTTTTTGTTTGTAACCTAGGAGTCAAATATCAATTTATATATATATATATATATATATATATATATATATATATATATATATATATATATATATATATATATATATATATAAAGATTTGTTTTCAGAAAAAGTTTCACCCACTATTTCATCCACATAGTGGTTAAATTTCGAGAAATCAAATACCAATGGCGGCCTGCTTCAAGCCTTCCTCCTCACGTTTCATCCTCTTTGCATACTGAATTTGCACACGAGACTCTCTTGCTTCATTTACTTTCTGATTCAGATTTTGCTTGTCAACTTTTCACCAGTAGTGCACGTTGAATACATGAGTGGTAGTTTGCAGCAACGTGGGTTACCCGCCTGTATGTATCGAATCCAACATTTCATTATTGTAGTAGTTTTTTTTTTTCATTAAATGCATCTGGTCTTGACCAGAGGAACTCCAATTCGCTCAGGTGAGAATAGGAGAATGTTTCATATTCTTTGGAAGAGCTGCTGGTCGCTCAGAAGGCAGCTCCTATGCTAGCAGACTGGATGGATGGTCAGACGAGTGTTTCAGGGATTATCCTCTGCAGACAGTGAACAACAGAATGGAACACTGGTGTCCTCTGTAGCAGAACAGGGAACCACTGGCGGAAGGGGTGAGAACTCTGTTTATTAATAAACTTTGGGTGGAGTTCTCAGCTGTCCACTTTCCATTATCAAGCTGTGCGTGGTCTCCAGCCATGCTTCCATGAGCATAATGAATATCAACTCATGCATCTGCAAATTTCCAAACTTTGTCCTTTCCGTGGGAAAGCTGTGGGAAGGCCAACAATGTTTCCACAATTTCCGACAAACATATCTGTACTTACAAGGGAATCTCCCCATCACCCCCCCCCCCCCCTCAGATTTAGTTATAAGTTGGCACAGTGGATAGGCCTTGAAAAACTGAACACACATCGATCGAGAAAACAGGAAGAAGTTGTGTGGAACTATGAAAAAAATGAGCAAAATATATAAACTGAGTAGTCCATGCGGAAGATAGGCAACATTAAGGATAATTTAGGAACCACAGCGTCGTGGACCCGTGGTTAGTGTGAGCAGCTGGGGAACGAGAGGTCCTTGGTTCAAGTCTTCCCTCGACCGAAAAATTTAATTTTTTATTTTCAGTTTATGTGACAAACTATTATGCTTTCATTAGTTTTTTGGGAGTGATTATCACATCCACAAGGAAACCTAAATCGGGCAAAGTAGAAGAATCTTTTTACCCATTCGCCAAGTGTACAAGTTAGGTGGGTCGACAACATATTACCGTCATGTGACGCACATGCCGTCACCAGTGTAGTGTAGAATATATCAGACGTGTTTTTCTGTGGAGGAATCGGTTGACCTATGACCTTGTGATCAAATGCTTTCGGTTCCCATTGTAGAGGCACGTCCTTTCATCTACACTCCTGGAAATTGAAATAAGAACAACGTGAATTGATTGTCCCAGGAAGGGGAAACTTTATTGACACATTCCTGGGGTCAGATACATCACATGATCACACTGACAGAACCACAGGCACATAGACACAGGCTACAGAGCATGCACAATGTCGGCACTAGTACAGTGTATATCCACCTTTCGCAGCAATGCAGGCTGCTATTCTCCCATGGAGACGATCGTAGAGATGCTGGATGTGGTCCTGTGGAACGGCTTGCCATGCCATTTCCACCTGGCGCCTCAGTTGGACCAGCGTTCGTGCTGGACGTGCAGACCGCGTGAGACGATGCTTCATCCAGTCCCAAACATGCTCAATGGGGGACAGATCCGGAGATCTTGCTGGCCATGGTAGTTGACTTACACCTTCTAGAGCACGTTGGGTGGCACGGGATACATGCGGACGTGCATTGCCCTGTTGGAACAGCAAGTTCCCTTGCCGGTCTAGGAATGGTAGAACGATGGGTTCGATGACGGTTTGGATGTACCGTGCACTATTCAGTGTCCCCTCGACGATCACCAGAGGTGTACGGCCAGTGTAGGAGATCGCTCCCCACACCATGATGCCGGGTGTTGGCCCTGTGTGCCTCGGTCGTATGCAGTCCTGATTGTGGGGTTCACCTGCACGGCGCCAAACACGCATACGACCATCATTGGCACCAAGGCAGAAGCGACTCTCATCGCTGAAGACGACACGTCTCCATTCGTCCCTCCATTCACCCCTGTCGCGACACCACTGGAGGCGGGCTGCACGATGTTGGGGCGTGAGCGGAAGACGGCCTAACGGTGTGCGGGACCGTAGCCCAGCTTCATGGAGACGGTTGCGAGTGGTCTTCGCCGATACCCCAGGAGCAACAGTGTCCCTAATTTGCTGGGAAGTGGCGGTGCGGTACCCTACGGCACTGCGTTGGATCCTACGGTCTTGGCGTGCATCCGTGCGTCGCTGCGGTCCGGTCACAGGTCGACGGGCACGTGCACCTTCCGCCGACCACTGGCGACAACATCGATGTACTGTGGAGACCTCACGCCCCACGTGTTGAGCAATTCGGCGGTACGTCCACCCGGCCTCCCGCATGCCCACTATACGCCCTCGCTCAAAGTCCGTCAACTGCACATACGGTTCACGTCCACGCTGTCGCGGCATGCTACCAGTGTTAAAGACTGCGATGGAGCTCCGTATGCCACGGCAAACTGGCTGACACTGACGGCGGCGGTGCACAAATGCTGCGCAGCTAGCGCCATTCGACGGCCAACACCGCGGTTCCTGGTGTGTCCGCTGTGCCGTGCGTGTGATCATTGCTTGTACAGCCCTTTCGCAGTGTCCGGAGCAAGTATGGTTTGTCTGACACACCGGTGTCAATGTGTTCTTTTTTCCATTTCCAGGAGTGTACTAATCGCACGGTATTGCGGTGCGGTCGCAAAACACAGACAGTTAACTTATTACAGTGAACAGTGACGTCAATGAACGAAGGGACAGATCATAACTTTGCGAAAATATAGAAAGTAAATTTTTCACTCGAGGGAAAACTTGAACCAAGGACCTCTCGCTCCATATTTGCTCACGCAAACCACAGGATCACGTCGATACTGCGCTTAAGCTCTCCTTTTTGTTGCCTATGTTGCACATGGACTACTCAGTTTGTATATTTTGCTTATTTTTTCATAGTTCCACACAACTTCTTCGTGCTTTCTCGATTGATCTTTGATCAGTTTTTCAAGGCCTATCCACTGTGCCAACTTATAACTTAATCTGAGGGAGGTGCGATGGGGAGGTTACCTTGTTAGGAACAGGACGACATTCGTTTCCAATTTCCTTATATACGTATCTCATTGTTGGACACATCTTTAACTTTGTGGTGGGAGCCAGGGAACGGACTTCCAGGTCCCTGATCGGAGGAGCACTTAGACCCTTTTTGGGACTGGCTAGAAAAAACTGCTGTGCGTCCCTTCCCAAACTCTGATGGAACGCTATCAAAAATGGAGAGATTATTCAAAATTCTACTTGGTGAGGCTACTCTCGACTCTGTGCTTGTACGTGTTATTCTTGACTTCCGACCTCTTCCAAGTCTTCCAGGTTTCAGTTTCGACTTAAACACATCCTGGGCGAGTAATCATGAGGATGATGAGATGAGAACTTTATCTCATGGGCTCAGTCCAGCAACAGTTAACAGCGACTTATCGGCCTCCACCTCAGTGACATCACAGTAAGATCGTATTGACAATGCACACTCCCAATTGCGGGAAGCGCGATATACTGAAGGAAGAGGAGTGCATTCCTGGTTTCTATTTTTTGGTTTTCTTAACTTGATATGCGCACTTCACGCACTAGTGTGTAAGTTTTTATGCAATCTATTTCTCACTTCAAAGGGGATTTTTCTCGTAACCACTTATCTTTGTTTCGCTATCGAGTTGACTCATTGGAGCTCACCCGCCTGATTATGTTTCTTTCTGATTTTTCCTCTATTCATTGATCTGTTGTATGATCTATTCGAATTTGTACCTATCTTTTGTAATTTTAAAGTTTTGCATTCACAGTTGAAAGCATAATTCTTGTCCCTTACGTGTCGCGGCACCATCTCAACCGCAGCTGTTCAGCATCATGCTGGTATCATGTAAATTCATTGTCAAATTGTTTAAAAACATCGACGTTTATGTGCCACGAGTAAGTTTTACACACTATTTGAATAAATATTATGTTACCAGATCAAACTCTATCATTCAGCAATCGTTATAGTCAGTAATTCTACTGAAATGCCCAGGCCCCCCCAATCATAAGAATTTAGGAACTTATTCAATAACGTCCTTACATATGCGCAGCAGCTGAATTTTCTTCGTGGGAGTAATCTATCACGTTATATGATCTGGACTGACAGTCAGCATCAGTCTAATCTGCATACCCACGAGACACGGCATGAGCAAGAGCAAGCGAGTGGCCATCTTGGTAGCGTGAGTCACAAAAAGTTGGGTAATAAATTGAATCCCAAATAAATACTATCTTATACTAGGATAACACACAGGGTCATAAATTCGGTCCCAAACAAGCGTACAGAAATAGCTCGAGTGGCCTACTGGCAAAGGGACTTGGGGATGGAGTGAGGAGTGACAGATGATCTTGAAAGTGACTGGTTCATTATGTTTACACAATGTTCACAAGTCATTGGACCCATATGCAAATAGTTCCCCTACTCTCAATACGAGTCCTTATACTTTTGCATTTCAACCACGCCGCCCACCGAATGTTAAATGCTTGCTTAAGACTCACTGACTCGTGCAGACGGAACTTAAAAAGTTCTTTTGACCAACCTTCCTCACTTTTCAAAAACACTTATGTTTCTATATACAGACGTGCATCTCTGCAGTGAACGAGGTAATTGATAACACATTAAATAATTCAAGAGAGAAAGTTGCTACTTTAATGGTGAACTTTCGGACTTTTGTATTGTTTTCAGCATTACTTTAAACTCTATGTACTTTAGGAAGGACTGCTGACGTGTAACTTCTTCCCACAAGTCATGACAGGCGAATGAGTTCGTCTAAAAAGGCTAATAAAGTGTCAGTTTGTCCTTCCTGTGGTCGATCCTTAACCCAGAGGTCTCATTCAGAATATTGGGCTATTCCCGAATTAGTTTCTCCTCCTGACTTTTGAACTGTGTGAGAGATAAGCTACTCCACTGTTTGGCGTCCACTTTGAACCCTAAGGTCTTTGATATGTTTGCTCTCCATTTAACTGACCTGGATGCTTCGTATCGCTAAGTCTGTTGCGGGCAAGGAATTTTGAAGTTTAGATGCTGTTCCGACCAAGACCTCGAACTATTAAATCCGACTTAATACTCTCCTCTTCAAGGATTTATTTGTGTCTGGTTTTTCTTGATTGTCTATAAAAGGATCTTATAAGCTTACGAAAATAACGAGATGCCTGAGTAAGTGATACTATTCAAATTTTTGGCGTAGTTGTTGAATGATATGTGACTGTTTGCTGCCTTTTTGTCCTACAAGTACTGTTTATTTTCACAGTTCTACTGTTGACTGCATCCCTTCTACATCATCCAACAACTGAAAGATAATGCCTATTCACCCATTACTCTGTTCATTTTAAGCCTGGAAACGATGTGACTGATTTTATCCTTTCTGAGTGTGTGGGCGTCTGGGTTGGTAACGTTCTTGGATCGTTAAGAAAATAATGCAAGTGTTCTGCGGAGTCGACGGTACGCTTTTCGTTATTTAGTTTCATTTGCTTATCTTACTCTTGAGGCTGGAATGACAGGAATAAGTAGGGCAAGTTGTTATAGTTTAGTGAGTTTCTCTATGCTTCATAAACGACGTTGTTTTGCTCTATTGGGATTTCTGATAGTCTTCGATGCATTTCTCTTGGTAGTTTATAGAATGTACGGTTCATAGTTCACTTGTTACGGATCTATTTAAACCACGTTAGTTTTATTCTTCTACTGCCTAGCCGTATGTTCCGATGTAAGATATGTTTAGAAAACTACTGATACTTAAGAAATGATTTTCGGTCTTGCTACACTCCTGGAAATGGAAAAAAGAACACATTGACACCGGTGTGTCAGACCCACCATACTTGCTCCGGACACTGCGAGAGGGCTGTACAAGCAATGATCACACGCACGGCACAGTGGACACACCAGGAACCGCGGTGTTGGCCGTCGAATGGTGCTAGCTGCGCAGCATTTGTGCACCGCCGCCGTCAGTGTCAGCCAGTTTGCCGTGGCATACGGAGCTCCATCGCAGTCTTTAACACTGGTAGCATGCCGCGACAGCGTGGACGTGAACCGTATGTGCAGTTGACGGACTTTGAGCGAGGGCGTATAGTGGGCATGCGGGAGGCCGGGTGGACGTACCGCCGAATTGCTCAACACGTGGGGCGTGAGGTCTCCACAGTACATCGATGTTGTCACCAGTGGTCGGCGGAAGGTGCACGTGCCCGTCGACCTGTGACCGGACCGCACCGACGCACGGATGCACGCCAAGACCGTAGGATCCTACGCAGTGCCGTAGGGGACCGCACCGCCACTTCCCAGCAAATTAGAGACACTGTTGCTCCTGGGGTATCGGCGAGGACCATTCGCAACCGTCTCCATGAAGCTGGGCTACGGTCCCGCACACCGTTAGGCCGTCTTCCGCTCACGCCCCAACATCGTGCAGCCCGCCTCCAGTGGTGTCGCGACAGGCGAGAATGGAGGGACGAATGGAGACGTGTCGTCTTCAGCGATGAGAGTCGCTTCTGCCTCGGTGTCAATGATGGTCGTATGCGTGTTTGGCGCCGTGCAGGTGAGCCCCACAATCAGGACTGCATACGACCGAGGCACACAGGGCCAACACCCGGCATCATGGTGTGCGGAGCGATCTCCTACACTGGCCGTACACCTCTGGTGATCGTCGAGGGGACACTGAATAGTGCACGGTACATCCAAACCGTCATCGAACCCATCGTTCTACCATTCCTAGACCGGCAAGGGAACTTGCTGTTCCAACAGGACAATGCACGTCCACATGTATCCCGTGCCACCCAACGTGCTCTAGAAGGTGTAAGTCAACTACCATGGCCAGCAAGATCTCCGGATCTGTCCCCATTGAGCATGTTTGGGACTGAATGAAGCATCGTCTCACGCGGTCTGCAAGTCCAGCACGAACGTTGGTCCAACTGAGGCGCCAGGTAGAAATGGCATTTCAAGCCGTTCCACAGGACTACATCCAGCATCTCTACGATCGTCTCCATGGGAGAATAGCAGCCTGCATTGCTGCGAAAGGTGGATATACACTGTACTAGTGCCGACATTGTGCATGCACTGTTGCCTGTGTCTATGTGCCTGTGGTTCTGTCAGTGTGATCATGTGATGTATATGACCCCAGGAATGTGCCAATAAAGTTTCCCCTTCCTGAGACAATGAATTCACGGTGTTCTTATTTCAATTTCCAGGAGTGTATTTTCTCTTTCATCCGTGTGATCTTTATACGAATCTATTTTCTTATAGCTCTAATTCTCTTTAGGACATGCAACGCATACATTACCAGCAGTTAAGAAAATCAATCCCGTAAATTTATAGTGAACATTCCATCAGACATCTTTCTCCAACAACTAGCCACACAGCAGACACGCGAGAAAAATATTTGAGACCTCCCAGTTACAAACAGATCCGAACAAATCGACGTTAATACCAAATAAATACAGCTTAGCGACCATGATGCTGTTACACTGACGATGTTCATCAAAGGCCAAAGGATTACAAAGAATGCTTGGAGAGTAATTTCTTTTTTAGAACTGGGAACCGACATATAAATCCGGCTTACAAGATGCATTCAGAACATTTATTTCGAATCTATCAAACGTAGAAGAAAGAGTTGTGGTAAAAGCTCAGACTCGTCATAAATTGTGCTCTAGTTAAATAAGTAAAACGATAAAAGAGACAGCAAACACAAACGGATTAATAATACCATACCTAGAACACAGCAAATAAAGAGACTGTTACAGTTCCGCTACGAAAGCTAATGTAGAAAATCGTACAGAGGAAAGTAAATTGCAGTTCGTTCTTCCACAAGAATTGCTAATCCTGAAGCTGACAGTTTTCACAATCAGATACTGCTGAAAATATCAGTAGGAACCTAGGGAATACTGGTCTCATGCAAACACAATGAACGAGTTCATATCTTTCACCAAATCTGATCACCCGGAATACTACCAAATCTGATCAACCGGAAGACCATAGGCAGAAAACCGAAACATTAAATACTGCCCGAATATATTGCGTCAATTGTTGTATAACGTTTAAGACCGAATAAAGCGATCAAGGAGACACGTCCCTGACGAAATTCCTATTTGATGTAAGACTGCATTAAAGCGCAATCAGACAGTTTTAGATCATATTTATCGAAAATATCTCATGATGCAGTTGGCTCTAGGCCACTAGCTAAGAGATTAAGTCCCCTTAGAAAGGGTGAAACAACTTATGCTCACGATGACAGATCATTATCGGTAAATGCTATTTGCTGCAGCATGATAGAGCGCGTTCTATGCTCGAACATTACCATATTCTCTGAAGAAATCAGCAAAGTTTCAGGTAAAGCACCCACATAGAAAACAACATTTTTCACACACAGTATCTTGCTAATCATACCCACTGATGAACAGTTAGATTTGGTCTTCCTAGATTTACGGAAGGCTTTCGGTACTATCCCACACAACCAATCTAAAATCTTGAAGAACATCTTCGCAAATATTTTATTTGCTATATGGAACTCTGATTGAACCCAACGTACTATGCTGGGCATCAGATGCTCTGTAGCAACGAAAAGTACGTGAAGTACGGTCAAAGGAGGTGACACAAGACCTAACATTTCAGTATAGATAAAAAAAATTTCGGATAGGTTCAGCAAACCATCATATCGTTCGATGAAGATCCTATGGTCTACTGGAATATCTCATCGCTGTGTGATTCTAAGAAACTGCAAAGCGTCGTTCATATCGGGACTTGTGACATTATGAGTGGCACGTCGCTTATGAATTGCATGTAAACGCAGAGTATTTGCTTGTGCAATGTGTGGCTGGCAAGTTGCCTTGATATCGCTGGCCAGGTAAGTGAAATCGGGCTAAGCGCCGGGCAGAGCACCCAGGTGCTGCGAGCAGACGGTGGAGCCACTCGGCAGGTTACAGTGGGTCAGCTACTTCGAAATCGAGAAACTGTAAATGGGAGGGGGTTCTGGGGTGGGGTGAGACGCCACTTTGTTAAGGATATGTGGCAGGGTGACCTGGGAACTGATTATGTAAAAACTGAAACATAACACATCCACTGAAAGCAATACAATTGTTTCCATAAATGTTACGAAAAATCTAAAGACAGCATCGAATTTGCAGTAATGAGACAAACTCTCTATAATTTTTACCCTGCGTATAAAATTATTATTAACAAAGTTGTATTGTATTGTAATTAATGTTAACCGGGGGCCTAGAAACGATGGAGAGGCTCTGACCCCGCTGCCGCCGCAGTGGTCCACAACCGCACGACGGCTACCGCAGTCCACTTCACCCTTCCGCCGCCCCACACCGAACCACTCTTTCAGGCTTATAGTGCGGTTCGGCCGGTGGACCCTGCCCCCCCCCCCCCCCTTCCCAAAGGAACGTCTCACACCAGACGAGTGTAACCCCTATGTTTGCGTGATAGAGTAATGGTCTAATGTTGGTGTACGCGTACGTGGAGTACTTGCTTGTGGAGCAATCGCCGACGTAGTGTAGCTGAGGCGGAATAAAGGGAACCAGCCCGCATTCACCGAGGCAGATAGAAAACGGCCTAAAAACCATCCTCAGACTGGCCGGCTCAACGGACCTCGACACAAGTCCGTCGGGCGGATTCGTGCCAGGGACCAGGCGCTCTTCCCCAGTCCGGAAAGCCGTGCGTTAGATCGTACGGCGGGCATTAACAAAATTACTATGATTTACACTAAATTTTTGTTACTAAGTCTGTAACAGAAGATACAGACATGCAATATGCATGTGTGACACATGTGTCAAAATAGTTTAAATGGCTCTAAGCACTGTGGGACTTAACATCTGAGGTCATCAGTCCCCTAGACTTAGAACTACTTAAACCTAACTAACCTAAGGACATCATACAAATCCAGGATTCGAACCTGCGACCGTAGCAGCAGCGTGGTTCGGGACTGAAGCGCCTAGAACTGCTCGGCCACTATATTTCGGTTATTGTTAAACAAATACAGAAATAATTACAAATTATTTATTGAATAATTTGCATAACAATGCCAAAACTAAGATTTCTTCACACGCACACACTATTATCGCCAGCATGAGAGACTTGTTCTATTATCCTATCAGTCGATATGTTTATTTAATGAGATTTTGGTAGCTTAATGTGTGTATAATTCTCGTTTTACTAATGTAGGATTAAAGCAGCAAGGTGAACAGAGATTCCAAGTGGACTAGGTTTTCTATAGTTCCGTTTGTGGTGTATAAAATTGAATAAAACCAGTAATTTTGGTATGTTTAAAACTTAGTGCGATATGAGAGTGCCAATTATCCAAGACTATTTGACGTGCTCATTTAGGATGTATAAATGTGGTAATAAGTCTAATCTTATGAGAGGGGGTCACGTTGTAAGTTGCTGTATTCAGCAAGGTAGTGATTCATATGACCAAGTCGTTAAACAGGCAGATAGAGCAAACCTCAGGGTCTATTTATCTTTAGCTTTTGATTAGTAAAGTTAGTTTTAGTAAGGTTTTGTGCAGCCAGAGTGTCGCGTGAGCTTAACTGTTATTCAGACTGAGAAATATTTCGTTGGGCACTAGTTTGGGATTAAGAAATATTTTGGAACTCTGAATGCTAGTGGGCATAGACTCATAGTTGCGCTGACAATGACGGAATATTTCAATCTCGGTCAACCTGTTACTGTATAAAGACTTGTATGCTGCTGTTAAACTTTGACATTTCGGTGCAGTTTTAGTGATTCTACTATTCGTTTATATGCGTTTAGTTCACGTTCGTTACTGTCTGCGTAAGCTCTGTTTGTGCTGCAAAATTAATCCTTTTATGCTACACTATGTGATCAAAAGTATCCGGACTGCCCCAAAAACATACATTTTTCATATTAGGTGCATTGTGCTGCCACCTACTGTCAGGTACTCCATATCAGCGACCTCAGTAGTCATTAGACATCGTGAGAGAGCAGAATGGGGCTCTCCGCGGAACTCACGGACTTCGAACGTGGTCAGGTGATTGGGTGTCACTTGTGTCATACGTCTGTACGCAAGATTTTCACACTCCTAAACACCCCTAGGTCCACTGCTCCCGATGTGATAGTGAAGTAGAAACGTGAAGGGACACCTACAGCACAAAAGGGTCCAGGCCGACCTCGTCTGTTGACTGACAGAGACCGCAGACAGTTGAAGAGGGTCGTAATGTGTTATAGGCAGACATCTATCCAGATCATCATACAGGAATTCCAAACTGCAAGTATTATGACAGTTAGGTGGGAGGGGAGAAAACTTGGATTTCATGGCGATTAAACAGTGGAAAAACGTTGTGTGGAGTGACGAATCACGGTACACAATGTGGCGATCCGATCCGATGGCAGACCGTGTGTATGGCGAATTCCCGGTGAACGTCCTCTGCCAACGTGAGTAGTGTCAACAGTAAAATTCGGAGGTGGTGGTGTTATGGTGTGGTCGTGTTTTTTGTTGAGGGGGCTTGCACACCGTGTTGTTTTGCGTGGCACAATCACAGCACAGGTCTACAATGACGTTTTAAGCACCTTCTTGCTTCCCACTGTTGAAGAGCAATTCGGGGATGGTGATTGCATCTTTCAACACAATCGAGCACCTGTTAATAATGCACGGCCTGTGGCGGAGTGCTTACACGACAATAACATCCCTGTAATGGATTGGCCTGCACAGAGTACTGATCTGAATCCTATAGAACACCTTTGGGATATTTTGGAACGCTGACTTCGCGCGAGGCCTTACCGACCGACATCGATATCTTTCCACAATGCAGCACTCCGTGAAGAATAGATTGCCAGTCCCCAAGAAACCTTCCTGCACCTGACTGAACGTATGCCTGCGAGAGTGAAAGCTGTCATCAAGGCTAAGAGCGGGCCAACACGATATTGAATTCCAGCAGTACCGATGGAAGGCGTCACGTACTTATAAGTCATTTTCAGCCAGGTGCCCGGATACTTTTGATCACATACTGTATCTTTGAAACGATGTTACCTTCAATAATAGCCTATGTGAGGCGACCATTCGAATAAATTTGTGTTTTATACGAAGAAAAAATTTTAATTTTTTTTAAATGTTCAAATGTGCGTGAATGCCTAAAGGACCACACTGTTGAGGTCATCGGTCCCTAGACTTACACACTGCTTAAACTAACTTATGCTAAGAACAACACACACACACACATGCCCGAGGGAGGACTCGAACCTCCGGTGGGAAGGGCCGCGAAGTTTGTAACATGGCGCCCTAAACCGCGCGGCCACTCCGCGCAGTGATCAAAGACTTATACCTTGATCGTAGTCAACATTATTATTCTGTGGGATCACAGTTTTACAATCCATATTGTAGCGGTGGTCAGAAATGCTACTGGTGTGTTCAAGTATCCCACTACAGGTTGTACGACATTGTGAGAATTGGGCAGCAGTAGGTAAGTGGAGCCAGGTCGTCCATCGACGGAAATACATAGCAGTAAACAACAGTACACTTATTCAGTGCATAAGGTGCAGCGGTAGTAATGTTGACTTGCTGCGGTCAGCGCCCAGGGAGCTAAGCTGACAGTGTACAGCATGAGGCCTTTGAGGGTTTGGCCAGCTCACAGTGTCACCCTGAAAAGGAGGTGTTAGGGGTGCAGAGTAACGTTTTCAACACTCCGGCGAGCAAAGCGCAGGGTTAGATTCCAAGCTCGAGAAGCCCACAGAAGACTGTCACAGGTGTGTGGCTCAGCGGACGTAACCTCCGGGCGTGGAGGCGAACTGGGGACCCTAGTACAGGATGCAGCAGCAGTAGCTCGCAGAGGCAAGCCCACAGAAGTGGAGTGTGCCTGCATATGGCAGGTGGCGGCTCCGCAGATAGTGACGCCGAGGTGTGAACTGCGGACCCACAAGTAGGCGCCTTAAATTCAGCAGTTGTCAACTTCCGGCTAGAAGGCAGCCATTCAGCTCCCAATAGCACTGGATTTAGGTGGAGCCAATAGGTCCGAAGCTAGCGGAGGAGGCATCCACTAATAGCAGGTTGGATGACCAACATCAGTCGACGACTGGCATGAAGTACCTCTCAGAGCTGGTAGCATCCGGTAATGACACAATGTATACCTGAAATGTGTGGAATTTATGGTGGCTCATTCCACTCTCCTTTTGACAGAGCATCAATATGTCGTCACGTAGGTCACGGAAGCGGCGTATGGTAACCCACAACACCACTGCTATTCTACTTTGCTATGTCGCTAGTATAGCAGCCCTGACGTCAAGGTCGAGTTTGAACATTAGATGAAAATCTTAAGTGGTCTGAGCACGTAACTGTGATGTGCAAGAAGGCGTCAGCATCTGCCCCTGCCCTGCAAAAATATAAGTCTGAAAAAGAAAATTCCACTTATTGATTACAGTGATGTTATCCCGCAAGGCTTTTCTCCGAAAAACTCACGGCATCTGGAACTGGTTATGTATGCCCGTGTTCGTTCTATCTGTGATGTTCAACTTCACTATCACATGCACAGCTATCCTGGCTGCGTGCAGCCAACCTCAGAGATTTCCATACCTCCTGACTTATCTGCGAATACTGTCGTATCAGTGAACACTGTGTCTCATATCTCTCCTCGACCTTAACGCTTTTGTCTGAGTAACACGGCAGGTACACCTGTTTCCATCAGAACGAAATCCATTCTGTCCCACTCGATCTTTCAGCCACCTTCTCTAAGTTCTTCTCAGCGGAGGGAACCCGACTCTGGAATAACCTCCCGCATAATATTAAAGAAATAAATAATATCTCCAGCTCCAGTAGACTGGTAATGACAAATGTACTTATGCAACATTAAAGATTAACATTTTTCCTGTATGCACCAGTTAGCCTTGTATATCCCTCTTCCGCCTGATCTTCCTCATTCTCCAATCTAGCTGATGGAATCTACTTAAATTTCCTTCTCCCTAAACTCGCTGTATCAGAAAACATCTATCTTGTGCACCTATAAATTCTTCTCATATCTTCCACTATCATTATTATACTACAAGTAATGCTAGTATTAACGTTACTAGTTCACAGTCAATATAATTCACTCACACTCCTATTTCAGACATTCAAAACATTTTAATAGTAGTTGTCACATTAAAAATGTGATTTCATAGGTATCTATGATGTGATATACAGGATGAAGCGAAATTCGCACACTCGGGCTTCGTAGCGTAACTCTCAACATGCCAGCGATAAAAAAATGTCTGTCACAAAGTTGCATCCGGCGAGTACTTCCGGCAGAAAAAGGACGTTAAAGAGTGGCAATTTGGCAACACTGTAACCACACCTCTGTCAGTACATCTTAGTTCTGTCATTTCATCTTAGTTATGCTGCACAGTTGGTGCAGTGGATACAGTTTTGTGTTAGCATGTAGGAGGTCGATGGTTCGATCCTGGGTTGAGGTATATGTTTTTTTTATTTGGTAAATGTAGTCCAGGTGATACGGTACCTGGCATCTTAATCGTCAATAGCAATTGCAGCGGGTCTTGTAGAAAACATTTGCGCTTAGTACAATGAAAATGGAGAAACGGAGGACTGGTCAGCTTTGAAAGTTGCCCTTTCCACTTCGTGGGCGTGAATTTATTCGCACTACTTCATCTACCAGATGGAAAACTTGTTTTCTTTGTACCGTCATCCAACGGTTCCATGGATTAGTACCAACTACTATTTTTGCCTCGTTCAGGTCCATTACATTTCGTTAGGGCCTTACGTTACCAGTAGGACTAGCAACGTGCTTTGCAAATAATGTCCGAACTCGGTTACTACTTGTTTGTGTTATCACCCTAGTCCCACTAATGATGCCTTTCAACATTGAGACTGGTAACTGCTGGCTGTTTAGTACGTATCTCTATGCATTATTATTATTATTATTATTATTATTCTAAAAATGCAGTAAATGAAGCAGGCAAAAAGGAATACAAACGTCTCAAAAATGAGATCGACAGGAAGTGCAAAATGGCTAAACAGGGATGGCTAGAGGACAAATGTAAGGATGTAGAAGCTTATCTCACTAGGGGTAAGATAGATACTGCCTACAGGAAAATTAGAGAGACCTTTGGAGAGAAGAGAACCACGTGTATGAATATCAAGAGCTCAGATGGCAGCCCAGTTCTAAGCAAAGAAGGGAAGGCAGAAAGGTGGAAGGAGTATATAGAAGGCTTATACAAGGGCGATGTACTTGAGGACAATGTTATGGAAATAGAAGAGGATGTAGATGAAGACGAAATGGGAGATACGATACTGCGTGAAGAGTTTGACAGAGCACTGAAAGACCTGAGTCGAAACAAGGCCCCCGGAGTAGACAACATTCCATTAGAACTACTGAAGGCCTTGGGAGAGCCAGTCATGACAAAACTCTACCAGCTGGTGAGCAAGATGTATGAGATAGGCGAAATACCCTCAGACTTCAAGAAGAATATAATAATTCCAATCCCAAAGAAAGCAGGTGCTGACAGATGTGAAAATTACCGAACTATCAGTTTAATAAGTCACAGCTGCAAAATACTAACGCGAATTCTTTACAGACGAATGGAAAAACTGGTAGATGCAGACCTCGGGGAGGATCAGTTTGGATTCCGTCGAAATGTTGGAACACGTGAGGCAATACTGACCTTACGACTTATCTTAGAAGAAAGATTAAGAAAAGGCAAACCTACGTTTCTAGCATTTGTAGACTTAGAGAAAGCTTTTGACAATGTTGACTGGAATACTCTTTTTCAAATTCTAAAGGTGGCAGGGGTAAAATACAGGGAGCGAAAGGCTATTTATAATTTGTACAGAAACCAGATGGCAGTAATAAGAGTCGAGGGGCATGAAAGGGAAGCAGTGGTTGGGAAAGGAGTGAGACAGAGTTGTAGCCTCTCCCCGATGTTATTCAATCTGTATATTGAGCAAGCAGTAAAGGAAACAAAAGAAAAATTTGGAGTAGGTATTAAAATTCATGGAGACGAAGTAAAAACTTTGAGGTTCGCCGATGACATTGTAATTCTGTCAGAGACAGCAAAGGACTTGGAAGAGCAGTTGAACGGAATGGACAGTGTCTTGAAAGGAGGATATAAGATGAACGTTAACAAAAGCAAAACGAGGATAATGGAATGTAGTCAAATTAAATCGGGTGATGCTGAGGGAATTAGATTAGGAAATGAGACACTTAAAGTAGTAAAGGAGTTTTGCTATTTAGGAAGTAAAATAACTGATGATGGTCGAAATAGAGAGGTTATAAAATGTAGACTGGCAATGGCAAGGAAAGCGTTTCTGAAGAAGAGAAATTTGTTAACATCGAATATAGATTTATGTATCAGGAAGTCGTTTCTGAAAGTATTTGTTTGGAGTGTAGCCATGTATGGAAGTGAAACATGGACGATAACTAGTTTGGACAAGAAGAGAATAGAAGCTTTCGAAATGTGGTGCTATAGAAGAATACTGAAGATAAGGTGGATAGATCACGTAACTAATGAGGAGGTATTGAATAGGATTGGGGAGAAGAGAAGTTTGTGGCACAACTTGACTAGAAGAAGGGATCGGTTGGTAGGACATGTTTTGAGGCATCAAGGGATTGGAGGGCAGCGTGGAGGGTAAAAATCGTAGAGGGAGACCGAGAGATGAGTACACTAAGCAGATTCAGAAGGATTTAGGTTGCAGTAGGTACTGGGAGATGAAGCAGCTTGCACAGGATAGAGTAGCATGGAGAGCTGCATCAAACCAGTCTCAGGACTGAAGACAACAACAACAACATTATTATTCTATCGATGGGATTGTGGAAACATCACGTTTATTACCGTTAGGGAAAAAGTGTAATTCGAAACCGAACATTTCACAATTAGCGGTGTTGGGATGAATCATGCAGAGCATTATCTGTCACAGCGGCAATGCGCTTTAGGTGCACAGTGTGCAATACTGAAGGCGTGTTTATACTGCATATGCTTTACACCAGACAGGGACTTCTTGCGAATGGAGTAACGTGCCCGTGACGCACTCCAATGTACATGCGTACACGTAGAGAATTTTCTCATTATAAACCTCTAAACCAGTGTGGTAAACGTATGGCATACATAAAAGATGAATATGTAGACATGCTTCTGGTCCTTGATGTATCTGATAACCGGACTGGTGTTGCCGCTCGTGAATATGCTGCTAGATATCCTCGTCGACGCTATCCAGATAAAAATGTGTTTCGTCGCCTGGAGATGCACCTTCGGGAGTCAGGTTCTCTCCTTCCACCATCGTGTGACAGTGGTCGTCCACGGACTCGTCGTACTCCAGCTACTGAGGAAGGTGTTCTGGAGGTCATACACCAAGAACCTCAGCGAAGTACAAGTAGCGTGTCAAGGCAGCTGCGTGTCTCGTAAGGCATGCTCATTAACGTGGCCTGCACCCCTATCATTATGCTTTCACGCAACACCTGTATCCTGCTGATCGCCATCAGCGGACGCTATTCTGTGAATGATTCCAACAATAACAGGAAGCCAACGATGACTTCGTGAACACCGTAATATGGTCAGATGAAGCAGCATTCATTCGTGAGGGTGTCTTCAATAAGCACAACGCCCATCACTGGTGTGAGGTTAACCCGCACGTAACCCGCGACTGTGGGTATCAAGTTCGCTTTGGAATCAATGTCTGGGCCGCAATATTGGGCGACAGGTGTTTGGGCCCCTACTTGTTGCCTGACCGGTTGACTGCACGAAGGTGTCGTGCATTCCTTTCGATCTGTCTACCTGATGTGCTATCATCTTTAGCATCTCGAAATTGATATTTTTTGTAGTTACTCTGTCCTGTGACAGGTCATTTGTTTCAACTGTCTATTTCTTATTTGTCTAACCACGTATTTGTTATGTTCAGCGTTAAGAAACGGTGTGTATTACAGCATGAAATGTCAGAATGGAATTAGCAAATTTAAAGCAAAAAAATTGCGCGCCAACCCAGGATCGGACCCTCGACTTCCTGCAGACCTCTGTCCATTCCACCAACTGTACAGAATGGCCAAAATGTGCTGACAGAGATAGTTGCCATACATGACGCTGCAGTGGTGCCAGATGGCCACTCTTTAACGTCCTTTTTCTGCCAGATGTACTCGCCGGATGAAATTTCGTAACAGACAGTTTTTTATCGCTAACATGTGAGGATTTGCGCTGCGAAGCCCGACGAGTGAATTTCGCTTCACCCTGTATACAGTACGTGTGAAACCCTGGTCCGCTGTAAACAGAACCTGATGGCCATAAATCAGATCAGGTTAAACAAATAAATAAAAATAAATAATTCGTCCTGATGTACAGCCCAAGTGTCGATTCTTGGTGGACCATCATAGCCCACCTGCACCTTCAGGTAAAAGAACACCTTGCCGCCTTCCTATGTGCGCCAAGCACATACCGCTTCTTGCATCAGCTCATGATGACGGGTGTCTGCTTCCTTGGCCGCGGGTTGCGAACGCCATGATACAAAACAGTGGCGCAACAATATACTGATTTGTTTAATTAGATCACTATCTTATTATTGCTATTCAAGGTACCTAACGAATGACCTATACCTCTGTAATGGCTTGAAGCAAAAGTACATAATCAAACTATTTTTACCATAGGGAGCATATTCAAATCTAAGACCGTTTACTCACACTCTGGTGGTCAGTTAGCAATGGGCTGATCCTGACTGCCGATTAATTTATCATTGTTTCCGAGCCGCAGTGAAGTCGCTGACTCCAGTCAGGCAAGTCCATTTAAGAAATGCTATTATCCACAAACCATTGCATCACTGCTTCTCAATGACAGGGCGTATTGTCATGTTTGTATGAAGAAACAGAGCCTCTGGACTGTTACTCTACTGTACACAGTACACAATGTTGTAAAATGTTTACATATCCTTCCGCATTTAGCATTTTCCTTAGCGCAATAAGGGGACCACAACCTAACCACGAAAACCACGTCACCAAACAGTAATACCACATCCCCCATGAGTCAATGCTAGCCCTACACAAGATGGCAGCTAACGTCCTGCAGATATTCCCTAAAACCAGACCATTCCATATCATTGCCACCGTGATTCGTCACTGCACTCACTCGTTTCGAGGTGTACACTGTCCACAGGTGTCACCCTTTACGGCACTGCAAGCATCACTTAGCATTGACTACAGGTATGTCTGGCTTATTATGAGCTGCTCGACCATTGTGCCCATACTGTTTTAATTACCTCCACTACGTGAATGTACAGGTAGAACTTTGGAACTAACGAGTGATTCCTTCTGTTGATTTCGTGCGATTTCTTACAACCACCCTCCGCAATGTTCCTTGATCCCTGTTCGTCAGTATATCAGGTTTCTAGATCGTGGTTTATCTGTGTTGTTCCTTCACAATCAAAGCACTAACAGTCGATTTCGGGAGCTTTATAAGGGCTGAAATGTCCCTGATGTATCAGTTAGTCAGGTGATAACCAATGGCTAAATCACACTCCAAGTAACTGAGCTACCCTTTACGACCCATCCTGCTGTAGTAGGTGGAAAAAGCGGGCATCAACCAACACTGCGGGTTGCCTACATCAGGGGCTAGTATACATTCAGATGCTGAATGACTGAGAGGACCTTAACACAAAGTTCTGCTAAGAGGATTATGACCCCATGCGGATAATCCTTCCTTTTCATTGACAATAGGTTCCCCTACCCCTAACCCTCGCCCCCTTCTCCCCTCCCCTTCCTCCACACCCACCGCTCCGGGAACCCGCCTCACCGATACATACTTTTGATATAAATTTGACTTATTAATTAAATCGATCAATTAATTAAATGCCCCCTCTGGGTCACCCCCAGCGATCCGCCTCCCATTCCTCAATCGGAAATTGGTGGGAAAAAGACTCAAATGATCGGCCATTTGGAGGGAAGTCGATTGCAGTGTTTGGAATATTGTTTAAACAATTTAGACAAAGTGTGGACTATTGTTTAATTAAACAATTTATGGGATAGAATGTGATAAATGGAAAATTTAAGCAACTGTGATGCTTTTTTCATTCCGATCGCTCAAGAAATATCGTTATGAAACACCCATCACACATAATTACACTGTTAAAAATCTTTCGATCGCGAAGCATACGCCGTTTCGTGGCCTGCACCCAGTGCCAGTTCGCACCACCCACGCAACCTGCCTGGAGTCGGGCTGAACTGAGAGCCCCCACGAAGCAACGTGTCCATCAGCGACTGCGCCGGTGTCCAAGATGTTTCTATTTCGGCCCCACGACTGACAGGTCGGATGTCACACTAATCCCGAACAAAAGCACCCAAGAAATTCCTGTCGAAACATGTGCTATCGCTCTCTTTCTCCTCCTGTAGTATCCCACTGCCAAGCCTGCCTGTGCCGGAGGTCGCGGTCTGGTTGAACCACAGACAAAACCTTGTGGAATACTGATGCATGAGAGAACTCCTTCCAAGGCAAATACCTGACTGAGAATGGATTCCACCATGGGCTGCTATCTGTGCTGGAGAGGAAGGATCTCATAAGAGAAAATTCAATTATATAGCTCAGAATATACTGTTCATTTATAATATTCAGTTTGCAGGAACTGGAACTCACTTTTATTTGGTGAGAAAACCTAGTATCCAGCAAGTACATGTAATAATTACGTAATTCCAATGCTGCAGATTGGAGGTATCGTATTATTTCATGTGTGTGCTCACCTTGACATGACGGGATTGACTGAGCTAGCGCACACAGCCACCACCAAAGGACGCCTCACTCCCATGCCTTTACCTCTCCCCCATCCCTCCCCACACAACAAAAAAAAAATGATTGGTAGGAGAAAGACTCACTCTGTGCTGGAGAGGATGGATCTCATGACACGGCATTCAAATCAAAGCCAATAATATACTGACCCATATTCGTTATGTAATAAGTTCCCAGGAGACAGTGTTCCCCACTTTGGCACACATCATGACTACACCCGCCGCCCTTTCTCTCAATGACATAATAACTGTAATCATCAGTGAGTGGAATGAAGTGCGTTATAGCAGACACCATTTGGGGTGTCCCGCGTGTGTGTATATCGTCAGGGTGCCGCCACGAAGGTCAAATCAGCACAATGTCCTAATTACAGGTCATGTTACTAAATACCACTGACCACGGACAGGATATCGGCCTCTGTTGATCTCGCGGCTCCCAAACAAAGCATCAACTGACGACATTCTGTTGACCGGCAAATTCCAGACTTGCTTCTTGTCTTTGTCTCTCTCAAGACGCCACTCCCTGTTTGTCTGTGTGAACCAACTTCTCCAAACACAAAGATGGAGGTTTCCATCTAACTTATAATACTGTCTTTCTATTGGTTAGTGTTGGAGACAAAGGGAAAGCTGGCGCAATTTCGATATCAAAAATAGAATAAAATAATCCATTTGCACTACCTGGTCAAATTAATTGCTTAACAATTTACAGGAGTCATATAGATCGATTAAAACATTCACTTTCTCCTTACGATGATCCTTCTTCATAATAAAACATATTTTCTGCGTTTGAATATCATGTGCAAACATTATGCAAATCAAGTAATGAAATTTCCGTCACAAATTGATAGTAGCGCTACATATTATCGAGGTCTTGTATGCACCAACGTCTGGGAGCATAAACACCCTTCTCCACCACAACATTTCCACTAAACCTATTGACGAAGAAGAAAAAAGTTGCAGGGTAGTCCCGTCTCTGTCCACCTAGTTTCTATATGGGATGCTGAAGGTGGTAGATATGGTGTTCTCCGACATCTTCTCAGTTTCAACTTAAATTGGGGCGATCATATTGACTAAGCTGCACAGAGGGCGGGCAAACTGAGGAACAGTTAAAAGATGCAGAGGGACTGTCTAAAGACGAGTTGCAGGTTTACTAAAGCAGATAGTTTTGAGAAAGGTGACTCGTTTCAAGATATGAGAGTGGCACGAATATGATTCACTAGTGGCTGTAGTCATTAAAAGACATTTTCATAGGACCCAAAACAAATATGTGGTTGAATGGAGAGATTTGATTCCAAATCGCAGAGAGCATTTCTACCTTAAAACATAATGCTGTCACCGACTCTTGTGTGCTCCTGCGGAACCAAGACCGCTTTTTATGAAGGGTGACAGTAACGTAGTTGTTGTGGTCGTGTTGCAATAGGGCGATCATTACGCAGAATGTATGCTGCCGGAGGTAGAATCCTTGTTTGGCCAATTTCAAATGTCGGTTCTCAATAGTGTTCCTCGAAAAGATCATCATCTTCCTTCCAGGGTGCCCATTCGAATTACCTTGTGAGTGTAATTGGGGTACTAAAATAGAAATATTTCACGCCATGCGAAGGGACTCTTATGATCAATCTATCAGTTTGAAATCACCGACATGCCGCCTGGCGGGTGGGGGTGATGGCTACGGCACCACGGATATGACTTTTGACTTGGCGTTTTTTTGGTTGGGACGTTATCTTTTAGCGATCTTTGAATCTCTCACCCGCACAGGGAGGGACAACCATCGTAATAAAATCAGATGTATTACATCATTTATAAAGTGATAAAGTGATACGTAGCATAAACCTTATATTTACAACTTCACTGTACTGTTACATTAAGAGAGAGTCCGAAAGTGTGACAGTGGTAGATCATAGCACTCCTTCATGGGCAAAAAATGAGCATAATATTCTAGTCCTGTGACGCAGGACATGTCAGATAAGAAAAAATATTTTTCTACCAGATGAGAGAATACTTAGAGGGAACTTAGCCTATGCCATAGTCCTGTACAGGATTTTCACAGCAAGTAACGATACTTTAGCGATGTGAAAACTCGCGTATGGCACAACTTCTTATATCTTCGAAAATAACTCGTATAAAAAGGGATAAATCTACGTTTCACGGGAGAAATTCGAGGTGTGTGGTCAAGAACATCGCTGACTCGGATTAGGTAAAGAAGATTTTTTTTAAACTGCTGGGTCTATGTTAGGGTGGAATTGTGTAGAAGTACTGTATGCATCCGAGTTGTTTCGCAGGGCACCGCGGCTGGCTGCAGCGTTGGTCACGGGGAGTCGGGAACCAGCAGCTCAACCTGGACCGGGTAAAAAGAATGCGCCGACCTGCTAATTATGCCCATGGCAGCAAGGGCTGGCGAAGTGAACAGTATGCTCGGTGAGTACCACAGAGGTGGGCAGGATTCAAAATTATGGATATTGGGGCTGGACATATTGATAACATCCGAATTCCTACCACTCCAATTATTGCCAGATGCGGTGGATGGTGCATTTTGGCACACTCACTCGTCCACGACTGCGGCCGTGGCTGTAGTTTCCTCCGGTCCCTGGATGTCGGCGCTGGCGGTGTACGAGTGGATGGGCGCGCCGTGTGTGCACATCTGGGTGGTGATGGCGCTGGATGTGGGAGTGTTTCAGCGTTCTTCGACATCTACCCATGACAACTACGGCTACTTTCTCCGATAATGAACTGATTTCCTCCGTGTGTTTTTTATGAGCCGAGTTTCAGAGTGTCCATTTGTGTCGAAAGCGTGTCTACTGTGTCCTTTACGTTTTCCTGGGTTTTTGCAAGTTGCATAACTGAATGGGTAGACTCAGCTGAGTCAATTTCAGCTTGGAAGGTGTGATTTTCATGATCAATAGTTTGCAGTTCTTTTATGGCTGCTTCGTGATTCTGTAATGCAGTTTCATTACGCAAAAAAATAGGTTGAAAATTCTCACAAATTTGTATTTTTACGTCATTACACACTTTTTGACATTTAGATTCAATTTTATGTAACTCAGCAGTTAAATCTTCACGTGTTTGTTCAAGCGTTTGTTCAATTGAATCTAACTTTTGAAGCTTTTGCTATGTTTGTCTCTGATTTTGTTCCATTGTGTCTAACTTTTGAAGCTGCTGCTGTGATTGTTGTTGACTTTGCTCAAGTGTTGTGTCTAACTTTTGAAGCTCTTGTCCCATTTGTTGCATTAATTGTAATAACAATGCACTAGTGGCTGAAACATGTTTCTCTGTGCTTTTCGGCAGTACATTTGCACCGGCAACATTCGCATTTTGAAAAGCAGAAAATAGGTTTTGACTTAATTGAGGAAAGTGTTCGTGTGACAGACGTGGTCGCGTTCGGCCCCATCTAACGTACTGACTGCTGGCAGGTACTTTGCGAGAAATTCCGCTCATCTGTTCGTGTACAAAGTCACACATGTTGCCGGAGCGGACCTATCGGCAGGCGTCGGCACCTATGAGTTTGATGCTCAGTAACGTCGTTGGATGACGTTTCCGAACACAGGTTTCTATCGTAATTTTGTTACTCAACACACCTTCTACAGCCCCTCGAAGATTGTCGAAGTAGTTTTGAAACACCTTGTATATGTACACAGCGTGATTTTTTGCACCCTATTTACAAATGCGGCCACCTTTACGCGGAGTGGTATCTTCAGCTTTCATAACAGTCATGTGTGAGATAGTACGCAGAACCCCCATGGTATGGTGACAGTGAATCATAACCATCGGTGCCGCTGGAATGTGTGGACCGGGATAGGTGGGACTAGTATTCTTCCCACGTCTCCTAACAGGCCGGAGCTATCGGCGTTTACTGCGGCTGAGTTCACCTCCCCTGCTGGAAGAAAAATGCTTCTGAGCACTATGGTACCCTGGTCGA
This sequence comes from Schistocerca gregaria, assembly GCF_023897955.1. NCBI lineage: Eukaryota > Metazoa > Arthropoda > Insecta > Orthoptera > Acrididae > Schistocerca > Schistocerca gregaria. The sequence goes on along the minus strand of NC_064931.1, from coordinate 33,989,883 downwards.
TGGATCGGATGAGCGGTTCCAGTTGAATGGCCTACTCGTTCACTGGATCTCAATCCGTGCGATTTCGGGTTATGGGGTCATTTCAAAAGTATCGTGTATGCAGAGCCCATTCCAAATGTGGATACACTGAGACACTGGAGCATCGCATTCGTGCTGCCTTTGACACTGTTCGGATGCAGCCTGGCCAATATGAACATATGAGATAGGACATACTACGGTGCGTACACACATGCGTTGAGGCACCTGGAAACTATTTTCAACACATACTGTAACTGTGTCTGTCTGCATGGTGCAGCGCCTATTAGACCACAGTCTCTGTAACAATGTACGATTGAATAAATAGTCCCACCCTTTATACACAGGAATAAATGAAATTCCTATTTACCGAGGACTGTGTCAGTCATTTATACAGAAGTACACACTAAGCAAAAAAATAAATAAATAAAAGACACACCACGAAGGAATTATCGGAATGGGATGGAAATGAGTAGATGTGATGTACATGTGCAGAAGAACAAACATTTGTTATTTCAAATAAATTAGACGACTTATTGAAGAGAAAGAACTACGCAAATTGAGCAAGTCGATAACGCGTTGGTTCACCACTTGATCTTATGCAATCAGTTATTCGGCTAGGGCATTGATTGTCAGAGTTGCTCAATGTTCTCCTGAGGCACATCGTGCCAGATGCTGTTCAACTGGTGCGTTAGATAGTCAAAATCCCAAATGGTCTCGATTGGGGAGAGTTCCGGCGACCTTGGTGGCTAAAGAAGAGTTTGGCAAGCACGAAGACAGGCACTAGGTACTCTGCTGTTTGCAGGCAAGCATTATCTTGCTGAAATTTGTGTTCAGGATGGCTTGGGGTGACGGGAAACAAAACGGGGCGTAGAATATCGTCGACGTACCGCTGTGCTGTAACGGTGCCGCGTGTGGCAACCAAAGGCGTCTTAATATATAAGGAAATGGCAGCTGAGATCATCACTCCTGGTTGTCAGGCCGTGTGGCAGCTGACGGTCAGGCTGGTATCCTAACCCCGTCCAGGGCGTCTCTAGACTCGTCTTCGCTGGTCATCGGGGTTCAATTCGAAGCGGGACTCATCACTCGAGACAATTCTACTCCAGTCAATCAGATTCCATTCCAAATTTTTCCTTTAATTCTCCCTAAACCAAGCTTAGCGTCATTTCTGAATAATCTCTTTGTGGAAACGACATTAACTCGTAACCGTATTATAGACAGTGATACTCTTTTCGGGTCTACAGCAACACGTACCAGTCAAATCATTTCAACGGCCCACCTGGCTGTCATCTTCAGGTGAGACGCTGCTGTTGCGGAGTCTCTTCTAACTGATGCTACTTTCGAGACGGCGCTTCTATGTCAGCCAGAAGACAGCATTCAGCGCATGTGCCAAGTATCGCGAGTGCTGTGCCCCCTGCCAAAGATACCAGCAGAACTAAAATTTGTGCAAGCAAACAAAATCGCGATGTTCCTACCGTAACTAATCGGAATGACCATTACAGCTGTGGAGTGCGTGAAAGTAATTGCGAATCACTTACTTCCCTTCATGCTTGATGTCCTCCCCGACGAAGATGGCTTCTTCCAGATCGATAACTATCCATGTCATAAGGGTAGAATATGCTACAGCGGTTGTAAAATAATGTTAATATATTAACCACCGCCGGCCGGTGTGGTCGAACGGTTCTATGCACTTCAGTCTGGAACCGCGCGACCGCTACAGTCGCAGGTTCGAATCCTGCCTCGAACATGGATGTGTGTGATGTCCTTAGGTTTGTTAGGTTTAAGTAGTTCTAAGTTCTAGGGGACTGATGACCTCAGTTGTTAAGTCCCATAGTGCTCAGAGCCATTTGAACCACTTTTTATTAACCACCAAAATCGGAACTCGATGGAGCACATCAGAGACTCTATCGAGCGCCAACTCCGTGTCCACAAACAACTGGGACGTAATTTACGGGAAAATGGGGTTGACATTTTGTGCCACATACCTCCTGAAATCTAGGCTGATTAGCAGCTGTATTTTGTTTCATAGGAGGACCAACAAGTTATTACGCAGGTGGTCATTGTCTTGTGCTTCATCACTGTATGTTCAGAACGAGTAAAGAGACTGTCAGAATGAGAAAGAGTTATATCTTCAAGCACCGTTACTATATCTATAGAACTTCGTGTAGATGTAGACCACATAACGTGTATTAAGTGACTGAACTTTCGTTTCATTCAAAATTGTTGTCGGTCATGAATATCAGGATGACATGTGACCCAGATGGCATGTATACACTCTTATACTGTATTCCTTGGGACACGGAAGAAAACTGTCTCCGAATATCCTATTGAGAAATTTCCTACCCTGACTGAAATGTATGCTGTGTCAGTTCATGGAGATTTCTGCCTGGAGCTTGACAGGAATGTACATATGTTCCAATGGCATCCTAGAGATGACCAAATCAGGGGACTGAGAGGCCACTTAAGGTAAACGTAAAATGCATACTTGTACATAAACATGTACAGCTCCAAAAATATTACAGCTAAAATAGTAAAACATGAGTCTTTTATATAGAACATAATGATTGATATCCTGTACAATTTTTGTTTGAAAATGAGCATCGATATACATTTTATAAGTATTTGAATTATTTATTACCGTTGTTTCTATAATATACTCATTCTCGCAAACTAATCAAGCAATAAAAGTGGAATTTCAGTTTACATCTGCATAAGAGGCTAATAAGACGTGTCGAACAGATTTTTGTTTAAGATCATAGTTGCTTTGAAAATAATTTTTCGGTTTTGTGTTATTGGGGAGTGCTCTATTTTTCTCAAATTTAATGGAGAACTTTTCTCAGAGACAAGATCTCGGAAAAGTACTGAGCAGGATTATTGAGTATGTAATTTTTAAAAACTATAGCAAATTACAGGACGTTAGCTTTTTTAGTTCCTGGGAAAAGGTACATTATAGCTCCAGAAAGTCAGTTTACTGCAATTCGCTTTTACAGTTTTTGTTTCAAATTTTGACAGTATTGCTATACCTCTAGTGACTAATACTATATATATCCATAATCCTTAATCTCTTCCTCGTCGCTTTGGAACAATCCCTTCCCCTGCCTCCTTTGCCATCCAACTTCCGCATTTTTTCTCCTGTTGCACGAGATTTGTCCAGTCGCTCTTCATCGATGCTTCTGAGCATCCGCAGTGTGAGTGCACCTGGATGGAAGCTTAGTCTCTGCAGTCACTTAAGTGAACCTACATTTCCAATATTGAAAACCAGACGAGCATCACATGCAGCTATCTTCTCAACAATTGAGGACACAAATACCATTTTCGGATAACGCACCCATATAAGGTGATTGTACCTCTCATTTGTATTCTGTTTTCTCCCTTGTACACATTTTTTCAGCAGTTCAGGATTGGCTAGGTAGTTGAAAGTTGGTTTTATAACATCTAAAACAGAAAGTGGCTAACCATGTTTGTGGGAGTATGGCTTTCCACTAGCTTCTGCCTGAACATATTTGCACTACGATATGTCACAAAGGAAATGTGGGGGCTCATCATCTGTGGAAAGTTCTACAAATGAAATTCGGCATTTCCTCAGTTTTTTTGAATATGCATCCGCTGTTCCTACCGATTTCGAACAAAACAGTTTGATATATGCAAAACTAAAAACTGAAATAAGTTTGTAGCACATGCTATTCAAGAAAACCACGTTGTAAACAGAGTAACAAGCGAAGATAATCTCTCTCGCAGCTTTCTGAACTCATCTGCAATTCGTTCGACTGTGTGAATCAAAAATAAACGCATAAAAAATTGCTAGCGTAGAGAAGGTACGTATCACAGCATAGAGAAAGGGGCGTGGCTGGCGAAGACGACCAAACAAACTTTTTTGAAACATATTTCTGGCAAGAATTCGATTATGAAACTTGCCGATGTTACTCTTAAAGAATCAATCTCATAAATTACGCAATAAAAAGCTTCGAATTTTTTCGCCGTTTTCCCCTGCAGATGTCCCTATTCATCTGCAAATTCCTCAAGGGAACTTAAGTATGAACTGCAAACTGGGTTCTTGCATTATCCTGCTGGAATACGCTATTCGCTGCCCTGATTATGAAGGGTGCGACAGCAGAGTTAACCATTTTTGCCACATACTGTCGAACATACAGCTTCCCTTCGACTTTTACCAAATCAATCCTGTTATCAGATCCATTATATCCAAACGTCATAATTCCAGAAGTTGGAGAGGTATGTATCTCGACAATCGTTGTTTCTTGTGACCTTAATCGGGTCGTCTCGATCTATCCTCCACAAAGGAAAGCTAGACTCATCGCTGGACACCACTGAATGATACGCAATATCCCATTTGACTCTGACTCCACATCTTGCAAGTCTGTTTTCTGTGCTATGGTGTCAATGGTTAACGTCACACAGCAAATCGAGACCTCAGCTTAGCTCCCAGTAACTTCTTCCCGACGATTCGTCGTGAGACTGTGCCTATAATATCTGCCCGGGCATCAACTGTTGTCATCTAGCCGGACAACCCTCCGATCTCCTCGTTGTGTTGTTCTTGTCGAAGGAACTGTGCCATACTTCTGAACTGAGCCCTTCCCGCCACCACTCGCTCCAAATCCAGGGCACTACACTCACCACACTGTGTGGTCTCTCTGTACGACGCTAACATTTCCCTCATGCAAATAATTCGACCTTTTCCAACGTCTAAAAGATGACGATAAGCTGCATGTGCACGTTTTCTGGGCACGCTGTCTTGCAATCTCCACCTGATAAATTCCAGTAACGTTAGACACACCCAGTATCCATTGTGAACACACAATTCTTCATCCGTAGGAATGTCCATAAGGACAAAATTCTATTCAACATATCCCGCCAGTCCAAAAAAGTTTCGAGACTGGATTAATAAAAGATAGATGAACACTAAGATGGTTGTTTTAAAGCTTCTGTTATTCTACATAATTTTCCCTTATTTGAGGGTAATGCACAAAACGCTCACAGTCATGTTAAATTGTCAGAACAGTTATATTTTCGGGATGTTGCTCAACTCGCGCTGACCTGAATGACGATTATATCGTCAAAGCGTTTAATCTTCATGTGAATTTCTGTACATTGTCGTTTTTTCGTGTGTTCGTATTGATCCTCATCACTCGTGATGATTTTTTCCAGAAAAGAACTGTCCTTGTTATACATTTCAAACAAGAAGTATCAGGTAGAGCGACCGACTTTCCCGGGCTCTCCCGTATTACAGTAATTTTTCTTTAATCGTCACGGCTCCATTATTAACCGCCTCGTCTTCCCGTATATTTCGTCCGTGATCACTGTTATCAATATTAAGTCCACGAAGTACTATCGATAGTTGAAAGCCAGTGACCGACGCATTTAGAAACATATTTCTATAATAATCGATATTACTGTAGACATATAGTATTTTTTTCTGTTCATGCATCTACAGGAAGAAAATGCTTCGGCTCAAGGCAGTGCGAGAAGCGGAGAAAGAGTTCCATAGCCTACGAGTCTAGGGAATTTGTGAGAGGGGATGTTGACTCGTTTCTCGGTCAGTACTGGCAACCAGCGGATGCACTCGCCTCGTACGATCAGCAGCTGTGATATAAATAAGGCAGGAAAGTAACAAGGATCCGCGAAAACCCATTATAGAAACATTCATGTTTAAACACACTCTTTATGTTATTTACTTCTCAGCTGACTCACTCAAACGTACTGTGCGGTGTGCAAGCGTGACTTCCGCATCGCTCACAGAGATAATGCCGACTGTACCCTACGTAACGAAAAAGAAGTAAAGGCATTCTCATATTTACTCAAATATTTTGTTAAGGCAGCAAGTTATTATAAACGTTGAAGATGAGCTAGAAATAGTTTTTCATACTGACAAACATAATACCAGCTAGACAAGTATGGACTGTGGAAATAAATTATTGAAGGATGCGTTCAATGATTCTGATTTGACTAAAATGATGACATGTGGTCTAACTAAAGCAGAAGCAATAGTGAAACAGGTTTTGGCTCCAAAACCTGCTCAGAACTTCATTGATGTCTTGAAAGATCAAACTAAATCAGGCAACGTTCTTTCTCTTGCAGCCGATGCCTCCGTCGACAAAACAGGAAAGATGTCCCCTCTAATTGTAAGGCATTTTATCCAGAAAAGATAATAAGAAATATAATTATGAAGTTAATTGAAAAGGCTAGTGAGGCAACTAATTGTGTTCACAGTCTGACCACGCCTTCACTGAATTTTCACAATTTAGAAGTATAGAACTTAAGTGAATACTGTGGAGATAACGCGAATGTTATTTAAATTGAAATCAAATGCACAGATCACATACTTCGTAACGCAACAAAACATGTCTGTGATGCATTACATGTCGATATTGGAATGCCTGTCTTAAAAATATATGGACATTTGTCTTTATCAACCATTCCAAGAAAATGCGATGGAGTAGTACAGTTGAAATTTATTGCGATTAAATTTTCCTTTAAAATCATCGCCAGATGTTGATCATACCCCTTAAGGCCATGATCAAATGTTGTATGGCATAACGTCAGAAGTCCACGCGTCGTTGTTTTCATTTAGGAGTCGAAGAGTGCAGAAAAAATTTGCACACACTTCTCTCTTCTTCAAACCGTCCTGACGAATGTTTTGACCACCCGAGTTAGAAGTTTTGCTCCACTGGCATTTGTGACCCAACAACATTGACGCCTACTGTGGCACGTCTGCTACTTGACATTGCCTACTAACAACTTACTGGTCGAACTATATGAATGCATGGTGTGTGTTCTTTCGGACATGTCCGATGAACAAACTTAACGCATTCATATAACTGATTCGCCTGGATGGGTAATGAATCCACCACCTTCAGTGCGGGTGCCTGCTTACGTTCGGTCTCCTGCGGGAATCTCGAAGGAATGATCGTTGAAGAGGCGGTTGGGGACTGCAGATAGATTGCGGTAGGTGGGACTGTGGGTCGGCTGAGAGGCGTGTCCAGATATTCGTCGCAAGTGTGATAAAAATTGTGTTCGTCTGGCAATGTGGTTAATGCAACTGCCTAGAAGGCATGGAATCTCGGGTTCGAATCTCGGCCCAGCACAAATGTTTTACTTTTCGCCACTAGTCCCGAATAAAGTCCCAATACAGTTGACATCAATAGTTGTTTTCCCTTTCCATTCCTTTCTCTACCCTCCACCTTTAATTGACTGGTCGAATGTATTTGTTGTCTATAGCTCACAGTTAAAGCTGCCGCCGTTGTTTCTGTGCTAACGTCACTAGGAATAAGATTAGTCTTGGAAGATTTTACACGGATGGCGTATACCATAGCCATGGAAATATTGGAGTATCTGTCTGGTGGCGTTCGGTTAGGTGTTTATCGTGTAATACATCTCCATTTCCTTCAGTGCGTAAAGAGATGCGGTTTTCGATAGGGTTATAGCTGTCAATGAGGCACACACTGACAGTATAGAAAATTACAGACTCCCTGTGATAATAATGAAAGGTAGGCAGTGTCCGTAAAACGGAAAGGAAAACTCAGATTTTTCTAAGACCACCGGCAGATGGTACGACAAAGCTATGGTGAGAATTACGATAGCTTCTTTTGTAGATCCACGGTTGAGCGATGCAGAAAAAATGAAATGAAGGGCTGCCAGGAGACACTGTCTGTGATTTACGGCCGCCTCTTGCAAGTCTTTCTACTGCCACTACGGCGATTTTCCTATCGGTGAAGATGAGATGAAATGACCAGAACAACGCAAACACCCGGTCACCGAGCACCCCGAGACCCCGCAGTCTACAGGCAACGACGCTAACAACTGCAACAGGAGCTGCGGAGCGCCGATATTGAGATGCGTAGAGAATCGGAGAGGTGAGGACATAATTTGCAGGGCACCTGGTTCACCTGCACAGCATTTGGTTCACCGGAAGCGAGAGTCACGGGCCGAACCATACGATGTCAAAGATGCGGCGCAGTGCATCGTAAAACTACTCTGCCGACTCTTATATATGGATACCGATCTTTCTTTGATTTGGAGTTGTATAAAAAACTATATTTTGATCATTTGTGTGAAGTTGTTGACGTTCTGTGGTTTCGAACCTCGGCACATATTGAGGCCACGTTACAGAACTAGTTGTACCCTAGCCTTGATCAAACTTATCGACAATGAACCATACATTGCGCATTGGTTCCGCACCCTGAATTGGTCTTGACGGTACATCGCGTTTTATAGCGGGAACAATAAAAATGTATTTCTATATCTATTAATTATTTGTGGTCTGTACTCTCAGTTATTCATTTCCCCATGTATTTAAAAGACCAACGCGTATTGTATGTTTTAATTGCTGTTATTTAATATGCTTAGTGTGAAGTTTTCGCTCTAGACATGAAGAGAACTACTACATGCTACTTTAGTTGCAAGCTCTGTGTGTTGTAACAAACGAGCCTAATTGATTTATTTAGTTCAGTCGCGTTGAAAGGTAGCGTCGAGTCGTCAGTGAAAATTAAAATGTCAATGGAGATAAGACTGAAGTATGTAGCGTTATGGACATTGAAGTTTTGTGTTCTGATTCGCGCTCGTAATAAACTTTTACAGATTAACATTTACGTTACAAGCACGAATTTGTGCTAGTTTTTTGCAATGACCAGGTGTAATGGATAATTTGGTCCAATGAAAAACAACAAAAATAATTTCTTACGTTAAAGAGTTTCCAAAGTACAGAAACAAAGTTGTTACAGAGTACTGGCTGGCTTGCAGCTTTATCATTGATGACGAATCAGTTTTGGTGCGAAAGTTTGAAGGAGGAGAAGATGTATTCCTAACAGAGGGATGTTGATGTGATTCCAGAATCCCCACGTCAATAAGGGCGAAATAGGTGAGGTGTACTTGATTTCAAGATAAAATTGTATACAGAGTGAGTCACTAATTATTGCCACCTAGAATAACTCCGACAGTATGAAAGAAGCTGAAACTTTCGTGGGACAAATGCTGCATGGGACAAAGGGGGCCATAATATGACGTTGGTTTTTTGTTGCTACGTGGGGTCGGAGACGAATTCAATGATGTGTAACAGTAAGGCCTTTGAAGGTCATCGAAGGTCAAAAACGTGGCATGAACGTCCATTTACAAAAGGTGTTCGAAGTGATGACTATTGGTATCAATGCAGTGCCGCAATCTTATCATGCATTGAGTGGTATTCCTTATCACTTCGGCACTTATCGAAGCACGTACCCTGACAATTCTCCCTCGTATATAGTGCAAATAGTAAATATTCGCCGAATATGGCTTATCCATCTAACGTGCCATTGACATGTAAACACCATTCGACGGTTTCGCAATACAACACTAATAGGAACGGTAAGACTAGTATCGTTGAATCAAGAGAATCTGAATGATGTATTCCTTGGAAGAACAAGTCGATATGCTTCTCATTTACGGAGAATGCCCAAGAAATTCAGTGAGAGCTAGAGACTTATACACTGAAAGGTATCCTCAACGTACTCACCCTACACGTCGTACATTTAAATGTGTATATGATAAATTAAGAAGAAATGGGTCTTTAACGCATCGGAAACATATCTGGCAAAGGAAAGTTACTAACTAATGGAAATTGGTACCCTTGCCAATGTGATTCGAGATCCTTGTGTTAGTTCGCGTCAAATAGCAAGGGAATCTGGCATGAGACAGTAGTGTTGCTCGTATTCTGCATCGCCATAAATATGATCCTTACCATATCAGTCTCCACCAAGAATTAACTGGTACGGATTGTATGCGTCACATTGAATTTTGCCGATGGGCTGATCTTAATATTCAGAGGGATGACACATTTATTAATTTGTTTTATTTTCTGACGAGGCTACATTCACGAACCATGGAAACGTCAATATGCATAACATGCATTATTGGACAACTGAAAATCTATGTTGGCAGCGGCAAGTTGTACACCAAAAACTGTGGCCAGTGAATGTATGGTGTAGAATTCTGGAGGACAGAATTATAGGCCCCTATTTCATCGAATGGAATCTTTATGGTAGGAAGTAGACCACATTCCTGCACGAAACATTGGGTCTGTTATTGGAAGAAATGCCTTTAGGAACAAGGAAAAGAATGTGGTATCAACACGATGTGTGTCCGGTACATTTTTCGCTGATGGCTAGAAATGACTTGCAGAGATTATTCCCAAATCGTAGGATTTGACGAGGAGATATGGCGTGGCCAGCTCGTTCACCAGACTTGATGCCTCTGGATTTTTTCTTGTCGGGATTCGTAAAAGACATTGCTTATAAAGATGTTCCAACTACACTTGAAGATATGCGAGATAGAATTTCCAGAGTATGTGCTTCGATAAGTGTTGATGTGATAAGGAATACCACTCAATCCATTATAAGAAGACTGCAGGACTACATTGATAAAAATGGTCATCACTTCGAAAACCTTCTGTAAATGGACGTTCATGCCGCCTTTGTGACCTTGGTTGAGCTTCAAAGATCTTACTGTTACACATCACTGGATTCGTCTCGATAGCCGCTATCAGAAAATAAGCACCAAATTAGAGCATCCCATTAAAAAATACAAAGTTGACTTTCATATCTCTGACACGACCCCACCTAGCAACAAAAAAACAACGTCATATTATGGCCCACGTTGTCCCATGCAACATTTGTCCCACAAACTTTTCAGCTCCTGTCATACTTTCGGAGTTATTCATTGTGGCAATAGTTAGTGACTGAACCTGTATAATACTTAAAAATGGAATACTTAAACAAATTTAGCAGCAGGTTTGAAATAAACAGGATAGTACAGAATCCGTCGCGTATTCGTACATGAGGCAAGCCAACTCACTACCTATCGAATGTGGAACTGAGAGTTCATGGTCATAAGTTACGCGGTAACTGTAACAAATTATATGAAGATGGGGAGTTGGCCCCAAACCGAACATATGGAAATGAAGGAAAGCGATCTGATAACTGAATTTGGACACCTTTTTATAAGTAACAATCGCAGTAACTCCATCAAGACGTATACACCTATTTTTTATTTGCCTTAACACATGTTGAACCATCATTTACAGCTATATAACAAACGTTAGTCCGTTTAAAAAAATCAGCATTGCCAACTTCATTATCCCGAAACTCCATCGATGTGGGACCGATTGAGAGAGATGCGGCTATAGCATCTATCACTACGTTTACATGATGCTCCTAAATTGTGTTTCGTAAGCCGATTGCCAATACCACTTCCGGTTGGTCATGTAAGCACTCTAGTATAGATTCTGGAAATGCAGTACTAACTGGCGGATTTCCACTTCCACAATCGATTTTTCTTGCACACCGGAGGGCACATAGAAATATTAGACTGAACACGAAGTTGTCTACCTCCGATATTTAACTGAAGGTAAACAACCATTGTGCTGAGTAAATCAGAAACCGGGAGACCTGGTTTCCAGAGGCCATTTGTTTAGAACAAGTGACGATCGAAAAATCGAAATTTGACCGGTCTAATGAAAGCACTTCTGGCCTTAACATTTAAACAAGGCACCGGGTAATGGTTTCGGTAGTTCGGTGTTCATCTTCTGGAAGTTGTCTCTTACGTAAAAGTAGCACGTGTAGCACGGTGTTCCGCTTGCAGCAGCCACAACTCGAGCGGTCGCTGCAGATACCTCACACGGATTGGCCGCTTTGCCTGCTTCGGCAAAATAAAAAACCGGCCTGCCGGCTGGATCGGCTTCTCGTATCTCACCACTGAAATCTACATTACGCTGATATCCGCGTGTAATGTTTTCTCGATTTTCTGCGCCCGGGCTTTGATTTTGGAATTCTGAGTCTGCGTGTTGCTGTGTAAGAAGATTTTGAGGTCCAACAGAGCCTTCCTATTTGAAAGCCATCTGAGTTGCCGAAGTATTCATTTTCACATGGCATCAGCTCAGTGATCCTTTCTCCCTATGTAGGTCGGCGTCAACACCTATTTTCGCAATTTCGGGGGGGGGGGGGGGGGGGGGGGAGGGGGAAGAGGTTAATGATTGAAATTTCGTGAAAAGATTACGCCACAACGTAAAACTCCTTTTTTTTCAACGATATCCACCCCATATGCTGTATCATTTCTGTGGCCCTGTATCCCCTGTTTCGCAATAATACAAAACGTGCTGCCCTTCTCTGAACTTTCTCGGTGTACTCCGCCAATCTCATCTGGTAAGGATCCCATTCCACGCAGCAGTATTCTAAAAAAGAAAAAAGGAACAACGGTAGTGTAGGCAGTCTCCTTAGTAGATCTGTTACGTTTTCTAAGTGTCCTGCCAATAAAACGCAGTCTTTGGTTAGCCTTCCCCACAACATTTGAATTGTTCGTAATTGTAATTCCTAGGGATTTAGCTGAATTTACTGCCTTTAGATTTGATTAATTCTACATCTACACCTACATCCATACTCCGCAAGCCACCTGACGGTGTGTGGCGGAGGGTACCCTGAGTACCTCTATCGGTTCTCCCTTGTATTCCAGTCTCGTATTGTTCGTGGAAAGAAGGATTGTCGGTATGCTTCTGTGTGGGCTCTAATCTCTCTGATTTTATCCTCATGGTCTCTTCGCGAGATATACGTAGGAGGGAGCAATATACTGCATGACTTTTCGGTGAAGGTATGTTCTCAAAACTTTAACAAAAGCCCGTACCGAGCTACTGAGCGTGTAACCGAAGTTTAACAGATTTCTTTTAGAACTCATGTAGATGATGTCACACTTTCCGTTATTCGGGCTCAGTTGCCAATTTTCGCACCATACAGATATCTTTTCTATATCCTTCGCAACTCGTTTGGCCTTTTGATGGCTTTACAAGTCGATAAACGACAGAATTATCTGCAAACAACCTACAACGGCTGCTCGGATTCTCTCTTAAATCGTTTACATAGATGAGGAACAGCAAAGGGCCTATAACACTACCTTGGGGAACGCCATAAATAACTTATATTTTACTCGATGACTGTGACCCCTCTGACAGGAAATCCAGTCACGTAACTGAGGCGATATTCCATAAGCACGGAATTTCACTACAAGTTGATTGTGTGGTACAATGTCAAAAGCCTTCTGGAAATCTACAAATGCGGAATCAATTTTAAATCCCTTGTTAATAGCACTCAACACTTCGTGTGAGTGAAGAGCTAGTTGTGTTTCTAAGAACGATGTTTTTTTAAATCCGAGTTGATTATGTGTCAATAGACCGTTTTCTTCCAGGTAATTCATATTGTTCGGACACAATATATGTTCTAAAACCCTGCTGCATATTGACGTTAATGATATGGGCCTGTAATTTAGTGTATTACTCCTACTGCCTTTCTTAAATAATGGTGTGACCTGTGCAACTATCTAGTCTCTTGGTACGGATCTTTAGACGAGCGAACGGTTGTATGCGATTGTTAAGTATGGAGCTATTGCATGAGCATACTCTGGAAGGAACCCAACTGGCACTCAGTCTGGACCGGAAGACATGCTTTTGTTAACTGACTTAAATTACTCCGATGATATCTACTTCTACGTTACTCATGTTCCCAGCTGTTCTTGATTCGAATTCTGGAATATTTACTTCGTCTTCTTTGGTGCACGAATTTCGGAAGGCTGTATTTAGTACCTTTGCTTTGGTAGCACTGTTGTCGATAGTATTTCCTTTGCTATCGGGCAGATAAGGCATTGATTGTGCCTTGCCACTAGCAGACTTCAAATACGACTAGAATCTCTTCGGATTTTCTGCCAGGTTTTGAGACAAGGTTTCGTTGTGGAAACTATTGTAAGCATCTCGCATTGAAGTCTGCGCTAAATTTCGAGCTTCTGTAAAAGGTCGCCAATCTTGGGGATTTTGCGTCCGTTTAAATTTGGCATTTTTTTTTAACAGTGTTCTGACCCGTTTTGTATACCAAGGAGGATCAGTTTCGTCTTTTGTTAATTTATTTGGTATAAATCTCTCAATTGCTGCCAATACTACTTCTTTGAATTCAAGCCACATCATTTGCTCTACACTTATATTGTTAACTTGGAAGGCGTGGACATTGGCTCTCAGTTGGGCGTCAAGTGAATTTTTATCTGATATTTTTATAAGTATGTTTATAGGTATAATTTTCGTTTATTTTTGGAGGATTTGGGGGCTACAATATTCAGTCTCGCTACGATAACCCTGTGTTCACTAATCCCTGTATCCGTTTTGATGCTCGTTATTGACTCAGGATTATTTGTTGCTAGGAGGTCAAGTGTGCTTTCACAGCCGTTTACTATTCGCGTGGGCTCATGAACTAACTGCTCGAAATAATTTTCGGAGAATGCGTTTAGCACAATTTCGGATGATGTTTTATGAGTACCTCCGAAATTAAACACGTATTTTTGCCAATTTATCGAGGGTAAATTAAAGTCACTACCAAGTATAATTGTATGAGTTGGGTACGTGTATGAAATTAAACTCAAGTTTTCTTTGAACCTCTCAGCAATTGTATGCACTGTATTGAGAGGCCGGTAAAAAGATCCAATTATTATTTTAATCCGGTTGCCAAGAATATCCTCTGTACTAACTCACAGGAACTATCTACTTCGATTTCGCGATAAGGTAAACTACTTCTGACAGCAACAAACACGCCACCGCCAACTGTGTTTAGCCCATCCTTTCGGATCACCGTTAAGTTCTTCGCAAAAATTTCGGCTGAACGTATCTCCGGTTTTAGCCAGCTTTCAGTGCTAGTACTTTCCCAACACTGCTATGACAATTTACAACTATTATACCCTTTGTGACTGATGCCTTTTTTGAGTTTTCCCGAGACCCTGTAACCTAAAAATTCGCCCAGTCCACAACACACAGCCCCTGCTACCCGTGTAGCCGCCTCCTGGGTGTAGTGGACTCCTGACCTATTCAGCGAACCAGAAATCCAACCACCCTATAGCGTAAGTCAAGGAATCTGCAGCTTACACGGTCGCAGAGCCGTCTGAGCCTCTGATTCAGACTCTCCACACGGCTCTGTACCAGAGGTCCGCAATCGGTACTGTCGAATATGCTGCAAATGGTGAGCTCTGATTTCATCTCGCAAGTAAGACTGGCAGCCTTTACCACTTGTGTCAGCCGCCCGAAACCAAAGAGAACCTCTTCCGATCCAAAGCAACACACACCGACGGGAAGCACCACCTGCAGTTGGCTGCTCCCTGTGGTCTTGATGGTATCCTGAAGGACCCATTCCACGTCTAGAATGAGTCCACCCGGTATGCACATGGATTGCACATCGGCTTTCTTCCTCTTATTGGAGGCGTGTGCCTAAGAGGCCCCATAACGCGCTAACACTGGAACTCCCCAATACCAATAATCCCACTCACTGTGATTGAAAGGTTTCCTCTGAAACAGGACAGGCGACTGCATCTGCGTGAACGGCAGTGTCAGCCATAGACAGCACCTTTCTTGGTCCATAGAAATTACAGTTCGGCGCTGACTTCTTCAATCAGTTTCGAAAAAATGGCATCAAATTTCAATGATCAGTCACTTATTAGGCACGTTATTGAATGTGAAAGAGCTTTCGTAGAGTGCTCTCTGCCTAGCTGTGTTTTCACCGGAAAGCATTTAGTCCTGGTGACAGATGCCTTCCAGTTCGCAATAGACACTGTCCTATCACTAAAGTCCCTCAACAGCAAGAAACACCAAATTTGATACCTATCTCAATCATTCAGAGTGGCACAGGTGAATTGGGCTTAAATAAAGATGGAGACACTGGCAATTATTTATGTTAGCAAAATCTTCAGCGATATGGATGCCGACACATTCTACGTTTACATGAAACACAACTTCCGGAAAACTTAAACCGAATTTCGAAAACAATTTTTCGATGTGGTGTTTACTTGGCAAGGCCTGAAGCTGTATAGCTAGACCAGTCAAATATCGGTTTTCCGAACTTCAGTTATTTCACGCAGTTGTTCCAGTTTCTAATTTATTCAGCACAATGACTGTTTCTCTCAAACTAAATAACAGGAGCAGAGGACTTCACTTTCAGTCTAATATTTCTAATACTCCTTAGCTGCACTAGAAGTCGTTCCGTCCAGATAAGCCGAAAAGTTTTACACACATGTCTTTATCTGACAATGCACATTTCAAAAAAGTTGTGCGTTTACACGTGGGCGTAAATCGTTTTCGGCACCTAGAATCGCATTTCCAGAGCGTTTACACGGCCAACCAGGAGCGTTATTGGAAAATCGGTTTACGAAATCAGGATTGGGAGTCAATGTAGACATAGTGTCAGACCGTTGGGGTGACAGTAATCGTACTGCAAATAGGTCCACTTCCAGATGTCACGGAGAACAAGTAACACAGGGACATTGTTGGTCCGATACAAGAAATCAATACTTGCAGTTCGTATCAAGAGAAAGAAATTCACAAACTGAGCAAGTCAATAACGCCTTGACCTTATGCAAGCAGTTATTGTACTGACTGACAGAGTAGCTGGATCTCCTCCTGGACGATATCGTGCCAAATTCTGTTCAATTGAGTCAGATCGTCAAAATCACGAGATGGTTAGACGGCCCAGCACATAATGCTCGGCATGGAAATTCGTCGACTGGACTAGAACCGTCTTCAGCGATGAGTCGCGCTTTGTAGTGAGCTCCGATGACTAGCAATGACGCCCCGAACAGCGGTGGGATACCAGCCCGGCTGTCGCCCGACAACTGGGAATGATGGCGTAGAGTGTAATATCCTTACATAGAACGAGCCCTTTGATTTTCGTCCGTGACACCTTTACAGCATAGCGGTGCGTCGACGATATTCTACGCCCCGTTTTGTTGCCCTTCGTGGCAAGCTGTTCTGGGCTTAGACTGCAGCAAGATAATGCCCGCCCGCACACGGCGAGAGTCTCTACTGCTTGTATCCCAGATTATTTCCCGTACTTACAATTAACCGGCGTGGTTCATGGTGTGGGTTCCTGTAGTCATGTCCTAGTTCATGAACCACGGGCAACGTATGAGTGGACAAGTAAGTGGTCCTGACAGTCGGGATACCAGTTACTTTGGAAGAAGGTTGGGCATCTCGGACATGTTCTGAGTCGTGGTCACCTTTGTGCTCATACGGCAAAGACTGCCAAATCCACTGGTTAGTCTCTCAACCGTTAGGGGTAAAACCCAATGGGGCTTGGGGCAAGTAAGGCTAGCAACCTGCTTCCCTGGTACTTTAAATATGATGCTGACAACAATCAGAGCAAAATGCCTCGGACCTTTGGAGGTGACGGAGTCCCACCTCTAACTGACAAACCAGGGACTCCTAAGATACGACTTGGCAAACAAATGGTAATGAGATGGAGAGCTATTAATATCAATGGGGGCTACTCAGGGAAGAAGGTAGAGCTGGCAGAGGCTGCAAGTAAGATGGGGCTGGACGTTTTAGCTGTTAGTGACATTCGGGTAAGGGGTGAGAAAGAAGAGGAAGTGGGAGAATACAAGGTCTACATGTCAAGAGTCAAAGCAGGAATAGCAATATGGGGTGTAGGGCTTCACATCAGGAAAGAAATGGAACCCAGCGTAGTTGCAATAAGGTATGTAAACGAACGACTGATGTGGATAGATTTGACAGTGTCTAGCAAGAAAATTAGGTTTGTGTAAGTATATTTGCATTGCGAAGGGACAGATCAAGATAAGATGCATAGTTTTTATGAGGCACTCAGTAATGTAGTTGTTACAGTAAAGGACAATGACAGTGTTCTGCATTTTAATGCCAGGATTGGAAATCGAACAGAAGGGTATGAAAAGGTTATGGGTAAATTTGGAGAGGATATGGAGGTCAACAGGAACGGGAAACAACTCCTGGATTTCTGTGCCAGTATGGGCTTAGTAATCACAAACTCCTTTTTTAAACATAAGAACATTCACCGGTATACTTGGGAAGGCAGGGAAACCAGATCTGCCATTGACTATATAATAACAGATCAGGAATTCAGGGAGGCTGTGAGGGACACACGTGTATTCAGGGGATTCTTTGATGACACTGATAATTATTTAATCTGCAGTGAAATTGGGACTGTGAGGCCGAAAGTGCAGGAGGTCAGGTCCATATGTAGGAGGATAAGAGTGGAGAAACTTCAGGATAAGGAAATCAGGCACAAGTACATGGCAGCGATCTCAGTAAGGTACCAGTTAGTTGAATGTAGTCAATTACAGTCATTGGAAAAGGAATGGACAAGGTACAGGGACACAGTACTAGAAGTGGCTAAAGAATGTCTTGGAACAGTAGTGTGTAAAAGTAGGATGAAGCAAACAGCTTGGTGGAATGACACAGTCAAGGCAGCCTGTAAAAGGAAAAAGGAGGCGTATCAAAAATGGCTACATACTAGAACTCAGGTAGACAGAGAAAGGTACGTAGAAGAAAGAAACAAAGCCAAACAGATAATTGCACAATCCAAATCTTGGGAAGACTTTGGAAACAGGTTGGAGACTAGGGGTCAAGCTGCTGGAAAACCATTCTGGAGAGTAATTAGCAGTCTTCGAAAGGGAGGTAGGAACGAAATGACAAGTATTTTGGACAGATCAGTAAAACTGTTGGTGAAGCCTGTGGATGCCTTGGGCAGATGGAGGGAATATTTTGAAGAGTTGCTCAATGTAGGTGAAAATACGATCAGTAATGTTTCAGATTTCGAGGTAGAATGGGATAGGAATCATGATGGAAATAGGATCACATTTGAGGAAGTGGAGGAAATGGTCAATAGATTGCAGTGCAATAAAGCAGCTGGGGTGGATGAAATTAAGTCAGAACTCATCAAATATAGTGGAATGGCAGGTCTTAAATAGCTACACAGGATAATTGAAATGGCCTGGGAGTAGGGACAGGTTCCATCAGACTGGACAAAAGCAGTAATCACACCAATTTTTAAACATGGAAACAGAAAAGATTGTAACAACTACAGAGGTATTTCTTTAATCAGCGTTGTGGGTAAAATCTTCTCAGGTATTGTTGAAAGGAAAGTGCGAGTATTAGTTGAGGAGCAATTGGATGAAAATCAGTGTGGGTTTAGGGCTCTTAGAGGTTGTCAGTACCAGACCTTAGCTTACGGCAAATAATGGAGAAGTGTTATAAGTGGAACAGGGAATTGTATCTATGCTTTATAGATCTAGAAAAGGCATATGACCGGATTCCTAGGAGGAAGTTATTGTCTGTTCTACGAGATTATGGATTAGGAGGCAAAATTTCGCAAGCAATTAAAGGTCTTTACATGGATAGTCAGGCAGCAGTTAGAGTTGAAGGTAAATTGAGTTCATGGTTCAGAGTAGTTTTAGGGGTAAGATAAGGCTGCAACCTGTCTCCACTATTGTTCATATTATTTATCGATCATATGTTGAAAACAATAGACTGGCTGGGTGAGATTAAGATATGTGAACACAAAATAAGCAGTCTTGCATATGCGGATGACTTAGTTGTGATGACAGATTCGACTGAAAGTTTGCAAAGTAATATTTCAGAGCTAGATCACAAATGTAAGACTATGGTATGAAGATTAGCATCTCCAAAACGAAAGTAATGTCAGTGGGAAAGAAATATAAACGGATTGAGTGCCAAATACGGAGAACAAAGTTAGAACAGGTGGACGGTTTCAAGTACTCAGGATGCATATTCTCACAGGATGGCAACATAGTGAAAGAACTGGAAGCAAGGTGTAGCAAAGCCAATGCAGTGAGCGCTCAGCTACGATCTACTCTCTTCTGCAAGAAGGAAGTCAGTACCAAGACTAAGTTATCCGTGCACCGTTCAATCTTTCGACCAACTTTGTTGTATGGGAGCGAAAGCTGGGTGGATTCAGGTTACCTTATCAACAAGGTTGAGGTTACGGATATGAAAGTAGCTGGGATGATTGCAGGTACTAGTAGATGGGAACAATGGCAGGAGGGTGTCCACAATGAGGAAATCAAAGAAAAACTGGGAATGAACTCTATAGATGTAGCAGTCAGGGCGAACAGGCTTAGATGGTGGGGTCATGTTACACGCATGGGATCAAGGTTACCCAAGAGATTCATGCATGGGTTCAGCAGTAGAGGGTAGGAGGAGTCGGGGCAGACCAAGGAAAAGGTACCTGGATTCGGTTAAGAATGATTTTGAAGTAATAGGTTTAACATCAGAAGAGGCACAAATGTTAGCACTGAATAGGGGAACATGGAGGAATTTTATAAGGGGGCTATTCTCCAGACTGAACGCTGAAAGACATAATAAGTCATAAATGATGATGAAGATGATGATGACAATTAACCGGCAACACAGTCATGACTGGCGGTTTGTCACACTAGGAAACCATAGGCTCCACAGTGCAGGCAGGCAGGCACAACACTGAGACGCTGACCAATACACGCTTCCGTTTTAGAGTTGGCCTTCGATGGCCGCTACTAGTATGTGCACTCTCTGCACTCTGCGTCTGCCAATCCCACGTCCGCCAAGCACATCACAAGGATCTACCTACCGGTTCTGCCCGACTACTAGCAAGCCAGTCCCAGTGCAGCTCAAATCGAGGACCTACTGACCACAGCGCCCTAGAGTTCGAACATCAGTAGCAAACGGAGAGGTTCAGCGTAGCAGCCCGCCATGACAAGTCAACAGTCGCGGCTGGAGATCTCACCTAGTCCGACCTCAGCCTCACTCAAACTCTGTGCGCCTCAAATGGAGTATGCTGGTTGACTTGGATACTGTGATATTGCTGATTAATCGTCGTCAGTGATAGGTGTTCTATTGGACATAGAATTTCTCCACTTAACTGTCAGCAGTGACTGTCGTCTGAAGGGAATTATTTAAAAATCCAAGTTTTGTTCTCTGCTAACAAACTAACCACATTGGAGACTACTATTCCTTCTCTAAATTCAAATCAAGAATATTGTTATTTTCTGTGTCATCAGATTTTACCTTTCTTCTAAAGTCATGGACAAAAGGATTATACACCTGAAATTACTGCGTTATTAATGCTGAACCAAATTATAACAATTATTATTAGTATTAATAACAAATGGGAGATAAATTTGTAAAAAATCTTGCGTCAAGTACTTGGTTTAGTGATGGCAGTGGTAGAAATGGCTTAAGCCAGTCTGAGAAGCACTTGAAAATTACCAGCCCAAAGCTAAAATTTACAGAGATTCATGTAAATCTAGAAGTAAACCTAGAAGACGAAATTAAGGAAGAAATAAAAATTTTAACAAATATCAAAGCTAGTGGTGAAGACTCTAAAACTGTTGAGCTTTTGAAACTTCCCGGCAGATTAAAACGGTGTGCCGGACCGAGACTAGAACTCGGGACATCCCCCAGGCTGTGGCTAAGCCATGTCTCGGCAATATCCTTTCTTTCAGGAGTGCTAGTCTGCAAGGTTCGCAGGAGAGCTTCTGTGAAGTTTGGAAGGTAGAAGACGAGGTACTGGCGGAATTAAAAAGCTGTGAGGACGGGGAGTGGGTTGTGCTTCGGTAGCTCAGTTGGTAGAGCACTTGCCCGCGAAAGGCAAAAGGTCCCGAGTTCGAGCCTCGGTCCGGCACACCGTTTTAATCTGCCAGGAAGTATCATATCAGCGCACACTCCGCTGTAGAGTGAAAATTTAATTGTTGAGCTTTTAGTTGTCTGGATAGGAGCGACACCAGTTCGCATTGCAAATCTTTTCATTGGGCTGCGTATCTCAATGGAGAGTGGGTGATTGGTCTGCATGATCTTAAACGGCAGCCCCATCCTACAACTACGTCAAGGAACGTGTTACGGATACAAATTTTGGGAGCTGCTCTATCCACAGACATGTGGTATTTTTTTGTGTGTCGTATAGTTTTTGCGCAGTCGTCCTTTGAAACTCTGGAGGCACCTATGAATAACCCAGTATTGAACTGCAAGTTGGGTAAGCATTCGAGAGAAGAGCTATGAGGAAAATATTGGTGCAGTGAAAACGGTGGAATGCTGGAAGTTAAAAAGTAATGCTGAAGTAAATCAGTACGTAGGAAATACACTCAGGTGGCAAAGGTCATGAGATACTTCCTAATATCGTGTCGGACATCCTTTTGCCCGGAGAAGTGTAGCAACATGACGGCCATGAATGAACTCAACAACAGCCATCCATAATTGTGAAAATGTTGCCAATGCAGGATTTTGTAGACCAACTGACCTCTCGACTATGTCCCAAGATGTTCGGTGGGATTCACATCGGATGGCCAAATTATTCGCTAGAACTGTCCGGAATGAGCATCCAACCAATCGCCAACAATAATTGTGGCCAAGTGACACGACATCGTTGTTTGGGAAGATGAAATCCATGAATGGCTACACATGATCTCAAAGTAGACGAATATAACTATTTTCAGTCAATGATCGGTTCATTTGGAAGAGAGGACCTAGTCCATTCCATGTAAACATAGCCCACACTATTACTGAGCCACCTCCATCCTCCCCAGAGTCTTGTTGACTTGGGTCCATGGGTTCGTGGGGTCTGCAGCACACTCGAACTCTACCAGCAGCTCTTACCAACTGAAACCGGGACTCATCCGATCAGCCCACGGTTATCCAGTCGTCCAACTCATATGGTCACGAGGCCAGGAGAGGCGTTGCAGACGGTGTCGTGCTGTTAGTAAAAGCACTCGCGTCGGTCGTCTGCTGCCATAAACCGCCAACGCCAAATTTCGCCTCACTGTCCTAACGGATACGTAAGACGTACGTCCCACAGTGAGTTCTGGGTTATTTCACGCAGTTTTGATTGTCAGTTAGCACTGACAACTTTACGCTAACGACGCTGCTCTCGGCCGTTAACTGAAGGTCGTTGGCCACTGTGTCGTACGTGGTGAGAGGTAGTGCCTGAAATTTGGTATTCTAGACACTATCATGACATTGTGAATCTCGCCATATTGAATTCCCTAACGATTTCAGAAATGGAATATCCCATACGTGTAGCTCCAATTACCATTCCGCGTTCAAAGTCTGCTAATTCACGACGTGCGGCCATAATCACGTCCGAAACCTTTTCTCATGAGTAACCTGAGTACAAATGACAGCTCCGTCAATGCACTGCCGCTTTCCTTTTCAACTATCGCCATCAGCATATGTCCGTATCACTATCGCATGACTCTTTTCATCTCAGTGTAGAACAGAAACAATAACAACGAGGAGGCCTGTACTCTTTGGTCTTTCATAAATAACCGATGATAATACATTAACTAAACTAATCCTCTAATACAAATCCAAAATAAGTCACCTACAAGCTGACAAGGGAGGTTCAGAAAGAGAAAATACATGGGAAGAAGGAACAACACATGGAACAGTTTTAGAAAGATTTGTCACAGGTGGAAGGATTTCAAGGCAGGAAGGGAAAAACTTCGGAGAGAAGGAAGCAATACAGTGAAAATATGAATAAAAACTGGCGAGAAAGGAAGAGAAAACAACAGAATATAAAGTGAAATTAGCTGTTGTTCCTTCAAAGGCCGAAACTCTGCATAAGTGTTTGGGAACAACCACCTATTACGTTGAAACGCAACGCAAGTCTTACAATGCCGAAATAAAAGTACGGCATGACGAGAGATAATAACTGAAGCGACAATGATAATGCATGTCAAGCGTCGGAAGAGCGAACTTACGTGAGGATGTAGGAGGGAAAGCAAATTAGATGGAACAGGAAAGGTTAGCGAAAACGTAGCCAGAAAATTATTATAGTTGTAGCAGATGATCCATTTACTGTTCTCTGAAACTGAGGAATCTTGGATACTGAAAATTTAGTTCGATAAATGTAGGTTCAAAAATGGCTCCGAGCACTATGGGACTTAACATCTGTGGTCATCAATCCCCTAGAACTTAGAACTACTTAAACCTAACTAACCTAAGGACATCACACACATCCATGCCCGAGGCAGGATTCGAACCTGCGACCGTAGCAGTCGCGCGGTTCCGGACTGAGCGCCTTAACCGCTAGACCACCGCGGCCGGCGATAAATGTAGGGCCACATCCATATAAAATATTGATGAGAAATAATATGCTGCTGAGCGTATAAAAAATCTGCATCCATGTGTTTACTACAGCTACTGCAGTTCTCAAGCAAAATTATTAATTCCGAAGGGAAACGCTTAAGCCGAGTGGATGTGGCCTTTTAAAGAGAACTAGTTTCTGTTCGTCAGCTCGTGGACAAAGTGAACCTATCTCAGGAGAGCTGATGCAAGAGTAAATGTTTCAGCGTTTTCCGCGTGTCAGTGAGTATTTCCAGCGCTTATTATTCAAGTTATGCACTGATTAAAATCACTGTTGATTACGACTGCTAATGGTAGAGATAGGATACATCTTCTTTTCAGCTTTAGAGGGAACAATTTACTGTACTTTTTTACTTTATGAAAGGAGAACATGTACATCTACATTTACATGACTACTCTTCAATTTGGCAGAGGATTCATACAACCATTCACAGAGTATTTCTCGACCGATTCACACTCGAATAGCATGTGAGAACAATGAACACCTAACTCTTTCCATGCGAGCTCTAATTTCTTTTATTACGATATGAATTTCTCCCTATGTAGGTGAGAGTTAACGTAATATTTTCGCATTCGGAAGAGAAACTTGTTCACTGTAATTAAGTGAAAATATCTCGCCGCAACGATAAACGACCTTGTTTTAATGATTGCCACTCCAACTTATGTATCGTATCCGTGACACTCTCTCCCTTATTTCGCGATAATATGAAATGGGCTGCCCTTCTTCGAACTTTTAGGATGTCCTCTGACATTCCTACGTGGTATGGATCCCATACTGTGAAGCAGAACTCCAGAAGAATACGGAAAACAGTAGTGAAGCCCTCTCTTTCGTAGATTTACTTCATCTCGTAACTAGTCTGTCAGTTAAACGCAGTCTTTTGTTCGCCTTCCCAACTATATTATCTACGTGATGGTTCTAATTTAAATTGTTCGTAATTATAATACCTACGTATTCAGTTACACCGACAAACTTTAAATTCGCGTGATTTATCGTGTAACTTAAATTTGACGGAATTTTAGTACTCATGTGGAGCGTCTCACACTTTTTACTGTTTAGGATCAAATGCCGCTTCAACCACCACACAGATATCTTGTACAATTCAGTTTTCAATTCGTTTTGCGCTTGTAACGACTTTACTAGAGGGTAAATAACAGTATAACCTGCCAACAATCTATGAGGACTGCTCTGTCTCCTAAATGGTGTAGAGGTTGAACTTTAATTGTATGTAGTGTGAATATTAATAAAAGCGACAAACTGCAGGGACGGAGTCCTGACTGGAAGCTGATGTAATACGTCTTACGAACGTGTCCAGGAATGGCTAGCGTACGCTAAACGGCAACAGATCGTCCCGGAACACAGTACACAACTGCATCACATCCACATCACAACACATGTTCAAACTAGCCTCCATGGGATTGCAGGTTATAGGAATAGTAGCGGTTGTCATGCAGAATACAAATAATCGGTGAATTATTCTCGGGTTATCAGCAAGGGGTGGCATCGTCTTGTCGCAACGTTTCGATGAGTTTCGTACCCATCATCTTCTGACGAAGAAGATGATGGGTACGAAACTCATCGCAACGTTGCGACCAGACGACGCCACCACTCGGCTGCCAACCCGAGAAGAATTCGTCATTGGAATACGCCGAGAAAGTCTGCAATCGTATACAAATAATCGTACTTTGGCTCACGGGATGTTGGCGGGCCATTTGCCTGGAGCTCATTCTAGGATTCGTCTCAATATCCTGTAGAATGCGGTCTACCAAATCTGGTGGACGTACAGTCCACCGTTTCCCTGCGCGTTCGTCTGTCTAAAAGGACCCATGATCACACAAACGTCCAAAAACGGTTTGAAATGTTATGCGATATAGTCGGTGTCTGTGAGGTAACTTGTTTCGGTACAAACGTGCTGCCTCTCGACCCGTACACAAACACCATCTCGGCTCCTTCCCCAAATTAATACCCGACCATTGTGCTGCTTACAGTACGCCGCGTCAATCACACGGCCTGCAACACACAAGAAACGCGTAGCACGTGGTCACAATAACTGTCATTTGTCAGCACCATCTACCGTCACAACGATGCATTTCCGGACACATGCTCATAGGGACTGTTTTCCTCCATTTCCAGCCAAGAATCCGCCCCTGCCGTTTGTCGGTTTTACTTGTGTTCACCATAAAAGTAACCAAATAGAAACATACGTGCCCCTCGAAGCTCCAACATTTGCCGAAACCGCGTTTCCATAAGTGTAGTAACTGTTCACGAAATAAGAGGAGTGTTACTCCTTACGTGACTCTCCCTGTATATATATCACTTATGTTCTAGAAGACGACTTCCCGTCAGTTATTAAGAATTGTGATGTTTCTGGTAAGAAATCACTAATCTAGCTGCACAACTAATACGACAGTCCATATGCACACTATGTGGTTAGAAACCGCTTATAAGAAATGGTGTAGAAAGCTTTATCGAAATGTAGAAATATGGAATCAACTTGCACTCAGTACTTCCTGTGAATAATACCTAGTTGCGTTTCAGAAGAATGATGGTCTTTGAATCCGTACTGGTTAAGAGTCAATACGTCGTATTCTTGGAGGTATTTGATCATGTTAGAACACAGTATACTTGTAGTTTCTAAAATACTGCTATAAATTGATGTTAGTTTTATGAGGCTATATTTTTCAGCATATAAATTCTATTTCTTCTCTTATGTTGATGTGACCTGTGTAACAGTCCTTAGGTACGAATCTTTTATCGAACGAGCAGTTGTATATGACTGATGAAAGTGGAGTTATTTCTGCACCATACTTGCAACCTGGTCCGGAAGACTTGCCTTTCTTAAGTGATTAGTGTTGTTACGGTGCGCCGACGGTATCTACTTCTAAGTTACTGGTGTCAGCTGCTGCTCTTGATTCCAATTCTGGAATAGGTAATTCAACTTGTATGGCGAAGGAGCTTCGGCAAGCCGTTTTTGGTAACTCCGTTTTAGGGACGCTGTCATCGGCTACGTTACAAGTACTACCTCGCAGTGGAAGTATTGATTGGCTCTTTCAGCTAGTGTACTTTTCACACTACCAGAATCCCCTTGTATTTTCTGCCAGATTTTAAGACAGAATTTCGTTTTGGACATTTTTAAAAGCATCTCTCATTCAAGTCTGCGCTAAGTTTGTAGTTTGTGTAACCTATCGCAAGTCTTGGAGATTTTGCGTTCTTTTAAATTTGGCACGCTTTTACTGTTGCTCGGGCCAAAGTATTCTGACCTGCGTCATCATTGGGGATTTGTTCAAACTCTTATTAGTTTACTTTGTATAAAACTCTGAATTGTTGTCAGCACTACTTCTTTGAAAAAAAGCCACATCTGGACGACGCTTGAACAGTTAGTCTGGATGAGTCCATTATGACTTAAATGTAGTTTTATTTTCATACGACTTTAGGTTACGTTCGCATCTGAGCTTAAAGTTTTCACTATCAAACCAAAAATCATTATTGTGTTGACTTCCTGTTAATTGTGAAAGATATATTCTGGACAGAGGACTAATGAAAACTAGATGAATGTGTACAATGGTGTGAACATTGCTGGCTGGATTCTGCGTTCATTGCTGCGCTGCTGAAAGACAGCGCTCTTGTGCGGGGCGCAGCAGCCATTCTGCATAATAGCGGCCTCTGCCCTCCAGGGAAGCACGGTCGATGACCCACTGCAACCAGACGACCTTTTCAGGGCTTTGAGTCTACAAACGGGTGAAAATCTCTATCTCATCTCTTCTCGTTTTCTGATAGCAATGGGTTAAATGTTGGGGCTGCGGACGCCTGTAGATGCATGTAACACCTTCAGAACGGTCAGAGGCGAGTATTGGTTTCATAACTAAGCCAGTTATCCGTAACTCTAATATTACAACTCAATCATCTTCAACATTTATGTAAAAACTTTCAGATTATTATATCGTGGAACAGAATTCAGTAGCTTATTCCAAACGTCGAAGTAACAACCTCTGTTTTCCGTGTACTTTAAAGTACTTTCCTTGTCCTGAAGCTAAGCAAACTGTTTCCGACTTCTTCCTAGCCCCGCAAAACTAGCAACGTTTAATTGTAGCCTTACACGAAACTTATCGTATGGATATAAATCGTGCTCGTAAATTCTTTACCTTTCGAAATTCTTCGCTTCATTGACAGTCTCTCGAAACCCATAAATTTGTTTATCAGAAACAGTCATTAAAACGTGAGAGCAGCTGAGGAAGAAGAAATAAAATAAGGACAGTTAAAGTTCTGGCTTTCCGTCGATACCGATGAATGGTCCAACGAATAGACTGTTGTGGTAATAGATCAAACGTAGAATTTCCGAAAAATGAGATGGAGAATTCTTGTAAACTAAAAGACTGGCAAGGACAAAGGGAAACTGTCACCCTCGAAAGGTGAATAAAGACTTTCAATTAAATCAGATTTTTTTAACTGTCTTCCCTAATTCACATATGTACATGTGAATCAACTGAATACACCAGAAAGGTTACAGAATCACGTTCCCTACGACAGGACAAAGAGATCGCATGATCCTGAGCACAATCACACAACAAATTTGGACTGGCTTAGCCGGCGTCCTATGACACTGAATTTGCAGCAGTGTATATACACATCTTGTCCGCACTCACCTGAATAGTTGTCTTTGACCACTATCAGCCGTCAATAAAATGTTATGTATTCACGAGATACCCTTAAAAAGCCGTCCTCGCACGGGGCGAGGCAGCTAACGTTGACAGTGGACGCGGAAGGGACATCCGACCTCACGGGAAACAGCGCCGTCGGCACACGGGACAATATGGTCAACTTGATTTGCGGTCTCAGCGCTATCCAGCTGCCGTTGGCTAGCAAACCATACCGTTAGACGTCCCTAACATAGCTGCATTAAATCTGTTAACTAGTAGAAGTTATTCTTTAATTCATTTGAATTTTCATCCCATTTCCGTTTCCAAATTGAATATTTTTAAGGTACACTGTCTAATATCACCATGCATGTTATTCATATTCTCGATGTTGCACTGACTACCAACACACTGAAATATCATACTTCATCACATAGATTTCAAAATCGAGATCAGTTTCGTAATTTCATTTGAATGAATGAGGAGATTTTTTCGGAGCTGCTGACCCTCACTGAAAAAGATATTGACCAGCGTGATAGAAACATCAGCTAGTCCATAAACCCACAGATGGGTGTACGATATCTTACACAGAATTTCATAATAGCAAGAACTTCCAGTGTGTAACTTGTGTTTACCTTCAGATGTAGACTGGAAGCCACATTAAGACTTCTGGCCACTGAGGAAACATTCCAGTCATTGGTTTTCGCAATAAAAATTGCAGCAAATTCCTTATTTATGATAACTTAACATCGATTTTTGAAGTAATGTATCTATTAAATGAATAAGAAAGGCTTTTAATCTTATTAAAAAAAGGTTAAGAAAAATTTGGAAAGACGTGAACGCGAACCTGCTACCTTCTACGTCACAACTGGTGAGTCCACAATGCTTTCAATTTGTGTACAGCTTCAACACAGCATCGTTGCTTCCGTATACGAACATTGTGAAAACCTGTACCTACAAATGCCGTTATAGTATAGAAATTGTACCAAACAATCGTGCTTTTGATAGATCATTATTGTGTCGAAGCAATGAAACGGTGTACACTCTTAGCACACAAGTGGAAACACTAAATAGATCAACTACACGAAGCCTTTGCCTGTCGATATGTAGTTTTCCGTCGTTGTATTATAATAGATTCTAGCTAAAAACGACGTGTTTTCGAAAGATTCTCAGTTTTCTAATGCTTTCAAACAGGTTATGTTCATACGACGTACTGTACGAGAAGGAAAACCCACCAAATACATTGTTTAATGTCAAACAATACGATGGGTGTTATGTTCTTCTTTCAACTTACAACGATGTTGCATCTCATTGGCCACGTTCTCCTCTACACAAAGCAAAAATCTGATATGCCATATTCTTTATTTCAAGGTCTGCAGTTTAGTGGAACGTGGAACACCACTGGCCGGCGCGATATTCGGGCTCTGAAACGAACCTGTGACATCACGGTAGTCGGGTTGCCCGCCACACTTCGCAAACACGCGGCTCCGTGCAGGGCCCATGGGAAATAAATATTTAACTCGAAAGGTACCCTCCAAAGGTCTTAATTTTGCCGTGTCCTATCGAGAACTGGCTTGTATTTAAACACGCAATCAAGATTTATTAAACTCATGTGAAATAGTTACTCGCTCTCCGCCGGAGACTCGTAAGACTTGTAGTATCATGTGCTGTAACGTCTTTCTCGTGGGTCAAGAATACCACGTTGTGACGTCACCAGATCCTCATTCACGTACGTTGTCACGTCCCGTGAGAGGACGGCCTTAGGCTGTGCGCTTATTCATACAATTTTCATTCGTCAGAAGTTGCTCGCCATCGCATCATAGATCCCAACACGAACATAGTAGTTGAAGCGCTGACATTACGCAAAAACCTGTCGAACGACTACGTCCGTATACAAGCGACTAAATTACACTACTGGCCAGTGAAATTGCTACACCAAGAAGAAATTCAGATAATTAACGGGTAATCATTGGACAAATATATTATACTAGAACTGACATGTGATTACATTTTCACGCAATTTGGGTGCATAGCTCCTGAGAAATCAGTACCCAGAACAACCACCTCTGGCCGTAATAACGGCCTTGATACGCCTGGGCATTGAGCAAACAGAGCTGCCCATGCAGCTTCAACACGATACCACAGTTCATCAACGGTAGTGACCGGCGTATTGTAAAGAGCCAGTTGCTCGGCCACCATTGACCAGAGAATCTGCTGGCCAGGGTACCAGTCGAACATTTTCTGTATACAGAAAGGCCCATACAGGACCTGCAACATGCGGTCGTGCATTATCCTACTGATATGAAGGGTTTCGCAGGGATCGAATGAAGGGCAGAGCCACGGGTAGTAACACACCTGAAATGTAACGTCCGGTGATCAAAGTGGCGTCAATGCGAACAAGAGGTGACCGAGACGTGTAACCAATGACACCCCATAACATCACGCCGGGTGATACGCCAGTATGGAGATGACGAATACTCGCTTCCAATGTGCGTTCACCGCGATGTCGCCAAACACGGATGCGACCATCATGATGCTGTAAACAAAACGTGGATTCATCCGAAAAAATGACGTTTTGCCATCATGCACCCAGGTTCGTCTTTGAGTACACCATCGCAGGCGCTCCTGACTGATGCAGCGTCAAGGGTAAACACAGCCATGTTCTCCTAGCTGATAGTCCATGCTGCTGCAAACGTCGTCGAACTATTCGTGCAAATGGTTGTTGTCTTGCAAACGTCTCCATCTGTTGACTCAGGGATCGAGACGTGGCTGCACGATCCGTCACAGCCACGCGGATAAGATGCCTGTCATCTCGACTGCTAGTGATACGAGGCCGTTGGGATCCAACACGGCGTTCCGTATTACCCTCCTGAACCCACCGATTCCATATTCTACTAAGAGTCAATGGATCTCACCCAATCCGAGAAGCAATGTCGCGATACGATAAAAGGCAAACGCAATAGGCTACAATCCGACAATCCTCCTTACACGAGGCACCACAACAAAGTTTCACCAAGCAACGCCGGTCAACTGCTGTTTGTGTATGAGAAATCGGTTGGAAACTTTCCTCATGTCAGCACGTTGTAGGTGTCGCCACCGGCGCCTACCTTGTTTGAATGCTCTGTAAAGCTAATCATTTTCATATCACAGCATCTTCTTCCTGTCGGTTAAATTTTGCGTCTGTAGCACGTCATCTTCGTGGTGCAGCAATTTTAATGGCCAGTAGTGTAGTTCTGTTAAGAATTTTAAGTGCAGTCGTGCAACTTCTCAGTGGCCTGCAATGGAATCGGAAAATGCCATTGGTTAAATAAACAAACGCATGTCGGGATTGAAAATAAAACTACCGTAACCGACAAGTATTTTTCATCTAAAAAATGGTTCAAATGGCTCTGAGCACTATGGAACTTAACATCTGAGGTCATAAGTCCCGCAGAACTTAGAACTACTTAAATGTAACGAACCGAAGGACAACACACACATCCATGCCCGAGGCAGGATTCGAACCTGTGACCGTGGCGGTCGCTCGGTTCCAGACTGAAGCGCCTAGAACTGCTCGACCACTCCGACCGGTTGTTCATCTAAAATAAAACCCATATTAAGCTATAGGTCAATATGTCTAAGACACTGACTGAAATACAGGGTCTGCCACAGTTTGACTGGTATCACAGAGCTAAAGTATCTAATATTGACCTATGGTTTAGCGTAGACTTATTTTCACTATAGCTTTTACTTGATGGCCTATTGCCTGTTGGCTATTTGTAAATAGTCTTTACCCCACAATAGCGTAATATATGACCGACTCAGTCCGTCACCATGTTGATGTATGACAGAAAATACGTACCTGGCCTTTCTTCTTCCGACATTGCACTTCACTTCGTGATAGCGCTTATGTAACTGGTGGAGAAGCCATTGCTCCTCAGTACTTATTCCATGTGTCGCATCACGCGTTCCAGGAGTTGCAGCTCACATATTCGTCTTGTACGCGTTAGTGACGTATTAACCATTACTCTTTTGAGGCTGGATGATGATTTGACAGTTTGTGTCTGTGTCTCGATTTTCTATACACGCTGTGGTCCACGTTCTCGCCATTCCTCGCAACTAGCATATATGCAAATGGTAGCTGTTGGTCCTTTTCTACCTCCATAGTAAATTTTATTTTGCCGTAAAGACTGTTCAGTTGTCACCAAACTCTTCCTCACCATAACTTCACGCGATGAAGGTGTTGTAGAAGTACTTGTACCGTGCCTTAGGTTTCCAAGGTGTCAAGGACAGATCAGGTCTTTCGAAACGCTCCACGAAGAAACTGAAAATCAATAAACTAAATGGACTACCCACGGCGACACCTCTCAGCTGTTCGCAGAAATTGCTCTTTCATCTTAGGAACACAAAAGTAAAAGAGGTTGATGTCTTGCAGGGAAATAGAACCGATATGCTCCAAGGAGTCACAGTGTGGCACCTCCGTAAACAAGCTAACAACATTAAAGTTGACAGGATGGCTTTCTGTCCAAGTCTGTTTCTTCAGGTTTTTCAATGATACAGCTAACGCAGAGAGGCCAAATGTTTCGCCAGTTTATATGTTGGTGAGCCAGGGGTGCTTACTGTCGGTTTTCATAGTGCATTATCTTTATGGACGGTTGGTAACCCATACAACCGAGGTGGAAGGGCTTCTATGTTTCACAGGTTCCTGAGTATGTTTGCCGAGGAAGAAGACACCTTGATTAATCGATTGGTATTTCGTGTGATACACTGCAATGAATCTGCGATTAGGTTTTGGTACATCATCGGATCTAACATGCCTCCTATATTCTTCCCATATTCTCTGGTCTTCATTATATCTGTCTCATTTCCCTCGACAGGCAGTACCAATATGTACTTGTCGATAAAGCCCTTAGATTGTAGCTCATCTTTCTTTAGGTTGCAGGCTCGTGGTATAATCCATTATGCTGGTGGCTTCGTTACGTTTTTACTAAGCTTTTTCACACGGAGGGTCTGTATGGTCACTTCAATATTAGCAACAATGTCCTCTATAGATAAAGCTCTGGAGATACAGCGGAATTGCCTCCCTTTTGAAGGATAGACTGTTAGTCAATAGCTCAGATCGGCAAGGGACAACCGATATCCGCTTGCAACGTCTGGAATATACCGCATACCGAGTGCATGTGGAAAAGTCTGTGTTGCGATGATTCGACGCTATCATTAGCATCATTTTCGCTGAACATAAACGGTACTGAAGCTTCGAACAGGTGGAGAAACAGGCCGTGATGTAGCTCGCGCTGTGTGAGGCCCACCGCATAAAAAAAAACTGCCAAAGTGAAAGTTCTCGCTGTGGAGAAGAGGTACCACTCCTGCTCGTTCAGAGAAGCCATACATGACAATAGCTTTGGCAGCAAGGAAAGCCTTAAAGTAAACGGATGCTGGATTTCTGTGCTACACCGAACGATCATCGCAGGCAGCAAGAGAAGAACCATAGTGGTAATGACTAGGGAAAAGCCCTCGGAAGTTGGTGCGATAGATACATATAATCTCCGGCCGTGAGCTCGCCTCGAGTCCGCCGCCAGAAACTGGGGTTCAACCTTTGACAATGCCAGCCTCTCGTGCCGGCGAAACGTCAGGAAGACCTTTAGAAAAAACGTCGGCTGAAGAACACGAAACGAAAGCCAGCAAGAAAAACGTTAGCAAGTGTCCACGAAAGCATCAGTAGTTCTGTGCTTTATTTAATGTCCATGTTAGAATAAGAGATTTGAGACACAGGCTCTAATAGCATTGTGTTATCGGTTCTTCCTATTTTTGTGTAATTTGCCATTGTTACTGATGATAGTTCGGTAAGATACCTCTGACGGCAGTAGTTAGAGTTATGTGCCTCATTTCGTATTTGACTTGTATTGTCCTGTGCAGAATTCAACAAGACAAGAAAAAAATTATTTAATGTTTTAGATTTGCTTTTGCACCAGTGGGAGATGTCACTATAGCTGCAACTGTATGTAAAATGGTTCAAATGGCTCTGAGCACTATGGGAGTCAACTGCTGTGGTCATCAGTCCCCTAGAACTTAGAACTACTTAAACCTAACTAACCTAAGGACATCACATACACTCATGCCCGAGGCAGGATTCGAACCTGCGACCGCAGCAGCAGCACGGCTCCGGACTGGAGAGCCTAGAACCGCACGGCCACCGCGGCCGGCTAACTGTATGTATCCTTTGATATGACTAGTAAAAAATTTTCAATTTCTTGTATTCTGATGAGGGCTTGTTTGAAATGTGATCCTTCAAAACAACTTCTGTTTCAACTATTGAATAGCTTAATAGTGCTATTGTGCCCCAGAATACCATTCCAGGCAGTAATTAAAAATTGTTATAGTTATTCCCTGGCATCGCAGAATGGATCAGTGGCCAGAATGCCAGCAATTATGAGAAACTGATAGAGTATCTGCAAACACTGCAGCAATTACAACACTCTGGACGAGCTAAGCGCTCAAGGAAAGAGATATGGCAGACTGATATAATGTTCTAGGCGCGCAGTCCGGAACCGTGCGACTGCTACGGTCGCAGGTTCGAATCCTGCCTCGGGCATGGATGTGTGTGATGTTCTTAGGTTAGTTAGGTTTAAGTAGTTCTAAGTTCTAGGGGACTGATGACCACAGCAGTTGAGTCCCATAGTGCTCAGAGCCATTTGAACCATTTGAACTGATATAATGTTGACAAACGGATACCGTCATAATGTTGACTGCACAAGGTGTCACAAGAAAGATCAGATGTAATACGAGAGTAACTGTTCAGTTACCGACACGGAAGAAAATAGCGCCTGAAGGGTGAAGTTGTGACCTCCTGACGCAACGAAGAGCGCCGAAGAGATTGGAAAACTGAGGCACATTCGGTCATTTCCACCGAAGGATAACGTCATCAGCGTAGCCCAACAAATACGTATACGTACACTGCCTTCCACAGCTTAGTTCTCAGTGATGATTCAGTGTTGCACCAAATGGTACCAAAGTGGATCATCCGACGGTCCATCCATGGCATACTGAAATGAGTACAGTCAACGATGCCATCGCCAACCAGACCTGACAAACTCTCTGCCATAAGCTGCTTCTGCCTTCTCGTCGCCAGAGCTTAGGGGAAGATTTTGGCAGTTTACAACACCATGGCCTCTGATGGCCTCACTGATGGACCATGGTGAGCTTACCAACCGCTATCATTCCAGGGAAGCGCAGTAACTGCCGCTAGGCTCGCAAGTATGTGCAGACTCCAGTGCTGTGGGTTGGTCTCTCGCAGAGAGGTCATAATGTAATTCTCGACAACTACAGCCAACTGGTGAAGAGCTTCTGCCTTCCTTTCTGGGATGCTCTCTATGACGTCAACAATAGCCCTCCGGGAATCTGATGGGAGCCACAGGCCACTGAGCAGCACTGGCTATGTTAGTTGCACTATCGGGTCAGTGACCATCCCTTACGTAGCAGCTGCTACTTGAACTGGTCCATTACTGCTCCAACAGAGGGGCACGCCTGAATCATCAGATACTGGCTGGCACGCAATCTGCTGGATTACATGGCTGCCGGTGATCTGGGTAAGACGAAGCCGTTCTTGTTGTTAATAAATGTATAAAGTGGCGGTAATGTTTCCTTTATGCTTTAGCGCGTTCGACAGATCCTCTCTATCTCATTCCGTGTGACACTATCCTGACGACTATAGTGGCCAAAGCTCCGGAACTCTATAGTGCCATACAATTTGCATACTCATTGATTCATGTAAGCTATGGCATCAAGGCAGTAGTCCTCAATAATCTACTAGGCCTCAAGTCCGAGAGCATTTGCCCTTCACAGGTTCCCTCTAATGCGTATATTACTAGTCTCGAAACCTGCATTCTGTCATTTACTGGTACGTATTGCAGTCGGTTTATCTTTTGCTTTATGATCGCTACTGATCGCTACACTTAGGTGACAGAAGTCTTGATATATGCCCTAATATCGCTTCGGACCTCCTTTTGCCTGGTCTACTGCAGCACCTCGACGTGGCATGGACTGAATAATTTTAGGCCATAGCGTCCGCAACTGCGAAAGTGCTGCCGGTGCAGAATTTTGTGCACGAACTTGAAAGTTAACTTGGCATTGGATGCAGAAATGAAATTTATCCTGGCGTGGGACGCCACAACGAAAGTTAACCCGCAGTGCTGACTATATAAAATGATGGAGAATGTAGTAAAATTTAATAACAGCATTTATTTTTTAAAAGAAAGACGTAAATTATAGTTATTGATTGAATACAGTAAAAAACTAACGGCTGGGTTAAGAGAACAATGGACAAGGATGCTGGGTGGCAGAAGTGAGTCAAGTTCTCTGGGCCTAACAATGTGAAGAACTCAATCTGAATTGATCTGACGCTAAGCAGACTGACTGTTAATCTACGGAAGTCTATATAGGTGCAGCTGAGAGTAAGTGGTGATTGAGATCTGTACCGCATGACAAGGCTTCTTGTAGCGATGTAACTTGCAGCTGGCGAGACGTGTGCGTTGGAGGCGAGGCGTAAGTCGGCACCTGTGAATCGATTGCGTCCACGAAAGAAATGCAAAATCCCACGGTCTAGCGATCAGGCAGACGGATCGCAATTTACTCTCTACCAGAGCCCTCAAAACACGGTAGATTTCAGTGTGTGACACACCCGGTTGCTGGTCGTACCAAGGACCAACTTGACTCACTTATACGACAGAGCGCACAAGGATACCAGACATCAAGGCTGGTAAACCAAAAACGAATAAGTGTGTCCTTGGCAAACGAGTAGTGCAAGATGTTTGAAGTCACACTGTCGGTACCGTAAGAACTTCACCACAGGCTCTCCAGTCTAACAACTTGCAAGTGAAGTCAGTCTCAGGACAGGGCCCAAGCACCAACCACCACACATGCCAGAGTTTCGACCAGAAGATCCTTCCATACTGAAGTCCAGAACCCGAGAGCTTCGCACCTTTCCAGATAAAAAAATTCTGTTTTTCCGCAAAGTGCACGAACGACACCACCTTCACCCGATCTTGAGCCAATCACAGGGCTTTAGAGGCGCTAAATCTCACCTCCTACAGGACAGCACAAAATCAGGTCGAACCAGCGCAAGAGTTAAGAAACCTGCGTCTCCGCGAGAAAAAGAAACCGCCAAATACTAACTTTTTTAAGTTTTCGCGGAGGGAGAAGATGTTTTTCTCCAAAGATCTTTCTAAATCGCTTGGGCCCTGGAGCATGTTAGTCCTAGCTATGAGGTGTAATAAAGATTCTATCTCTAAATGTTTCTAAGACGCCGGAGTTTCTTATACAACCGAGGCAACCAATGGAAGTGAGTCACAGGTGCCAATGCGGGTATAATGGCATTGTCCTGCTGGAGACCTGTCTCGACTGGGGCTGCTCTGTCTGCCCAGCTGTGGCCCTGTCCGGCAAGATTTACTGAGCGATGGGCTCGCCGCCAATTGCTATCAACTTGCAACATACCGTTTCTACAAACTAGGTACCCTTAAAAATACCTCATGCTTTTAGCGCCCTACCAAGCTCCATCAACGTCTGCTCAGGCCGTTAACTTTCTATAGTCTCACTCAAAGTGCATAAGGTTGTATCAAAATCTTTAATAATTTTCCGTATACGAAAAATAGGCGAGAGAGTAACTTGTCCTCTCTCAAACTGACCTCTTGATTATGTCCCATAAATGTTCAACGGAATTCATGTCAAGTGATCTGGGCTTCCAGAATGTTCTTCAAAGCAATCACGAACAAGTATGGCCTGGTGACATGGCGCATTGTCATCCATAAAAATTCCATCGTTGTTTCGCCACATGAAGTCCATGAATGGCTGAAAATGGTCTCCAAGCAGCCAAACATCACTGTTTTCAGTCAACAATCAGTTCAATTTGGCTAGAGGACCCAGTCAATTCCATGTAAACACTGCCCACACCATTATGGAGCAGCCACCAGCTTTCACAGTGCCTTGTCCAAAACTTGGGTGTATGGCATCGTGGGGTCTGCTCCACTCGAACCCTACCATCAGCTCCTACCAACTGAAATCGGGACTCATCTAATCAGCCCATGGTTTTCCAGTCGTCTAGGATCTAACCCATTTGGTCATGAGTGCAGGAGAGGCGCCGCAGGCGATGTTGTGCTGTTGGCAAAGGCACCCGTTTCAGTATTCTGCTGCCATAGCCCATTAATGCCAAATTTCGTCGCACTGTCCTGAAAGAATTGGTGCACATTTTTTAGCGATTTGATGCGACTTTCTCGGATAAATCTAAATAAATCAGAGTTATTTATCAATTTTTTCTCAATTTCAGCGCCATCTGTCAATGGTTTAAAAAATGTTTCAGACAAAACTTGATTACTTTTATGGAGAATCCGAATCTGCAATAAAATTCAAATGGTTCAAATGGCTCTGAGTACTATGCGACTTAACATCTGAGGTCATCAGTCGCCTAGAACTTAGAACTACTTAAACCTAACTAACCTGAGAGCATCACACACATCCTTGCCCGAGGCAGGATTCGAGCCTGCGACCGTAGCGGTCACTTGGTTCCAGACTGCAGCGCCTAGAACCGCACGCTCACTCCGGCCGGTTGAGCTTACGAACTTGTCTTACCCACTATTTTTACCCATTGTATAGTTTTCGAGATAATCTCATGCGAAACGTCAGATGGACCACCCTGTATAACCACCCCGTATTTAGGTTTCTTATCAAGGAGGGAGAATGCGAGATTTGCAGTTCTTTCTGTAACACGGGGTATGATTTCTGAGCTCTTCAATGTTCCTGAGTATACTGGCCATTTTTTTACCTGCCTGATATTTAGCGGTGGCGGACTCCAGCTGGTGTTATTTGTTGGTGGTGTACGCAGGTGTTATTTTGGCTGTCGACACTGGTTGGTCCAGCAACACACCAGCATTAGCAGTGTTGTTGTGTAGCTAGGTGACGCAATGTTTATAACATGCGTGTTCATCCTCAAAATACTCTTCGAGAGGAGGTAATTACCAGTGGTGTTTGTATTCTGTCTTCATTTTCTTAGTTATCTATAACAACATGAACACAGTCAACCACATGGCAAAGATACTTATTGCTCCACTATACCGACGAAACAAGAGGGGTTCACCTCTATGTTTCAGCATGTCCCAACAAGACATTATGTGAGGCGTGATGTTTTAATTATAAATAATATCTACTCAACGACAGAGTGAGAAAATATCCTATATTGTAACTTTCTTTTATCCATCTCGTGGACAGATTATTTGCAGTAATTATCAACCATAATTTCTGTCTGACGTATTCCGACAACAAATAACAGGCGCTATATAAGCATAACGTTTTAAATAAGATAGTCATCTACGGCAGTGATACAATAAGTGTCGTTAAAGACTACGAGAGCACCGCAAAAGGAATTTAACGACGGAAGCAGTCTTACAATAACCAAACACAAAGTACTGTAAAAACTGAATTGGGTGTTTGTTAAGAACTCCACGACAAAATACGCTGTCTGCTACAAAAAGTGAAGAACTCATAAGTGGAGGAGGAAACGAAATGAAGCTTCAAGGGTTAACAGTGTATGTGACGTGACTTCACTGACTGCAAAGCCGAGTCAGATTTATAATTAATTTGGCAGTATGAGTTCATTTATCAGTATTACGTTGAACTCCTGGCGTGAAGGCATGCACTGGTCTGCTTGGGAAGGGGGTCGTGAAACCGTTGTAACCCCTACTGAGCCAAGCTGGTCCTTGATGTCTCAGTTACTGGCGCTGGGACGGTAGTGACGTCGGGGCTCGTCCCCACGTGGCTATTGCTGGCAAATCTGTGCTTCTCGCTGCCTACGTGATTACCTCAACATGTCGCAGACAGTTCATAGAGATACGTGCCACCAGAGGACTAGTGTTGCCCTGCTCAAAAATGGCACAACCAGTGTCTCGCACGAGCAGTGACACATGAGGACACAGGGCGTCTGTTACGCGGCATCTTGCTGCCAGAGTTCCCTGAATGCTACCAATCGTGACCTGAAGTCGTATCCGATGGATCCCTGCACCGCGAGCTCCGGAGTAGCGTTGGATCTCCAAAACAATGGAAGAATGGGACATTTGGCCAAGTCTCCGCCATACTCGTAGACTATAGTCATCTAGAATAGTACAGCACGGCGGCTCATCAGTGACAATAATGTGAGGCCATTCATCAGCAGCCCGTGCTTCCCGGTCAAGGCAACACTCCAAACAAAGATGTTTATGATTTGGTGTTAACGGCGGCTTCCACAAAGAACAGTAATCGCCTAGCGCGGCTGCTGCAACTCTGATCAATAGTGTCGTATGACGCAAAATGTTGGAGGGGGTCCATTACTTGTCCTCTAGCGGCACGCGCTTGTGTGAAAGGCATACGATGTGCACAGTTAGGCAATCTTCCTTTGTCGTAACTGAATTGACAATACTTAACTTTCGTTTCCACACGACGGGTCGCATGCAATTGGCGACATGCAAATAATAAATGTCTTTTGATCGATACAATTTCCATGCAAGGTAATCACACAAGTTCATAAGTCACTTCTATCGTTAATATCAGTGCGACTCTTCTAATCCTCTCCTCTAGTACCGCTCTACTAGTGCGTCTGCTAGTGCTCCGAGGCTAGGCGCTCGTTTCTTTTATTATCTTCGTGTAGATGCCGCTCCCGTCGGCGTCCTAGTCAGCGTCCTACTGGCTCACGTCTCACAGCCGTCTATGCTCTATCGTTCTTGATCCTCGTGCCGGCGCTTGTCGATACGCCGGAACATAAATTATCTTGCGTAACCATTCCAGTATCTTGTATAGAGGTATTCATTTCTAATTTCTTTTTAACTTTTAGTAGTGTATTATTAAGAGTAACGGTCGACTTTAAAACAGACCAGCGAACTCAGTGATGCTTTGCAGTTGCTAAACACGCTGACGGAAAAATCGAATTATCAAAACATAATTACTCTAAAGTAATCAGATTTCGGGAATACATTTTTCTATGTGATTTTTTAAGTGATTAACATTGCGATTTCACAGGTAAATGTCAGCGCGACTACAACAATTGCAGATTTGAATTGCTGGTATACTAATAACCATTGTAACAACCAGAATGCAAGCACATAAACGCTGTAAGGGTGCTGCGGGTCAGTTTGTGGGATAGGGGTTCCAAGCCTGTCGCAGTTGGTCCGTCAATACAGGGACGGTAAACGCTAACTGTGGACGACACTGGAGTTGTCGCCCGATATGCCACATGTTCCCGATTGGAAACACATCTGGGGATCGGACAGGCCGACGCAACATGTCGACTCTCTGTAGAGTATGTTGGGTTACAACAACGGTGTGTGGGCGAACGATATCGTGTTGGAAAACACTCCGTGCAATGATGTTCGTGAATGGTAGCATAACAGGTCGAATCACCAGACTGTCGTACAAATCTGCAATCAGGACGCTTGGGATAAACACGAGAATACTCCTGCTGTCACAGTGCAATGCATGTCGCAGCGCACCTATCTCGGAGCTGATCCTGCGGGTGAAATCGCGCTGTAGATGCACTACGATGCGCCAGTCATTCGTCGAACGTGATGGTCTGTTTTCTGTTATAGTCGACTCTGAGAAGGAACCAGAGCAGCACATTTCTATGTATGTGATATTTGTGAACAATTACACTGAAGAGCCAAAGAAACTGGTACACCTGCCTAATATTGTGTAGGGCCCCCGCGAGCACGCAGAAGTTCCACAGCACGACGTGGCATGGACTTAACTGTCTAAAGTAGCTCACCCAGCTAGCCGCGCTGTCTAACACGCTGCTTCCCGAGTGCAAAGGCGTGCCGGTCCCTGGCATGAATCTACCCGGCGGATTTGTATCGAGGTCCGGTGTGCTGGTCAGCCTGTGGATGGTTCCTAAGGTGGTTTCCCATCTGCCTTGGCGAATGCGGGCTGGTTCACCTTATTCCGCCTCAGTTACACTACGTCGGCGATTGCTGCACAAACACCATAATTACTCTACCACGAAAACAATTGGGGTTACACTCGTCTGGTATGACACGTTCCAGGGGCGGTGGGGGGGAGGGGGGGGGGAGGGGGCGCGTCCGGTGGGGGCCCGAACCGCACAATAACCCTGGGTTCGGTGTGGGGCGGCGGTGGGGTGGGTGGACACACACAGTACGCAATGTCTGAAGTAGTGATGGACGGAATCCTGCAGGACTGTCTATAAATCTTTAAGAGTACAAGAGGGTGGACATCTCTTCTGAACAGAATGTTGCAAGGCTTCACAGTTATGCTCAATAATGTTCATTTCTGGGGAGTCTGGTGGCCAGCGGAAGCGTTTAAACCCAGGAGAGTATCCCTGGAGCAATTCTGGACGTATGGGCGGGCCGCATTGTCCTGCTGGAATTGCCCAAGTCCGTCGGAATGCACAATGGACATGAATGGATACAGGTAATCAGACAGGATGCTTACGTACATGCCGTCACCCGTCAGAGTCATTTCTAGACGTGTCAGAGTTCCCATATCAATCTAACTGCACACGCCCCACACTATTACAGGGTCTTCACCAGCTTGAACAGTCCGCTACTGACATTCAGGGTCCATGGACTCATGAGGTTGTCTCCATAGCTGTGCACGGCCATACGATGGATACAATTTGAAACGAGACTCGTCCGACCAGGCCCAGATAGCACGTTTCCAGTCGTCAACATTCTAATGTTGGTGTTGACGGGCCCAGGCTAGGCGTAAAGCATTGTGTCGTGCTGTCATCAAGGGTACACGAGTGGACCTTCGGCTATGAAAGCCCATATCGATGATGTTTCGTTGAATGGTTCGTGCGTTGACACTTGTTGATGGCCCAGCATTGAAATTTGCTGCAATTTGCGGAAGGGTTGCACTTCTGTCAAGTTAAAAGATTCTTTTCAGTCGCCGTTGGTCCCGTTCTTGCAGAATCTTTTTCCGGCCGAAGTGATGTCAGAGACTGATGTTTAACGGATTCCTGATATTAACGGTACACTCGTGAAATGATCATACGGGAAAATCCCCACGTCATCGCTGCCTCGAAGATGTCCATTTTCTCGTGCGCCGACTGTAACACCACGTTGAAACTTATTTAAATCTCGATAATCTGCCACTGTAGCAGCAGTAATCGATCTGGCAACTGCGCCAGACGCTTGTTGTCTTACACTGGCGTCGCCGACCGCTACGCCGCATCCTGCCTGCTTTCATCTCTCTGTATGTGAATACACATGCGGAGGTTCAGCCTATATATAACGAGGAAGAATATATATGGGAGAAGCGATTTGTCTAATGGCTTAAATGCCTTGCTATCGTAGTTAAAACCGGCTGCGAGAAAGAAAACGAATCCGCACGTTTTCGGAGTACAGCGCAGCATTTTGTTCCTCACAATCGCGTTTATCAGAAAACTTGTGCATCGTTGTCTAAAAAATTTAGTCGATCTCCATCTGAATGTTTAGCTGAATATTGTGTAAGAATTTGGAGTAAATCAGTAATCTTCGAGATTTTGGTTTCATGGACTATACGGTGCTGCTGTGGCTGTCTCGTTTATGTATCCTAAACGGATAATTTTTTATTCTTATTATTGCTAATTAAGCACATTATTTCCTCTATTCGTATCTCGTCTGAGAAGACGTGACAAGGGAATGCAGAACTAAGTCTGAGGAATAATATGGGTATGCGGTAAGCTAGCGCCTGAACTGTTTAGTGGGAAACGTACCGTGCCTCTGACGCATCCTCTAGACGAGAACAACTTGCACGGCAAACTTTTCTCATTTCTAGGTGTTCACGTAAAGTTTGTTTCCTCGACCACAAAATCAACGAGGAACTGCTGCAATTACCCAGACGTAACACTTAAGGTTTTCGTTGTTCGTGTAACACTTTCCTATTTGTCATCGACTGAATCAGTAAACGAACTTAACATCTGAATACTTGCCTTTAAATTTCAAAGAAACGGATTATTCATTGTGCAAAGTAATTGGACTTTTTAACTCAAAAGTCTGTTTCCTCCTTTGAAATGTATTTGCC
This sequence comes from Schistocerca gregaria, assembly GCF_023897955.1. NCBI lineage: Eukaryota > Metazoa > Arthropoda > Insecta > Orthoptera > Acrididae > Schistocerca > Schistocerca gregaria. The sequence continues at coordinate 33,945,284 of NC_064931.1, read as the reverse complement.
GAACTTCTACTTTTATGTTAATTTTGTCTTTCTAACAAGCAGTTACAACTGGAGCTGTTGTAGTATCAGGTGAATAAAATCGGGAACGTGTTTAATAGGAATCACTGATCCGACACTTTCTAAAGAATAATAAGCGTCAGTTATAAAATCGCTGCTCACCTTCTACTTTCTTGCGGCTTTAGCATAAATTATAAAAGGAATTATCCACCATTATTCAAGACTACCCTTGACTTCGACAGATACAGACGCTGATTAATGTATGTATAGGCACACTGCCACAATATTGTATTGTCTTATTAAATAAGAGATCTGGTTGAATCCACTTACACTCGATTTCAGAGTTCGTACTGACAGTCCTGTCACTAATATATCCATTAACGTTGTTACAGAATTTACTTATTCCATTGGTGGAGTATGAATTAATTGGTTTCAGTCATCGGGTGGAAAGACGAAAATAGTTCTCAGTCACGTAATAGTATCCATGGTTTTTTGTAAAGTAGATACCTGTTTGTATGGTTTAAAGAACCCGCAGCATGTACGAGGTCTGTTCAAAAATTTCCAGAACTATTCCATATAATTTTTCTGCGCATACCTTTTACGTGTCGTGCATGGTATTCTTGGGAACACTCTCCTCCACAATTCGTAGACCGCTCCCAACGCCGTTCTTGGTACGCCTCTCGCTGGATCGCGCGAAGCGCCGTCTGTGAATTTTCTTTTATCTCGTCTATCGTTGCTAAACTTCGTATTTTTAACGGGCATTCAACTTTGGAAATAAAAGAAACGTCCGCAGGGCCGGGTCTGGAGAGTACGAAGGATGAGGCAGCATGGTGATTTCGTTTTTTGTGCAACAGTCACACACCAACAAGGAGAAGTGTGTGAGTGCGTTATTTTCATACAGGGGTCTTCAATTGTCTCCCCATGTTTCAGACCGTTTCCTTCTCACGTCTTCTCGTAGACGTCGCAACACGTCACGATAGCAACAGCGATTAACAGTTTCTCCCTGTGACACGAATTCATGATGGCCTATTCCTTCAAAGTCAAAGAAAACATTTAACATGACTTGACGAGCTTTCTTTGTCTTGGAGAACCTTTCCCGACCTTTTGTGAAGATTACACCTTGATCTTAATATCATAACTGTAGACCCACGTATCATCAACTGCTATGATTGTCTCAAGGAACATCTCGTTCTCACTTGCGCAATCAAAAGCTCTTCACAGATCGCGAAGCGAAGATCTTTCTGTTCTTGACTCATGAGCTGTGGTACAAACCTGGCTACTACGCGATGCATTCCAAGATGCTGTGTCAGGATCTCATACGGTTTCTCGGGCAGTCACTCTTGTCGTCGGGAGACGTCGAAGGGCGTCCTGAACGAAGGTCACCTTTAATTTCCGTCCGGCCATTTTTAAACCGTGTGAACTACTCGTATCACCGAGTACGGCTTCAGCACTCATCACAGTAGGCTTTCTGCATCATTTGTTGTGTCCCTGTAAAGCAAAATTTAGTGCAGACGCGTTGCTTCTCTAACTCTGCCATCTCAAAATTCGCTAACTGTGCGATACAATGGACTACTCAATACAGCACTGAAAAATAACAGCAATGATTTCCGGCAGTTAACATTAAACACAGGCGTGTGCAGGAATGTGAACCATATTTCGTTCCAACACACCATTGGCACGAAATTACGAATGTTCGGGAATTTTTTGAACAGACCTCGAAAATCGAGGTCCGATTCAACTTTTAAAATTAACGGTTCACAGGAATTTCAGTCAGTATTTATGTGATAAGTATTATTTTAAATTTTTATATGTTTTACATTTAGTGCAGTAAATGAATTATATAATTATGTTACATACGTTTACATTATAGACCGCAAAATTGGAAACTATATTCAAACTTCCAATGCTTATTTACAACAAGTCTATAACCCTGACGTATGATGAATAAATAGTTAACGAAGCCGTCCTGAAATTTTCGAAGTGTTCAAATGCTGGCAACATCATTAAATGTAAATATACGCAACTGAGTGGTGTTACTTCCGTTTCTAGCCTGTTTCAGCTGATCTCCTGTGATTAGAAGTGTCTGGTGATTACAAGCTTTTCAAATTCTAATTTTCGTCGAAACTTTTGGTAACGCTGTCGTTGCAATAAAAATAATTATTTAATAGAGACCCTGGCTTATTTGAAGAATGCTCACTCAGTGTCTACCTCTTACTCAATAAAATTTTGCAAAAGAGATCATTTGAGTAGCTCCAGTCATTGGGGTATGAGACACATCGTCGCAGTCATTATCATCATTGTCATTAACACTACCATCAATAGCACAAAACCACCAATGATGGCATAGGTGCGTGATTACTTGAAGCTTTGTAAAACATACACAGTAACGTATGCTGTAAGTGTCTCTATATTCTGAGATTGATATTGCAATTCACTCTCTATACAGTGTCATCAGAATCAATTTACCGGCCGTAACAGAGAACAGGAGCAGTAAGGGAGGGGGGGGGGGGCGGCTTTGGAAATTATCGGAGTCTTCTGAGGTAATTCTTGACGTAATTGTAATATTATAAACTGGGAACTACTCAGAATTTTTGAGACCTATTTTCAGAAGGTTAAATGATAATATTAATCCACATTAAGGGTTTATGTTGGCATAGTGGCGTCGAGTTCGCTGCAACTGTGATCCGCTGTGAAAGTTGTGTTTAACAGTAGTTAGATTTCTGTGGAGCTATTCTCGTGTGGGCTCTGTAGACACTAATAACATTACGACCACAAAGAGCAACAAGAGGGAAGCGTTCTGACAAAGATCGCATCAATCAATTTCACAATGCCGTAGCCGTCTCCTTCTACACCACAGTGGAAAACTGAAAAACGTTCAGCCCTGCGACGTTAACTGACGAAAATAGGTAGTTTAATTTATTAAAGGTCGACTGTGCTGTAAATCTTAATCATAAGGCAGCGTAAAACTGCAGACGCAATTTACACGAATGTTTGACCTATTCCATTTTACATTAGTGGAATATAAAGTGCTCTGTCCATCTTAGGTACATTTCGTAACCTATAGTAGAAAAATTAAATAAATTAAAGAGTATTAAAAATTAAGAGCGAATTTTTAAATTTTTTGTAGACTCGGTATACAAGAAAATTCATCAATTATGAGTAAACTGAAAGAATAAAGGACAGCGTTTTATAGGTGTTATATCTTTAGGCAGTTCACTGTCTTATCAACAACAATGTTACGTGACCCTGAGTTAGCAGCTTCAAAGCAATGACAATGTGGTGACACATTACTTGATGACATTCATTGGCAACATAGCAGCCTCAGCTTAGACGCTTGAGGTGGTTGAATTTTGGTTGATTATTTACAGTTCATATAGTTGAAAAGTGGCGGTTACATTTAGGTCACTTGTTTTATTTTTTTATTACATTTCGGCTGAGTGGGGTTTGGAATAGAGAACCAGCGCTCGTAAATTGAAACGATGACTTGTACCTGTCAACGAATTAATTGTACAGTCTTATATAGAAAAAGTCAGTACTCGACTTGTTCTTTATCCCAAAACTATTACAAGAAAAATAATTAAAGGCTTATTTCAATGCACACTAATCTCTTGAATTTATCTCTTCGTACCAAGGTTAGCCCAAAGGCCAATAAAGTAAAAGACTGGAACATTGTAAAAGCAAAGTTCAAAGAAATTAAAGAGAAGCAATAGTATTTTTCAGTTAATAACTTGCAACGAAAAGAAACATAATTAATCTATATTTAGTCAGGAAAGCAAGTTTACATTCGATTGTAAAGTGATTAATTGTAAATAAAAGTTATTCTATTTAATTCTGAATGGCTGAGATTGACGATATGGTTTATTAGTATAAAATTTCAATAGAGTCAAGCACATTGTTGTAGCAAGACGCTACTTACAGAGGTTAGTGTTGATTGACAACGAGAGATAAACGCTATTAAATTATATCTTTGCCTTGTGAATGTATTCTCCAATTTACGTAAAAATGTATACTTCCACATTGATTGCTTGAATATATGATTATTCGTTGAAGCTTTAAAAGAGCAGCAACTAGAATTGGCACAGGATCTATACGACGTAAGTGGTAGGGTGCTTGCTGTATCACCCCAATTTTCATATGAAACTGATATGGAAATTAATTAAATTGATCAGTTAATGATCCGCCAGCCACACCTATCCATCCCCACCCACCCACCCCCGATGATGTCATATGTCTTCTCAGCCAGGACGTGCGTCCCAGCCCCCTTCCTCTTCCCAAACCTCCCCCTCACCAACATACTCTATTGGTGGAAATTTCGAATGTTGGCTAGAATTCCGATTTTTTGTGGGAATTTCGTTGTCCCTGGGCTGTACTGACATCCCACCCATCCAGGAGCTGGCGGGAAAAGAAAAATGGCTATGCCCTTTCCCGGGCACAAACTCTGATCCTTCTGGATGGTAAGTCCAAGAGCACCTTCCAGCACATGAAAAGTGCCCAGATACAGGAGAGGAAGGTTAGGTTAGTGTACTTTATTTATTTTGGATGGGAAACTGAAGTAAAGATCGGTCTTCACTACGCAATTAGTCATAACGATTGGGCCTCATTGCACAACAATATGCCTAGCGCTACACAAGGACTGCCCAAAATCGCAATACAGCTAAAAAATTGACGACACCATACAACTGATGTTATCTTGCTTGGTTACAAATTTCACAATACGTCTCTAAACTAGTGTCAGACGCTTTCAAATGCTACCCCACACCAACTAGCTGACAGAAGAAAGGCTTAGGTGTAATGTACTACCTTTATTTTTTCTTTGGTGGGAAACACATTCAACTGACGATGTGCTGGTGTTGAACAGCGACAAGTTTAGTAAGTGTATTACCTGTAAACATACAGCTGAGGACTGTATCAATTGCTGTTGGACGCCAGAGTTTCCTGCAGACGCCTGCTCGACAGTCACCTTGCAGCACAGGTAATCAAAGCCAACACATGCTACCAGAACTGACGGAAAAAAATTCATCACTGTTCTAATTAAAAAAAGAAATTATCGTGAAAAAACCAGCACTCGTTATGAACGGGGCATGATGCAACACATGTACTGGGGAAAATTGTAGTCCAAAAAGACCTGCGTTCTCCTCGATGGGGGGCTCATGAACTAACTTGGAGGCCATCTTACACCCTCCCCCTCCCTCCTTCCTTCCCTCTCCTCATTGTAGGTAGGAATAGAAGCCTGTTCTATCTTGCTACTGGTGGTCCAGAAAGAGATTCTTCTGGTGGCATTGAAATACTGTCACCAGTCTGTGGAAATCAGTCACGGATAGACAAAAGACAAGAAGAGAACGCTTGTTGCAATCTGTTAAACGTATTTCTTGGAAAGACTGGACCCCCATGGAGCCCTGTGCCTAAAGTGACCACAGATCCGGCCGTATTCCTCAGATGCAGTCGGAGCAGCCTGTAAGGTGTAGCACGAGCTCACCGCAGCCGCTGCCCACCTTGAGGCGACTGTCCTTCAGCAACACGAAACCATGTATAGTCAACTAAACAATAGGAGTTAAACGGGAGGCCACCCCAAGTGCAATTGGTTCGTCTAAAATATAGCGAGCCAGCGCCACCAGGTCAGTGCGCAGCAGTGTCGGCCAACTCACACACAGACTAGAACATGCTTCCAATGCCTCCAATAGGCCTGTTGTTCTGAGATGGAGAACGCTTTTATTTAACATCGACACACCTCTTATAATCAAGAATCTATCAAAAAAGAAAACACAATCGTGACGATAATAAATGTCCTGTTCCCATGAAAATGGGCGCGGTCCAGTTTCTTTTAGTTTTATGGGCAAAGTCGGTATAGTTTTTACATTCGAAAGCAAGATACAATTCGCATCTCATTATTTTGCGACATCCAATGGAGTTTACCACCGCCAATTCCCTTCCGAGTTCAGGCTATACACCCCCTATACACCTACCCAGCGTAAAATGGGGAAGAGAAGCTTCCACTATTTTGCTACAAAAATTGACAATCACTGCTGAGTGTCCTCGTTATTTCTAAACCGACATCAGAATAAAGAAAAAGCAAGAATTTAAACTCTGAAGAAAAGAAAACATCGATGTTAATCAACTTCCTACAGGATAATGGACAAATTACACGACCTGAGAGCGTCTCTCGCAGTCAAATCAGTGTAAGTAAACTGTCATGCACACGTGTATTAAAAACCTGCTATAATTCAAGAGGATGTTGCTATTTTGTACACTATGGGAACTCACGTATATCACACTGGGGTTAACGAAACAAATCGTGAGAGCCTGTCTTGTAACAGAACCTCCTACAAGATTTTGCCACCTCTATCTATCGCTCCCTCTCTCATCCATTACGTCGAAATCAAACACCCTCTGCCTGCTTACATCTGACATTTTTCCTCCATAACTCCCTTCTACCGACTTCTCTGTAAACTTTCTATCGTATGGTAAAATCTTGTGTTTTAGTTTTGTAAAAAATGTAATCGTAACATCCTGTTTCACGCATTCTAGTCACATGCCAGGAAAAAACACATCAATAGTTCTAGGGTCCACTAAGAGCTATAATTCAAGTGATGTCTACTTTATAATTAGAGGGTAAGAAGTATGAAATAACACAGGACTTGAGATAACACCTATTTTTTAAACACACAGTAGTGACGATAATAATAAAAACAGCCACGGTTCCACAAGAATACACACATACGACTTCTGTTAGTTTTATGAGCAAAATCGGCGTAGTTTAGCAAGAACTATCTACATGCGAAATTTAACTACTATAAAACTCCTTATAAAGAACCTCCTACTTGATTCTATCGCATTTTTCTTCCTATATATATCCAATAAACAAATACCGTCTGCGTGTTAACATTGAGCATATTACATATACACGCCCCACTGGAGCGAGTGGCAAGTGCTCAAAGTCGTTTGCACAGATCTGATTAAAGATTTGTCAATTGTGTTGGAGGAAGACCATATCCAGCAGACTATCAATCACAAGAGAGGGTTTCTGTATTGGTTCCTCATAAGAAGCCTGGAGATGCTGACAGGTTTCAGATAGATTATATAATGAAAAGACAGAGATTTAGGAACCAGGTTTTAAATTGTAAGAAATTTCCAGGGGCAGACGTGGACTCTGACCACAATTTATTGGTTATGACCTGTAGATTAAAACTGAAGAAACTGCAAAAAGGTGGGAATTTAAGGAGATGGGACCTGGATAAACTGAAAGAACCAGAGGTTGTACAGAGTTTCAGGGAGAGCATAAGGGAGCAATTGAAAGGAATGGGGGAAACAAATGCAGTAGAAGAAGAATGGGTAGCTTTGAGGGATGAAGTAGTGAAGGCAGCAGAGGATCAAGTAGGTGAAAAGACGAGGGCTAGTAGAAATCCTTGGGTAAGAGAAGAAATATTGAATTTAATTGATGAAAGGAGAAAATATAAAAATGCAGTAAATGAAGCAGGTAAAAAGGAATACAAACGTGTCAAAAATGAGATCGACAGGAAGTGCAAAATGGCTAAGCAGGGATGGCTAGACGACAAATGTAAGGATGTAGAGGCTTATCTCACTAGGAGTAAGATAGATACTGCCTACAGGAAAATTAAAGAGACCTTTGGAGAAAGGAGGACCACTTGTATGAATATTAAGAGCGCAGATGGAAACCCAGTTCTAAACAAAGAAGGGAAAGCACAAAGATGGAAAGAGTATATAGAGGGTCTACTTGAGGACAATATTATGGAAATGGAAGAGGATGTAGATGAAGATGAGATGGGAGATACGATACTGCGTGAAGAGTTTGACAGATCACTGAAAGACCTGAGTCGAAACAACGCCGCAGGAGTAGACAACATTCCATTGGAACTACTGACGGCCTTGGGAGAGCCAGTCCTGACAAAACTCTACCATCTGGTGAGCAAGATGTATGAGACAGGCGAAATAACCTCAGACTTCAAGAAGAATATAATAATTCCAATACCAAAGAAAGCAGGTGTTGACAGATGTGAAAATTAGCGAACTATCAGTTTAATAAGTCTCAGCTGCAAAATACTAATGCGAATGCTTTACAGACGAATGGAAAAGCTAGTAGATGCCGACCTCGGGGAAGATCAGTTTGGATTCCGTAGAAATAATGGAACACGTGAGGCAATACTGACCCTACGACGTATCTTAGAAGCTAGATCAAGGAAGGGCAAACCTACGTTTCTAGCATTTGTAGACTTAGAGAAAGCTTTTGACAATGTTGACTGGAATACTCTCTTTCAAATTCTGAAGGTGGCAGGGGTAAAATACAGGGAGCGAAAGGCTATTTACAATTTGTAACGAAACCAGATGGCAGCTATAAGAGTAGAGGGACATGAAAGGGAAGCAGTGGTTGGAAAGGGAGTGAGACAGGGTTTAAGCCTTTCCCCGATGCTATTCAATCTGTATATTGAGCAAGCAGTAAAAGAAACAAAAGAAAAGTTCGGAGTAGGTATTAAAATCCATGGAGAAGAAATAAAAGCTTTGAGGTTCGCCGATGACAATGTAATTCTGTCAGAGACAGCAAAGGACGTGGAAGAGCAATTGAACGAAATGGACAGTGTCTTGAAAGGAGGATATAAGATGAACATCAACAAAAGCAAAACGAGGATAATGGAATGTAGTCGAATTAAGTCGGGTGTCGCTGAGGGAATTAGATTAGGAAATGAGACACTTAAAGTAGTAAAGGAGTTTTGCTGTTTGGGGAGCAAAATAACTGATGATGGTCGAAGTAGAGAGGATATAAAATGTAGACTGGCAATGGCAAGGAAAGTGTTTCTGAAGAAGAGAAATTTGTTAACGTCGAGTATAGATGTAAGTGTTAGGAAGTAGTTTCTGTAAGTATTTGTCTGGAGTGTAGCCTTATATGGAAGTGAAATGTGCACGATAATTAGTTTACACAAGAAGAGAGAGAAGCTTTTGAAATGTGGTGCTACAGAAGAATACTGAAGATTAGATGGGTAGATCACATAACTAATGAGGAGGTATTGAATAGAATTGAGGAGAAGAGGGGTTTGTGGCACAACTTGACCAGAAGAAGAGATCGGTTGGTAGGACATGTTCTGAGGCATAAAGGGATCAGCAATTTCGTATTGGAGGGCAGCGTGGAGGGTAAAAATCGTATAGGGAGGCCAAGAGGTGACTACACTAAGCAGATTTAGAAGGATGTAGGTTGCAGTAGGTACTCGGAGATGAAGAAGCTTGCCCAGGATAGAGTAGCATGGAGAGCTGCATCAAACCAGTCTCAGGACTGAAGACCACAACAACAACAACAAGCAGTTTAAAACATCGCTTTTTCAGCTGTTACGCACCCAAGCAGGGCACGACTACAGTACAGAGCCATATACTTTGTTTTTCTACCAAGACTTCGAGGTCTGTGTCAGGTGCTAAACCGATATTATCATGTTTTCAACCTTTGGCTCTCACAGAAAGTAGAACGTCACATGGTGTAAACTATGCAGCTCTCATAACACAGATAGGTATAAATAAAACACAGAGGCGGTGTTTATCATTGAAAACAATTGAGGAAGACATCGCATCATACTAAAACTGGAAGAGTCTGCGGATTTGTAGAGTGTTTCCAACACCTATACGAAGATGATGACATATACAGTTAACCTCATCTTCCACGGCGACTGGGTAGTGGGTGTCTCCATGTGCCGTTTCGAGGAGAATTGTTTTCTCATTTTGCTGTCATGTACATGATTATTGCCTGTTGTGGACCATCGCCAGTAGGTGGCGTTCACAACACCCATCAGGTAGTTGCCTCTACATTTAATCCCATGCTGATCATTGACAAATAGCAGACATCCAGGGTTCCGCCATGGCTCCTTCCATCTCAAACAAGTGGTGTCAGTCCATCATTATGCAGTAATCCACAGCGTACCAGTGGATGGACAGGATGGGAAAGACACTGTTGATATGCGACGATGTACTGTAATACACACCACAGTTGGTAGTGTAATCAATTTTAGCCATTCTACCAGTTGTTCCGTAATTTCAACGCCAGCCAGTACACCCGAGTTTCTGCATCATCACTAAATCGCCCTTCCATTACTTTTCAATTTCCATGCACTACATTGAGAATGCGCCTAGATGACTGTGCAGTACATCCATTCGACCATATACATCAAAGTGTACCAGTTGTTCCATAGTTTCAACGCCAGCCAATAACAAAGTAGAATGCTTTCCAGTTTCCGTATTATCGCTAAGTCACCCCTCCACTACTTTGCAGCTAAAATATACTAGATAGCGAATGCTTAGTCCTATACCGATGTCATTATTTACGTATTTCCAGGTCATCGATCATAGTGCAGAATTTACGAATACGACTGGCCACCTTTCCCCGTGTGGATGGGCGTCGCAGAGTAATCTTGCATTCGTAGGATAAAGTCGGAGAGTGACAGATCCCTCCCACATTATTCATTACCAACAGTTCCTGCAACACCTATATTGCCCACGGCACTCATCCAAAAGCACAAGATATCTCTAGATGCGTACGTGTCGAAGACTGTTGCGCGTTATATCAGTGCATAGTAGATAGAGTGTTGTGGTGATATAACACACGGTTAAGAAGAAACGTGTGGTTTATACCTGATGGAGCTCCAGACTAATGGAGTTTGAAACATTTCATGTACGAGGGTAATCCCAAAAGTAAGGTCTCTTATTTTTTTATAAATACATAGACCTATTTATTTCTGCAATGGTTTCATCAGTTTACAGCTTGGGCGTTTAGCTATTTTTCTATAATCACCATTTCTGTCGATGCATTTTTGTAGATGCTGTGGCAGTTTTTGTATGCCCATGTCATACCAGCTCGCCGCCATGAAGTTCAGAAAGTTATGAACCTCTTCTTTCACCTCGTCGTCGAAGCTGAATCGCTTTCCTGCCAAATGTTCTTTTAACCTTGGGAACAGGTGATAGTCACTGGGCGCCAAGTCAGGACTATAGTATGGGTGGGTGATTATGTTCCGCTGAAACTGAAAGCAGGAGAGCAACGGTTTGCCGAGCGATGTGTGGGCGAACGTAGTCATGGAGAATGTGTACGCCCTTGTTCAACATTCCTCTTCTCCGGTTCTGAATTGCCAATTTGAGTTTATTCAGAGTCTCACAGTACCTATAAACGTTAATTCTGGTCCCAGCGCTTCAGCTCCGAGAACGAGGTGAAAGGATCATAACCTTCTGAACAGCATGGCGGCGAGCTGGTATGACATGGGCATACAAAAACTGCCACAGCGTCTACAAAAATGCATCGACGGAAATAGTGATTATGTCGAAAAATAGCTAAATGTTCAAGCTCTAAACTGATGTAAACCACTGTAGAAATAAAGAGGTTTATGTACTTATAGAAGAATAGGAGACCTTAAATTTATTATTACCCTCGTAAATTAACCGTACTATCAGTTCTGAAGCATTATCCCACTGTCTGGGGTCGGTACGAGGAAGGTACCAGAGTGTCGGTTGGTCACAGCTATTGTGCTCCCTGCCGCCGTTGGATAAGCAGCTGCAGCAGCAAGTCGTATAACCCTAGCTTACTTATTTGTTAGATAGTTTAATTAATTTCTTTGCGTGTTTTGGGTACTTGCATTGTTTAATTCATATATTTCGGGCGTATTATAGTTTTTGAGGGTTGTAGCATCGCGCCTTAGTACCTGAATAGTGTAAATTCGCGTAGTCGTCTGTCTTCTGTTTTTGTTTTGAACAGCCAGTGTCGGTTGGTCACAGCCATTGTGCTCCCTGCCGCCGTTGGATAAGCAGCTGCAGCAGCAAGTTGTATAACCCTAGCTTACTTATTTGTTAGATAGTTTAATTAATTTCTTTGCGTGTTTTTGGGTACTTGCATTGTTTAATTCATATATTTCTGGCGTATTATAGTATTTGACAGTTGTAGCATCGAGCTTTAGTGTTTATTTGGTAGATTCTTATTTAAATTGCGTGTGAGTTTCGTATAGGAGGTGCGATTTCGAGTTTTAGTTAATGTAATCGTAAATTCAGCAGATTGTAGCGCAGTCGTTAGGCATTTGTACAGGTTAGTTGATACATTCTTTGCGTGTTTCGCTTGCGTTATCTAGGCACGGACTCGTGTTTCAGTAACTGTTGTTCAACATCGATTAGAATGGACAGGGACTGCGATTGCTGTGTTCGGATAAGGGCTGACTTGGCATCCCTTCGCTCACAGCTGCAATCGGCGCTGACTTCGGTCGCGCAGCTTGAAGCTGTTGCCAATGGGCACCACTGTGGGGAGCCGGACTTGGGTATCACGGGGATGTCAACCTCGTCCCGTCTGTTCCCAGATCGGTCTGCCGCTGTTGTTGCCCCGGTTGCTGCCCGCAGTGGGGCTGAGCCCTCGCCTGTGGTTGATTGGGAGGTCGTTCCAAGGCGTGGCAGGCAGCGAAAGGCGCCCCGGAGGCTGATCAGAAAGCCTCCCCGGTGCGTCTGACAAACCGGTTTCAGGCACTGTCTCTGGCTGAGCCAGATGCAGCTGCCTGCCCTGTTTCAGAGGATCATTCTCAGCCTTCAAGGTCCGGGCAATCGCAGAGGGTGGACTTACTGGTAGTTGGGAGCTCCAATGTTAGGCGCGTAATGGGGCCCCTTAGGGATACGGCGGCTAAGGAGGGGAAGAAATCCAGTGTGCACTCCGTGTGCATTCCGGGAGGAGTCATTCCTGATGTGGAAATGGTCCTTCGGGATGCCATGAAGAGCACAGGGTGCAGCCAGTTGCAGGTGGTGGCACATGTCGGCACTAATGTCGTGTGTCGCTTTGGATCTGAGGAAATTCTCTCTGGATTCCAGCGGCTATCTGATTTGGTGAAGGCTGCCGGTCTTGCTTACGAGATGAAGGCAGAGCTCACCATCTGCAGCATCGTTGACAGAACCGACTGCGGACCTTTTGTTGCAGAGCCGGGTGGAGGGTCTGAATCAGAGACTCAGACGGTTTTGCGACCGTATTGGCTGCAGTTTCCTTGACTTGCGCCATAGGGTGGTGGGGTTTCGGGTGCCGCTGAATAGGTCAGGAGTTCACTACACTCAGCTGGCGGCTACACGAGTAGCGGAGGCTGTGTGGCGTGGACTGGGCGGTTTTTTAGGTTAGAAGGCCTCGGGAAAGTGCGGGATGGGCTGCAATGTCAAAGGGTGCTTGGCAATTACAGGACGTGCTTGGATCAAGGAACAGTCGGAATTATAGTTGTAAATTGTTGTAGTTGCGCTGGAAAAGTCCCTGAGCTTCAAGCGCTAATAGAAAGCACAGAAGCTGATATCGTTATAGGTACAGAAAGCTGGCTAAAGCCTGAAATAAGTTCTGCAGAAATTTTTACGAAGTCTCAGACGGTGTTCAGGAAAGATAGATTAGGCAGAATTGGTGGTGGAGTGTTTGCGTCTGTCAGTAGTGGTTTATCTTGTAGTGAAGTCGAAGTAGATACTCCGTGCGAATTGGTATAGGTGGAGGTTATACTTAACAGCCGAATTAAGTTAATAATTGGCTCCTTCTACCGACCCCCAGACTCCGATGATACAGTTCCGGAACAGTTCAGAGAAATTTTGAGTCTCGTAACAAATAAATACCCCACTCATACGGTTATAGTTGGTGGGGACTTCAACCTACCCTCGATATGTTGGCAAAAATACTTGTTCAAAACCGGTGGTAGGCAGAAAACATCTTCCGAGATTGTCCTAAATGCTTTCTCCGAAAATTATTTCGAGCAGTTAGTCCACGAACCCACGCGAATTATAAATAGTTGCGAAAACACACTTGACCTCTTAGCCACTAACAATCCAGAGCTGATAGAGAGCATCATGACTGATACAGGGATTAGTGATCACAAGGTCATTGTAGCTAGGCTCAATACCATTTCTTCCAAATCCATCAGAAACAAACGCAAAATAATTTTATTTAAAAAAGCGGATAAAGTGTCACTAGAAGCCTTCCTAAAAGACAATTTCCATCCCTTCCGAACTGACTATGCGAATGTAGACGAGATGTGGCTCAAATTCAAAGATATAGTAGCAACAGCAATTGAGATATTCATACCTCATAAATTGGTAAGAGATGGAACGGATCCCCCGTGGTACACAAAAAAGGTCCGAACGCTGTTGCAGAGGCAACGGAAAAAGCATGCGAAGTTCAGAAGAACGCGAAATCCCGAAGATGGGCTAAAATTTACCGATGCGCGAAATTTGCCACGTACTTCGATGCGAGATGCCTTTAATAGGTTCCACAACGAAACATTGTCTCGAAATTTGGTAGAAAATCCGAAGAAATTCTGTGTGTAAGGTGGCAGTTGACGCTAAATAACGAAAAGTGTGAGATGATCCACATGAGTTCCAAAAGAAATCCGTTGGAATTCGATTACTCGATAAACAGTAAAATTCTCAAGGCTGTCAATTCAACTAAGTACCTGGGTGTTAAAATTACGAACAACTTCAGTTGGAAGGACCACATAGATAATATTGTCGGGAAGGCGAGCCAAAGGTTGCGTTTCATTGGCAGGACACTTAGAAGATGCAACAAGTCCACTAAAGAGACAGCTTACACTGCACTCGTTCGTCCTCTGTTAGAATATTGCTGCGCGGTGTGGGATCCTTACCAGGTGGGATTGACGAAGGACATCGAAAGGGTGCAAAAAAGGGCAGCTCGTTTTGTATTATCACGTAATAGGGGAGAGAGTGTGGCAGATATGATACACGAGTTGGGATGGAAGTCATTACAGCATTTTTCGTCGCGGCGAGGCCTTTTTACGAAATTTCAGTCACCAACTTTCTCTTCCGAATGCGAAAATATTTTGTTGAGCCCAACCTACATAGGTAAGAATGATCATCAACATAAAATAAGAGAAATCAGAGCTCGAACAGAAAGGTTTAGGTGTTCGTTTTTCCCGCTCGCTGTTCGGGAGTGGAATAGTAGAGAGATAGTATGATTGTGCTTCGATGAACCCTCTGCCAAGCACTTAAATGTGAATTGCAGAGTAGTCATGTAGATGTAGATGTAGATGAGAGGAATGATCGTAGATCTTAAACACACACTCTTATGTTTACATAGTTCTCCATATAAAAATGCTATACTCTTAATGCCATACAGTTTCCAAGAATTAGTCATGCAGAATGCAATGCTCTTAATACCCTAATGCAAGATATATTTGTACAACATTAGTCATACAACCATGGCGGCCGCTGTGGCCGAGAAGTTCTAGAGGCTTCAGTCCGGAACTGCGCTGCTGCTACGGTCGCAGGTTCGAATCCTGCCTCGGCCATGAATCTGTATGATGTCCTTAGGTTAGTTAGGTTTAAGTAGTTCTAAGTCAGACCTCAGATGTTAAGTTCCATAGTGCTTAAAGCCATTTGAACCATACAACCATCCTGCAACTTTCCTACCTCAATCCCTTTGGTGGCTAACTTTAATAGGATAAAACAACTTCCTTCCACACTATTCTGGTGCTCTCGGATGGTATTGTGAGTGTATATCCACTACTGGAGCTGCTTTTAAACGAACTAGATCCATGTCCAAAGACTGCTGTTCCGCCTCTTAGAAAAGTAATGGAATTTATACATTTTTGTACGTCGGAAATGAAGATGCCCTTAATCATGCTTTACACATCAGTCGTGCTTATAATTAGTAGTAGTACAAGTTTGGATGCATATGCCAACGTCTCACTAGGAAATAGTGCAAGGAATATCCACCATGAGTATTTTCAATAGCTGATACAGTGAGATACCAATTCATCCTGCTAAAGAACATAACATCTTCGATGCAAGTTATATGACAGATATTTCGTAACAATATTCTGGATTCTTCACTAATAAAAATAAACCAAGGCATTCTGCTGGGCCTGTTACATCTCCTGTAATACTCTTAAAGATCTACGATGATGGCTCATCATCATCCCAATTCCGCCATTTTATTTTCGAGATGTCCATCAGAAGGATGGGGACAGTCCTTCGTGAATATTACTGTTATCTACAGTAGAGAACAGCACATTAGTTAGTCATGGTGCCTGTGGCTGCTGTGAGGGAGAAAAAATATTCTGAGACAAACATCCTTTATTTGCTGGCAAGTGGGTGAAAAACTGGATGCATTTGTTATCTTTAGAAGAAAGAAACCGTTATGCATTCTGAGAGATTGATAGTGTGGCATGCCCAATGGCAGCTGCATCACTCAAAATATATGTTGCTGTTTTCGTTAGGACAGAACTGTCTGGGGGGGAGGGGGGAGGGGGGGGGGGGAGGACGCTAACCTCCAAAAACAGTTCTATAGTTCGCGGCAGATGACCAAAAAAGCGCGCCTTGGGAATGACATTGTGCTTCTAATGCTTAACTTGCTAACTGTTTGTCTGTCAATTACGTTGCCGGGGATGTACACTCTGTAGGTACGGGGAAGGGAAACTGTTACCGTCAAGGATGTTAAGTGCTACCAACACACTGCCAGATAACGAGTAACTTATTACTAAGATAAGAAACACCGGAAATCTACCTTTGTAAATGTCCTGACACGGTTGTGGGTGCGTATCCGAGTTGGAAGGTGTAAACAAAAGTATAGAAACTTATCTGGTAAGTAACAAGAGCATAAACTTATGGGAAAAATATCGTAACAGCAGCAGAAATCAACTGTGTACACATGTCAACTCCTTGTTGCAGATCTCTACAAAGTAGAGTGGAAGTCAGATGAATGTATAGAACTGTGCCACACTTTGAGTTTGCATCAAGTGCATCACTACATGAGTCTGCAGATAAGCTCTGTGATGTGATTGTTTCCAGACTACGAGTTTCCAATCTGCACCACTCGTTAGGTCTCATCTAGATACGAGGCGAGTGTTACTATACTTTTCATGATCTCCCTATCCAAAATGCATGCATGTAGATCATCGGGAAGAAGGCAATTCTTAGGATTTTTAGTGGGCTGCTATATAGGACACTCAAATATACTCGTATAAAATCAAACAGTGCTTGGGTATTCCAGCAATATGACCATACATATACGGTAAAATATCAAAAAAATGAAAAATGACATAAAATTGGTAAAAATCGAGGATAACCTGGTATAATTAAGACAAATTGATTGGAAATACGTAAAATTGAGGGCAATACGACGAAATATGTAAAACCTCGAAAAAATTTCTAAAATTACGTAAAGTGATTGAGTATATGTAAAATTAGAGAAAAAGTACCATGAAATGAGGTGAACTCAGGTGGGATGGGGGCAGCTCGACACGCAAGACCGAAAAAAGTTTAAAAATTATGCTGTAGCTGCATTCAGTTTCAGCCCTCCCCCCCCCCCCTCCCCCTGCTAACCATGTGGGTTTTCGACAGAAATACTTCAACGAAGGCGAAATAAGTATTTCACAGAGGCACTCAATTAAAAAGTGCAAAACATAAGTGTGCTCTTACACATGCAGTCGAATAAAGATATTACCGAATGACAGCCGGTTCTCAGAAACATGTTATTCCTTATGTATTAAGGAGAAGAATCAATATGTTTATCAGACTTAGGCCATTTCCTAGAGTGTTCTGTAGGAGAGTGGACCGATGTCACATGTATCACCCTTAATAAAATGAGGTGTGGGGGGGTTTGAACTGGAAAGATGTGGTGTTAGGACGACTAGCAACGTACCTAACATCAGACCAGGACTTCTTTGTGCATGAGGAATGCTACCAGAGCTGTGGTGGAACTATTGCACACAAGAATAAGACTGGTACATCTCCTTTGGCTACTGATTGTGGTGCTTATTCCCTCGTAAGGAGTTGCTGCTTCTTGATGTGCGTTTTCGTGCAGCAAGGTGTGGGTGGTACCTCAACGTATCAGCTGTCGAAAATATTCGTGTTGGTTATTCCTAGCTCTGTTTTCTAGTGAGACATAGCCGCATTCGTCAAAACCGATACTACTACTTATTATAAGCACGACTGATGTGTAAAGCGTGATTGAGGGTTTGTACGTTTCCGACTTAAAAAAACAACGTGTAAAGTCCATTAATTTCCTAAGAGACAGAACAGCAGACTCTGGAGTGCGGTGGATATACACTGACGATGCCATTTTACGACACCAGAATAGTTTAGAAGGACTAATACTTCGGAAACCATATGTTATTAACACTATAGCATTTGTAGGTGCAGAACCATGTAAACATAGGAGTGTGTGTTTATGCTGTACTATCATTTCTCTCATGCTTTTACCTTCCTGGTACTGAGTCCAGACACTGGAATATGCTTCTAACTTGAAAGCACGTTTGACTTAGGTGAAATGTTTCAAACTCTATCTGTCTGGAGTTTCGTCATCTGTAAACCATATGTTTCTTCTTAATGTCTGTTATATCATCACAACACTCTTATGTCTACTGTATACAGATAAGATACGCTGCCCTCCTCGACACGAACGCATCTGGAGAGATCTTGTCCTGAAGATCGGTGCTGCATGGAGGACTGGTCAAGAATAATGTGGGTGGGATCTATCACTCTCCGACTTTATCCTACGAATCCGAAAATACTCTGTGACGGCCATCCACACAGGGAAAGATCGCCAGTCGTAATCGTAAATTCTGTACTATGATCGATGTGTTGGAAATATGTAGATAACCTAATTGCATTGGTATAGGATTCTGCATTCGAAGTCTAGTATATTTTAGCAGCATGGTAGTGGAGGAATAATTTAGCGGTGATGCAGAAACTGGGAAGCATTCTGCTGTGTCATTGGCTGGCGTTGAAATCGTGGAACAACTAGTAATGTTGCTAAAATTGATTCCGCTGTCTACTGCTGTATGTGTTAAAGCACATCATCACATACCAACAGTGTCTTACCCATCCCTTCAGACCACTGGTACACCGTTGGTTACCGCGTAGTGATTGACTGACACCACTTTGTTCAGATGGAGGGAGCCTTGGAGGAACACTGTATATATGCTACTTGGCACTCTGGGACATGAGATTAAATGCAGAGATCATCATCTTGAAGCAGTTATTTGGAAGCGTTGCTCAAACCTGCAGACTCGTCCTATTTCCATATACAGCGATGCCCTCCATATGTTTTTATTATCTTTTCACCAATTAGAATACAATACCTCTTTTTATTTCTACTACGTGATGCTTGTTGTGTATGGCACCTTAAGGAAAGAAAGGTCATCTAAACGGAACATGGAGACATCCACTACCCCGTCACTGTGGAAGATGAGATTAACTGTATAGGTCATCACCTTCAAATAGCTGTTGGAAACTCTCTACAACGCCACAAACTCTTCCAGTTTCCATGTGGTGCGATATCTTCTACATTTTTGTCAATGAGAAACATCGCACCTGTGTTTTATTTCTACCGACCTGTGTATTGTGGGAGCTGTGTAGTTTACACCATGCGACGTCCAGATTTCTGTGGTTGCAAAGATGGACTGCGCCATGGTCGTAGGGAGTGAAGTCGCGCATCACGGAGCCTATTGCACACAGTTTGAGTCGTAACACGACGTGCTGTGGCTGCACGAAAAGCATTATTCAACATGGTGGCGTTGCTGTCAGGGTTCCTCCGAACCATAATCCGTAGATAGCGATCATCCATTGCAGTAGTTGCCCTTAAGCGGCCTGAGCGAGGCGTGTCATCGACAGTTCCTGTCTCTCTGTATCTCCTCCATTTCCGAACAACATCGCTTTGGTTCAATGCGAGATGCCTGGACACTTCCCATTTTGAGAGCCGTTCCTGGCACAAAGTAACAATGCGGACGCGATCTAACAGCGGTATTGACCGTGTGGGCATGGTTGAACTACAAAAAACACGAGCCGTGTACCTCCTTCCTGGTGGAAGGACTGGAACAGATCGGCTGTCGGACCTCTCCATCTAATAGACGCTGCTCATGCAGGGTTGTTTGCATCTTTGGGCGGGTTTAGTGACATCTCTGAACAGTCAAAGGGACTGTGTCTGTGATACAATATGCACAGTCAACGTCTATCTTCAGAAGTTCTCGGAACTGGGGTGATGCTAAACTTATTTTTGATGTGTGTATGTAAAACCTGATACAGAATGTGAAAGATCCTTTCCATCCCCATGTATGTTCGATTTTACATGCTTACTTAGGTTAGATCATTTTATGAACCAGAAATAATTTTTAAGCTGTACCTCCACAAATGTAAGTGGTGATTAGTTGGTCGTCGTCCTTGTGTCACAAAAATACTTCATTCGTAAGATACACAATACTGAAAAATTTTAAAAATCGAAATGCATGCTCTAAAGACATCCTATTGACACAGAGCATTGATATAAGGGAATGAAAACAATGTAACAAAGTGTGATGATGAGGAAGACGTCGGAATGAAGTAAATCATCATGAAAATGCTGACTCGGGAACAACTTCACCTGTATATCTGAAAGAGTTGTCTGTCTCTTTGACCATGTTGTTAAACATTTCAGACACGTCAGGATGGCATTGAAGAACATAAATTAGATTAACAGCTGAATTTCAGTGAATTTTGGTCCTGTTGGGCTCAGGATGGGTCGGAAGAGGAACTACTCAGTTAAACGTGAGATGTTAGCTATATGGGGCGGTCAGCAACAGTCCCTAAAGCTTGTAAGGCTGTTGCAGGGTAGATCTCGCAGAAAAATAATTGTTAAGAAAAAATTAAATACTTTACGCAGTTTCCGAGTTAATTAGCATTGAAGTTAGTCTATCAGGCCGTTACGCGCGCATATTCAAGCGGCCTGCCAGATATAATTAGCATCAAGTGATCTCATAACATAGATGATAGCGCAAGACACAGCTGAGCATTTTCTCTATTCAATCCTTACTATCGTCCCGTGTCCAATTTTTGTTCGGTTTAGGACACCAAGACCACCTTTCTCTCACGGTCCGCTTGGATTTGCGTGCTCAATAGCCTAATTGGCTAACTTCACTGCTAATCAACTCGGAAAAAGTACAAAGTATCGAATATTTTTTATACGATTATTTCTCAGCACATCCTACCCTGCAATGACCTTAAAAGCCTTTCAGACTACTTCTGGCCAATCTGTATGTAATTTTTCTTGTCGACTGTGAAGTTTCTCGTTGTCTCTCTGCAGCTACATACATACTCCTCAAACTACTGTGAAGTGCTGGTCAGAGGGTACGTCCCATTGTACCAAATATTAGGGCTTTTGCAGGAAAGAATGACATTAAACGTCTCTATGCATGCTGTTTAATCTATCTTTTACTCGCGACCCCTAAGGCAGCGTGTATGTGGGACTGTAGTGCATCCCTATATTCATCATTCAGAGCCGGTTTTTGAAAGTTTGTATGTAGGTTTTCTCGGGATAGTTTTTGCTTAGTAATATATCCGCCGTCCGCAGATACGAAAATCACAGACTGTCAGTTATAGCGCTTTTATTTAAACTAAAGTCTTTCTTCAAAATTTGCAAACTACACACCTGGAAATTGAAATAAGAACACCGTGAATTCATTGTCCCAGGATGGGTAAACTTTATTGACACATTCCTGGGGTCAGATACATCACATGATCACACTGACAGAACCACAGGCACATAGACACAGGCAACAGAGCATGCACAATGTCGGCACTAGTACAGTGTATATCCACCTTTCGCAGCAATGCAGGCTGCTATTCTCCCATGCAGACGATCGTAGAGATGCTGGATGTAGTCCTGTGGAACGGCTTGCCATGCCATTTCCACCTGGCGCCTCAGTTGGACCAGCGTTCGTGCTGGACGTGCAGACCGCGTGAGACGACGCTTCATCCAGTCCCAAACATGCTCAATGGGGGACAGATCCGGAGATCTTGCTGGCCAGGGTAGTTGACTTACACCTTCTAGAGCACGTTGGGTGGCACGGGATACATGCGGACGTGTATTGTCCTGTTGGAACAGCAAGTTCCCTTGCCGGTCTAGGAATGGTAGAACGATGGGTTCGATGACGGTTTGGATGTACCGTGCACTATTCAGTGTCCCCTCGACGATCACCAGAGGTGTACGGCCAGTGTAGGAGATCGCTCCCCACACCATGATGCCGGGTGTTGGCCCTGTGTGCCTCGGTCGTATGCAGTCCTGATTGTGGCGCTTGTACAGCCCTCTCGCAGTGTCCGGAGCAAGTATGGTGGGTCTGACACACCGGTGTCAATGTGTTCTTTTTTCCATTTCCAGGAGTGTATATTCGTGTGGTGGGACTGATCCTCCAAGACTACTAATAATTAAATCAGAGATTCCTCCAAACATAAACTGTCTGTAGTAACCAAACAACTTCACCAAACCAAGCCCCGGGCGTCTTGTGAAGAGCGACGCGGAGTCCACGTGGCCATCACCCAAGTCGGAGGACGAGTAGAGGCCCTGCGAGGATGGCTCCGGTACGCTGGCGGCGGTGGACGATGACGCGGCGGCTATGATGACACCAGTGGGCTCACTCGGTGTGTACCTTTGCTTCAGGTTTTTTTTTCTTTTTTGTGGTTTCATTCTCCTGCCCCATATGGGCAGGGGTGGGATGTCAGTGGCACAATCCACCGCTCTTCGGTCGAGTGACAGGACAACTTAAGATAAGAATAAAATGTTACATACATAAGGCGATAAAGGGGAATTTAAAACAGAATAACGGGGGGAAAATTGAGGTAAAAAATATAGACTAACACGGAGACGTTCATGGAGGACAGTTAAAAGAAAAGTCACCAGACAGTTAAAAAACACAGTTGACGATTTTTCAAAAGTCGGAGAAGACACTGAATGGACATGCATACGTTAAAAGTCGGCCACAGTAGTAAAAACTCTCCGGAACAACACACTTAAAACCCACTTGGAGCACACACGACGAAGAATAAAACTGCCAGGTGGGACCTGCCGAGGGAAAGAGCAGAGAGGATGGAGGAAAGCGAGGCGCAGCAGGGGAAGCGGCGGGATGAAGAGAGGAGGGGCGCCAGTGGGTACACGAAGAGACAGGAGACACGTGGGGCAGGAGATGAAGAGGGAAGACAGGGCAGGAGGGAGTGCAGAGACACTGGAAGGAGGCACAAGAGATGGAGGGGACTAGGAGGGGGAAGCCGCTCAGGAGAAGGGAGGGGGAGGAGAGGGAGCCCTGAGGAGGAAACAGGAAGATGGGTTTAGAGTTGGTAGCAAGGGTAGATCTCAGGGCGAAGCTCATCATCCGGGAGGGGTAGACGATGGAAGTTGCGTTGGGAAAGGAGAT
This sequence comes from Schistocerca gregaria, assembly GCF_023897955.1. Lineage (NCBI taxonomy): Eukaryota > Metazoa > Arthropoda > Insecta > Orthoptera > Acrididae > Schistocerca > Schistocerca gregaria. Next base: position 33,922,137 of record NC_064931.1, on the reverse strand, counting down.
GAAGGCTGTGGAGATGGAGAGAGGGTGGGACACATCGATAAAGGCACGGCAACTGGTTCGGGGTGGACAGGAAGGGAGACACCAGGGGATGAGGGGGATCAAGGCGGCGGACAATAGAGAGTGTGCGGATGTGTTCAAGGAAAAGGAGAAGGTGGGAGAAAGGGATGAGGTCATAGAGGATGCGCATGGGGGATGGAAGGCGGATGCGGAAGGCGAGGTGGAGCGCATGGCGTTCGAGGATGCTTTATACAACCAGCTACCCCTGCATAACAGAGGATGGGGTGGATCAAGGATTTGTAGGTGTGAAGGATAGTGGAAGGATGCAGACCCCACGTCCGGCCGGAGAGAAGTTTCAGGAGGCGGAGGGAGTTGTGAGCTTTGTTTTGGATGGTAAGTAGATGGGGAGTCCAGGTGAGGTGGCGGTCAAGTGTGAAGCCAAGGTATTTGAGGGTAGGAGTAAGGTGGATAGGGCGGCCATAAATGGTGAGGTAGAAATCATGGAGGCGGAAGGAGCGGGTGGTGCAGCCTATGATAATCGCCTGGGTCTTGGAGGGATTAATACGGAGGGCCCACTGGTTGCACCAAGTGGTGAATTGGTCAAGGTGGGTTTGGAGGGTACGTTGGGACCGTTGAAGGGGAGGAAAAATGGCTACGAAGGCGGTGTCATCAGCAAACTGGAGAAGATGAACATGAGGGGGAGTTTTGGGCATATCAGCAGTGTACAGGAGATGGAGGAGAGGGGAAAGGACAGAACCTTGAGGCACGCCGGCAGAGGGATAGGAAGTATGGGAGTTGGAATTGTGGATAGTCACATCTTAGACGATGGGAGAGGAAGGAAGCAACGAGACAGATGAAGTTGATGGGGAGAGCATAGGTCTGGAGTTTGAAGAGGAGCCTAGGATGCCAGACACGGTCATAGGCGTTCTGGAGATCAAGGGAAACAAAGATAGAGTAGCGACGGGAGTTAAGTTGGAGGGAAAGAAGATTGGTAAGGTTAAGGAGCTGGTCGTCGGCGGAGAAGGAAGGCCGGAAGCCACATTGGGTAAGAGGAAGGAGGCGGTGCTGGTTAAGGTGGCGGTGAATACGACGAGAGAGGATGGCCTCGAAGACCTTACTGAACACGGAGGTGAGGCAGATTGGACGATAGGAAGAGGTATCAGAGGGGGGTTTGTTAGGTTTAGGGAACAGCAGGACACGGGAAGTCTTCCACAGGTCGGGGTAAGATCCAGTGGAGGACATTGTACAGGGTAGCAAGGACAGACAGGAAGGATGGAGGGGATTCCTTGAGGTGACGTTAGGTGACGCCATCATGACCAGGGGCAGTGTTGCTTTTGGAGCGGAGGACGAGTGTGAAGTCTTGTGTGGTGATGGGAGTGTTGATGTCTGAGGGGGGCAACCGATCCAAGTAGTGGAAGATAGGGGCGAGCGGGGGCAGAGGTGTCAGTGAGGTCAAGGACAGTGGGGAAGAGGGAGGAATCAAAATGGGGATCGTCAGGAATGGAGAAGACCTCGGATATGTGGGAAGCAAAATGGTTAGCCTTACTGAGGTTATCAGGAAAGGGTCGATCGTCATGGACGATGGGGGCCTCTCCAGGCTTCTGCGCCAGCCTAAATACTGCTCGGCGCATGGATATGGCTGACTATTTGCAGTCACGTGTCGAGCGGAAGGAAAGAGGTCCGCGGCTGTAGCGACCTCGTGCGGCGCCGTGGACGCCTCCTGGTGGTCTCTGGGAAGCGTTTGTGTTTCCGGGGCGACCGGCCAGGCTGACCCCTACTCGGTCCGGGGTTCGCTGTACCGGTCTGCCGGTATGCTTCGCGGGAAGCGAGAGTCGCAGGCGCTTCGTCTGGACAGAGTTCTTAGTTTCAAGAGTCTCCCAGTTGAGCCTTTTCAACATCTCTGTGACACTCTGCCACGGGTCAAACAAACCTGTGAACATTCATGCTGCCCTTCTCTGTATATGTTCAATATCCCTTGATAGTCCTATTTGTTATAGGCCCCACACACTTGAGCAATATTCCAGAATGAGTCGCAGGAGTGATTTGTAAACAATGTCCTTTGTAGACTGATTGCACTTCCCTGGTATTTTACCAATAAGCTGAAGTCTGCGACCTCTTTTACTCACATCTGAGCCTACGTGATCGTTTCATTACGTGTCACCACAAACTGTTACACACAAGTACTTGTATGAGTTTATCGATTAAAACTGTGACTCACTGATTTTATAGCCACAGCATACGGTGTTTTCTCGTTTTCGAAAGTGCATAATTTTCCATTTCTGAACGTTGGAACAAGTTACCAATCTATGCACCGCTTTGAAATCTTGTCAAGCTCAGATTGGATAATTGTGAAGCTTCTTTGAGATAGCACTTTATTACAGATAACTGCATCATCTGCGGAAAGACTAAAGTTACAATTAATATTGTCAGAAATGTCATTCATATACAGCATGAACAGCGAGGGATGTTGTACACTTCGATGGGGTAAGCCCGAAGGTGCTGCTAAAACAGTCGACGACACTCAATCCAATATAACTTGCTGCTTCCTTCCTATAAAAAAGTCCTCAGTACTGTTATAAATTTCGCTTGATAGCCCATACGATCGTACTTCTTACAATAAGCGTATGTGTAGTGCTGAATCTAAAGCTTTACAGAAATCGATATATACTGCATCTATCATGCTGCCTTAATCCACGGCTTTCACTATGTGAAGAAAGCGCAAGTTCAGTTTCACATGACCAATGTTTTATAAATTCTTTCTGGTTGGCACGGAAAAGATCATTCGTTCGAAATACTTCATTATGTTTGAGCTCGGATATGTTCTAAGATTCTAGAACAAAAGGATATCAATTACACTGGGCGCCCGTTTTGTGGAGCACCGCCGGCCGGAGTGGCCGAGCGGTTCTAGACACTACAGTAACAGGTTCGAATCCTGCCTCGGGCATGGATGTGTGTGATGTCCTTAGGTTACTTAGGTTTAAGTAGTTCTAAGTTCTAGGGGACTGATGACCTCAGAAGTCAAGTCCTATAGTGCTCAGAGCCATTTGAACCTTTTTTTTTGGGGGGGGAACCTCTGCTATCTTTCTTCCGCGATTTTGGTTACAGGGATCTACAATGGATTATATTTAAGGGAGGGGCTAACTCAGACGGATACTGGGAATAGAACCTGGTAGGGATAATCGGGCCCTGGGACTAAATTCCGTATTGACGACTTCAACCGAATCTCATCACCAGTGACACTAATACCTAATTCAGTCATCTTTCTTCGTGGTACGAGAATTAAACTGGAACAACGCTCCTGGATTTTCCTTTGTAAAGGAACACTTTGAAACAGAGTTAAGCATTTCTGCTTCTGATGTGCTGTTTTCAATTCCAGTTCCTGTCCCGATTACGACTGACTGGACACTAACTGGGGTGCCACCAACACCCTTTGCATACGACCAGAATATCTTTGAGTTTTGTGAAAGGTCATGCGACAATCTTCTGATACGGTAGTCACTGAAGGCTTCATGCACTACCCTCTTAACTTCCTAACACGTTTCACTCAGCATCTCTCTATCTATAGCCGTATAATTTGTTTTATACCTCGTAAGCAGTAGCCTCTGTTCCTTTAGAAGTTTCTTGACGTTGCCTATATACCATGGAGAGTCCCTCCCATCATGAACTGTTCTACTGGGTCTGTATCTATTCAGTCCGTAATCAATTATTCTTTTAAACTTCAGTCATAGGTCTTCTACATGTTCCTGTCCTTAGGTAAAGGTTTCGAGTTCCTTGTAGAAATATGACTTGATTACATCTTTGTCTAGTTTTCTGAACATATACATCTTTTTACTTGTTGTCCTGTGTACTCTGGTCTCCACTGTTGCTATAACTGCCTAATGGTCACTGGTACCGGTTTCAATTCGGACATTCTCAAAGAGATTTGTTTTTGTCATTAGACCTATTTTATTTCCATCATGAGTGGGGCTACAAACTATTTGTTCTAGTTAGTTTTCACGAAAGGTATTTAGTAATGCTTTACAGGATGTCTTGTCATATCCACTGCCAACAAAACTAATTAGCTCAATTGATTGTCGGATGATTCAAGTGTCCTCCGATGATTACAGTATGATTAAGGGATTGACGTCCAAGCGAACTGAGGTATTCTCCACAATTTTCGGTTACGTCAGGAGATCAACTGGTAGTCGATAAAAGAATCTAATTATAACTTTATGTCCACACTTGATACTGAATTTTTCTCGAAGAATCTCACATGAAGCTTTAGTTTCCATCTCTTTGTCGTAGAAAGCAGCGATTAATAAATTCATGGCAACACCGGTGCATCGGCTTGAAACGACGGAAGATCTCACGGCGACCCAACCGCAAACTACAATAAATGCTGCCCTATGAGTGTCATCAGCGGCCACTAACAATCGTTTGCTGCAAGCTGGGTTGCTAGCAAATGTGCTTTTCCCTACATTTCCCCTCAAACTTCGTTGCTGTGAATTTCGTCCCTGCCGGTGTTGTGAAAGATGCATTAACAGAGATGTATGATGGGAAGATGTGTTTAGTGCGGCATGAGCGATGTGGGTACGCAGTCCAAAAGGAGAGTTGCATACGAGGAGTAGAGAGTCTTAGGCGGTGATACAGAGAAGGCCAAACAAAACTGTCCCAGAAAATACACTAACGGAAAAAATAGTAACGCCAAAAAACAGTTAATACAGAGGAATGAAATTTCGGGAATACATTTGTCTAGGTAACATATTTAAGTGATTAACATTGAAAGATCACAGGTTAACGTAAGCGTGAGATAAGTCACTGCAAATGTGAAAAATCTGCTACATTCATAACCGGTGCAAACGCCAGAATGATGAATGCACGTATGCAGACGTGTACGCCTTCTCCTGTACAGGTGCCGGATGACAGTTCCTGGGATGGAGATCCATGTTGTTTCACTTGGACGGTCAATACAGGGTCGTCTAAAGGTATTTGTGGATGACGCTGGAGGTGTCACCCGATGATTGGAGACAGATCTAGTGATCCAACAGGCCAAGCCAACATGTCGGCACTCTGTACGGCATGTTCGGTCACAACAGTCGTATGTGAGTGAGCGTTATCCCTCCACCCTTGGAATGCTGTTCATGAATGGCAGCACAACAGGTCGAATCACCAGAATGACGGACTGATTTGTGTTCAGGGTGCATGGAACAACCACGAGATTGCTCCTGTTGTCATACGAAATCGCACCACAAACCATAAATCCAGGTGTAAGTGCAGTGTATCTAGCACGCAGGCAGGTTGGTTGCAGGCCCTCAACTGCCATCCTTCTAACCAATAAACGGCCATAAGTGATAACGAGGAACAACCAGCTTTCATCAGAAAACACAACACACCTACACCCTGCCCTCCAACGAGCTCTCGCTTGAAAACACTATATTCTCGAGTGGTGGTGGTTTGGGGTCAGTGGAATTCACGCTACAGGGCTTCAGTCTCGGAGCTGTCCTTGAAGTAAGCAATTTGTAACTGCTCGTCGTGTCACTGTGGTGCCAACAGCGGCTCAGATTGCTGCAGCAGATGCACCACAATGCGTCAGAGCCATACACAGAACACGATGGTCTTCCCTCTCGACAGTGCCACGTGTCCACCTGAAGCCCGGTATTCTTGAGACCACACTTTCTCGTAACCACCGTTGCCGATAATCATGTACAGTGACTACATTCCTACCAAATCTTTCTGCAATATTGCAGAAGGAATATCCTGCTTTGCGCATCCTGATTACACGATCTCGTTCAAACACAGTATATTGGCGCCTTTGACGCCTAAAAGGCTTGACTAACATCCACTCACTACGTCCAATCCCAAAGTTAATTAACGCTCACGATCGTTACAGCATGTATTTAAAGCAAATCTGGCCGGCCGGGGTGGCCGAGCAGTTCTAGGCGCTACAATCTGGAACCGAGCGACCGCTACGATCGCAGGTTCGAATCCTGCCTCGGGCATAGATGTGTGTGATGTCCTTAGGTTAGTTAGGTTTAAGTAGTTGTGAGTTCTAGGGGACTGATGACCTCAGAAGTTAAGTCCCATACTGCTCAGAGCCATTTTTTTGAAGCAAATCTGATTTGCATTCTCATGGTGGCGCTACTAGGGCCACTCTTATGTGACTGGTGCGAAACTGGAACAGACATTATTTTTGAGATGTAGAAAGACGCCTACCAACTTCCGTTTATGTCACATAACTCCTTCTTGGTACTGCGATTTTTTCCCGTTACTATATTTATTACATAAAATTTAACATTGTTACCCAAGGTTGTACATAGTGTCATACGAGGAACTGAAGCGTAACAATAAACCTTAACGGAGTTGTAGTTATCCAGCTATGCGTGCACTAGGAAGTTTTATTCTACACTGACCTGTCACGTTAATGTGACCAACTGTCAAAAGCTTGAATAGCCAACTTTGGCCGCGAGGACCCCTGCGAGACTTGCAGGAAGAGCGCCAATGAGATTCTGGAAGGTACTGACAGATGAAGAGCAATGCAGACTCCAGTGATGTGGCCACCTGCGCTGGGTTTTCCGGTTCAGGAACCACGGCGGACACCGCGCTCGTAGTCGTCTCACAGAATCTCTACTGCGTTTAAATCGGGGAGTTTGGTGGCCAGGGGAGTACGGTATACTCATCCCAGTACTCTTAGGATAACGCACGCACACTGCGAGCTGTGTTCCGTAGTCCTGCTGGTAGACGGCATTGTGCCGAGGTCCATACCTACTGCATGTAGGTAAGGACATGGTCCCCGACGATAGATACGTACTTGTATTGGTCCACTGTACCTTCTAGGGAATGCCTCAGGCCTGGATCCTTCCGACAATTGTTGCAGGACATTTACTTTCAGACGTTTCATGCTGTAGACGCCAATGGCTATCTGTCCGATTGGACATGAAACGTAATTAATCTAAAAAGGCCACTCAGTGGACGTCCAGTGCTGTTCTGGCGTGCTAACTCCAGCCTTCGTCGATGATGAACAGCGGTCAGCATGGACGCATGAAACAGGTGCCTGCTGCGGAGGCCCTCTCGCAGTAACGTTCGCTGAACGGTCGTTAAGAAGACGCTATTGGATTGGTAGCCCCTTGGTCAACTGCTCAACAGTGGTACGTCTATTCCCGCACCCATTTCCGAAGCCGTTGTTCACTCCTGTCATCCATGGCCCGTGGTGAACCACAGCTGCCTTGGCGCGTATTATTGATAGCGCCATTTTGGCATGTGCGCTATACTTTAAACATGGCGGCACGTGAATGGTTTATAAACTCCGCCATTTCGGAAATTCTTCCATCCTTGGCCCGAAAGCCAATGATCATCGCCTTCTGGACGTCAGATAAATCGGTTCGTTTCCACATTACAATGATTTTACTCTTTTCTGCGTCCCCCGACGCCCTTTATATACCCCTTCCCCTCTCGTGCTGCCACCTGCCGGCTGTGGGTAAATGGTTCAAATGGCTCTGAGCACTATGGGACTTAACATCTGTGGTCATCAGTCCCCTAGAACTTAGAACTACTGAAACCTAACTAACCTAAGGAAATCACACACATCCATGCCCGAGGCAGGATTCGAACCTGTGACCGTAGCAGTCGCACGGTTCTGTACTGAGCGCCTAGAACCGCTAGACCACCGCGGCCGGCGGCTGTGGGTAGTTATTGTACGTAGACGTCGAATTTAAGTGGTGGCCACGTTAGAGTGACTAGACCGTGTAATAATCAAAGTGGCTGTAAAGCAGACAATATCGATTTTAACTGTAACGGTCTTGACAAAGAAGTAAAACCTTTAAGCTAAATTAAAATCAGGTAAAATGAAACGTTACTAAGAAGGAATTAGGACGGAAGTGGGCACCATTAAACAAAGTTAAGATTTTGAACATTACATTTGATGTTTCGTCACAGAAATAAGGCTGATCGTCACCCGGTTAAAGTGATTATCAAACTAAGAAAACTGTTTTGTCAGTGGATGAAGCTGGATGGGAAGTCCAGCTTCTCTTCGTCAGTAATCGGGCATATTACACAACATTGGACACCACAGGACTCTTTTAGCGTGTTATTCTAGGATTTTTACATCCAAGCCATCCAGCAATACAAAAATCTGCCCAAATCAGAAATGGCTCATCCGGCTCCTCGTCATGTCTGGTGAGCAAAGTTTCTTGCAACAGCTACAGATCTGCTGTTACCTCGGACACAATGCCACTAACTAACTATACTGGTATTCGTTTACTGCCTTTTGGAGAGTATGCTCTGAATATTCACGCTGTCTTCCTAAACGGGGATTATTCAAAAACTCGTGGTGCAAAGCCACGTCCAGAACTTTACAAAGTAATATCCTACTCAAGTTCACAGAACAGAGCTACAATCCAACTTTTGCACACATAATTGATCGTCACAAATTTCAGATGTTAAAAATGTAGAAAAATCAAGAATGCAGCAATAAACATGCAAAAGTATTGATTAGTAGCTGAAGACATAGTAAAAGAACCAAGATTTGAATAACCACCGCAAATATTAAGTGATATGTATAATTTGTATGAGCTCAATAGTCACGTTCCAAATTGATTTGTCCTTGTGATCGCATATTACAATTTTTAGAGACAAAGTAATTCATCTCCTAAAACAGCAAGAACTGCGGAAGCATCGATCGAGAGAAATTCAGTTCTCTCTGTTCATTCACAAAATATATAAAAAAACTGTAGATAATATATCTCTGTGTTGATGACATTGTGCCCTCCCACTTGATCCTGGAAAGGTTTTGATACAAACTGTTCAAAAAAATGTTTGCACCTCACTCATCATATGCATAGTTACTATTTACAAAAATATTATAATTACTACCATAAACCAGTTCTCAGTACTCCTTTGACCACAAGGTCATACAAGACCATTAAGTATCTCCAGTGCATTCTCAGTGCGGTTCACTAGAGCGAGCTGGCTTTTGTACACTGTTTAAGGTTAGCGAAGAGTATATGGTGCAAAAGGCAAAGACTATTCCGCGCACGAGCCACACGTCACTCACAAATGTACCACGCCTATTCGCCAGCACATATTTCGTCCAGATCTCTGGTATACTAGCTGAGTACTCGGCCTGTATTCCAATTTTATTAGCCCCTCTCCTTCTTTGGACTCTCTTTGTCGATCTCCTCCATCCTCTCTCCGTCCATCCCCCTCTCCCTCCCTCTCTGTACAACTCCTCCAACCACACTCTGTGCCTGTCTCCTTCTTTCTCTGTCTTTCTATCTGTCTATATATCTATCTAATTATCCGCTACTACTCTCTCTCTCTCTTTCTGTTCATCTACTCCTCCTCACTCTGCCTGTCCATCTGCTCTTGTACCCGCTCCCCTCGGCCCATCTACTCTCTCCCTTTCTATCGATCTCCTCCTCCCCCCTCTCAGGAGTTCATTTTCTCCTGCCCCTCTATCTCATCATCACTCCCCTTATCTCCTCTCTGCCCATCTCCTCCTCTTTCCTTCCCGTATCCATGTGCCCTTTCTCCCTCTCAGACTATCCATCTCATTGTCTCCTCTGCTCTCTCCACGTTATCACACTCACCCCAATATGAGATTGCTGGTTCATACCCCCACAGTATTTCTTTACAGATAGTAAGTAATAATTGTATCAAGTCTCTCTGAAATCGGTCCAGGTGTTTAGTAGGAGGTTTTTACGCGTAGCTTCGTCAAAGTACGCGTATGTCACATACGAGCTGAATCACCTAAAACTCGCATAGCAAATATTATGGAAATGGGAAGTGCTATTGATGTGCGGTTTTCACATAATGGACTGGCAGTCAGGGGCTCGTATTGTTAGCCAATAAACAGACTGAATAATGCTTAGAAGGTTTATTTTTTGTGCAAACATAGACTTTTATAAATGGAACAATGTTTATAGACATTAACAGACTAAAAACGGGATGCATTAGAATTTGAGTGGTGTTTGTTGCAGGATACTAGTACTTGTCGTTTACGAGATGTCGTATTTTGCAAAATTTCCATACCAACTCTTGCCTGTGCCACTCAACCTGTGTAGTTTCTAGGTACGATCTTGTTATGTTTGCTTACAGTGTGCTTATGTGTTTCTTGAGTGCAGTGTGACTTGCTACTCAGTTAGTGTGTGACAGGCCAAACAGTAGGTTCGTTTTGGACGATGGGATTTACCAATTCAGAAAAAGCCGACATCCTTATTGCGTATGGAGAGTGCAGGAAGAAAAAAGTTCGTTCTTGTATGGTGTATGCGGCAAGACATCCCAATAGGTGTCAACCATCTCGGCAATTATTTATCAGCCTCTTCAATCAGTTGCGTGAAAGTGGTAGTGTAACACCTAGACAACGTAAAAGAAGGAAATAAGTGACGACAGAAGAAGGGGAAATTAGTGTTCTTGCTGTTGTTGCAGTTGATCCGCACTATAGCTCCCGCACAATCGCACAAGGAAGTGGCATGAGTCAGGCAAAGTGTCCTATTCATCATCTATCGATATAGGTTCCATCCCTACCACATTAATCTCCTCCAAGAGCTGCATGGGTAGGATTATGAGAATCGTGTTAACTTCTCTACACGGGCATTAAGTCAGGACACTCCACATGTGTCACGTATCTTGTTTATTGATGAAGCCATATTTACCAATCATGGACAAGTAATCCGCCATAACATGCACTATTCGTCTGTTGATGATCCCCGTTGGCTTCGTATGGTGAAACGTCAGCGTCCATGAAGTGTAAACGTGTGGTCTGGGATAATGAAACATCAGCTTATAGGCTCGTTTTTCGTAGACAGAACACTGAATGCGCTCAAGTATCGCAGTATCCTAATAGACCATCTTCCACAGATAATGTTGTGACTGACAATTCGCAATTTTTCAGAAACAGAACTTTTATTGAGGTAATTTCACAGGGTTGATGACTGAACATACAAACGAAAGATAACAATAACGAAAAAAAGTCTCCTAATTGAGGCAAACAAAAGTTCACTTCTAATTTTCCACAAAGGTTCGTGGTAACACACTAGTAACAGTCCAATTCCGAGACGAAGACGTAATCTTCAACGACGCAGTACCCGATGTCGGCATCTGACGTGAGCCGAACTTCGGGGCTGGTTCTAGCTCCTATATAGCTGTCTCCATCCAGTCAGGTTTTGGCGTAGTAGTACTTCCTGCTGGCCGTGGCTCGAGCTCTCCCTGCAGGAAATAGTGCTCGGAATGACTGTTTCCATTATCTTGTATGTAAATAGCCGCCGGCCGCGGTGGTCTCGCGGTTCTAGGCACGCAGTCCGGAACCGTGCGACTGCTACGGTCGCAGGTTCGAATCCTGCCTCCGGCATGGATGTGTGTGATGTCCTTAGGTTAGTTAGGTTTAAGTAGTTCTAAGTTCTAGGGGAATAATGACCACAGCAGTTGAGTCCCATAGTGATCAGAGCCATTTGAACCATGTAAATAGCCGGTGCTTACCATGGTGCTTTTGGGCATAGACAACCTCGTCCTCTGTAGTGTTATATGGGTTGCCGGCCCTCAGGGGCTACCTTGGTTCCGGTATAACAGATACTATACGACGTTCCTCTATAGACAAGGAGGAACCTGTGGTACTAACGTAATGGTTGTCCATCCCATGACGCACGAAGTACTACAGCATGTCTTCAGGAATTGTTTCCAAATCATTGGATTGGACTCCAAGGACCTGTACCTCGGCCGGCCCGTTCCCCACATTTGGCGCCCGGAGACTTTTGTCCGAGGAAATCTGAAAGACACTGTCTACAAGGATAAACCAACTACACCCGATGATATACAACGACGTGTTAGTGCAGCCTGCTCGAACATCTCCGCTGAAATGCTAGCACGTGCGCAGCAGTCGTTCCATGCTAGACTGGAAGCGTGTTTTTTTGCTGCCAGTGGTAATTTTGAACACCGCCTGTGATGGTCAGCAGTCTTCTTACTGGTCAGAATCCACATAACTAGTGTATGCGCTTGTGTTGTTCTCTATTGTGTGCTACGATATCTCGTAAACAACTCGCACTGTAATCCTGCAACAAACACCACTGACAGTCTTGTGTGAGAAACTTTCAGTTTGTTAAAGTCAATAGGCATTGTTCCATTTATGAAAGCGTATGTTTGCACACACTTTCTAAGTATTATTACAATCTGTTGATTGTCTAACAATACGAGTCCCTGAATACTAATCCATTCTGTGAAAACCGCACATCAATAGCACTTTCCATTTCCGCAATATTTGGGATGAAAATTTTGGATGATTTATCCTGTATATTTCACATACACTAAATATATTTCACTTTTTTTTTTTTTTGACCGGTTACTGTGAGAATTTCGCCTCACAGTTTCGTTTTGACGTTGTTTTATCTCTATGACGTCATATCTTCCGAACAATGTGTCGTACAATGATATAATTATATAATTTTGCGAGGTAAATTCAGTGGTACACCTGAATACTGTCTGTGAAATGTATTGCGAATATGGGTAGTAGTAAAGACGTAATAAATTGAAACGTCACGCACGATATGGCAATTTTTCACGCATCTCAATGTTAGTGACATTACATCTCCGGAACTACAAGTTGTAATACGATATAATTTTGCAGGTACATTCAGTGGTATTGCTGAATACTCTCCTTTTGCAGATACGTTCTGTGACATATGTGAATATTGTCTGCATAACGTGTTTTGTATACTGTTAATAATAAAAAAGTAATAATCTAAAACGTCATAGCTGATGCAGCAGGTTTGCAGAATGAACAGCGGAAATGTAGTAAGTGAAAACTTTTCTTCTACGATCATTTGGTGGGGGTTGTCAACGAAAAAAAGTTTTTTGAAGGTTTGAAATTATTCTCAAACACTGGGTGCATAACGTCTGCGAATTTGATCGTCGTGAGCAAGATTACTTTTTCTCTCCCACTCCCGCTCCTTTGATAGGTATGTGGTTCTTATCCCCATAAAAATTCTTTCCAGACAGTAAGCGATATCGGTACCAAGTTTGGTAGAAATCGGTTCAGAGATTTAAAAAGAGTTCTAGAACGTGCATACGTACAAGAAAATATACGTATATTCATTCTTTAAAAATGTGTATGGCTCCGCCAGAAACGGAAGTGAGAGAAGTGAGGACTCCAGATGGCCAAGTGTTCCGCAAAAACAGCCAGTGGCTGGAGCAGCAGAAAGTGTACAGAAAGGTAATCCGAGCATCGTGGGGTCTTGTGTGGGGAAACTTTTATATTTTCAATTTCTCCTTTACTTACACTGTGAATAAACCGAAATAATGCTCAATATTTTGTATTTGTTAATATTTTCAAAATATGCATGAAAAGGAACACAAAGGAGAAATTGGAATTGCAAACAAACTCCCAGAAAGATATTGTAAAGCGTACACGAGAGATTCATATGTAAAATTGGATACTTTTATTATTTTGTAGTTGATGGTTTACTCGTGCTGGGATGTTACTCACGGTAAAAACAGGGGAAGCAAAAATTGTACACACGCTATAAACGTGTTGTTACATTTTTGTTTTACAACTTCTACAAAAAAATAAACTTTATGTAATACATAAAAAGTTCTCTCTCATCGTACAGTTAGGCAGAAAACCATGCATAACTCATCATGCGGGCAAATATTGGTGAGGATTCCTGGTGACGTGCGGTGGAATGTTTTTTAATTTAGTCTTGTACGGCTGTCGTACCTCTCTCTCTCTCTCTCTCTATCGATGAGAGAGCAGAAGAGCAGTTTTGAAGCTTTTTGATTAAATTCTTTACCTGACTTTAAAAATAGCCATTGCACGGTTGCATTAGCTGCCGACCGCTGCACGAAGCTCAAAATGAAACTAACGGAACACGAAGTCCTTTACGCTTCTAATTACAATCCAGTCTTGAAAAGTTATTTTCGGGTTCCTCGTGGACGCTGTAAGTACAATCCTTCGTAACAGCAACTACATTCTTTGGTAAGCGGTTCTCATCTTGCCAGCTGTTTACGAATGAACGCAAAGGAGCAGAACTGCGCACTGGGGGGGATGTGCCGACCAATTGAGACTTGAAGTGCGTTGTCGCAGGAACCCAACTGACGTTGTATGACAGGGGCGCCGCCGTTCTAAAGTCGAACAGGCTCTGGCAGCAAAGTGTCGACCAGCTTGTGCATTGTGCTTTCACACGTCTAGAAAGATATATACTTTCGAAAAGACTGTCTTTATTTTGGATACTGGTATGTTTTTACTTCGCGATAAAGGATACCTAAAACTCAAAGTGCGTAACATAAACAGCCATGATAGACTTAGTGAGCGTATAGAGCAAACGATAAATTCTAGGATTTGCAGCTGGGACGAAATTTCATATCATAACGTTATCTTCTAAGTTTCCAGATGCTGCCATAGTATGATATGGTAGCATTTCCAGAAGTTGAGATCATCGATCGTGACAATTTAGCACGACTCTGTGCATGGTTCTGATCGCTCTGAGCGTTTGCAAACTTCAGATAGTATTTACCCATTTGTAGACTATATGTATCATTGCTCACTTCACGTAAAGCAACTGGATATGTTAGACGAAAAATACATTTCGTCACAGAGTAACTTAGACATGACGAACAACTTTAAGAACTTTAGTCAGTATCTTTAACATATAATTAGCGTAATATTAATATGAGTCATATCGCATGTGCTCCAGGTTCTAATTGTGAACATTTGTGGAGAGCTATTGAACCACAATGTATAATTCATCTCGGAAGGCTTTTCCTTCTATATGTTGAGGCTACATAGTCGTCCACAATTTCTCTGGCTGAAACCGTTTTCACTATAGTTTGGAACACTTTGTTAAACTCCATTCGTTATAGAATTTCTGCTTTTAAGATGAACTCGTCATAGCAACCAATGTATTCGTTTTTAACATACAGTAATGTAGTACTTATAAGAGACTAGGCAACGGTTTTCATCTAATTAATTATTTTATAGATTGGAAAGCACGCTCGAGTCCAAAATTAAAGCAACAAACGGAAATTTTGCAAGGTCGCGTTTATTTTGTCACGAAGCAGTATAAACTGGTGACAGTAATGTAGAAATAATTTGGGATCCGCATCAGGTGGGACTGACGGATGACATTGAAAAAGTACAAAGAAGGGCAGCTCGTTTTGTATTACCGCAAAATAGGAGATATAGTGCCACAGACATGATATGTGGATTGGAGTGGCAATCATTAAAACAAAGGCGTTTTTCGTTGCGACGGGACCTTCTCATGAAATTTCAGTCACCAGTTTTTTTCCTCCGATTGCAAAAAAATTCTGTTGGCACCCACCTACATATGGAGAAACGATCATCACGATAAACAGGAGAAATGTGCTCGTTTTCCCCGCGTGCCTTTCGAGACTGGAACGGTAGAGAGACAGCATGAAGGTGGTTTATTGAACCCTGTTCCAGGCACTTTATTGTGAATATCAGACTAATCACGTAGATATAGATGCAGAAATACAGAACTTAAACAACTGCAACGTGCATATTGGCAGACAAAAATGTTCTTCGTTTTTTCCAGCTGAACGGATTTGCACACACACACTCTGACAAATGGTTAATGTGCTCAGTATAGGGTGTGACCACCTCTGGCAGCAGTACAGACATGACAACGACGGGCATGCTGTGACTGATGTCATCAATTTCATGTTGAGGCAATAACGCTCGTTCCTCCTACAGAGCAGCTCACAAGTCTCTGGAGAGTGGTTGGTGGAAGCTGAAGTGATGCAAACCGTCTCTCCCTGCATCTCAGACATGCTCTATGGAATTGAGATAGGGGGAGTGAGCATAGTACGCCATTGATCCAATACCTTCCATTTCCAAGAGAACATCAACCACTCGTGCCCTCTGAGGTCGAGCATTATCGTCCATCAGTACGAAGTCTGGGGCCACAGCATCTCGCAACAACCGCACATGAGGTCCCAAGATCTTGTCACCATATCGGACAGCAGTTAAAACCTGCCGATTCACCCGTACAATTTTGTCAAGAGGTGTTCGTGTGGTTAACATAACCTCTGACCACACCATTAGGGATCCTCCTCTATATCGGTCTCTTCTACAGTGTCTGGGTCCCGAAAGCGAGTTCCACGTTCCCACCAGATGCGAATCCGTCGATAATAACTGTCCAGACCAAGTCTGGACTCATCTGTAAAAATAACATTGGGCGACTGCATGACCGTCTAGGTGTCATGCTGACGACTTCAGTCTAGACTTTCCCTTCTGTGAAGACGCGTCAGAGATCTCCGACAGCAAAGGCCACTCTGCCGAAGCGTTCTGTACACCGTTTGCCTCGATACAACACGTCTTGGACGCTGCGGTGTCAGATGCCACTTGCCGTGCAGCACTAAGGTAGTACTCTCATGCCTTAGTCCAATAACCGTCCTCTCTTTCTGATGTCACAAATGATCGACCCTGGTCTTCGGGATACAGTTTAGGTCTCTATAAACTATCGCCAGATCCGAGAAACAACAGAACGATTCACGTTAAGCCATCGGGCCACATCAAGCTGCGACTCTTCTGCTTCCATTCTTGCTATGGCCCTCCATCGCGGAGAGTCTGGTGCCCTGACGTCATCGTTGGCATGGTTGCGGAGGACCGGAATGCCACCTTCCATGCAGAACCCGATCGTACTGACATCTGTTATCAATTTGTATGATTACGTCGATAATTAGACATAAAACGGCAAAATGGCGGTTTGTTGCTTTAATTTTGCACACCAGTGTATTTATTGGTCTTTCAATATTCGCCAAGAAAACCGCTTGTTCAATAGACTGTTTCTGTTTTATAATACACCACGCGATCACTGAAACCTGACAGCCACCACGTACTCCGATTTCAAAATCATACCGTAACCATATCTCAAAATCATTGGCAGAAATATACAAGCATTTAACCTTTGCTTCAAGAGTTTACTTATTCTAAGTGTGCGGAAGCGAAACTTTGCACAATAGTGACTATTAAGCGTTTTTATGGCAAGGGTTTTTATTTTCCAGAGAAGATCTTGACGGGATTACGAAAGTTAAAATTTCGTGTAATTTGGTGTGCACCCTCAAGAATATGTTGCGAATCCTTAAACACATGATTCCTAAATTAGGCAAACACGATGGCTGTAATCCATTCACCAACTGTGCTCCTAGTCGCCTCCCACATCGGCCAACCAGGCTGAGGGGTTAGTATCTTCTTCAAACTTTCTTATCTAAATGCGATGTTATTTCGGTTCCTACAATCAGAGAGGAAATATACATGAAAAGTGTCAACGGAAACACATAGTACGCATCTTAATTGACACAAACGGTGTTCAGAAGTAAGCAGAAAACATCAATTTACAGGTTCCCCTACACCATGTGTCACCCAAAATCCTATGACGAAGAACCGTGCGAGTGTAGAATTTATGAGAGCGCAAAATGCTTCTT
This sequence comes from Schistocerca gregaria, assembly GCF_023897955.1. NCBI lineage: Eukaryota > Metazoa > Arthropoda > Insecta > Orthoptera > Acrididae > Schistocerca > Schistocerca gregaria. The sequence goes on along the minus strand of NC_064931.1, from coordinate 33,904,734 downwards.
TTGAAATAGGAAATAATGATTACAAATGAAAATGACCTGGGGATAATAAACAGGGAAACAAAATTAGGTACCGGAGGTAGGTCTGTATCCCATATGTCTACCAGTGTGTCTCTTGTTACGATAGACCATTCTGTTTCTACAACAGCACCATCAAGCTTGTCCTTAAAGGATATCCTGTTTCCTGATAAATCCCTCACGGGGTTGCAGAGTTTTTCTCCTCATACTCTCACCTGGACATAGCTAATAAGCTTTGTGCAAAAGAGACTAAGTTTTGGAAGGTTCTACGTTGGGTACGTATCCTGAACTTCAAATGTTCTTTGGTCGTTGAAGGAAAACGAGGAACGCCCACAAGTAAAAATTTCAGCAACAACAACCATGTGTACTTTTACGACTTAATTTCATGGACGTTAATACTCGCCCACCTGGAGTTTGTCTCTCTGGTGGATCTATTAACCGAGGATAAATATATCCATCGCATGTACTGGTCAGCAAGGTCTCCGGATCTGATTTCTATACATCTTTGTGACCCATTGGGAGAACAATATAAAGCCCGACAGCCGGCATTTCTAGACCCTCAAAACAGACCTTTCTCAAAAATGAGACAGAGCTCTGTTTTAATATGGCTCTTGTAGCACCCCATAGTTGCATGCTACACCTGTTACGAACATTTGTGGCAGTTGGAGGAACCATATACCCTCTGAATGGTTCAAATGGCTCTGGGCACTATGGGACTTCACATCTGAGGTCATCAGTCCCCTAGAACTTAGAACTACTTAAACCTAACTAACCTAAGGACATCACACACATCCATCCCCCAGGCAGGACTCGAACCAGCTACCGTATCGATTGCACGGTTCCTGACCAAAGCGCCTAGATCCGTTCGACCAGTCCGACCGGCATATCCTCTGAACCCCTTATTATTCTACAGAGACATTTTCCATTCTTTTAAATGTGTAGCATCGATTTCAGAGCTTCTCGACGTACCTGTTCAGGAAATGTTCTCATTTCTTAATAATATTGAACTTTTCGATTGTAGTATACACGACTACCCCGACAAATAACTTCAGTATCCTTATAACGTTCCTGGTGCACAGTGTAGCTATATTCAGAAGTTGTTGCCTATGTAGATGATCAACGTGTAGTATAAATATTGTCAGCTTATACTCAACGTAAATGACCTCTGAGCAATGCGCTTAAATATAACACAAAATCAAGTATTTTCTGAGTTCTTCGTCGACGATTAACCACAAACATCAATGATCAAGCATCTTCAGGTACTCAAACCAGAGCATTTAATTGTGGAACAACAGTAGTAATCCCGTTTTAAGGAGTACTGATAAAAGACATATTCATTGGAGGTATCTAAAGAACTACGCTTGACTACACTTTGACACTGCGTAAATTTGTAGAACTATGGCAGGCTTTTGTAGACCGTCAGACGTGATCGTAGATTACGTTAGTTGTCCTAGTAGCTTTAGTCAATTAAGGTGATACTCGTGTTACCTGTACGTTATGTGTGTTGCATATGTATAGGGCGTTACCTCATAACGATCGCATTTTTTACGGATGTGATCGTTGTCTTACCCTATTAACAGAAGCGGTGGACCGTTTAGAAATTGTGTGAGGGTATGTAGAGAGCCACATAACCTACGAAACAGTTTTGGTCTACATAGTTTTCCTCCTGTCTGTTTTGTAAAAATAAACAGTATTGAAATCGGTTGGAAACGTTTAATTAAGATCATATTCGAAAATTATCGATTTGTATAGTGAAACAGAGAGATGTTGCAGTAAAAGAAAAGAAAACAGTACAGATTTATCATACAGCGCTAGAAAACGCAGTTTGCTCAAAAGAATGGTAAAATAATAATTATGGAAAGCAAAAATATATCAAACATCGCATCAATACCTCCTCGAATTAATATAACACATATTTCTGTATACATAAACAACTTTCATATTTATCAGTAATAACATTAAAGTCTTGCTTTTGCTCATGATGAACAGTCCTGGTTACTTGAAAGTGCAGAGATTACGCGATCAACTGAGTTTAATTACTTATAAAATGCATTTTGTACTCTGCAGAATATAAAATATACAATGAACACCACACTGAATGATATGCGGATCGAATAATGTGCAAAACAAACAACTAACCAAACAAAAAATCAGAGAAGTCGTCGGCTCCCAGTTCCTCTCTTATACATTCATTTATGTTTCTTTCACTACCAGTGCTACCGATACTCCCGGCAATCCCACCATTTATTACGTCATTTATGTAATGTACCAAAACTACTGAACTGCAGCTTTGACAGAGCGCAACACGAGCAGTAACCCAATGCTATCAGCCACAGCTGTAAATAGCTGCTGTTACCTTTTCGAAAAATCTCAAGGTGGAATGACCAAAGAAATCCAGCTTTGTGTCATGATAAAGTAAGATTTATTGGAAAAATCCAAGATGTAATATTAATTGACGAAGGATATCTCTTATGAATGCCTTATCTGACCGATTCGTGGGTATAGTTTCCCGATTTCGAACCGTTATAAAGTTGGATCAACAAGCTGTAGAGAAAATTTAAAGAATAATTCATCTATCGACAAGGTTGTTTAGCCAATGGGAGGGTGTGACAGAAGTCTATATACACAAATGATCTGGAGGACATGGTCGATAGCAATCTCCGGTTGTTTGTTGATGATGCTGTGGTGTGCGCAAAGGTGTCGAAGTTCAGTGAGTATAGGAGGATACAAGATGACTTACAAGGAGAGGTCCCGAGCCGTGGGATCGACTTTTTGAAATCATCTATACGGTGACGTAGGTTAAGGATCCAAGTACCACACCCTGCAGCCATTTACCCTGCTGGGCCTTCGTTTGTGAATAATCGACGAAACAAAATTTCGGAATTTAAGCCGATGCCTTATAATTTTAAAAAAGAAATACTCCATTTGTCATAAAAGTTCCAGGACTGTTCTTTTTATTTATCAGTTTGCAGTATTAAAAAATCCCTGAAGTGACGTTCGCCATATTTCTATGCAAACTCGCTAGGTGGCAGGGCTATGCTTCGAAACACACTGTTTGGGTTCTTGGCGCATTAGTTACGGTGCCACAATGGATACTGACTGTGAGCAAAGGGTCAACATTAAGTTCTGCGTCAAGCTAGGGAAATTCGCTAGTCAAACGTGGACAATGATTAAGTAAGCGTTTGCACACGAAGCAGTGTGACGAAGTTGTGTTTTTTAGTGGGAAAAATGTTTCGTGAAGGCAGAGACTTAGTGCAAGAAGATCCCAGTGCTCGTCGCCTCACGCATACCGCTGCGAACGTGGAGCATGTAAGGCAGTTATTGCCAGAAGACCATGATGTCACTGTGTGTGCGATATCAGATCTTAATTTGAATCGTGATGTGTGTCATAAGATTTTACGCAATGATTTAGGGAAACAGGAACTTAATAATTTTTTATAATGTGGGACCACAGTCATAATACACTACTGGCCATTAAAACTGCTACACCACGAAGATGACGTGCTACAGACACGAAATTTAACCGACAGGAAGACGATGCTGTGATATGCAAATGATTAGCTTTTCAGAGCATTCACACAAGGTTCGCGCCGGTGGCGACACCTACAACGTGCTGACATGAGGAAAGTTTCCAACCGATTTCTCATACACAAACAGCAGTTGACCGGCGTTGCCTGGTGAAACGTTGTTGTGATGCCTCGTGCCTCGTGTAAGGAGGAGAAATGCGCACCATCACGTTTCCGACTTTGATAAAGGTCGGATTGTACCCTTTGGCGATTGCGGTTTATCGTATCGCGATATTGCTGCTCGCGTTGGTCGAAATCCGATGACTGTTGGCAGAATATGGAATCGGTGGGTTCAGGAGGATAATACAGAACGCCGTGCTGGATTCCGACGGCCTCGTATCACTAGCAGACGAGATGACAGGCATCTTATCCAAATTGCTGTAACGGATCGTGAAGCCACGTCTCGATCCCTGAGTCAACAGATGGGGACGTTTGCAAGACAACAACCATCTGCACGAACAGTTCAAAAATGGCTCTGAGCACTATGGGACTTAACATCTATGGTCATCAGTCCCCTGGAACTTAGAACTACTTAAACCTAACTAAGCTAAGGACATCACACAACACCCAGCCATCACGAGGCAGAGAAAATCCCTGACCCCTCCGGGAATCGAACCCGGGAACCCGTGCGTGGGAAGCGAGAACGCTACCGCACGACCACGAGATGCGGGCGCACGAACAGTTCGACGACGTTTGCAGCAGAATGGACTATCAGCTCGCAGACCACGGCTGCGGTTACTCTTGACGCTGCGATGGTGCACTCAACGATGAACCTTGGTGAACGAATGGCAAAACGTAATTTTTTCGGATGAATCCAGGTTCTGTTTACAGCATCATGATGGTCGCATCCGTGTTTGGTGATATGCTACCAGTTTTGGCATTACGTTGATGCCATCTTCAGCTTCGATAGGAGCTAGGGACAATACTTGGTAAGTGCAATTTTCTGTTTTTAAAAAAACTATGACTCGTAGGGCCTGAATATGGCGTCTACGTAGTGCCGAAACTGGTAGCACATAAGAAGTTCATAAAATAAATTTCTACATTACATACAGCTGTTGGTAAATTATTGCATCAAGAAATTTTAAGTTTAAATCTTTTCCAAAATGACATTGATCATTATTTCCATTCAATTAATTGGTTTAAATGAGATTTTTTTATTTTTATTCCTTTGTCACATCATTTTAATGTCCATATTAATCTTTCAGTTGCTGTCTTTTTTTCTTCCTATAAATATTTTTCCAGTTTGAATCTTTGTGCTTGTGAATTTAATTCTTTTTATTTATCAGTCACAATATTTAAACATTTTAAACGCAGATCTATCGGTTAAAAAAAAGACGATATAATCTGTTTATGTTGACTGTGTGTTGGTGCAGAAATGTAATTTTCGTTACAGTGTTTTGGATGGTAAACCACGTATAAACATTTAAAACAAATTCATATTGCACTATGGACAAAAACGCTGATGAAGTTTCAAACACGAAGGGATTATAAGTAAAATTAAATTCAAGTAAAATGAGCAATAAAAATGAATTCAATAACACGGACGAAAATATAGCATGATGAAATTGAAGAAACTAAACTGATGTTCCCCATGGGAATAATTAAAATCGCGTGCACAAAGATTCCGTCGAAAAATAATTAAAGGGAGATAAGGTCAGACCAACTGAAAAGTTAATATGATAATTAAAATGATGTGTCAAATGAACAGAAATAAAAAAAACATTGAAAACAATTAAGCGAATAAAAATGATGATCAAAATATTTCGACAAAGATTTAAAAAAAAATATTTCAAAGGACTTCAGGAGATTCGAACACACCAACTCTTACATACAAGGCTTGTACTATAATCACTATGCTACGCAACTAATCTACACGATGTTTCATTTCCTTAAAGCTGTAGATCACCATGTGAAATTCACAAAAGGGGACGCATCAGCGTAAATGTCTACAGGATGTGATTCCTGGGACCCTAACCTACATCATCATATACACTACGGGCCATTAAAATTGCTACACCAAGAAGAAATGCAGATGATAAACGGGTATTCATTGGACGAATGTATTATACTAGCACTGACATGTGATTACATTTTGACGCAATTAGGGTGCATAGATCCTAAGAAATCAGTACCCAGAACAACCACCTCTGGCCGTAATAACTGTCTTGATACGCCTGGGCATTGAGTCAAACAGAGCTTGGATGCCGTGTACAGGTACAGCTGCCCATGCACTTTCAACGCGATACCACAGTTCATCAAGAGTAGTGACTGGCGTACTGTGACGAGCCAGTCGCTCGGCCGCCATTGACCAGACGTTTTCAATTGGTGAGAGATCTGGAGAATGTGCTAGCCAGGGCAGCGGTCAAAGATTTTCTATATACAGAAAGGCCCGTACAGGTCCTGCAACATGCGGTCGTGCATTATCCTGCTGAAATGTTGGGTTTCGCAGGGTTCTAATGAGGGATAAAGCCACGGGTCGTAACACATCTGAAATGCAACGTCCACTGTTCAAAGCGCCGTCAATGCGAACAAGAGGTGACCGAGACGTGTAACCAATGGCACCCAATACCATCACGCCAGGTGATACGCCAGTATAGTGATGATGAACACACGTTTCCAATGTGCGTTCACAGCGATGTCGCCAAACACGGATGCGACCATCAAGATGCTGTAAACAGAACCTGGGTTCATCCGAAAAAATTACATTCTGCCATTCGTGCACACATGTTCGTCGTTGAGTACACCATCGCAAGCGCTCCTGTCTGTGATGCAGCATCAAGGGTAACCGCAGCCATTGTCTCCGAGGTGAAAGTCCATGCTGCTGGAAACGTCGTCGAACTGTTCGTACAGATGGTTGTTGTATGAGAAATCGGTTGGAATCTTTCCTAATGTCAGCACGTTGTAGGTGTCGTCACCGGCGCCAACCTTGTGTGAATGCTCTGAAAAGCTAATCATTTGCATGTCTCAGCGTCTTCTCCCTGTCGGCTAAATTTCGCGTCTGTAACACGTCATCTTCGTGGTGCAGCAATTTTAATGGCCAGTGGTGTAGATGGTTTCAAAAAGTCGTTACCACCGGTGGGGACCTCTACTTGTTACACAAAATTACTAGCTGGTGTGATGAACGGCAGCTAGCCCTAAATGTGGACAAATGTAAGTTACTGCAGATGAGTAGGTAAAACAAACCCATAACGTTCGGATACGGCATTAGTACTGTGCTTCTGGACACGGTCACGTCGTTTAAATATCTGGGCGCAACGTTGCAACGGGATATTAAATGGAACAAGCACGTAAGTATTGTGATAGGAAAACAAATTGTCGACTTCGGTTTATTGGAAGAATTTTGTGAAAGTGTGGTTCATCTGTAAAGGTGACCTGTTCTTGAGTAGACCTCGAGTATTTCGAAACTGCACCTGATCAGATTAAAGGAAGACATCGAACCAATTCAAGGGCGGGCGGCTAGATTTGTGACTGGTAGGTTCGAACAACAAGCTCGTGTTACAGAGATGCTTTGGGACTGTAATGGGATTTCCTGGAGGGGAGGCAACGTTCTTCCCGAGGAACACTACTGAGAAAATTTAGGGAACTGGCATCTGAAGCAGGCAGCAAAGCGATTTTACTGCCGCCAACATTCATTTCACGTAAGGGTCACGAAGATAAGATTAAACAGATTAGGGCTCGTATGGCTGATACTGAGGCATATAGATAGTCACTTTTTCATCTCTCAACTTAAGAGTGGAAGACAAAAGATCATAGCTCATATGGGTACAGGATAGTCTCCGCCAGGCCCCGAATGGTGGCTTGCCGACTATGTGTGTATTTGTGAATGTAGATGTAGAGTCCAGTCAGAGGTCTTACAATAAAATTCGTTGCACCATGATAGGACTCTCAAGAGCATATATTTCAAAGTTAGTCAGGAAACATTGACCATTCAGATGAAATTTGGGAAATCCCAGACTGTATGCAGACGTACAGTTATTGTTTCCTGGTGTCATCCTGCGTCTATGACATACATGGGAATACGAAACTGGTAGATTTTCCAAACTCCGCCATTTACCGTATGGTAGTTTGCGGAGTGCAGATGTAGAAGTAGAGCGAATATAGGATTTTGTTATTTAGTAAGAACCCAACTTGAAGACGGTATATGTGGGTAGATAATATATAAGCAGTGGGCGATGCAATGAAAATCTATTGAGGAGAAACGACGGTCTTTTCGAGGAACACTACTGAGAAAATTTAGAGAACCGGCATTTGAAGCCGATTGCAGAGATACTCGTACTTTACTGCCGCCAACATACATTTCGTGTAAGGACTGGGTACCATCCCCCAACCACCGTACGGTGGCCTGTGGAGCATGTATGTAGATGTAGATTTAGAGGTCCAGTCAGAGGTCTTGCAATACAGTTCGCTGCCTGATAGCACTTACTTCAAGACCATATATTATAAAACTCAGTCAGGAGACATTGACCATTAAGATGAAATTTGGGAAATCCGGGACTGTACGGAGACGTACAGTCATTGCTTCCTGGTGTCATCCCGCACCTAAGACGTTAATGATAAGGATACTAAACTGGTAGCTTTTCCCAGCTTCCGCCATATACCGTACGATAGCTTGCGGAGTTCATATGTAGATGTACAGTGTATATGACCCACTTGAAGGCGATACACACACATCAAAAAAAGTTTGGCGTCACCTCGGTTCCAAGAGTTTCGGAACCTGTACAGAAAATAGGAATTGAGATCAACATAAACATCATTTCCGCCCTTTTATTGCTCCTGAAAACCACACATTGCATGTTGTACTACCATACGGAGAGACCTTCAGAGGTGGTGGCCCTGGTTGCTGTACACAACGACACCTCTAATACCCAGTAGCACGTCTCTTGCATTGATGCATGCCTGTATTCGTCGTGGCATACTATCCACGAGTTAATGAAGATACTTTTGGTCCAGATTGTCCCACTTCGGCGTAGATCCCTCAGAGTGGTTGGTGGGTCACGTCGTCCTTAAAAAGCCCTTTTTAATATATCCCAGGCATGTTCGATAGGGTTCATGTTTGAAAAGCACGCTGGCCACTCTAGTCGAGTGATGTCGTTATGCTGAAGGAAGTCATCCACAAGATGTGTACGATGGGGGGCGTGAATTTTCGTACACGAAGACGAATGCCTCGCCAATATGCTGCCAATATGGTTGCACTGTCGGTCGGAGGATAGCATTCACGTATCGTACAGCCGTTACAGCGCCTGCCATGACCACTAGCGGCGTACGTCGGCCCCACATAATGCCACCCCAAAACAGCAGGGAAACTCCACCTTGCTTCATTCCCTGGACAGTGTGTCTAAGGCATTCAAACTGACCGGGTTGCCTCCAAACACGTCTCCGACGATTGTCTGAAAGCAAATGCGACACTCATCGGTGAAGATGCCTGTCCTGAGCGGTCCATTCGGCATGTTGTTGGGTCCATCTCTACCGCGCTGCATGGTGTCGTCGTTGCAAAGATGGACTTCGCCATGGACGTCGGGAGTGAAGTTGGCCATCATGCAGCCTATTGCGCACAGTTTGAGTCGTAACGCGACGTCTTGTTGCTGCACGAAAAGCATTATTCAACATGGTGGCGTTGCTGTCAGGGTACCTCCGAGCCATAATCCGTAGGTAGCGGTCATCAACTGCAATAGTAGCCCTTGGGCGGCCTGAGCGAGGCATGTCATCGACAGTTCCTGTCTTTCTGTATCTCCTCCATTTCCGAACAACATCGCTTTGGTTGAATGCGAGATGCCTGGGAACTTTCCATTTTGAGAGCCGTTCCTGGCACAAAGTAACAATGCGGACGCGATCGAACAGCGGTATTGACGGTGTAGGCATCGTTAAACTACAGAAAACACAAATTGTGTACCTCCTTCGTGGTAGAAGGACTGGAACTGATCGACTGTCGGACCCCTCCATCTAATAGGTGCTGATCATGCATGCATGCATGGTTGTTTACATCTTTGGGCGTGTTTAGTGACATCTCTGTACAGTCAAAAGGACTGTGTCTGTGATACAATATCCTCAATCAACGTCTGTCTTCAGGAGTTCTGGGAACCTGGATGATGCAGATTTTTTTATGTGTGTATGTGGTCAGGTAATATACGCAGTGGGTGACGAAATGGGAATCCGAGGGGGAGAGACGACGGTACTTTCCAGGAACACTATTGAGAAAATTTAGAGAACTGGCATTTGAAGCTGACTGCAGAGATACATATCTTTGCAGTCAGCTTCGAGGTAGCATTCTGAGGTAGCGAGCTGAGCCGAACAGTTCGATACGGGACACTTGTGGTCTATTAAGTCGAGAAACTACATTAAATTGGCCTACAAAAACTACGTAAGCTACAGGGGATGCGCGTCAAGCGAGTTTTTCCATATTCTCGCGCTCTCTTCGCACAAACCATTAGTTATAAAGAAAAAAATTAATACGACGTTTTTTGTAGGAAATTTAATATAGTTTAATTTTGTACTGCGACACGTTTTCGCTGTAGGGTGCGGTTTTCGAGCTACTCAACAAAAACTGACAAAAGTGATATTCAGTGTGTTGTATCTCGGAAACCATTCGGAATAGTGCATACGTCCATATGAAGTTTTTTCTTCAGAATCACTAATACTATCACCCCTCAAAGCATACGTTTCCTCCTCTACGGTATTTAAAATGGAGTCAGGAATCATTGACGACTGAGATGAAATTTCGGAAATCCCCGATTGTATGTAGACGTACAGTCATTGCTTCCTGGTGCCATCCCGCCTCTATGACAGTTATGTTGGAAATACGAAACTGTTAGATTTTCCAGCTTCCCCCACGTACCGGACGATAGCTTGCGGAGTGCAGATGTAGACGTAGACCGAATACGGGATTTTATCATTTAATAAGAACCCATCTCGAAGTGGTATATGCGGTCAGTTAATAGAAGCAGCGGACGACGAAGTGTCGATTTGGCGACGGCTGGGAGGGTGTGCGGTGAGCGGAGGGAACGGTAAGGAAGGCGGCTGGCCTGATGGGCGCGTAGGCCGCGCGTGTCGCCGGGATCAATAGCCGCGCCGCTCCGCGCTCACCGACACACCCCGCCCGCGTATAATCCGCGACCGGCCCCAGCCCCTTCCCATTATTCACTGTCCTGCCTCACTGGCCACTAACAAAACTACCCACTTCCTGTGACGGTGGGCCCAAACAGCCAGATTCTCCTGGCGATCTGTCCACCACGAACGATTATCGATTGGACAACAAAAAATGGGAAAAAATTACAGTGCCATCAGAAATACTAGAAGGAGGTAACGAGACGTTAATCACTCTTCGAATAGGTGCCAAAAATTACCGATAATATTCAAAACTTGTAATTGTGGCAGCCAAAGAATACGTACGACTGCATTCTCGTACTCATCAAATTAATATTGCTTCTTCCCGGCAGCGTGAGAATGATTTTTTTCGTTTTGTAAGTTTTAGTCCTCTGCTAGGGACAATGCTAAAGTCTCTTAATTAAGATGGACGAAAACTGTTAACTAGACCGTACCAGTTACCATAAATTTAGTACGATCGTAGAACCCACTGGAAACGGCCATGTAATCGCTGGGTCGGTGGATCGAGTCTCGCTTGTCATTTTTTTTCTAACACAATCATTTTCTTTACTATTTATATTACAATTGATGTAATGGGGAAAATACGTGTAATCGGATGATCTTTTATTAAATATACGATATTATTTGGCAGTCTACAAATTTTTATTATCACAAATAATATAATATTCGTAACTACCGACTAGTAAATGACCAAACGCATAAAGTGATACTGAAAATGAAAAACAAATGACGAGCGGCACTCGATCCAGGGACCCAGCGATTACGGAGCTTGAACGCTAACCACTTTTTTTAAATGTTATTTTGTTCGCTTTCGTTCGTTGCATCTGCTCTAAGCGGACGTCGAAAGACACCCGTTTCAGTTCTTTGTTGATCCATTAGCTCAGTTTTTTTATTACAGAGGGCAGCTGGCTCTCTGACCGAACACGCTGAGCTACCGTGCCCACTTTAAAACTGTGTGCCGGGCCGAGACTCGGCTGCCGGCGCTTCCTAGGAAAAATGGCCACGCACAGGTGACGTTGATGACCGAAATTATCTTGCGATTTTCTCAATAATGCTTGAGAAGTACGCGCTACTCCTTACACATTTTGTTGTCCTCGTGGAGTACTACGAGTACGAAGTTTGCAGTAAATTCGCGTTCCAAACGTCGTTGCATCCCCTTGTCAGTGTAGCACTGTAATTCCTGCCACTCACATAAAACTATTTTACTAACAGCGCACGGTCTCTCATCTCGATATCCAACACCGCTCACTCACGTTATGGCTTGTCAAATGACAGCGTGAATGTCATACCGTCACACAAACGGTGTACAGCGCCAGAGTTGTACCTGGTAGCCAAAATGGGAACCTTTTTTCAGCTTAAGTTGGTTCCGCATTATCGCATTAGCGTATCTACGAAGTTTCACTGACATACGATAATTACAGCCCGCACTGGTCCTATATGAGTAGCTGCACTTTAATTATAACCATCCGGTACCTGAGATTCCATCTCACTTCTTCGTCACAGAATGACAAGACTTGCAGAATTCATTCCCTTCTAAATGAATCAATCGTGGATTCCCTGCGGCATGGCCAGAACTTAAGGCACTTCATTTCGTTTCATGGGCTCAACAGAAATATCTAATTTGCAAAGCAGAGACCTCTGACATCATGAACCTGCGACGAAGAGTACTACATGCTTCTATCACTATGAAATGGGGCCCAGACGCACCACGTTCAACAGTCCTTTTTCCTGTCTATTATAATATTGCTTCTTCTTCATTTGACAGGTTCGCCAACTTTAAGCTAGGCTTTTGGCAACCAAAACTCTCGAATAACCTTTTGATCCTTGGCAGCAATGTGACCGTATAGAGGTCCACGGACTATCATGATATGGCTGCCAAACTCTTCACCGAACCCCTGCCATGTTTCACTCTTGGGACGCTAATTCGGCGAGAAGTTGGAAATAGAGTGAAAACAAACTCATTCGACCAAACGACTTTCTTCCATTGCTGCATGGTCCACGGCTTCAGCGTCACGTTTGCAAGTTACAGGCATTTGTAACACCGATAAGTGGTTTTGGACCTCTAGCTCGCTCTGCAGGTTTCAACATACAGAGCTCCCTTCGTGTTGTTTTGGTACTGGCTGTGTCCGCGAGTACGACATTCAGTTCTGCAGTGACTTCACAGTTGTCGGCCTCTTCTCAGTATTAAGAAATATATATTCGTTATGGAAAGATCTCTTTATGAGAATTTTTATGTCAATGAATACTGTATGTTGAACTACACCTATGAGGCCTGAAGCACGAGTAAATATTTGTTTAAAAGGTAGGGAGAGTGTTGCACCTTGAGCCAGTTTTCAAACTTTCGCCTCCAGTTTTTGCTCTAAGTTCGGTATATTTTCTTAATCCGTTTTTGAATGATGGAATTAACTCTATGTGTGCTGCATTTCTTTCTAAACTGACAAAAAAAAAATACTCCGGAAAAATAAGGTTTTTCCAAATGTGAAAAAATGTTCCAAGGTAGAACATGGTCTTGCGGCCAGGAAAAAACACGCTATTACAATTTAAAACCGTTGCATTCGTGAAAACTCCTTTCAATACGATATTTAACAGTCTATGGGTTGCATTATTACTCTAGTATACGTCAACAATTAATAACTCGCAGCAAATTAAGTAGAAGTGTTATCAAACACCAGATACGAGTTAAATACATTTGGAAATGGAAGCTATCGGAAATTAAAACAAATATTCATTTTAAAGTCAGGAAAAATTATTAAGAGATTAAAGAAGCTCAGTTAATTTGCACATATCACATGTTCCATGGTAAAAGATCTTCTTCCGTTCAAAGGTACAAAATAGTGCACGACCAACGAAATATGGCTTAACCGTTAATACGTCACATAACTCCTTTTAAAAATATACAGCAGTGGAAATCAGTATAAAGGCAGCTTGCATAGGTGAGTACTAGTACAAATTCTGAAGCATACGTGTTTTAAATTCGTTATGGAAGTAGTAGATAGTTATAAGACATAAACAATGACAACAGAATTAATTAGTATCTCTCATAACACGAATGACAAAATAAGGAGTTTGTTCGATGGAAATACGTATATAGGCACTCTCTGTCTTGCTGTGCTATTGCATTCTTAGTATTTTGTCCAATTTCTCTTCTTTCCAGTTACATGAAAGATTCTCTTCGGCTCTGATTTTGTTAGGGTTTGTAGTCCTTGCAGTGAAATTGTCATCCATTCTTCTCGTATCACTATTTTCATCTTGTATGATGGCTTCAAATTGCCTTCGATTTCGATAAACACGCCTTGCAAGTATTTCCCAAAGGTCTTGCCAGCAGTTCAAATCCGGACTACGCGCAAGCCAGGGAAAGACATCTATATTTTTATCTTCAACCCAGTTTGTGACTATAGCAGAAGATTGCGTAGACGCATTATCTCGCTGAAACATTAGATTTACATCCCTCGAGTCCTCATACATTATAATAAATCCTGTCTCCAGCATCTTAGTGTAAATGTTAGAATTCATTCTAGTGTTCAGCCAAGCAGTGAGCGGTATACCTTTAGCGCAGAAGGCTGCCCAACTGATAACACTTCCACCAACAAAATTTCTGCTCGTTTTTACCTGCTGCTCTGCTGTCAGATCATGCTAATAATATTAAAATCCAACAGTCCTATCTAAATTAAACGTCTTCTCATCACTGAAGATCACTTTGTCCCATTCTGAAGACCATGACGTACGTTTTTTAGCAAATTGAATCTACCCTGTGTATGTTTGGGTGTTAGAGCAGGGTTCTGCAGTTGTCTCTTGAATGCAAGATGTTTTTCATACACCAAAATTTGTCGTACAAGTCTGACAGTTACTGAAAACTCCTAATCAGCAAAAGATTGACATGAATAATGATCTGCGATCCTTGTTTTGCGCAAATGTAACCGTTTCGATGCCGCAGATAATTTTCTACTTTGCCTCCTGTGCTTTCCGTTCTGTTCATATCGTGCGCCCAATCCAACAAAATTATAATACACTGTACTGGAACAGGTCTATCAGCTGTGTCGTTGACGTTTTGTTACAGACTGTACTACTGACATCAAATGCAGTACCATTTGACTGCATTTGTTGGGATCGCCTAAACTTTATTTTTTTTAATTGGTCCTGTGCGCAACAAATGACTTACTTGGTCTTTCTGCTGCCACGCTTGATCTGCTGCATTCCATTATTTAACAAAAACAAAAAACCTATTATTCATGCTGAGTGCAATGCATGTTCTGTGTGGCGGCTCCTGCTGTTGCTGCGGCTGCTGCTGCTTACTACAACTACATATAATTCAAGAGAAAGGGTTTGGTCCAATCTAAACTCGATAAATGATAACTCAAACAAGTAATTCCTTATTTCAAAAACTATATTCTGAAAGCGATTCTTCCTTATTCAATTAACAAAACGCTAGAAGTCTTTGGACAATCGCTTCGTATTTAAATCTGCCTCCAGTGGCATTAAAGCAATATCACAAATTAATCACTCTCGAGACAGACAGAAATACTTCTCAATTAAATACATAGTGAAACAATTCCCTGACAATTACAAAAGAAATCAACGACAAAAATCAATACTTAATCTATTCGCCTAACAATGGTTTCCCCTAAAAATTCAACTCCTATCATTATCAAAATTACCGTCTGCTGCTAGGCACATACACAAACCCTTTTCTTTAAATTAATGAGCGCGCTGCAAGTTAAAAAAAAAACCAAATCCTGTGTCGCTGCTGGCGGACACGGCAGTACGGCAGCTCGGTGACGACCCCTCGCCCGACACACGTGCACACCACAGCAGGCGGGCTCCTACACTGGCTTCCAAACTGCCAGTAATTAATCCGTGCGCTACGAAGCGCGACAACAATACCTTAGGTTCCAGAGCTCGTGTATGCGCGCTGTAGCCAACCTTTAAATCCTAAGAGAGTATTGCTAACTCTCAATACTATTGCATATTCACTGTGTACGACTACTCCAACCGACAATGTTAATTTTACCACAAATTTTCATGCCTTTATACTGATCTCCGATAATGTACAGACTTTTACTCACCATAACATCCTATAAGAGAAGAATCAATAGTGTGTTTCAGATAGCTTTTATATATTACAGACAGTTGAGCGTGAACCGTGAGGCTCGCCGCCGTACATCGATTGATACGTTTGTGCTGCCTTCCGCTGCCAGTCCTGGTCGTTTTCGCGCTGTTTGGAGATGGGGCAGTTTGAAATGTACCCCGGCTAACAACGGACGTCTCCTCTCTGTGTGGACGTGTGGAGGGGCTTCAGCACAAGTTGGCAGCGAGAGCCGGGCTGGTGTTCTGGGGCCGTCTCGCCGCGGCTCACTTGTGGAAATACACCGGGCCCTTCGAGTCTTCCCTGGGAAGCGGCTACTGCGTATTTTCTTACCTCCACAGTTGCTAATGGCTGGTTCTTTTCTCAAGTGACCGTGGTGGGAGCGTAATGTTGCATGTGAAACGTATTTCTGATACATTCTCATCTTGTAAGCCCTTTGTCTTTGGAATCTCTAATGTGAGCGCGTGCCGCAGCTGGCTGGCTGCCTGGATTGGTCTACTAAACTGCTGTGGTCAGCCGCCTGCCGCCACTGTGTTAATTTGTTGAATTAATGGCCGCTCCCGACTGGCCTCGTTACTGCGTGGCTATCCTATGAACGAATTTTAGTTTCTAGCAGTTGTAAAAGGACTATGATAGGCAACGTGAGTGAGGCTATGTTTTGCAATTAAAGATTGTTTGATAAACTAAAGAGTGGTTACTGTTCATACAGATTTAAGTATGTCGTGCATGATGAATTGTTACCAGAGCTCTGGCTGCTTTACCTTATAGTATTGTTCTGTGAATGAGTGAATTTAATTGTTTTAATTTAATATTTGCCATAAATTTTCGTATTCGGCCGTGGGGTTGGATAAATGCGTTGGCTCGCAGCTAGCTCTGAGTTCTTTGCTATGTTTGCTATACAGGCCTAGCCGGTTTATTTATTCGCGCTGTTAAGCCATTGCGCGCCGTTTGTGTACTCGTGTCATTACTGCCTGCTAGTTGCTTGCGTGATTGGCGCTCGCTAACGCTTGTCCGCTCCCACCCTGGATTTTTTGACGTACCCACCGATGCCTGATAAATATGGTATATTGTTACATACAGGGTGTTTCAAAAATGACCGGTATATTTGAAACGGCAATACAAACTAAACGATCAGCAATAGAAATACACCGTTTGTTGCAATACGCTTGGGACAACAGTACATTTTCAGGCAGACAAACTTTCGAAATTACAGTAGTTACAATTGTCAACAACAGATGGCGCTGTGGTGTGGGAAACTCTATAGTACGATATTTTCCACATATCCACCATGCGTAGCAATAACATGGCGTAGTCTCTGAATGAAATTACCCGAAACCTTTGACAACGTGTCTGGCGGAATGGCTTCACATGCAAATGAGATGTACTGCTTCAGCTGTTCAATTGTTTCTGGATTCTGGCGGTACACCTGGTCCTCCAAGTGTCCCCACAGAAAGAAGTCACAGGGGTTCATGTCTGGCGAATAGGGAGGCCAATCCACGCCGCCTCCTGTATGTTTCGGATAGCCCAAAGCAATCACACGATCATCGAAATATTCATTCAGGAAATTAAAGACGTCGGCCGTGCGATGTGGCTGGGCACCATCTTGCATAAACCACGAGGTGTTCGCAGTATCGTCTAAGGCAGTTTGTACCGCCACAAATTCACGAAGAATATCCAGATAGCGTGATACAGTAATCGTTTCGGATCTGAAAAATGGGCCAATGATTCCTTTGGAAGAAATGTCGGCCCAGACCAGTACTTTTTGAGGATGAAGGGACGATGGGACTGCAACATGGGGCTTTTCGGTTCCCCATATGCGCCAGTTCTGTTTATTGACGAAGCCGTCCAGGTAAAAATAAGCTTCGTCAGTAAACCAAATGCATATCGCCGTCATCAATCCTGTGCACTATATCGTTAGCGAACGTTTCTCGTGCAGCAATGGTAGCGGCGCTGAGGGGTTGCCGCGTTTGAATTTTGTATGGATAGAGGTGTAAACTCTGGCGCATGAGACGATACGTGGACGTTGGCGTCATTTAGAACGCAGCTGCAACACGGCGAACGGAGACCCGAGGCCGCTGTTGGATCACCTGCTGCACTAGCTGCGCGTTGCCCTCTGTGGTTGCCGTACGCGGTCGCCCTACCTTTCCAGCACGTTTATCCGTCACGTTCCCAGTCCTTAGAAATTTTTCAAACAGATCCTTTATTGTATCGCTTTTCGGTCCTTTGGTTACATTAAACCTCCGTTGAAAACTTCGTCTTGTTGCAATAACACTGTGTTCTAGGCGGTGGAATTCCAACACCAGAAAAATCCTCTGTTCTAAGGAATAAACCATGTTGTCCACAGCACACTTGCACATTGTGAACAGCACACGCTTACAGCAGAAAGACGACGTACAGAATGGCGCACCCACAGACTGCGTTGTCTTCTATATCTTTCACATCACTTGCAGCGCCATCTGTTGTTGAAAATTGTAACTACTGTAATTTCGAAAGTTTGTCCGCCTGAAAATGTACTGTTGTCCCAAGCATATTGCAACAAACGGTGTATTTCTACCGCTGCTCGTTTAGTTTTTATTGCCGTTTCAAATATACCGGTCATTTTTGAAACACCCTGTATATCTGGCACTGAATTTGAGCCATTCTCTTATCGCTTGCTTATGGTCAAATTTAGTCTGTTGTATAAGGGGCGTTCAAAAAGAAACAAGCTGTAGGCATAATTACAGAAACCAGTACCTGTACGTTAAAAGTATTGACCCTGGCTGTTGGAACACTTGTCCCACTGTGACACAAGGCGGTGAATGGCTGTCTCATAAAATTCTTGGAGCTTCGATGTTAGCCAGTTCCACACGTACAGCTGGACGTCGTCGCCCGAGGTGAATCGTTTGCCCCTCAGAGCCTTTTTAAGGGAAAATGGCGTAATCACAGGGAGAGAGGTCCGTATTGTATGGAGGAGGGCCGAGAACCTCCCATTAGAATTTCTGTAGGAGTGCCGTGACTGTTGACCGTATGAGTCTTCGCATTGTCCTGGAGCAGAATGACCCCAAGGGTTAGATTGCCTGGTCGTTTTGATTTCATCGCTTGGCGAAGAGTGGTCAAGGTTTGCGAATAACGCTGGGCTTCACTGTTGCCCCGTGCTGAAGGAAGTGAATCAGAAGGGGGCCATCCTGGTCTCCTTAAAAAGGCTCTGAGGGGGCAAACGATTCAACTCGGAATACGACATCCGGCTGTACGTGCGGAACCGGTTAACATCGCAGCTCAGGGAATTTTGAGACAGCCATTCACCGCCTTGTGTCACAGTGGGACAAGTGTCAGTACTTCCAACATACAGGTACTGGTTTCTGTAATTATGCCTCCGGCTTGTTTCTTTTTGAACGCCCCTTGGAATTCTGCAGGCAGTAGTCTGTTATGTGTGCACCGTCATGGTATCTCCTGGAGACGAGTCATTGGGCTACCTTACTGGTGGGGCAACGGTCTAAATTTATATATCTTGAGATATTTTGCTGTACATTTTTCTTTAAATTCATTAGTAGTAACTGAAATCTGAAAGGTCAAATTAATGTCTTAATCCCATTGTGAGTGGCTAATTCATCCTCATATTGGATTTATGAATAATTGATTCATTACCCTGGCCTGCAAAATCGTAGGAACTAAAACCTTACATTCTAAGTAAGCTAGTGTTTAGATTTACTTAGACACGATGGTAGTGTGCCTTTGAGATTGGTTGCCTCTAGAGTTAACGTTTGTTAATCGTTGTATTTCTTTATTTTCTCTTTAGTTAATTTTTGGAGAAGTTTCAGGAGCAAAACTGCTTTACAATTGATCCTGTATAATTTGGTCATAGGCGTGGGGAAATTAGCAACTATCTGACCCCGCTGTTTAGGTGTATTTGATTATTTATTGTTCTATCAAATACACTCCTGGAAATGGAAAAAAGAACACATTGGCACCGGTGTGTCAGACCCACCATACTTGCTCCGGACACTGCGACAGGGCTGTACAAGCAATGATACCTTCACCGAAGAGTCAAGCAGTATATTGCTCCCTCCTACGTATATCTCGCGAAGAGACCATGAGGATAAAATCAGAGAGATTAGAGCCCACACAGAAGCATACCGACAGTCCTTCTTTCCTCGTACAATACGAGACTGGAATAGAAGGGAGAACCGATAGAGGTACTCAGGGTACCCTCCGCCACACACCGTCAGGTGGCTTGCGGAGTATGGATGTAGATGTAGATGTAGATGTAGATCACACGCACGGCACAGCGGACACACCAGGAACCGCGGTGTTGGCCGTCGAATGGCGCTAGCTGCGCAGCATTTGTGCACCGCCGCCGTCAGTGTCAGCCAGTTTGCCGTGGCATACGGAGCTCCATCGCAGTCTTTAACACTGGTAGCATGCCACGACAGCGTAGACGTGAACCTTATGTGCAGTTGACGGACTTTGAGCGAGGGCGTATAGTGGGCCTGCGGGAGGCCGGGTGGACGTACCGCCGAATTGCTCAACACGTGGGGCGTGAGGTCTCCACAGTACATCCGAATTGCTCAACACGTGGGGCGTGAGGTCTCCACAGTACATCGATGTTGTCACCAGTGGTCGGCGGAAGGTGCACGTGCCCGTCGACCTGGGACCGCGACGCACGGATGCACGCCAAGACCGTAGGATCCTACGCAGTGCCGTAGGGGACCGCACCGCCACTTCCCAGCAAATTAGGGACACTGTTGCTCCTTGGGTATCGGCGAGGACCATTCGCAACCGTCTCCATGAAGCTGGGCTACGGTCCCGCACACCGTTAGGCCGTCTTCCGCTCACGCCCCAACATCGTGCAGCCCGCCTCCAGTGGTGTCGCGACAGGCGTGAATGGAGGGACGAATGGAGACGTGTCGTCTTCAGCGATGAGAGTCGCTTCTGCCTTGGTGCCAATGATGGTCGTATGCGTGTTTGGCGCCGTGCAGGTGAGCGCCACAATCAGGACTGCATACGACCGAGGCACACAGGGCCAACACCCGGCATCATGGTGTGGGGAGCGATCTCCTACACTGGCCGTACACCTCTGGTGATCGTCGGGGGGCCACTGAATAGTGCACGGTACATACAAACCGTCATCGAACCCATCGTTCTACCATTCCTAGACCGGCAAGGGCACTTGCTGTTCCAACAGGACAATGCACGTCCGCATGTATCCCGTGCCACCCAACGTGCTCTAGAAGGTGTAAGTCAACTACCCTGGCCAGCAAGATCTCCGGATCTGTCCCCCATTGAGCATGTTTGGGACTAGATGAAGCGTCGTCTCACGCGGTCTGCACGTCCAGCACGAACGCTGGTCCAACTGAGGCGCCAGGTGGAAATGGCATGGCAAGCCGTTCCACAGGACTACATCCAGCATCTCTACGATCGTCTCCATGGGAGAATAGCAGCCTGCATTGCTGCGAAAGGTGGATATACACTGTACTAGTGCCGACATTGTGCATGCTCTGTTGCCTGTGTCTATGTGCCTGTGGTTCTGTCAGTGTGATCATGTGATGTATCTGACCCCAGGAATGTGTCAATAAAGTTTCCCCTTCCTGGGACAATGAATTCACGGTGTTCTTATTTCAATTTCCATGAGTGTATTTTTTAAATTTTTAGAGGACTTTTATGAACTGCATGTTACAGTAATTTAGCCTTAAAGAGGCTGAATGAGTACCTGCGTTTACTTCTCTGACGGATGATATTACTTGTTGAAATTCTCAATGTTTGCCATATGAAATTCGTCATTTTTTGTAATTATTACTAGTTAAATTGAGTGATTGTTAATCGAGTACTGAACTTAAATAGGGGATGTAAAACTATGAATGGTGCTGCCCCTGAATGTTTTATGTGCCTCTTTCACTCCACGGCCACCTGCGCTGAACCTTGCGTCGTTTTAGCTCAGAAAGAGGCGAAAAAATGTGTAGAATTCAAATTATTTACAAATTCCACACAAAACACATCCGCATGTCTCACAACAATACAAAATAGAAAATGCCGGAGATTGGTCTATAGAAGGCATTTCTTCACGTAATTCTAGAATCGGTCGATCGATTGTAAAACTGACTAGGAAACGTAGCGTATTCGTAGGTACACTCGTCTCAAGGTAAGGCTCTCCCCTAATATATTACGCAGGGGACTTTCATTTATAATAATAATATAGATTTCTTTACCTTTTGGAAACGATTCTGAGAGAGCCGAAAAGTTAATTAGAGCTGGAAACGATCTGGTGACACGACTAAACAGCTGGTCGCCACCTGGTGAGGAGCGCCGTTATGAGATTGTCTGACTAAACAGTTTAGAAAGTTTGGGGGCTAAGAAGAGGTCACACAGGGACCTGAACTCGCGGCGCAGAATCCATGACAAGCCAATAATCCAATAGCCGAGAAACGTCCGACGAGAACTGCATTATCTGCCGGTAACGGAATTTGTGCGCCAGGCGCTGCGGGGGTTAGCGATTACCGCCACAATTCCGTTCCTACATCCGGCAGAGAACTCAGAAATTAACTTACTTCGCTCCTCGGCGGGCGCATAAATTAACTTCTGCGTGTCGCTTCTAAAAGGAAGCAGAGTAGCGCACATAGAGAGAAAATAAGATATTAAGTGCAGGCAAAACCACCAGACACCTCCAGCAAAAAAGGTTTACGCAATGAGGTAGCACGCTGGTTAAGATGCTGGAGTGGCATTCTGGAGGAGTTAGATTTGAATCCCGACTCGAGCTTGCCGAGTTAGTTTTTTCGCGGCTTTTGTAAATGTCGACGTGGGTCTTCGGAGGTTTTTAGTGCAGATTCAGGGTCTAGCAGAAACGCAATTTCTGCTAGCCTGGCATGATTGCTTCATTATTGATAACGCATTTCGGAATCGTTATACAAAAATTTATCAAGTGGCTTCGTTAAATGCCTCTTGAAATCATTTCGCTAAATATCCTAGGAAAGAAAGTGAATGAGAAACTGAAGTTATAGAATAACAAAATACCTTCACTAGTGGAAAGTAGGAACTTTCAGTGTAGATGATAGAGAGACCGAGCATTTGTTCGGATAAGTGAAATGCCTAATTCCGGATGACCATTTCCAATAGCTGATCGATAGGTGGACGTACTATTCAAAGAAGTTATGTCGGTTGTGAAAAGAAGGAATCTTGAAAAATGCGAATAATGTGCATGGTTCTGATGAAACGACGCGACGTAAGCCACCCTGCACCTTCTACAAGCGAGCGGAACGCATCTATAAGCCCCAGATAATACAGGATACTCACGGTGATTGCATTTCACCCAGGGCGCAACCAAGTGTAATTCTGCACTCCATCGTTATTCCATCAGACTCGTCAGAATTGTGGAAATAGTCATATTGATAATAGGATATTTGACAGTTTTCTGAAAAATCAGTTATGTCATTTGGTGCCCCTAACATGACTTTTTTCCTTTTGAATTTCAGTATTTTTTTTATAAACGCGGAAATGAAATTCAGATAATTTTGAAGCCTGCTAAAATATTCCATTCCAGTCATGTGATGCCTCTGACGTCATTGGCTAACTCGTTCCTACTGCTATCATTTCGTAAAACGGACTTCAAATCGTGTGTAGTATCATTCAGCACAAATACAGCTATAAAATCTCCTGGAAAGTTTTTGAGTTTTGCAGAGAATGAGATGTTGCTGCACTCTACCGGCAAATTACCAAGTCGACGCACAACTTCACTAAATTTATTAAGAATGGGTTGCATTGTGAAGGTAACGTTAACTTACCTCGGAGGTGTGCTGTCCCACTGTCACAATGAAGGATAGTGTCGTTCAATGAAATTAAACTTCTAGTGAACATTGTTGTATTACCCAACTACACCTCAATTACTCGGTAGCTCATTTTCAGAACAGTAGACCGTCGAATTTTATAAGATGTCCGTAGATCGCTGATTCGAATCTAACCCGAAAGAACATTTCAACTTATTTGTAAAACGACTCGAAAGTTCTCTCATATGAAAACCAAATCACAATTACAATACGTCACTACACCGATCAGAAACAGAATATTATCGTGTTTTCTTACTGTTAACGTGCGCTTAATTTTGCAATCGGTGTTCACACACGTCACATTCAAAAAGACATTTTCTAGTTAATGTGACCACACACTTTTTACTTCATTAGAAACAATGTTTTTGTCTTCGTGCTGTCCCACTTATTGTTTAAACGTTTGCAGTCTCATCGTACATAAAGATGAAATATGTTCGCTTCAGATGCTAACGTTAATTTACTCACAAACATCACAGCCTTCCTTACGCTTTTCACCTGCATGTTGTACACGCTTTATATCTCTCCGTATAACTTCATCGTCCTACATCTCGTTGTACTGTGGTCGTATGGTGATATCTTCACCACTAGCAATGCTTTCCAAAAACGTGAATTGTTTGTTCGCAAAATAAATCCATTTATCCTATATTGTCCATTTCTCACATTGACTAATGTGAAGCTATACATAATACATTCCACGATGGAAACAATTGCTACAATCAGTTCTTGCGAACGTTATTTTCATATTTCGTATAAAACTTTTAAAAAAGTATGAACTTTCCACGATTCTAACATCTAACCTCCTTATCTATCGTCTAATGCTCTACCGAACGCCTTCTCTATTTCTCTGCTGAGCGGCTTCTACAGAGGAAATCAGATCTACTTTTTTAATAATTTTAATTTACTTTGTGTCGTAGCTAGTTACAATATGCGGATCCATTTCCAAAAGTTTTACAGTCCCTTAGTTTCGAGCGAGTGTAATGATGATGTAAGGAGCAGCGAAAGAATGTCCGTCGTTGCATATGTCGCCGCTCTAAGGGTGGAGCATAAACGCATCAACTTTAGCAAGGCTTCCACCATCTGCTTTCACAAAATTCCTTTCTATTGTTACTTAAAAGTTGTAATTGCGTTTTCCATCACTAAATAGCTAAACTGTTTGCAGAAAAAGTACATAAAAACCTCGTAACTTTGGCTAACGCTCCTATAACACACGAACAGTTTCGTCTTACTCAGTCTGCAACGTCACCAGAGCGCCAGCCAAAACGGAGCGTTTTCGATCACGTGACCAGAGCTTGATAGTAATTGATTTATAAGCTTTAATTACATAAAAATAACAGATTTTTGTGAGAATATTGACCGTAATTGCTATTTAAATGTCATAATCAGAATAACAATCCGAACCATATTTTAACATAGGAAAACAGCCTATTCTGTTAAAATTTTTAAACAGCCGTCAATAAGAAGCTATTTTTCTTGTCATTGTCATGTTTACAAGATCTCTAATCTTGACTTATTGTCATATTTCCTTGTACTTCGTCCAGTCTTTTTTTAGTTTTTGTTCATCAAGTAGTTTTTATTCTCACAAACAGCAGCAAGGATAACTGACCTTCACGCATTTGTCCGTTCTTGAACTTAGTACTTGGCTTAACAGCTTCACTAACTTACAGTTATCGTCTGCTCAACAGTGTACTGTTTGCTTTCGAATGTGAGTTTCTTTTCTGATCCTGAATATCAAATGTTTCGATTTTTACTTACTAGGTTGGACACACACAGCCATTTTTTCGCTTCGCCAGTGAGCGTCCCCAACCTTCCCCTTTCCATGTACACTACTGGCCATTAAAATTGCTACATCACGATGGTGAGTGCTACAGACACGAAATTTAACCGACAGGGAGAAGATGCTGTGATATGAAAATGATTAGCTTTTCAAAGCATTCACACAAGGTTCGCGCCGGTGGCGACACCTACAACGTGCTGACATGAGGAAAGTTTCCAACCGATTTCTCATACACAAACAGCAGTTGACCGGCGTTGCCTGGTGAAACATTGTTGTGATGCCTCGTATGAGGAGAAGAAATGCGTACCATCACGTTTCCGACTTTGATAAAGGTCGTATTGTAGCCTTTCGCAATTGCGTTTTATCGTATCGCGACATTGCTGCTCGCGTTGGTCGAGATCCAATGACTGTTAGCAGAATATGGAATCGGTGGGTTCAGGAGTGTAATACGGAATGCCGTGCTGGATTCCAACGGCCTCGTATCACTAGCAGTCGAGATGACAGACGTCTTATCTGCATGGCTATAACGGATCGTGAAGCCACGTCTCGATCCCTGAGTCAACAGATGGGTACGTTTGCAAGACAACAACCATCTGCACGAACAGTTCGACGACGTTTGAGGCAGCATGGACTATCAGCTCGGAGACCGTGGCTGCGGTTACCCTTGAAGCTGCATCAGTCAGGAGCGCCTGCGATGGTGTACTCAACGACGAACCTGGGTGTACGAATGGCAAAACGTCGTTTTTTTGGATGAATCCAGGTTCTGTTTACAGTATCATGATGGTCGCATTCGTGTTTGGCGACATCGCGGTGAACGCACATTGGAAGTGTATATTTGTCATCGCCGTTCTGGCGTATCACTCTGCGTGATGGTATGGGGTGCCATTGTTTACACGTCTCGGTCTCCTCTTGTTCGCATTGACGGCGCTTTGAACAGTGGACGTTACATTTCAGATGTGTTATGACCCGTGGCTCTACCCTTCATTCGATTCCGGCGAAATCCTACATTTCAGCAGGATAATGCACGACCGCATGTTGCAGATCCTGTACGTGCCTTTCTGGATACAGAAAATGTTCGACTGGTGCCCTGGTTAGCACATTCTCCAGATCTCTCACCAATTGAAAACGTCTGGTCAATGGTGGCCGAGCAACTGGCTCGTCACAATACGTCAGTCACTGCTCTTGATGAACTGTGGTATCGTGTTGAAGCTGCATGGGCAGCTGTACCTGTACACCTCATCCAATCTCTGTTCGACTCAATGCCCAGGCGCATCAAGGCAGTTATTACGGCCAGAGGTGGTTGTTCTGGGTACTGGTTTCTCAGGATCTATGCACCCAACTTGCGTGAAATGTAATCTCATGTCAGTTCTAGTATAATATATTTGTGCAATGAATATCTGTTTATCATCTGCATTTCTTCCTGGTGTAGCAATTTTAATGGGCAGAAGTGTAGTATTCTCCAGCTACTCCCATCTTACACAGACATCTTTGATCCCGTGAGTCCGTCTCTGCCGCGGTCTTCCCCTCGCTCTGTTTCCTCTGATGTTTTTCCCCACCACCTGCCTGGTGACCGAGCCTTCTCGACGCATTACGTGCCCGTGTCACCTCAGTCTCCACTCTCTAATCACAGTTCCAATGTCCAACGACTCCTTAATCTCCTGCAATTCGCGGTTTTTCCTTTTTCTGCAGCAGTCTCCATCCTTCACTGGCCCAAAAATCTATCTCAGAACAGCATTATCAAATGTCAGGAGTTTCCTTCCTTTCTTTCGTCATAGTCCAGGTCTCTGCTCCATACATAACTAAAAGTTGTATTACTGTGCTTCAGCAGCACTCCGTCTGCAAACCTTGACCTGTTTCGTGCCTGGATTCTTGCCATTATTTCCTGGTCTATCTCACTCCTCTCACTGAGTAGTGACCCAAGGCATTTGAACTCTTTTTACCGTTTCAAATATTTTACTGTTTACATCTAGAGGTCTGTCATCATTCTCTCTGATCAACACGAAGTATTTGTTCTTATCCATATTCATCTTCAAGTCTGCTCTCATTGCCTCTGCCACTATACTCTTGCCATTTGAATAAGATGTTGCTCATTCTGTGCTATTAAAACCAAATCTTGCACATAGGCCAGAGTACTAGAGTACTGCTCCTTCTACCCAATTATATTCCTAAATCGCTGCTTGTTTTGCTTCTCAGTGCTCTTTTCAGAATCAGACCAAGCAGAACGGGGGAGAGACAGTCTCCCTGTGACACTCTAGTCTTCACCTTGAATTTCTAAGATATTTACTTTCGCCGCGCGGTGTGGCTACGCGGTTAGAAGCCCCATGTCACTGATTGTGCGGTCCCTCCCGCCGGTAGTTAGAGTCCTCCCTCGGGCGTGGGTGAGTCTGTGTTGTTCTCAGCATAAGTTAAAGTAGTGTATGAGTCTAGGGACCGATGACCTCGGCAGTTTTGTCACTTAGGAATTCACACACATTTGAACTTTTTTTTTCATTCACTTTCACCGTGCATGTCGTCTCTTGTATTCATGCTTGCGTTACTTTTATTAGTTTTCTGGAAACCTACGCCATTTCCACTTCTTGCCATATTCCTTGCCTTTTCATACCGTCATATGCTTTTTAGAAGTCCACAAAAAAGCAGTGAATATCTCTGCGTAATTATCAGCTTTTTGGTAAAATTTGTTTTATTGTGTGCAGTTGGTCTATGGTTGATTTTCTCTTTCTGAAACCTGCTTGCTGGTATCCAAGCACCTGCTCGACGTATGGTGTTAGCCGCTTGAGCAACATACTCAGGATCTTAAAAATTGTGCATAGTTAGGTAAATCCTCTGCAATTGCCACATCTCGTTGGGTCTTTTTTTTTTTTAGCATTGGGCAGATAACAGACTGCTTCCATTCCGCCCGAATCCTCTCTCTCCTCCAAAGTAAACAGCCTGGGTGATACTCTCTCCTATACGATATCTCTTCCCTCTTTCAGCATATCTGCAGGTAATCCATCTATCGCCGGTGCCTTTCCTCTCTGCAGCAATGATGTCTTCTCCTACCTCTTCCATGTTTGGCAGTTCTTCCTACACTATTAGTATCGTTATTTTCTTCTCTGTACACTTCTTCTTCTTCTTCTTCTTCTTCTTCACCTTCTCATGCTGCTGTCTCAGCGCTGCTGATAGTGTCATCCACGTTCAGGATATTTTCGAAATAGTTTTTCCATTCTTCCACAGCTTTCGTTTCGTTTGTTACCATTTTTCCTGCTCGACCTTTGATTACGTTAATCCTTGGCTTATACCCTTTCTGGAAGAACTTGACTGTCGTGTAAAACTCTCTTGTTTGCCTACTGTTTAGATTGTTATCACGTTCTAGCCGGGGGATAATCGAAAGAGGCTTTGTAGCAACTGTGAATCTAATATAAGAAGAAAATAAGACTATGGATTCAAAGTGACTTCGGCAAAGCCGGCCGCGGTGGTCTCGCGGTTCTAGGCGCGCAGTCCGGAACCGTGCGACTGCTACGGTCGCAGGTTCGAATCCTGCCTCGGGCACGGATGTGTGTGATGTCCTTAGGTTAGTTAGGTTTAAGTAGTTCTAAGTTCTAGGGGACTAATGACCACAGCAGTTGAGTCCCATAGTGTTCAGAGCCATTTGAACCTTTTTTTTTTTTTTTTTTTTTGACTTCGGCAACAACTGAAGTTCTGAAACTGGAATTAAGTTTGTCAGTCTTTTATCGATTAATATGTTCGCTGGATGTTAGCGTTATCTCATTTCTCTCAGTTTTCGTTTTTCTGACAATTAAACGAACCAAAATTTACTTTTAATTAGCCCCGCTTCGAATTAAGTTAACTATGTCACACAGTGGCGCTTGAATTTAAGAGACGCAATTGTTCAGGAGTTAAAAGCTAAAAGCTCGGACACTAAAATCCCAGACGCAGAGGCTCCCAGACGCAAGAGACGTTAACAATACGTGCGTTGGGTTTATATAGTAATTGTGAAACAAAAGGGACGTTCGTTAGAAACTCTTCAAATAAAACCCCTTGCTACTTTGCGTATTATACTCTATTCCATTGGCTCGTATGTTGCGAGGGGTTACGTGTTGCATAAACATTCATACAACGGCAAACGGCTGATAAAAAAAGTGACAGGAACACCTTCAACAACGTCTTATGTAAAAATGAATGAATTTCCTTTGAAAATGGAAAATTGGAGTAACTGATAGACCACCATGTTACAACGCGCAGTTACCTCGTGTCCAATCATCCCCCTAATGAGCCATATAGCCGTACATTAACGAGAAGGATATTGACTAGAATTGAATCGGCGACAGCGTCCGCAGAGATATAACTTCCGACCACTGAGATGGGACTCGGCCACAAGTACATTGCCCTCCTATGCACGGTTTCCTGCTGTGGTCAGTTCGTGGTCCTGATGGGCCTTATTATTAAGGTACGTTACACTTTAATGGTATGAATTTTACTTTCTGACAAGCTGGCAGCTGTAAATTTGAATAGTGCGTTGTCTCCTATTTCAGACAATATTAAAGTGCGTGAACGAGTTAAAAAAAATTCCGTGTATTGTCAAGATACCTCCCTATCCTTATAAAGTTAAGATATTGAAATGTTTGCGTAGTGACTGGCTTACCGCCCTATAGTTGGGCGATCTGCCAGGAACATAAAATAGCGTCAAGAAGTTAGTCATAATATGTAAAGGAGGATGATGTATAAAAAAATCGTGGCCAGTAAATCAAAATGAACTTCAGCATTTTGCTACAAATGGGAACTTTGCTAAATGTTTAGGAAAGGAGTACTCTCTGCCTTGAACTGACGCGTGATTGAATAATAATGTCTAGATGTGTGTGGACACGTATTGCCCAAATCTTGCTTACTTTTATTGTGAATAGAATGCAGTCTCTCAGCGAAGTGTAAAACGTTATGCCATAAAGTCTGCATTCAGACTTTTTTAGAGTAGAACATTCCACATCTACATTGTATACTCCGTAAACCACTGTACTGAACTGCGGAGGATACATTATAAATGGTTCAAATGGCTCTGAGCACTATGGGACTTAACATCTATGGTCATCAGTCCCCTAGAACTTAGAACTACTTAAACCTAACTAACTTAAGTACATCACACAACACCCAGTCATCACGAGGCAGAGGAAGATACATTATACTAACATCTAATTTATGTCCAATTCCATTCTCGTATTGAGAGAGGGTAAAATTATTGTCAGTATAGCTCTGTATGTGTCCTGAACTCTTACTCTCACGATTCCCACGCGAGATATTCTATAGTGGCTCCATAATGACAAAATCGTCTTCTTCGAACACAGGTTACTAATGTTACTCTAAAGCGTTTCACGTGAACTAACTTGTCTTCCTTTCAAAAACTCCCAATAACATTACACGAACATTTATATTAAACTTCCTGGCAGATTAAAACTGTGTGCCGGGCCGAGACTCGAAATCGGGACCTTTGCCTTTCGCGGGCAAGTGCTCTACCAACTGAGCTACCCAAGCACGACTCACGCCCCGTCCTCACAGCTTCACTTCTGCCAGTACCTCGTCTCCTACCTTCCAAACTTTACAGAAGCTCTCCTGCGAGCCTTGCAGAACTAGCACTCCTGAAAGAAAGGATATTGCGGAGACATGGCTTAGCCACAGACTGGGGGATGTTCCCAGAATGAGATTTTCACTGTGCAGCGGAGTGTGCGCGGGTATGAAACTTCCTGGCAGATTAAAACTGTGTGCCGGGCCGAGACTCGAACTCCGGACCTTTGCCTTTCGCGGGCAAGTGCTCTACCAACTTGCAAAGGTTCGAGTCTCGGCCCGGAACACAGTTTTAATCTGCCAGGAAGTTTCATATCAGCGCACACTCCGCTGCAGAGTGAAAATCTCATTCTATTTATGTTAAAGTTTTGTCAGTCGCCATGATGCCTCGCCGTCGCGCCCTTCGAACGTGTCGCTGGCTTCATACAATGCACAAAACTGATCTCGATATTGAGACTTATTAAAATATGGATGTGGACATGGAGAAAGTAATTAACGCTCTCAATGGGCCTGCTGTTTACCGTGGAGGCCGAGTGGACTTTGCACTGACAAACATTCAAGAGGTATTGGGCCAAGCACGGCTTACCGTAGTTGTACACGTTGATTCAACTTTACGATATCTGGTCACGAGTTTGGAGAATTTTCTATGACGCGTTGTTATTGCCTACATGACATTTGATCAGTAAATCGTGGGTTACAACCAGGAGCGACACTTTAACAAATTTTTATGGTTCAAATGGCTCTGAGCACTATGGGACTAAACTGCTGTTGTCATCAGTCCCCTAGAACTTAGAACTACTTAAACCTAACTAACCTAAGGACATCACACACATCCATGCCTGCGACCGTAGCAGTCGCACGGTTCCGGACTGCGCGCCTAGAACCGCGAGACCACCGTGGCCGGCAACAAATTTTTATGTTGATAAACCTGTGTGAGTTGGTACATATGCGCGAAATTGTCAAAATATGAAATATTGTATACATTTATTCGTGGTCTTGGAATTATGCAAAATTTTATTTTGTTGGTGATATGATTGTGTTCCATAGAGTATAGGAAGCATACATCGAGAGCCAGGGGCTCACGGACGCAACAGTTTTGTTAACAATTGATGTTGATCTGTTAAAATCATGTTTTTATTTGCACCATTTATTGTCGTGATCTGTGTAAATATAATAGTTACGCAATGGCCGATCAGTTCGGCCGCTATGGCTCCGCCGTAGGACGCGTACCTACTAGGTCTATTGAGTATTCTGAGTACGCGTGCGAGATAACTGCCGCTGAGCAAACTTTGCGTCAGTTTCACGCCCAGGAATTAATGTAGATAAGTTATCATCTTTCGACAATTTACAAGTATGTACCACTTACACTCCTAATAGTGCGTCTATGAATTTGTTCGACGGCTAATGAGGTTTTATAAGGAGTGTTCAAACGAAAAGGTACAAAACGTCGCAACAATCACACCATTTGAAATTTGCATAAGCCGTTTTGTGATAACTTAGTGTGACATGTAGGGACCCGAATGTAACGTCACTTCCCCCTACGAAATTCAAAGCTGTGCCCTCAGCAGACAAGGTGACGCTGTCTTTCTCGACGGCCGAGGTCCCGGTCCGTCACTCACAGAATTCCTCGTTAACGGAAAACTCGTTAACAGTAACGTGTACTGTGACACACACTCTAGCCTTCGGAAGTCCATAAAGAGCAAACGGCCTGGGATGTTCACGACGGGAGTGATACTGCTCCACGATAACGCGCGTCGCCAAGGTCACACGAAGTTAATGGCAAAGGTCAACTGGGAGCAGCTTGAGCGTCCGCCCTGCAGGCCGAACATGCAGCCTTCGGACTTCCGTGTGTCTCGTCCGCGAGGAAAAGATCTCAAATGGAAGTGTTTGAACACGGACGACGAACTGAAGGTCACAGTGGAGGACTGGTTCCTGTCATAGCCACAGAAATTCTGGGAATAGCAAATCCTTCCGCTCTTGAAATAGAGGTACAGTTTTGCCCAGGATTCTCGTGAGTACTTTTGAATAAGCACTTAATCATGTCCGTAATGTTCTTCCGCACCTTTTCTTTTGAACGTTCTTCGCACTTGATAAGGAGTTCACTTACGATTTCCTTTACAGATGTATTGCGGTTTCCCAGAATCCCACTAATAAATCTGTCTTCTATTCACCTTCCCTAATAATGATTTTACGTGATCAACCATTTTATCTCTCTTCTTGACATTGCTCCTAAGTATTTACACGATGAGACGTGCTGAACATAGTCCCCAATAACCTTGTGATGAAATACTACCAGGTTCTTTTTGTTGGTTATATGCATTTTCTTACATTTAATCACATTTAACGAGAAATGTCGTTCATTATACCAAGAGGAAACTTTCTCGAAGTCTGTGTTTCCTAATGATCGTCCAATAACCATACTTCCTTGTGGACAACAGCATCTTGAGCGAGAATTTTCGTAGTGCTGCTCATATCTGATACAGTGTATGTATAATGAGAAGATCAGAGGTCCTCCTACGCTTCCTTGTGGCAAATCCATTGTTATTTCGTATCTGTAGAACATTCACAGTTTCATCGTTCAGTATAACGTAGTAATTTTGTTCTATCAAATAGTTATCGATGCAACCACATATTTGTGAAGATACTGTGTGTGTGTGTGTTGTATATCTTTGTCAGTAGTGCACGGTGTAATGTTCAAATGTATGTGAAATCTTATGGGACTTAACTGCTAAGGTCATCAGTCCCTAACCGCGCGACCGCTACTGTCGCAGGTTCGAATCCTGCCTCGGGCATGGATCTGTGTACTGTCCTTAGGTTAGTTAGGTTTAAGTAGTTCTAAGTTCTACGGAACTGATGACCTCAGAAGTTAAGTCCCATAGTGCTCAGAGCCCTTTTTCATAAACCCTAAGCTTACACACTACTTAACGTGAATTATCCTAAGGACAAACACACACACCCATGCCCGAGGGAGAACTCGAACCTCCGCCGGGACCAGCCGCACAGTCCATGACTGCAGCGCCTGAGACCGCTCGGCTAATCCCGCGCGGCCCGCGGTGTAATGCCTTTCGGTAATACAGGATGATGGTATCTACCTGTTCACCTGTTCCTTTGTTTCAACATGTCATGAACAGAGCAAGCACAAGAGTGGCTTTTCCTGAGTCCATCCTGACTCTTTGAGATGGCTTGAAGCAGATTAGCAGCGTTGCTTGTGATGCGAGTGGGTGAGATATCACAACTGTTATGACACTAGAATCGCATTATGAGTTGTATCTCAAATCTTTGTATGACCATTCAGGTTTACATTGTTTGTGTAAATAGATTAAAGCGAATGCCATGTTGGTTCATTGGAAAGGGACACTAGCAATCTCCTACTCCAACGGGGCAAATCAGTGTATGTGCTCCCTTTTTAATTTGTCAAAATATTTGCTGCACATAATTAACTGAGGGTAAAAATATTTAATTTCGAGGTTAGTATTCGGGAATATAGCGCATCATCAGTGGCACATTTTCTCTACGGCTGTATCAAATGACACATACAGTATATTATATGCCACAGGCAATGGCCTATATGTTCGAATGTCGATCTGGCACATAAATGTTTCTACACGCAGTTCTTGGAGGACAGCAAGATGTCTTTTAACAAATATGCACAAGTTACGGAGCAACAGGCATACAAGCTTCCTAGTCTCTCCGTGCTGTGTCATACGAGCAAGACACAGCTGGGGCAAAAGCACCACAGGTGCAAAGACTCGAGCTGGTGGCAGTACCATAAAGACTCGTCACTTGAGCGAATTCCACCAGAACCACGGGCGGCGCTGAAGATAAAGATAAGGACTTCGGCTCGGCCAATTGCAGGCCCAGTATAATCGGTGAATGACCTGAGAACGGACAGAAACCTGCTCGGAAGAGAGAAGAGCAGCTGTCACGCACTTGATTATAGATCATCCAGGGCTGACTTAGGCAGGGAACGGCGTTTAGCGATCTCTTAGAAGTGAACAGACCGTTATTGTAAACTGAATTTTCTATGTACTATGAAGTTTATCTTCGATTATTTGCACTTAGCCATTGAGGGCCTTTTCTTGTGTTATATTACAAGAAGTGTTGCAGACTTAATTATTCAACTTGTCACAAAGATAAGTAAACCTTTTAAGCTCATTTTCGTGCCTTTATTACTAATTTGGAGTGTTGTAGAACCTTTTTTCTCATATCCTGTTACCTGACCCTGGGGCATAGCTGTGAAATAGTGGCAAGGAAAAACTGTCGATATACAGCACCAGAAGCCGTTTCACGGACTCAACAAGTCGGCCTCCACAGCAGTAGCGACAAAATCTTTACAAACCTGGCTACGAAGGTTTACAAAACTGATTACCTCATTGTCGATGGGACGCTACACCCTAACTTAATTCTTCCTTTTCACTATACCACAAAGTTTCATTATATGATCTTAGCGACGATTCCCAGACACGAAAACATCCTCACAGATCAACCAAATCCAATCAATCTCAACGAGGCTAATATCTGACCCTAACTCCAACATGAAGTCCCACTACTCTAGTAGCGCCACTGTGAGGATGCAAATCGGGTTTGATTTAAATACACGCTGTAACCGTCGTGAGCGTTAGTTACCTTCGAGATTGGATGTGGCGAGTTGATGTTAGTCAAGAATGCCTTCAAAGCGACAAACACCCCACTGAGTTTGAACGAGGTCGTGTAATAGAGCTACATGAAGTTAGGTGTTCCTTCTGCGATATTACAGAAACATCTAGCAGGAATATAGACACTGTAAATGATTGCTGGCAGCGGTTGTCACGAGAACGTACGGTCGCTAGAAGACCAGGCCCCCGACGGCCATGTTGCCCTATAGAGAGAGAAGATCATTCTGTTCGGCGTACAGCTCTGTCGCATCGTACTGCATATGCTGCAGCAATTTGAGCAGCAATTGGCACCACAGTGACACTACGAAGTAGTACAAATTGGTTACTTCAAGGACATCTCCGAACCAGAAAACCTGTAGCGTACATTCCACTGATCCCAAACCACCGCCATTTGCGACTTCGGTAGTCTCAAGGGAGACCTCACTGGAGGGCTGAGTGGAAGTCTGTTGTGTTTTCTGACGAAAGCTGATTCTACCTCGGTGCAGTGATCGCTGTTTGTTGGTAAGGAGGCCAAATGAACGCCTGCAACCAGCCCGTCTGTGTGCTAGGCACGATAACCTGGAGTTATCTTCTGCGGCGCGATTCCGCATGACAGTAGGAGCGCTCTCGTGGTTATGCCACACAACCTGACAGCAAATTTGTACGTCAGTGATTCGACTTGTTGCGCGGCATTTCAGGGGGTGTTTTCCAACAGGTTAACTCTCGTCCACATACCGCTGTTGTAACTCATCATGTTCTACATAGTGTCGACGTCTTGCCTTGGTCCGATCAATTACCAGATCTGTCTCCAATCAAGCACATGTGGGACATTATCGGATTAAAACTCCAGCGTCGTCCAGAAACAGCATTAACCGTTCCTATACTAACCGACCAAGTGCAGCAGATATGAAACCCCATCCAACAAACTGACATCCGGCACATGTACAACGCACTGAATGCTTGCCTTGAACATTCTAGTGGTTACACCCGTTATTAATGTACCAGCATTTCACATTTGCAATGACGTACCTCGCGCTTACGTTAACCTGTCATTTTTCAATATTAATCACATAAATATGTTACCTAGAGAAATGTATTCCCGAAATTCCATTGCTCTACATTATTTTTTGGTGATAAGATTCTCTCCTGTCAGTGTAATTGTCTGTAGAGATTACAGCTGCCTCGTAAGTTTCAGCTTCAAAATTATGTTGTATGTATACGAAATGTTCTGTAGTACACCATAAAGTGCAGAGAAAAGGTACTGAAGCTACATGTAAAACGTTCGGTAGGTGTAGCTGACCCATATTTCCTCTTAATGGGCGATAATGCCCGTCACCAGTGGTGCATTACTGGATTAATATTTTCCCAGATGAATTTAGCCACGGCAGCAACTTACCAGCAAGATGTCCTGATTCCTGATCGAAATCTTACCTAGCACGTTCGGAATACATTCGCAAACCGTATTGCAGCTCCCCACTCGCCATCAAGAGCTCTTCCAGATTTCAAAGTGGCTGCCGGCCGGTGCGGCCGAGCGGTTCCAGTCGCTACAGTTTGGAACCGCGTGACCGCTACGGTCGCAGGTTCCAATCTTGCCTCGGGCATGGATGTGTGTGACATCCTTAGGTTAGTTAGGTTTAAGTAGTTCTAAGTTCTAGGGGACTGATGACATCAGAAGTTAAGTCCCATAGTGCTCAAAGCCATTTGAACCATTTTTCAAGGTGGCTATTTCTCGGAAATGGAGGCGATAGTTAAGTACACCGTCGGTTTGATCCTATAGTACTTCAGACGTCTTATGTTGCATCGATACTTTCAAATTCCACAACCTTTTGGAGAGAACCTTTGCTGATCAGTATGACCACTAAAGGCAAAATTAGATTAGTTACAGATTAAATTAGTTACATTTCGCAAAAGTAGGAAAGTATTCATTATATGCCTTGATTCAAAAACTGGAACAAATATAAATTATGCTCTGTATTTAAATCCGCCCTTGAAATAAATCCTGCTTTCTCATGAGGAAAGAATTTATTTATTCATCCAGGTATGGTCTTACAATGATATGTTACCATAATAAAATGAAAATAAATAGCTCAATATATAAGTTCAGACCACAGAACTATGCTTTTATGGGCATAAGACAGGTGGTGGGCCTTTCCCTTGATGAAGGAACGATCCCCGCATTTGAGTGAAATGATGTAGGGAAACGTCCGAAACCTATTTCAGGCTGACCAGATAGAGAAACTCCATTCTCCTGAATATGAGAGAAGTGCCTTGAACCCGGCACTGATTCCTTGCTTGGTTCTAGATAACTTATATTATAAACCTAGTTTTGCACTTCATCGCTGCACGCATAAATAATACCCGCTGGTGACTCTTGAACCATGAACATACTGCTATGACTCGAATTGCTCTCAACCTAACCTACGGTTCAATCGTTTGGTACAATACATAAATCATGTAGTAAATGGTAGGATTTCCGGTAGTACTGGTAGCGCTGGTACAGAAGGAATCATAAATTGAGTGTGTGAGAGAAAGATATGCGATATCGACGTCTGTATCCTACTCTCCTGGAAATTGAAATAAGAACACCGTGAATTCATTGTCCCAGGAAGGGGAAACTTTATTGACACATTCCTCAGGTCAGATACATCACATGATCACACTGACAGAACCACAGGCACATAGACACAGGCAACAGAGCATGCAGAACGTTGGCACTAGTACAGTGTATATCCACCTTTCGCAGCAATGCAGGCTGCTATTCTCCCATGGAGACGATCGTAGAGATGCTGGATGTAGTCCTGTTGAACGGCTTGCCATGCCATTTCTACCTGGCGCCTCAGTTGGACCAGCGTTCGTGCTGGACGTGCAGACCGCGTGAGACGACGCTTCATCCAGTCCCAAACATGCTCAATGGGGGACAGATCCGGAGATCTTGCTGGCCAGGGTAGTTGACTTACACCTTCTAGAGCACGTTGGGTGGCACGGGATACATGCGGACGTGCATTGTCCTGTTGGAACAGCAAGTTCCCTTGCCGGTCTATGAATGGTAGAACGATGGGTTCGATGACGGTTTGGATGTACCGTGCACTATTCAGTGTCCCCTCGACGATCACCAGAGGTGTACGGCCAGTGTAGGAGATCGCTCCCCACACCATGATGCCGTGTGTTGGCCCTGTGTGCCTCGGTCGTATGCAGTCCTGATTGTGGCGCTCACCTGCACGGCGCCAAACACGCATACGACTATCATTGGCACCAAGGCAGAAGCGACTCTCATCGCTGAAGACGACACGTCTCCATTCGTCCCTCCATTCACGCCTGTCGCGACACCACTGGAGGCGGGCTGCACGATGTTGGGGCGTGAGCGGAAGACGGCCTAACGGTGTGCGGGACCGTAGCCCAGCTTCATGGAGACGGTTGCGAATGGTCCTCGCCGATACCCCAGGAGCAACAATGTCCCTAATTTGCTGGGAAGTGGCGGTGCGGTCCCCTACGGCACTGCGTAGGATCCTACAGTCTTGGCGTGCATCCGTGCGTCGCTGCGGTCCGGTCCCAGGTCGACGGGCACGTGCACCTTCCGCAGACCACTGGCGACAACATCGATGTACTGTGGAGACCTCACGCCCCACGTGTTGAGCAATTCGGCGGTACGTCCACCCGGCCTCCCGCATGCCCACTATACGCCCTCGCTCAAAGTCCGTCAGCTGCACATACGGTTCACGTCCACGCTGTCGCGGCATGCTACCAGTGTTAAAGACTGCTTTGGAGCTCCGTATGCCACGGCAAACTGGCTGACACTGACGGCGGCGGTGCACAAATGCTGCGCAGCTAGCGCCATTCGACGGCCAACACCGCGGTTCCTGGTGTGTCCGCTGTGCCGTGCGTGTCATCATTGCTTGTACAGCCCTCTCGCAGTGTCCGGAGCAAGTATGGTGGGTCTGACACACCGGTGTCAATGTGTTCTTTTTTCCATTTCCAGGAGTGTATATCCCTACAAAAATAAATTGTATTTTGTAAGTAATACGAACTAGTTGATCGTGTAACTTCTGTGCTTTATGTAACCAAAGCAATTACTTTAATGAGAGTACAGTTTACATGCACCAACATAAAAATGTATTTTATTAAAGTTTTTTGTACTCGACAGAAAAAACATCATGATCAAAGACAAAAGTTTCTAGTTATTCTTAAGTGCGAAAGTTGTTTGTGAATAACAGAAACACGCTTTATGTAAGCTCGATGAACTACTGAAGATCAGTTACATTTATTTTTGTTTCACGGTCTCCTTTTAATAGGAAATTGAGTTTCCTAGTGCTGTATGATGAATCTGTATTTTTTTATTTGTACTACACCATCCCCCTGTTTTACGTTAAATCAAAGATTTTCGAATAAAACTTGAATAAAATATTTACAATTTAAATTTTGCTATAAATGCTATAACTATGTAAAGCAAGAGAGTTCAGTAAGTTACGAAGCCTTTTATATATATTTCACTTAGCTTCTGGACGGTTCGCCACTTCAGATTTCTGGGGGAATGTAGTAAGACATTGGTCGCTTACGCGAAGAAATAGATCGAAATGAAGTACCACACCTAACGTACAGGTAACACTGTTACGATATTAACTGGCCGAGGCTACGAGGAAAACCACCACAGCCTACACTTGTGATCGTCACGGTAACCTACGATTATTTTACAACTCTAGTCATGGCCCTCTCTCTCCTCCAGTCTGTTCGGAAAACTGATTCCAGGACTACAAACATGCCACAGTCCCCCCTACCCCCCTCCTCCCTCACCCCATCCTTCTCGAGTGAGATGTTCAACGCAGCAGAATGACAAGACGTTACTACCATGCTCTATAGATCTTCATACATGGTGGGTTTTCTTGTAAATGCAACAAGGTGTTGTAATTATTCCGTTTCATGATTACCAATTACTCTGAGCCCCTTAATTAAGTTGGACAGGGAAACTGACTTACTACTTGTGCTTAGTGTTGATGTTTTTAGACACTCTTATAGATTTTGTGTGGACTTCCGCAAGTCGAGGGTAAGGATTCCGTGTTCATGGAAAAAATACACACGTTAGAAATTTGCACGTCAAAGACCAGCTAAAAATAGATACACCGACCTCCGTGGAACTCGTAATGAGCATTCGAAACCATCGCAACGCCTTTCTACGCATGTGACCTTCTTTCGAAGAAGATGTGAGATCAAAGGCTGTTCGTCTGTAAAGTGTCACCCTCAAATACACTGAAGAGCCAAAGAAACTGGTACACCTGCCTAATATCGTGTAGGGCCCCCGCAAGCACGCAGATGTGCCGCAAACACGACGTGGCATGGACTCAACTAATGTCTGAAGTAGTGCAGGAGGGAATTGACGCCATGAATCCTACAGAGCAGTCCATAAATCAGTAAGAGTACGAAGGGGTGAAGATCTCTTCTGAACATCGCGTTGTAAGGCATACCAGATATGCTCAATAATGTTCATGTCTGGGAAGTTTGGTGGCCAGCGGAAGTGTTTAAACTCTGAAGTGTGTTCCTGGAGCCACTCTGAGGCAATTATGGACGTGTGCGGTTCTCATTATGTTGCTGGCATTGCCCAAGTCCGTCGGAATTCACAATGGACATGAATGGATTCAGGTGATCAGACAGGATTCTTACGTACGTGTCACATGTCGGAATCGTATCTAAACGTATCAGGGGTCCCTTATCACTCCAACTGCACACAGCCCACACCATTACAGAGCCTCCACCAGCTTGAACAGTCCCCTGCTGACATGTAGGGTCTATCATGGATTCATGAGATTGTCTCCATACCCCTACACGTCCATCCGCTCGATAAAATTTGAAATGAGGCTCTTCCGGCGAGGCAAGATGTTGCCAGTCATCAACAGTCCAATGTCGGTGTTGACAGGCCCAGACAAGGTGCAAAGCGTCATAAAGGATACACGAGTGGGCCTTCGGCTCCGAAAGCCCATATCGATGATGGGTCCGATGAATGGTTCGCACGGCGACGCTTGTTAATGGCCCAGCACTGAAATCTGCAGAAATTTGCGGAAGTGTTGCACTTTCGCCATGTTGAAAGATTCTCTTTAGTAGTCGTTGATCCGTTCTTTCAGAATCTTTTTCCGGCCGCTGCGAGTGCGGAGATTTGATGTTTTACCGAATTCCTGATATTCACTCTACATTCGTGAAATGGTCGTACGGGAAAGCCCCCACTTCATCGCTGCCTCGGAGATGCTGTGTACCATCGTTCAAACTCATTTAAATCTTGATAACCTGTCATTGTAGCAGCAGTAACCGATCTAACAACTGCACCAGACACTTGTTGTCTCATATAGGCGCCGCCTCATGCCTGTTTACATATCTCTGTATTTGAATACACATGCCTATTCCATTTTCTTCGGCGTTTCAGTGAACATTGCCGGTATAGTGGCAACTGTTTCCGGAAATAGTTTAATGATCTGACGCAGACACGAAGAATGGAAGGTGCCACCAGCAAGATCCACATTCTCCTCTTCCTCAAAGGTTGAGTGAACCCAGCTTATAGGCCGTGACATGAACTTTTGGCACTGACACGTGACGTGGCCGAATGTGTAACCAAGCAGGAATAACTAAACACCGATTACATGCATGTTGTGGTAATATAAAGAAATTTACAGTTACTGCGTCCAGGAATTAAACTAGGAAAAACTGCGAAGAGCATATTTATTATCTAAAATGCTATTGGTTATTAGGTTACACTAAATGCTAATTGTAAAATG
Organism: Schistocerca gregaria; assembly: GCF_023897955.1. Taxonomy (NCBI): domain Eukaryota; kingdom Metazoa; phylum Arthropoda; class Insecta; order Orthoptera; family Acrididae; genus Schistocerca; species Schistocerca gregaria. The sequence continues at coordinate 33,862,481 of NC_064931.1, read as the reverse complement.
TGATAGTTCTTATTTTACAAAAGCGAGACGACATAAAAATGTTGGGTGATAGAGCAAGGAACATCTGCAAACCAAATCTGGTCGGAGTGGGTGGCATCAGGGTTGATTACACGCGATGAAGCGTAGTATATCTCTTGCTGGTGGTGAAACACCAACAGTCTCCAAGTGTTCACGAGCTCCATTCAACACACAGAAGTACGGCCCCAAATCGCCCCCCCCCCCCCCTGGCCACACCATAGGGGGAACGTCAGGCTAAGGATGGTAGCGGATCTTATTTGCCCCTGTACGTTGTATGTTAGTGAGCTGATGGGGAATCTGTAATGACAGTGAAGCCTCAGTTTTTTGTTGAGCATTTAGAGGACAAGTTTGGGAAGGTGGAGGGATTGTCCAAAATGAGAGCAGGGTCAGTCTTGATCAAAACAGCATCCCCTGCCCAGTCACGGACGTTAGTCACTTGTGACAAGCTGGTGGATGTTTCTGTAACCATCACGCCCCATAAGAACTTAAATATGGTCCAGGGTATACTATTTCACATGGACCTTCTTTTGAAGTCTGACGATGAGCTGCGCGCCAATTTAGAGCGGCGAGGTGTAAATTTTGTCCGGAGTGTCCACTGGGATCCGAAGGATTATCAGGTTGCCACCAGTGGCTTCATCTTGGCTTTCGAGGGTGATACATTGCCCGAGAAGGTTAAGATGCTGGTCTACCACTGTACTGTAAAGCCTTATATCCCTCCCCCAATGTGGTGCTTTAAGTGCTGGAAGTTCGGCCATATGTCTTCCTGCTGTACTTCCAGCGTCACATATCGAGATTGCGGATGCCCATCCCATCCCAATACTCCATGTGCCCTGCCCCCCATTTGTGTCAGCTGTGAAGAGCACCATTTACCTTGCTCTCTAGATTCTCCAGAAAGAAAGGAAAATCATGGAGTAAAAGACGCTGTACCGACTGACCTACACTGAGGCTAAGAGAAAATTTTAACACCTCCATCCTGTATATATGACATCGTCTTAAGCAGCCGCTAAAACAGTTCGGGCACCATCAGCTCTGCCAACCCCAATCACCTCTCTGAGCTGGAAGACTACACCCGCCGCTTGATGGCGGGGGTCGTTTCCCTCTCTGTTACTCCCACACCACCTACGTTGAGAGCAACACCCCCCAACCAATGGCGACGCCCATCCCCACTTCTAAGCCAGTGAAGCGTAAGTCGTCTTCGGCTTCTCGCGTTAGGAAGGGGTCCCTTGGGTCACTCCCTTGCCAGGTTTCTGCTGGTGGGAAAGATGACACCCACCAGTGGCTGAAAAGCTCAAAATCAGCTGGTTGTATGGCTTCACACTCATCTTCAGTCCTGGAGACTGAGCCAGTGAAGTCCTCCCAGGCAGGGAAACCCAAGGAGCAGCGAGAGAAATCCAGAAAGACCCCCTAAGACCAAGGAAATTATGGTGGCACCGACACCGCTACCTACAAGCTCTGCGCCTGAGGATGTGGTGGAGATCCTGGCGTCCACTGAGGACTTAGATCTCCCCAGACCCTCAGACACGATGGATATAGACTGCTCAATCAATAAATCGGTGGCAGCAGGTAACCCTGAGGCGTCAACTGCCTCAGTGAATGTTCCATGCTTTCCCAGTCCAACGACGTCATCCTCCATTGGAACTGCAGCGATTTTTCCCACCGCCTCTCTGAGCTATGGCAACTGTTATGCTTCACGCCAGCTATATGCATAGCCATCCAGGAAACCTGGTTCCTGGCAATGTGGACCCCTGACCTCTGCGGCTATATGGGATATTACAGGAACCGTAGCGACTATAATCGAGCGTCAGGTGGAGTTTGCGTTTATGTTCTAAACTCAGTCTGTAGCCTCTTCAAACCCCTCTTGAAGCTGTGGCTGCCAGAATACGGACGAAGCAAGAAAATAAGTGTCTGCAGTTTATATCTACCTCCAGATGGCGCAGTACCCCTGAATGAATTAGCTGCAGTGGATGATCAACTCCCTAAACTTTTCCTACTTTCTAATGATTTTAACCCCCATAATCCCTTTTGGGGTGGCACCGTGCCTACTAGCAGAGGCAGAGATGTCGAAACTTGACCGTCTCAGTTTGACCTCTGCCTCTTAAATACTGAGGCAGCCACACATTTCAGTGTCGCTCATAGTAGTTACTCGGCCACTGATTTATCAATTTTCAGCCTAGGACTTCCCTCATCTATCCACTGGAGAGCACATGACGACCTGCGTGGTGGTGACAACTTCCCCATGTTCCTGTCACTCCCCCAGAATCACTGTCCATGGACCCCTGCCCACATGGGCTTTAAACAAGGTGGACTGGGAAACTTTCACCTCTGATGTCACCATTGACTCTCTGCCCCAGTTATTAGGTGCCAGACCCCAACAGGTGTTCCCAGTGTTAACATAAATGGCGTGTCATCTACTGACCCAAACACAATTGCGAAGCACATTACCCAAGCATGTTGCCCCCAGCCCTTCGCACTCTCAAATGGCAGCTGGAAAGTCATCTCATTCACTATGCGCGACAGTGAATCCTATTACGCCCCATTTACAGAGCAGCTGCTCCTCAGTGCCCTTGCACATGCCCCAACACAACTTCTGGGCCTGATCGGATCCACAGCCAGATGCTTAAACATCTCTCATCTGACTACAAGTGATATTTTTTTTATCTTCAACCGGATATGGTGCGATGGCATCTTTCCGTTGCAGTGATGGGAGAGCACCTTCATTCCAGTGCTCAAACCCAGTAAAAACCAGCTTGATGTGGATAGCTATCGGCACATCAGCCTCAACAACGTTCTTCGTAAGCTGCTGGAATGTATGGTGTTGGGTTTGGTCCTGGAGACTCGTGGCTTACTGACTCCATGTCAGGGTGGCTTCCTCAGGGTCGCTCTACCACTGATAATCCTGTGTCCCTCAAGTCTGCCATCTGAACAGCCTTTTCCGGACGCCAACATCTGGTTGCTGCCTTTTTCTACTTACATAAAGCATAAGACACGACCTGGTGACATCATATTCTTGCCAAATTGTATGAGTGGGGTCTCTGTGGCCTGCTCCCGATTTTTTTCCAAAACTTCCTGTCACTCCATACTTTCCACGTCCAAGTTGGTGCCTCCCATAAATCCATCCATATCCAGGAGAATAGAGTCCCACAGGGCTTTGTATTGAATGTCTCTCTATTTCTAGTGGCGATTAACAGTCTAGCAGCGGCCCCTCCCAGGGGTCCACAACTCTTTTGTGGATACATGCTGGGCGAGCACGAGACCCCGACTTCATGTGGCCCTCCTTCATTACGGGCTGCTTACCTTCCTTTTCCGCATCCTTCCCTATCCCCCATCTTCGCCCCCCCCCCTCACCTCCGCCTCCTTCCTTCCCTTTCTCCCTCTCTGGGAGTACGTTTTGTGCCTACGTCCAGAGACAGAAGCTCGAAAATGTAACACATTCTTCGCTTTCTCTGCTTGTAAGTCTTCGTTCTTCCTTTGTCCTTCTCTTTTCCTTACCGCTTCTCTTTACCTTTTTCTCCGCTGCGGCGTTTCAGACCTCTCCTTTCCCTTTCTTTGTTTTTTCCCTTTCTGTTTTTTGCTCCCTGTGCATGTCTGAAGGCCGACCCACGCATTTTCATGCGTGGCCGGCGACGGGGTAACGCGTAATTCCCTGCCCCGGGTAGACAAGTAGGACACGTACGTACCTCCTGGTAACGACCAGGCCCAGGGAGGGGTGAGCTGATACCTTCCGAAAGTGCTGATTGGTCCCTCCGTCTGTTTCTCAGGAGGTGTGGCCTGAGGTGTGAACAATCACCTAAGGCGGGGGTCCCCACTAGCCATAGGAGACGCCGGTAATCATGGGGGATACTTCTGCAATGGTTTTCTCATATTCTACTATGTCTGCTCACAAGCGTAAGTTCAATGCGCCTTGCAACAGACAGTTCTTCCATCGTTGCCACAGTTCCTTGTTGTTTCTCGGTCTGACAGAGGTCACGACTTCTCCAAGGCCAACCCTTTCGTTATTCAGAAAGGTTTCGACGCAATTGCAGCTCCTGTAAAGTCTTGTTCCAGATTACGAAATGGCACCTTGTTGTTAGAAACAGTCAGTGCCGCTCCAGGCACAAAAATTGCTGCGTACTCTACTGCTACACACCTTCCCTGTCCGGGTGGAAGCGCACCGCACTTTAAATTCCTCACGTGGGGTCGTTTATACACACTCCCTCGACAGATTGTCCGATTAGGAAATTCAACACTACCTGTCTGACCAGGGCGTAACGGCTGTTCATAGTCTGTCTTCTTGACATTTGACAAAGTTCAACTCCCATCGAAGGTCAAAGCGGGCTGTGAGATAATTTCCATTCGTCCTTACATCCCAAACCCTACGCGTTGCTATCGGTGTCAGCAGTTCAATCGTACCAGTCAGTCCTTTTACCAATCCTGCCAAATGTGTTATGTGTGGCAAGGATGCCCATGAGGGTGCTTGTCCACCTCCATCCCCTCATTGCATCAACTGTATGGGTGACCACGCTGCTTCCTCTAGGGATTGCCCCATTTTTAAAGACGAAAAGCTCATTCAGGAAATCAGAGTGAAGGAAAAGGTGTCGACCTTCGCTGCTCGAAAATTATTCGCCAGTCGAAAGCCCACTGTGCCTCAGACTGGAAAATACAGCACTGTCCTTGCCTCTCCTCATCCAACAAAGGAGGCAGCCACGCAGACTTGTGATCTCAACTTTAGTGCCACAGTCCTCAGATCGACCAGCGCAAAGATCGCCCGTTAAACCTCCCCACATTTGCCTGCTCGCTCTGAGGCTCACCCTTCATTGGGTTCTGCTAAATCTCGAGCCCAAAAGTCAGACACCCGGTCTTCCACAAAAGAGCCTACTCGTGAAGATTTTTTACGAACCCCAAATTCACAACCATGTTCCTCCTTCATCCAAACATTCTGTTTCCAAGAAGGCTTCTAAGAAACCCATTTCCTCTCCTTCTCCGCCACGGCGTGTCTCATCTGCAACACCACCTGGTGGTAGTCGCCCTAGGCTGTTTTCTGTGTCGCCGAGGCGCACTGCTAGCGGCCGATCAACCGGCCGATCGCTGGTGGCAGGAGCTGCTCCTGAACAACCCATGGATCAGGATCCTCTGCCTTCGGTTGACTGCCGTTCCACGCTGTCAGTCGCAAGCTCTGAGCTGTAGTTGAGTTGATGGCAACCTTGGTCCATTCTTCCATTTTCTGTCCACCCTATGTCCATTATCAATTGGAATATACGCGGCATTCGAGCCAATCGGGATGAATTGTCGGGATTAATTTTTGGCGTCGTACGGAGTTTCTTTCACCTTCCTTACACCTAGGAGCTGTCAACCTTCCGTTTTCGGACGTCGTTAAATTCTGGGGTCTTATGTTTGACAGAGAACTGTGCTGGTCCTCCCACGTTTCCTATCTTTCGGCTCGCTGTCTGCGATCCCTCAACACCCTCCGTGTCCTGAATGGTACCTCATGGGGAGCAGACCGAGTGGTCCTTCTCCGCCTCTATCGCACCTTAGTGCGCTCGAAATTAGACTATGGAAGCATAGTTTACTCCTCTGCTCGGCCGTCTATTCTTCGGCGTCTCGACTCTATCCACCACTGTGGATTACGTTTAGGGTCTGGAGCTTTTTACACCAGCCCTGTGGAAACCCTTTATGCTGAGACTGCTGAACCTCCGCTGTCCAATCGGCGAGCTGTCCTTCTTAGTCGTTATGCTAGCCATCTGTCTTCCATGCCTGCAAATCCAGCCCATGACATTTTTTTTCGACGCCACCTTGGATTTAGGGTATGCAGGCCGCCCTTCCTCCCTACTACCACCGGGAGTTCGCTTCCGTCAACTGCTCCATTCCTTCCGCTTTCCTACAACTTTCTTGACAACTTGGCGTACAGCACCGCCTTGGCTCCGTCCCCGGACCTGCCTGCTCCGTGACCAAGGATGGTACGCCTTCCCTTGTTTATCGTCTGGCATTTGCAGCTCTATCCGCACAGATGAAGGATGCCACATTTATTTACACTGATGGCTCAAAAACATCGTTAGGTGTTGGGAGTGCCTATATTGTTGGCGACACCCCAAATCGATTTCGGCTTCCCGACCAGTGTTCGGTTTATACTGCGGAGCTTTACGCTGTTCTCCAGGCTGTCCAATACATCCTTCGCCATCAGCGGATACAGTATGTTATCTGTTCAGATTCTCTCAGCTCTCTCCTCAAGCTCTCTACCCTGTCCACCCTCTGGTCCATCAGATTTGGGACTGCCTCCACTTGCTCCACTTGGGGGGAGTCTCTGTGGCGTTCCTGTGGATCCCAGGACACGTTGGTATCTATGGAAATGAGGCGGCCGATATAGCGGCCAAGGCAGCAGTCTCTCTTCTTCGGCCAACTATTCGCATGATTCCCTTCGCCGATCTACGGAGTGTTTTATGTCGTTGTGTTATTCTTCTCTGGCACGCACATTGGTCGACACTTCCCAATAATAAAATGCGGGACGTGAAAGCTCTTCCCTGTGCTTGGACCTCTTCCTCCTGAACGCGTCCTCGGGTGGAGGTAATTTTAACTAGACTCCGGATAGGGCACTGTCTTTTTAGCCATCGACATCTTTTAAGCGGCGATCCTCCCCCACTCTGTCCCCACTGCTCTCAGCTGTGGACGGTAAGACACCTTTTACTTGAGTGCCCCTATTTTACTCCGTTACGCGCCCGTCTACAGCTGTCGCGTGATCTATCTTCCATTTTAGCACGTGACACGCGCTCAGCCGATCGCGTTCTCGATCTTATTAGTGCCAGTGCGATGACGTCAGTCATTTGAAGCTCTTTTTGGGGACAACCAACCCCCTTCTATAGTGGTTTTTTTAAAGCTTTCCTTCTGCTTTTAGTTTCTCCAATTTTTTGAGTTTTATTGCCATTGCTGCTGGTTTCCAGTTTTTTTTTTTACCTTTTCCTACGTCACAAACCGGGAGCTAATGACCATAGCAGTTTTGCGCCCTAAAACCATAACAAAAAAAAGTCTAGCAGCGGGTGTCGGGCTCTCCATATCACCTTCTCTGTATGCAAACGACTTCTGCACTTCGTACTGCTGCTTCAGTACTGGTGTTGCTGAGCGTCGCCTACAGGGAGCCATCCACAAGGCGCAGTCATAGGCTCTAACCCATGGCTTCCAGTTTTCCGCCATGAAGACATGTGTCATGCATACATCGTACCATTTATCTGGAACCAGCACTCTACCTTAACGACGATCCAAGCACTGTAATGGAGACATATCGGTTCTTAGGTCTGGTTTTCGACTCTCGTTTGACTTGGGTTCCTCATCTTCGTCAGCTTGAACGAAAGTGTTAGCAGCACCTCAATGCCCTCCGCTGCCTGAGCAACACCAACTGGGGTGCAGATCGATCCACGCTGCTGAAGTTCTACAGAGTCCTTGTTCAATTCCGCCGTGACTACGGGAGTGTGATTTATGATTCGGCGGCGCCCTCAGCATTGCGTTCGCTCGACTGATTGCACCATTGCGGAGTTAGACTAGATACGGGAGATTTCAGGACAAGTCCAGTGACAAGCGTACTGGTGGAGGCTGGAGTCCCTGCATTGAAGATCAGACGTGCACAACTGCTCGCCAGTTACGTTGCACACACTCAAGGCTCTCCTGAATACCCTGATTACCGTTGTCTTTTCCCAACCACGGCGGTTCACCTCCCGCATAAACGGCCCAGGTCAAGGCTAAGGATTGCGGTTCGCATGCGATCGCTTCTGTCTAAACTGGAGTCCTTCACCACATCTCCTCGAGGCCCATATACATATACCTCCGTGGTGTAGCTGTAGGCCGAAGCTTCACCTGGACCTTTCGCGTGGCCCTAAGGACTCCGTTAACCCTGCGACTCTCTGCTGTCATTTCCTCTCGATTCTTGAAGTGTTCCGGGGCTGTGCAGTGGTTTACACCGACGGCTCGATGGCTGATGGTAATGTTGACTTCACCTTTGTCCACAGAGGCCATATTGAACACCATTCATTGCCCGATGTCTGCAGTGTATTCACTGCAGTGTTGGTGGCCATATCTCGTGCACTTCAGTATATCTGTTCGTGCACCGAGGAATCGTTTCTTCTGTGTACTGTCTCCTTGAGCAGCCTAGAAGCTATTGACCAGTGCTACACTCGCCATCCTTTGGTGGCGTCCATCCAGGAGTCCGTCTATGACCTGGACAGGTCCCGTTGTTCAGTGGTGTTTGTGTGGACCCTAGGACACTTCAGCATCCCAGGCAACGAACTTGCCGACAGGCTGGCCAAACAGGCTACGCGAAAACCGCTTCTGGAGATGGGCAACTTTGAAACTGACCTGCGTTCTGACTTACGCCGCAGAGATTTTTTTCGGCTTTGGGAGACTGAATGGCGCAACAGCACGCACAACAAACTGCGTGTAATTAAGGAGGCTACGAATGGGTGGAAGTCTTCGATGCGGGCCTCTCGCAGGGAATCAGTTGTCCTCTGTCTGCTCCGCATAGGCCACGGTTACCTCCTGCGCCGTGCAGATCCGCCTGAGTGCCGGTTGACAGTCGCCCATATTCTAGTGCACTCACCCACTTTACTGCCCTGCTACGAAATCTTGGGTTACCGGACTCATTGCCGATCTGACAACGCCTCATTGGTCGATTTAGTTTTACGTTTTATTCGCGAGGGGTGGGTTTTCTCATTTACTCTAAGTTTTTGCGCATATCCTTTGTCCCTCCGTGTCCTCCACCCTAGTTCTTTTAGGATGGAGGTTTTAATGTGTTGCAGAGTGGCTGGCTTTTTCCTTTTTATTCTCGTGGTCGGCCAGCAACTGTGATCTGCTTTCTTGTTTCACTCTCTTCTGTTTATATCGTCTCCGATTTCTTGTCCTTTTTCGTTCCTTTTAGGGTCCGTTGCCTTTCCTTAGTTCTTGCAGTTTTTCCTTTCTTTCCGCTTTTTTACATGTCTCGTCTGTTTTGCTCTCACTTGTGGCATTGTTTTATTAGGAACAAGGGACAGATGACCTCGTAGTTTGGTCCCTTCCCCCCTCTTCTAAATCAACCAACCAATCTTAGATGTCTCCCTGATAACACTTGCAGCTCAGTACACTATTTTCCTTTGCGTCCAGCAGAGGTTTCATGCGCTACTTCGACATGGTTTCAGCACTCAACGATCGTAAATTTGTTGTTGCAACGTACTGTTCTATTTTTATCTTCTGTGAAATTAAGATGATGATAGTATGTAAAGATGGGACTATTTCATAACTGTTTTTTTGCAGTTTCGTCAATTATATATAATGGAAACTGTGGCTACCTTTGTGCTGGTATTCTGAGATATTGGGACTCCTTCATAACTCTTCTGAAATCCACATCACATTATTTCATTGACTCAAGAAATTCTCTTATTATTGCCAAAAAATCGCCAACGGAATGATACAGATAATTATCCACAACAATGCCTGATGGCCTTCCAAGATCCATCATAAGTAGTGTTTTGAAGCACATCTGGAGAAAAATTTTCCGAGGGAAGTACATGAATCTCCTGAAGGAACATTAAGAGACAGTCTAACAGATAACCATCCGATGTACATGCTTGCGACAGTGTGATTCGTCCTCCTCTAGCAACAAATGCAATTGTCCTTTGGTGTTTCCCCAATTTCAATCTTTACGCGTCGAATAATTATCATTGACCCACGTTTTATCCAGTCACATAGCATTACCGAAGATTACGCCAATGAACCCTCGCTGAAATATTAATAGCAATACAAAACGTCTTTGCTTTCCATTAATATTTTTGTCCATTAGTAAGTTAGCCTATATCGTCAAGCACTTCACGCAACCAAAATTTACCGGCATTAAAAAATTGTCTACCTGAAACGGAATGAGCAATATCGAAATTGTTGGATTATGTTCGTTCCTCCGATAACAACCACAAATACGAGGGCTATTTGGAAATTAAGTTCCAGTCGGTCACTAAATGGAAACCACTGTGAAAATCCGATTAAATTTTGCACAGGTGTGTTGGGTAGTGTCTCTAGTATCCTCATCGATCGCGAAACTTCGGTTTTTTCAATTATGGGCCGACACCGAGCACTTAAATATGACTAGAAACTTTTGTGGGAGCCAAATGTATGACGGCCGGGTGAGGGATTTCACCTCTACATCTACATGGTTACTCTGCAATTCACACTTAAGTGTCTGGCAGAGGGTTCATCGAACCATTTTCACACTACTTCTCTACCATTCCACTCTCGAATGGCGCGGGAGAAAAAGCACCACCTACATCTTTCCGTTCGAGCTCTGATTTCTCTTATTTTATTATGATGATAATTTCTTACTGCGTAGGTGGGTGTCAAAATATTTTCGCATTCGGAAGAGAAAGTTAGTGACTGAAATTTCGTAAATAGATCTCGCTGGAAAGAAAACCGCCTTTGTTTCAGTGACTGCCGCCCCAACTCGCCTATCATCAGTGACACTCTCACCTCTACTGCGCGATAACACGAAAAGGGCTGCCCTTCTTTGCACTTTTTCGATGTCCTCCGTCAATCATACCTGGTGAGGATCCCACACTGCGCAATTTTAATTCCTAGGTATTTAGTCGAATTGACAGCCCTTAGATTTGTTTGATTTATCGTATACCCAAAATTTATCTGATTTCTTTTAGTTCCCGTGTGGATGACCTCGCACTTTTCTTTGTTTAGTGCTAACTGCCACTTTCCGCACCATACAGAAATTCTCTCTAGATTATTTTGTTATTGGAATTGATCGTCTGATGATTTTACTAGACGGTAAATTACAGCGTCATCTGCAAACAATCTAAGGGGGCTGCTCAGATTATCACCTAGATCATTTATATAAATCAGGAACAGCAGAGGGACTATGACAGTACCTTGCGGAACGCCAGATACCACTTCTGTTCTACTCGATGATTTACCGTCTATCACTACGAACTGTGACCTCTCTGACAGGAAATCACAAATCTTGTCACACAACTGAGACCTGATGTGGGGCAGCCCACGTAACATAATCATCAAACGTTTTTTTTCTTCATGAGTACTCTGCCGCTCTCTTCAGAGGCAGTGAAGATGCTCCTGCAGCGTCTTCCATTGGAAGTGTTTGATTACCCACAATACAGCCCGTAATTGGCTCGTCTTGAGTTTCATCTCTGTTCACACGAACCGCTGGCTATGAAGACAACATCTTGGCGCAGACAACGAGCTGTAGACGGGTGTAGAGTATTGGTGGAAAAGCGCAGACAGCTGCCTCCTATGACGAGGATATTGGAATGTTGGTACAAAGCTGAAGTCGGAGCGTCGCCTACGGCGATAAATAACTGTAAGTTGTAGCTAACTATTTCAAATGAAACATTTTGGATTTTCACAGTAGTTTCCATTTCGCGACCTATCCGAACTTACTTTCCGAACACCCCTCGTGTAACTACAAATACTATCTATCTGCAATCATTTAAAGCTGTCGCTTGCTTCTGGCTCAGGCTTTTTTTCACCTATTCAACTTAGTTTCAAATCTGTTAGAGCGGTGTTTACAACCTGAGCAATGTGAAATAAACTGTCACCACCTCTTTCTCGCCGCGCGGTTTGAGGCTCCCGCCGGAGATTAGTGTCCTTCGGGCACGGGTGCGTGTTGTTAGCATAAGTTACTTTAAGTATTGTGTAAGTGTAGGGACCGATGACCTCAGCATTTGAACCTCTTTCTCGTCCTCAATGCAGTCCCTCACTGAATACACACTTTCGTGGTCTTGGCGGTGTAACTGTGTTTTCTTCTTCTGTTTCTGTTTGTCGCTGCACAAGACATCGTTTGGTGTGAAACTATATTAGGTAACCACTAAAAATATCAGCTCTCAAATAGACAAAATACAGCAAAACGGAACAACTACTACACGTATGGAATTATTTGAATTATTTGCGCTCCAAGTGACCACGCTTGCACGCACTGTGGCAGCTCGGCCGCTGCTAACAACACAAGTGTCATCTGCCTTGGTTGACGCCCAGCAGCAACTACGTAAACGGACGGCCCTGCTGAGCTGTTTCCAGACAATAGACAGATTATAGACGCCAGGTGAATGTAAATAAGCTCTTGAGCATGTGAGTCACAAAGAAACAGGATAGAGAAGAGGAATGAATGGAAACTTGTAACATCTTAGACTACTGGCAAAAATGCGAAGTCCCCGAGCGAGAACTAACAACACTGGTTTCAGAAATACACCATGGGAAGGTAAACGAAAACATTAAGAACCGTGACCAGAAAAGTCTGATTAGACTTAGTCCTCAAAGAACGATTCCCTGAGATGTACTGAACTGAGACATTCCCAGGAATCTTATTTTGTTGGCTGATGAATCTTGCTGCTGGAGACAAATCATGGGATGACCAGCAGAGAATTCGCATCGCTGGTCACATAAAGGCAAACAGATACCGTCGGATGCCAGGATTAGCGAGTGTCCAGCGAAAACAGCTGTCGTATCTGTCCCGCCTGGGAAGCCACCGAGGGCTGCAACCGACATGTTAATCTGTGCTGTTGAGACAAGATACCCCGTGCGCGTGACATCGCTGGCGGTGGCTTGTCGCACTTAAGGTCAGCATCCTTCGGCGTCCCAGGTGCATATTCTGCCTAAGCCCAATTCGCACTGCAGTAGACACCTGCTTTCACACAACCTACGTGAAATCTGATTGTATCAATGTAATGGACACACTCAGGCCGAATGACTGATTTTACGGACTTATTTTAATACTGCCTCAGGTTTCATTTACAACGAAAAACAACGTTATATAAGTATTTGTAATTTCCTGTTACGCAGTGTAAATTCAACCGCGATGTCCTCTCATTGTAAATGTGGTTGCTTGCGAGATCACACTAGGTCTGGCGTACAGTATAATCACTGAACAGGGAATGCGAGTCTGTGTAGATGAATAGCTAATTTCAGCAGGACTCGTTTCCATTTACCCCAAATCACTATAGTTCGTATTCGCTTTATACCTGCACAACGATTACCAGCAGCCGCTAACTGAAGGTTAGTTTCAATATGACAGTGGTCCTACTACATGTGGAATGTAATTGCCTTCTTCCGACATTTTAACTTACACGGCCCACACCTATAGTTATAGGACTTCAAACCACGGTCCAACCCAGCATTGTTACGTTAAAGCCCATTGATTGAGGTAACAACAGCGATGGCGGTTTTCGCTGAAACGAGCGGTTTTTGGTTTTATCTTTTTTTCACTCCAGTTTAACATGACAGTTAAAACCGCTCAAAATAACTTGTTTCTGAAATAACCAGATTTTCTGTTTTTATACCTATTATTTACTGTAATAAACGTAGAAATCGACCAAATACTGAAGAATTTTAACTCACACAGTTTCAAGACTCATAGAATCAAAATATTGAATTAAATAGCCAAATAAAAGAAAACTTAGTTCCTCTAAAGTTCGTTGCTTTTCTCGAAAAGTGGTAAGATCTTGAATATTACAAAAAGTCAGCAGCATTCTCCTTTGATTCTAATTCTTTGAAACTCTGCTCAAACATCATATTTTAATCGGGGACAAATCTTTAATCTTTTAAAGCAAATGAAGCATTGTGCGTCATTGCTACGTCGCTTCATAAAGATATTTCCAGACTAGAGTCGGTGCCATTCTGCAATACAATGAATGTCTGGCGATGGCAGCGAGAAGTGTGTAGACAAGGTGGAGGCAAATTTTGGACACCGCAGGTACACGCATAGCCTAAGTCACGACACGCAACTGGAACATCACTGTCTCCACAGCGCTGTACTAATCCTTACGCCTTGTGTGCGTTGCTAGTTTGTGACCATTGTTATTAAAATAGCACTGATAGCTTTTCCCATCTTCTATAATAACGCAATATTTGGAAACAAACACCGTACGAACAGGCCGTGAAGGCCCAACGGTACCTACCGGCCGCGTCTCATCGTCAGCCCTTAAGTGTCACCGGTTGGACCATGTGGTCAGCACACCACCCTGCTGGCGGTTATAAGTTTTCGTGACCGTTGCCGCTACTTCTCATTAGAGTAGCTCCTCAGTTGGCCTCACAAGAGTGTTCCCCGCTTGCCCGCTTACCAACAGCACTCGATGGAACCGGACTGTGATCCATCCAAGTGTTAGCTAAGCACGATACCGCGTAAATTCGATGATCTGACGAGAACCGGTGTTAACCACTGCGGCAGATAAATACCGAAAAATACCTATTATTCAGCACTAAAATAGAGGTGTCTGTTTTAGCCGGTCCTTTTTCCCCATCGTTAGGGGACAGTAGTGACATATAAAGACCCTAAAAATAACTGCTGATCCAACTCGACGTCTATGAAGCAGTAGTCGGTACTGAGTCATCGGGTCGCATATAAATGTGTTAAATGTAAGCGATGTTACAACTAGTTTTGTTATACGTTTTCGTCGACATGGTAACAGAATCTTAGCACCACATCCATTAAGCTGAAAGAGCAATATATTCATGGAACATAAGCTTTTCAGTTACCTTTAACTGTACTGAACTCTTGGAAATGACATACGAAACTCAATAATCAAACACGCTCACCACCTGAATCATCTCAAAAAATGGTTAAAATGGCTCTGAGCACTATGGGACTTAACGTATGGGGTCATCAGTCCCCTATAACTTAAACCTAACTAACCTAAGGACATCACACACATCCATGCCCGAGGCAGGATTCGAACCTGCGACAGTAGCAGTCGCTCGGTTCCAGACTGTAGCACCTAGAACCGCCGGCTCAATCATCTCAAGATAATTTGATAACTACGTGCTGGTTTTTCAACGGTAGTATCCATGGTGAGCAAAACATAAACTTCAACACCAGTAGAAGTACATAATATCTAAACAATTTGCCAGCGAACATATACATCGCATCAACAATCGAGACAGTGTCTGATTACAGAATTTTCTTCATTTTAGTTGGTAAATCTCTAATGAAGTTAAAGATACAGGCTTTCAGATAAAATCGTACGTTATTTAATCGTAAAGATACACAAGTAGTTGAACAAGTGTTGCCAATATTATTTGTATTTACTAGTAATAGTCGAGGGTATATATGTCTAAGATTTCTCGAAATTTTGATGTTATTTTTGTTGAGGTCTTCAATGATGCGATGCAGCCCTTCATGTTTGTTTATCTAGAGCAAGCCTCATTTCTCCATTACTATTTAAACCACCATGCACTTGAACCTTGTTACTGTAATTAAATCTGGGCCACCCAGTACACTTTTTACCACCCACACTTCCATCCAAAACTAAACTGACTATTCCTTGATGCTCAGTATGCGTTCTATCAAACGATCCCTTCTTTTACTCAAGTTGCTCCGAAAAGCTTCTATTTCCTTCTTGTATCTACTGAATTTCTTCCATCTTACACTTGTATATATGGCCACAATCCAGAAAATTAATTTCAGAACAGATTTCTTAACATTCAGTTTGCATTTTATATTCGTTTTAATTTGGTCGGCGTCAGTTACCAGCTGCCCAACTGGTAAAACCCGTCCACTGTTTTCAGTGTCTCATTTCCCAGTCTAACTCCCTTATCATCACTTGATTTAATTTTACTACACTCAATTACCACTGTGTTACGACTGTTGTTCATCTTATAACATTTTTTCCCCAAGATTATACAGTCCGTTCAAATGATCTTCCAAGCTTTTTGTCATCTCTGATAGAATTACAATGTCAGCGGGAAACCTTAAAGGTTTCATTTCTGCTCCTAGAATTTTTATTCCCCTTCAGAATTTCTCTTTAGTTTCTTATATTTTCCATGAAGCTTAATCTTGCTGCGTCTGCAGCCTACGAGAGAAGAGTCTATTAACGTGTTCCTTCATGCCTCAAGTAAAGTTACTGAGTTTCATAGTTCCTTACGATGATGATAATTACAGTGGGAGGATGCGATTTACTGAGAAAGAGACGAATAATTCAAGTACCCTCTGAGTGATTAGTGACGAAAGTGGTCTTAAAGGGGACCGCGCCTATTGATCTCTTATTTAGTGTAAGCTTACTGTATACGCAGAGCTTGGCCGGAAATGAAAGTGACGTAAGTAGGAGTTCAGATGGCCACGAGTTTTGAAAAAGTTACAATCTTAGCACAAGTCAAGGGAGGCATGGACCATTTACGTTTGCGTATTGCCAAGGCAACAGCTGGTGCAGCTAAAAGAGTATAGAACGGTAATGCGCCTGTCATAAGTTGCGGCCGCTTTGGAGAAACACTTTATTTTCGATTTTTATGTTACTTATACTGAAATTAAACCGAAATAATTCTCATTGAAATGTATGTATTACTATTTTCGTAGATTGAAAGGTAAAGGAAAATTTATGATTGCAAATAAATTTACAGGAGGACATTTTAAGCTCTAGAGGAGAGCTTTGAATCTAAAATTAGAAAATTCTATTATTTTTTCAGTTGCTTTACGTATTCTGAAAACATAATCACTATAAAAGTAGGGGAGCAGTGATATTCTCGGCAGCTTGCACTCAGTATAAACGCCGTATTTTTACAATTAAGTGATTGTTTTGTTTCTACAGAGAAACAAATATGGTTTACATCCGTAAAAGGTTCTTTCATTACACAGTTCCAATTTGGCAGCGAGCCACGGTAACACATTTTGAAAAATGTTGGTGTGTATAGTTAGTGATGTAGAGTACAGTGGAATATACTTTGATTCACTCTTCTCTGGATGTGATTTATTTTTCCTCTCTGCGTGATAAGAACAGTTTTGAAGTTTTCTGATCAAATTATGTAGTTTACGATAAAATTAGACTTCGCGGGGTTGCACTAGCGGAGGCCTGCAGTCATTATTCATCTCGATCGTCGTATAACAAAGTATTTTTGTCCTCCCTACGAGTCAGTTGTTCTTACACATAAGATGCAGTGTAAGAAAGATAAGAAAGATAAGAATATAAATTTAAAGAAAAGAGTTTCTTCATGAGGACTCGATCCCACGATACTCGCATTAACATTGTCTTCCTCCGAAACTACGCCAAGATAAACGGCTCATGCCTCGTACTACCCGCGACAAACATGCTATTTTTGCTGAACGGTTGGTCATCTTTAGCTCCCACTATTGCGACTTTCAAGTCTGGTCAAGCCACCCTACCCCCCCCCCCCCTAACCCCTCACTTAAATTGTTCAAGGAATTACGAAAACACAGCAGTCTGAAGGTTAAAAGGGTTGCTTTTTCGGAACCCCTTAACTGTCTTCCACTGCAATGCAGAAGCTTGAAATTTGGGTCATACTTGCCTACAATCTTTCTCTGTAATGGTGAAAAAGCTTAGGGCCCTCTTATGTCACCCTCAATAGGTGTACCTAGAACTCTTGTTTCGGCAACCACCACGGTGCCACCCGCGCAACTATCTTGAGCACTTTAAAAATGTACCTATAGAGAGACTTCAACCTCCATTCAGCTGAGCGACGCTTCCCTGCTACTCTAACACCTGCTTGCCGGCAAGCGGAATCTAGGCGTTTCAAAGGGGTTACCAGCCTCAGGCGCTAGAGCAGCAGCGAAGCACCGCTCTACTGAGTGGGTGTAGAACTCTGTCTTAATGTGACGTCATTTACCCACCTTACACGAACTTCTAAGCTCTAGCCTTTTTAGGACACGTGTAGACACCTTACTGCCTAAAGCACCACTGATCCTGAGGGTGACGTCACAGGGCGCCACACTTTTGCACCACTACAAAGGGAGATTGTAGCCAACTTTGAGCCATATTTCAAACTTCCACGTGATAGTGGCAGCCTGTAATTGTGTTGTTCAGTGCATTTGTTCCACGATTTCCCTAAATCGCTGCAGCAGAGTATGAATAAAGAACATTAAAGAAAGGAAAGGCCTTGACCAGTTCCCTGCTACGTCCCTGTGAGACTGGGCTAGTGCTTTGTCTCTTAGGACCTCGTCGCAGCGGAACGGATAATCATTTGCTCAAGCGCTCTTTACCCCAACCGACATCTGGTGAATGACGAAGTTGTTCCAGTTTTCAGCCGGCCGCGGTGGTCTAGCGGTTCTAGGCACTCAGTCCGGAACCGCGCGACTGCTACTGTCGCAGGTTCGAATCCTGCCTTGCGCATGGATGTGTGTGACGTCCTTAGGTTAGTTAGGTTTAAGTAGTTCTAAGTTCTAGGGGACTGATGACCACAGATGTTAAGTCCCATAGTGCTCAGCGCCATTTGAACCATTTTTTTTTTTGTTCCAGTTTTCAGGTTTGTGCTTTTTGTGAGTATACCTTCATCCAATTAGGTTCACATACACAGCGAGCAATTGAAGCAGTCTCTCTATATGACAGCAGCACTTGTGAGGCCTTTATTGCTTAATGCCACACTAAAGGTGTACCAAAATGTTATATCTTGTCACAGTGATTGGCAAAAAGTCACTACCTATTTCAAAATTAAATTAAATATGAAATCGGCAACATCCAACAAAGACAACAGTTCGTCGATGTTCCCATCTTCAGTTTTTCTCGTCTGCATCATTTGGTTTTGAAGTTCGTTCCACTGACTACACTTAGTAATATGGGTATTCTGCATTTGTCTCGTTGTGCAATATAGTGGTTCAAAAGTGTCATGTATCCCCTTGCTGCCATATAACGCAATCTGTTTAGTTTCCTAGAGGAAAATAGCGCTGTATATTTATATATTTCGATTCGTATTTTTTGTACTCGATAGAGGCTCCCTTGAGCAAAATTTATATCAGTTACCAAGTTACTTTGACAGACAGAAGACTACATGAAAAACAAATAAACAGGTCTACGGAAGTCTTGTGCAGTGGGTGGACATACAGAACCAAATAAATTTGTGTTTTTACCATATTTACGCTGCCTATATTATTTTGAAATAATCAAAAATCAGAAGGAATGTAAGGCAGGAATACTCAGTATCATCTTATTTAATATGTTCATCGATGAGGCAATCGCAACAGCGAAAGAAAGACAACTGGATTCAAAATTATTGGTATTCATATTCAGACCCGGAGAAAGAGTTAAATACAATGCCTAAGATCTTAAATGAAGAGATAACAAAGCTAAAACTAAATACCAAGAATATGAATGTCGTGGTTATAGGCAAGGAACGAGGTGGAGATAATAGGTTAAGTGCCCGCCGTATGCGGTACACAAGTAAACAGACCAGGTTTAAACAAGCGAACAAAGTTTATTTGATTCGGAACACAATTCAGTTTAACAGTGAAAAATCTTGGGAATAATGAGACAACCTAAACACACTTGTATAAGCACAAGCAATCTTTCAACTCCTGGAAGGAGAAAACGAAGTTTATAGGTGTGAACTATCTTAGTAAGGGAAAAACCCAAATGAAGTCTTCCGCGTAGAACATAAAATAGTCCAACTGTTTGGTAATGAGGAAAACAAAGTGCTGAACTCAGCCTTGGCTCTAACAGGTAGGAAAACAACTACGATTATAAGTTCTTAAGACACTCCAGGTAAACACAGTTCTAGTAAAACTGTCGACTGACTTACAAAAGTAACTAAGTCTGTTCAAAATCCACGACATGTTTAGGCTGATGACAAAGTCCGGTAGAAATTCTAAGTCTGACAACAATCGGGTAGGGAATTGTCAGAGTATAAGTTTCAAAGAAAAAAGTTTTGTCTGGTAAGGGCGAACAACAGGCAACACAGAAATATTACGAAATCAAGAATCAGTCTTTCTGTAGAGTGGCCACGCTACAGGATATGGAGGAACATGGCTGGAACGGCGATTGCAGCGTGGATTGAGCTCCTGACGGTAGAACTGCAATAAGCATTGGGCGCCTGACCTAGGAAGCACGTTGATCGGAAATCGCTGCCCGTGACCCGTGTGCGGCTCTAAATATAGCCCTCGGTGCCATGATACATTCAGCCTTGCTTCCTGTCACGTCGCTGGCGGAAGAAAGAGGTCCCAGGCGCCGCCTCGGTCGCAGTCTGGTGGTAGTGTGTGCCGCGACAGTCCCTGAATATGTTCTGTAAGATGCAGGCTGCCTGCTTAACTGTGATGTAGTTTGGGTTGCAGGCGCGGTAGGCGCATGGCCTGGCCACAGATTAGGCAGTGAGGAACTTGAGGAAACAACCGAATTTCAATACCTCCGTAGAATTTTCTTCTTTGTCATTTTATTTCCCTCTCCTCGTACGGGCTGTGGGTGGACTGTCAGCGGATACAATTCACCGCTCCTCAGCCATATGAGGGCAAACAGTTTAAAAAAGAGTACAAAATTTGACACGTTAGATTGACAAATGAGTGTTTGACACAATACGAGGGTCGTTCAATAAGTGATGCCCCACATTTTTAAAAAGTCGTTATACTTAACAGCCGAACTAAGTTAATAATTGGCTCCTTCTACCGACCCCCAGACTCCGATGATATAGTTGCTGAAAAGATCAGAGAAAATTTGAGTCTCGTAACAAATAAATACCTCACTCATACGGTTATAGTTGGTGGGGACTTCAACCTTCCAACGATATGTTGGCAAAAATGCTTGTTCAAAACCGGTGGTAGGCAGAAAACATCTTTCGAGATTGTCCTAAATGCTTTCTCCGAAAATTATTTCGAGGTCCACGAACCCACGCGAATTGTAAATGGTTGCGAAAACACATTTGACCTCTTAGCCACAAACAATCCAGAGCTAATACAGAGAATCATGAATGATACAGGGATTAGTGATCACAAGGTCGTTGTAGCTAGGCTCAATACCGTTTCTTACAAATCCACCAGAAACAAACGCAAAATAATTTTATTTGAAAAAGCGGATAAAGTGTCACTAGAAGACTTCCTAAGACATAATCTCCATTTCTTCCGAACTGACTATACAAATTTACACGAGATGTGGCTCAAATTCAAAGATGTAGTTGCAACAGCAATTGAGAGATTCATACCTCATAAATTGGTGATAGATGGAACTGATCCCCCATGGTAGACAAAACAGGTCCGAACTCTGTTGCAGAGGCAACGGAAAAAGCATGCGAAGTTCAGACGAACGCGAAATCCCGAAGAATGTTTCAAATTTATAGACGCTCGAAATTTGGCATGACTTCAATGCGAGATTCCTTTAATAGGTTCCACAACGAAACAATCTCGAAATTTGGTAGAAAATCCGAAGAAATTCTGGTCGTATGTAAAGTACACAAGCGGCAAGACGCAGTCAATATCTTCGCTGCGCAGTGCCGATGGTACTGTTACCGACGACTGTGCCGCTAAAGCGGAGTTATTGAACGCAGTTTTCCGAAATTCCTTCACCAGGGAAGACGAATGTAATAGTCCAGAATTTGAAACACGAACAGCTGCTAGCATGAGTTTCTTAGACGTACATACCTTAGGGGTTGCGAAGCAACTCAAATCGCTTGATACGGGCAAGTCTTCAGGTCCAGATTGTATACCGATTAGGTTCCTTTCAGATTACGCTGATACAATACCTCCCTACTTAGCAATCATATACAACCGCTCGCTCACAGATAGATCTGTACCTACAGATTGGAAAATTGCGCAAGTCTTACCAGTGTTTAAGAAGGGTAGTAGGAGTAATCCATCGATTACAGACCTATATCATTGACGTCGGTTTGCAGTAGGGGTTTGGAGCATATACTGTATTCAAACATTATGAATCACCTCGAAGGGAACAATCTATTGATACGTAATCAGCATGGTTTCAGAAAACATCGTTCTTGTGCAAAGCAGCTAGCTCTTTATTCGCACGAAGTAATGGCCGCTATCGACAGGGGATCTCAAGTTGATTCCGTATTTCTAGATTTCCGGAAACCTTTTGACACCGTTCCTCCCAGGCGACTTCTAATCAAGCTGCGGGCCTATGGGGTATTGTCTCAGTTGTGCGACTGGATTCGTGATTTCCTGTCAGGAAGGCAGCAGTTCTTAGTGATAGACGGCAAATCATCGAGTAAAACTGAAGTGATATCGGGTGTTCCCCAGGGAAGGGTCCTGGGACCTCTGCTGTTCCTGATCTATATAAATGACCTGGGTGACAATCTGAGCAGTTCTCTTAGGTTGTTCGCAGATGATGCTGTAATTTACCGTCTAGTAAGGTCATCCGAAGACCAGTATCAGTTGCAAAGCGATTTAGAAAAGATTGCTGTATGGTGTAGCAGGTGGCAGTTGACGCTAAATAATGAAAAGTGTGAGGTGATCCACATGAGTTCCAAAAGAAATCCGTTGGAATCCGATTACTAGATAAATAGTACAATTCTCAAGGCTGTCAATTCAACTAAGTAACTGGGTGTTAAAATTACGAACAACTTCAGTTGGAAAGACCACATAGATAATATTGTGGAAAAGGCGAGCCAAAGGTTGCGTTTCATTGGCAGGACAGTTAGAAGATGCAACAAGTCCACTAAAGAGACAGCTTACACTACACTCGTTCGTCCTCTGTTAGAATATTGCTGCGCGGTGTGGGATACTTACCAGGTGGGATTGACGGAGGACATCGAAAGGCTGATAAAAGGGCAGCTCGTTTTGTATTATCACGTTATAGGGGAGAGAGTGTGGCAGATATTATACACGAGTTGGGATGGAAGTCATTAAAGCAAAGACGTTTTTCGTCGCGGCGAGATCTATTTACGAAATTTCAATCACCAACTTTCTCTTTCGAATGTGAAAATATTTTGTTGAGCCCAACCTACGTAGATAGGAATGATCATCAAAATAAGATAAGAGAAATCGGAGCTCGAACAGAAAGGTTTAGGTGTTCGTTTTTCCCGCGCGCTGTTCGGGAGTGGAATGATAGAGAGATAGTACGATTGTGGTTCGATGAACCCTCTGCCAAGTACTTAAATGTGAATTGCAGAGTAATCATGTAGATGTAGATGTACATTTGATGTTTTCCATGTGCGCCGATGAAGTTTCGAACAGTTCTGGTAGATGGGGGAGCCGTCAAAATGGCATCTACGTACGACTCACGGTACAAGCAAGGTGCTGTATGGCGATGCTGCAGTTGATAGTACAGTAGGCGGTGAATAAAGAAAGTTACAGCCTCAGGAACTGCAGAAACAGAGCTTCATGATCCCCCATGCTCGGTACCTCATGTCACTGCTCCAGACATGCTGAATCGTGCGTATGCCATTATTCGTGCCGACCTTTGCATCACAATTAGAAAATTGGCTTTACAGTGTTGGTCAGAAGTGGAATTGCGTCCGCAATAATGCACGCCCACACAAAAATCTGAAAACCCGAGAACACATCGCCAGATTTGGATGGGCATCATTGCCTCATCCACCTTGCAGTCGAGACCTAGCACCCTCGGGCTTCCTTCTCTTTGGGCCGCTTAAAGATTCTCTACGGGGAACGCACTTTGAAGATGACGAGAGTGTGTCATACAGCGAAAACATCGCTACGCCCACAGGACGCTCTTACCAGCAAGAATACATGCTCTTCCACAATATTCTCGTACGGGCGAAGAACGTGATGGAGACTACGTAGAGGAATAGGACATGGACATGATATGATGAATATTGTCACCAAGTTCTGACAATTAACAATAAATATATTCTGAGAAAAATATGTGAGTCATTACTTATTGAACGACCCTTGTAGAAAGACATAGATTCGGGTGAACAATTTAAAATATAAAAGGCGGAGTAGTTGATGAATTAAAAGATTGGAACAGACGGAACGCCAACGGAATGTTCCATGAAAGATAAGACAGGAAAAAGAGCATAAATTAAATGTAGAAAAAACTAGTGTGATGCTATGAGTGGGCCTAGACTTCAAGGAAGAGGGGTATAATGCGGATTTAGCAGTTGTAGTAGTGCTTAAGGGATGCCATGCCGGACCAACGCTTAGGATGTGAGTGGAGAAGAGTGAGAGGAAGTGAAGCAAAGCAAGCGCTGTATCATGTATAAGATACAGAGGCGAGCGAGTGCACGGGACTTACCCTAGTTCACTGCTAGTAGCGTCACGTCATCGTAACGCGCCTGCATATAGTATTGCACCACATTTAACATAAAAGTAAAAATTAAGATTTGTGTGTAAAACTTTGTTAAAGTATAGTTCTATGTAATAATGTTTCAGGTAACAAATCTTAATGTTATAAAATTAGTAGTTTACGTAAAATTCACGTTTTGAAAGAAAAATAGGAGGCGCTAAATAATGACGCTAGGAAGCCAAAATTTGGTGAGAAGGTGCAGTAAGAAGTCATTAATGAGTGGTGCTGGTTTCCAAAACCATAAAACTAAAATTGACTCCAGAATCCGCGTTTTTCGGAAAAATCAGAGGCGCGAAATAATAGAGCTACAATATTGAAAATTGGTAGGATGCTTCAGTTCACCCTAATAATAATAATGGAAATACCACAATCAGTTACCTCTTCTAGTTTTTTAGTAATTTAGTAAAAACTACTTTTGTGAGTAAAATGTACATAAGCATTATAGATTAAGTACTTTAAATTTTAATGATAAAACAAATTCTTTAAGACCAATGATCAGATAGGACAATTAACAAAGCTACACCAAGTTTTAGTCTTGTAGCATAATTAACAGCTGATACAAGTCTTGATAAAGCTATGGTTCAGAGGTAACAATCTACCGTTAGTTCCATTGTAAAAATTCTAGAGAGTAAAGTTTTAATTTTAGCGGGCTGAGATTTTCTACGTGCTTCTGTACTGCTCAGATGTATGTATACAAAAATTGAGAAGTTTGTAAAGCTATTATTAAATGTGATATTTAAGATTATGTGCCTGAGATAGCGATCATTTGGAGGCACAGGCATCTGCATAGGAACGGAAAGAACAGATGCTCTCTTGGCGGTACGCGCCGGAGCTATATAAAAAGAGCGGCAGAGGCAGTAGGAAGCTCACTCCGCATTAGACCAACGCCTAGTCCACGCGAGCTTAACGTCCGATCGCGCCTCGCCTCGGGTGACGTCATAGCGGGCTGTGACATGCGCGTACTTAGCAATGTAAACGGACATTGAAAATCGCGAGGACTGTACACCGTCCTGGATCGTTTAGACTTCGGTAACAAACTGTTATTGTGCCGTCCGTGTGAAGTATAATTCCGCGTGGCAAGTGGTGACTAACTCCACTTTTAAGGCGAGCATTAATCTTTTTTTTAACATTATTGCGAACTATTAATAGAGCACCGTTAGTTAGAGTAATGAACTATTCGGGAGGAACTTGCTGTAGAAGTCGCCTCTGAACTATTAAATGATTGGCTGAATTAACAATATTTAATGTCTTTAGCATTTTCAGAAGTTTCGAGTAATTTGTGTGAGCCTTTAAGATAATAAAATCTTGTTTGGAACTTTAAATTTTATTGAAGCAGCCCTAATCCCGTGAAGAACTATGGATATTTTTCGTTTAGCTGGGCTGTACAGGAATGTGGCCGTGCAGACTGGGAACTAAGGTCAGTAAGTTTCCCTTCGCTTTCTGACTGGCCACCAAATTAGTTGCCAGGCTCGCGTGATTTAAGGTGGCAATGTTCAACTTTCATTCAACATTAAACAACGACTTCTTCGCCGTCCCACATCTGTTGCATCGGCAATAGTCTGTTACGTGAAATGAACATTCAAACAACCCATTCGACAACTTCTTCGCCGCCCCACATATGGTGCTTATCGGCCGGGAAAACTGAATTAAAAGCAAATAAAAGTGCTCGATGTGTGAAAGCGATTGGTATAAATTAACGAACTCGGTAGGCAATAACAGGACACTGAATTGAACTAGTGTGGGAACAGTGTTACCAGTAAAGGCGGGTGTAGTGTATAAACAATAAGTGTCTACCGCTGTACGTTGGTTAGTGACGATGGTGAGGAAGGCGACGATGCTGGATCGCGGCTGCCGACGGCGCTGAGACTAAAGGAAGACGGTGCGTCATCGCGGAGCTGCGCTGATCTGCGAGACAGCTGCCGGCTGCGCCGAGCGGTCAACGGTGCCTTGCTGCCCCCCCCTGGAGCTATTGCAGTAGGCGATTCCTGTGGCGGTACTCGACGCTACGGCTGCTGCTGCTGCCTTCAATACGTCGCGACGCGTCGCATCACGATTGCTGGTACACTGCGACGACATCATTCGTCGAAATCAAGCATTTAAGTTAAGTCAAAGACTTTTAAAATATTTATTAACTGATGCTAACAAACTAAAAGATATGGAAAGTAGTGTACATTTTAGAAGGGAACCGGTCTCTGACCAAGAATCCTCAGGATCAGGAATTGAGTTTAATGAGGATGGTTCCATTAATCCCTCAAATATTGAACTAGAACGTAATTTGTCACCAGTAAATTATGACTTTAATTTAAATGAGAGTGCAGGGATGCAATCAATAAGTGAAATAGAAGTCAAAAGGGAGCCAGTAGAGTTGCTAACTTTGTCAGGTAGTGAAACTGAGCTCAATATATCTCCAGCTCAGTCAAGTCAAGAGATACAAAGTATTAAGGTAGAAGCTCCGGATTGGATGCAAATACTGTTTGCCAAACTCGAATCAAACCAAAATAAAATTGAGGCTAAAATTGAAAATAGTAATAAAGAGTTGGAGAATAAAATTGAGGTTAGTAATAAAGGGTTGGAAAATAAAATTGAGGATAGTAATAAAGAACTAAAAGAAGAACTGCAATCAAAATGGAATAGTTTGAATTATAAGATAGATGCTATTCATCATGACATTCAAGTAAAAGTAGGGCAACAGTTAACTAAAATGCATAGTACTTTCAAATGTGAAATAGATCAAATTCAAAAAAATTATCAAGAGGCAGATGAACTTTTGGAAGTGAGGTTGTCCGAAAGATTGAGCAACGAGTCCAAACTTTGCTCTGACAAAGTTAAAGAGGTACAAATTAAAGTAGATACTTGTCAGAAAAACATTGAGAAAGTAAAAGAAACCTGTACCGAAATTCGTGGTGCAGTGGAACAAAGATGTTCTGCCAGGATAGAAGCAGTAGAGTCACAAGTAGAGGAATTAAATAATAACATTGCTAACCTAGAAAATAGAGTAACCTCTGTTAATTCTAGTCATTCTACTGTACAGCATGTGACTTCAGTTGACGCCGCTTTTATAGGGTGTCGACAGTTTTTGCGCTTTGATCCTGATAAGTACATTCACCCTCTTGAATTTTGGAATGACTTTGAGGATGTTCTCCCCAACACTTGGTCAGAAAGAGAAAAAATTTCATTTATAAGAAGTCATTGGTCAGGTGATGCTTTGCGATGGTCAGCGGATGTAATGATCAAATGTAAAACTTTATCTGAATTTAAGTCTGCATTTCTCAACGAATACTGGTCACATAACAAACAAAATGATGTGTTAAGGGAATTCTGGAGTGGTAAGAAGTTTTTCCCAGGGCGTGAATCAGTAAAGGATTTCGCTAGGAAGTGGGTTTCAAGACTGTCACATTTGACAGAAAAGATGAAGCCAGATATGATCATTATGGGTTTAGAAGGTAAGCTGCCGTGGTACTGGCAGAAGAGGATCATTTCCGCCCCTAGAGATAATATAGACAAATTTATTGAATATCTGGAAAGAGTGGAAAGAGTAGCTGCTGCTGAGGAGCAGGTGCAGCAGAATAACAAATCTTCTAACAATCACGTACAAAATAATGGAAACGTGAACGTTAGAAATATGGAAGTTAGGCACACCAAAACAAACTATCGAAACCAAAGCCGTGGCAGAGGAAGAGGGGGTAGATACTCACCACGCTTTCGTAACAACTACTATGACGAAAGTAGAGAAGTAAATCCTATGCCATTAAGACAAGAAGGGAGTCATGATGCTACTATATCTAGTGGTGTCACAGATGAACACAACAGGCCGCGTGTGGGAAACTAAATCCCGTCTATGAGGAAACTGGCGCTCACCAGGCGGTAACAGTAACACAGCCAGTAACGGAAACACAGACAATCAGCCAACATACACAGACAGACAACATGGATGACGAAATAAATACAGATAATACCAGTGATGTGTTAAGCCACTCTCACAAAATAGTGGATAGTATTTTGGATACACTAGAAAAATGGGTCAAGGAAGAACAGGAACTCAAGGTAGATAATGGGGAAGAAATAGATAATGGGTTTGAGTCTGATGGGAATAATGATGAAGTAAAAGCTTACATCTTCGATGAAAATGGCAATCTAAAAGCTGAAGTAGAAGTAGCAGAAGTAGAATCAGTACTGCAAAACTTTAGAGAGGAGGAAATAATGAATGAAGGGGGTAGAAATAGTAACGAGGTGAAAGAATCTAGTAGCTGTGTAAACGTGCCACAAATGGTTGAAGGTGACGACATTCTTATGAACAGCAATATTGCGCAGGGACGCAGTTGCTCAGAGGTAGAGGATAATTTGGCTGATGTGCAGCAAACAAAAGTAGAAAAAGTCGTCAGATGCTTCGATTTAAAGTTAGTGGACAGATTAGAGAAAGCAGCTAAGATTATAGAGCATGATGAGCCCCAGGATGTAAATGTAAATGTAATTGCAACTGATCAGAATTACTTTAGCTGGAAGAACATAGAACGAGATTTATTAGACGAGGTGTGTGAGCAACCTGTTCAATGTAAAATAACTCACCCTGTTATCAAAGTAAACATATCAGGAGTCACTGTGCGTTGTCTGCTTGACAGTGGCAGTGAAGCAAGTGCTTTATCACAAACATTTTTTGACACCATACCCAATAAAGAGAAGTTAACAGTTATGAAAGTAAGTGGCTTAAAGATTATAGGTGCTACTGGAAAAGTCTCTAGACCAGTTCAACACGAAGCTTTGATACCCATTGGTATAAATGACGTAGTAATAGATCATCCTTGTTTGATTGTGCTAGGCCTAAGTGTTGATATGTTGATTGGTACTGATTTCTTATCAAAGTACCAGGGAAAGATCAATTTTGATCAGAACAACTTAATTTTAACTTTACCTGACTCTAAAGTGATAAGAGAGTCTTTTATAGGAAGTCATATAGGCGGTAGTAATGAAACTTGGGAACTGCCTATTAGAGTAATAAAGAATAAAGGATACTTGCAGGAAAATTTGGTTTTCAGTGAGAATGAGGAAAGTGCTAAGGTTGAAGAGAGACACATCCTAAAGGAAATAGAGGAAAAGGTACAATCAACAAAGCAAATTGCTGACGAACAAAGATCAGAGTTAAAGAGTGTGTTAACTAAGCATAGTAATGTATTCTCAAACGCACCTGGTGAAGTTAAAGGTTATGAATGCCATTTGAATATCAAGCCTGGGAAGGTATTTTTTAAGAAGCCTTATCCAATACATGATGCAAGGGCTTCCCCCACTAGTTTTAAAATTGGTGAGCTAGTGCTGGTCAAAACAAAAGAAAAATCAAAGAAAATTTCTGCAGAAACTAAAAAGTTTATGCATGTATATCATGGACCATTTAGAATAGTAAGTAAACCTCATGCAAATGCCTATCGTTTAGAATATCCAAAGAGTAAGAGAGAACTAGGTCTAAGAAATATTGTGGATCTAAAGGAATTTAAAATTAACAGTAATTAATTACTGTAGGGAGTCTGCCACTCTTTGGCGGATACACGGTTTGGCGTACCGTGCAGTCCCAGCTGGGTGAAACTTTATTTCCTTTTCAAGTTTCATTCCCTTCTTCTGGTCTATCATAACAGGTAAGAATCACATATGTCTTCATGTTGTATATATGCTATTAGATTTTAAGTATTTTTAGTAAGGATCTACCTAGTGAATGGCAAAACAAAAGTCTGAGTACCAATAAGAGGCAAACATGGCTAAAATAAATAAATTAAAATATTTCATGTAATTGTAAAGGGTTAGAAACTACAACTAAGAGAGACACTTTGCAGTATACGAAGTACGGTATGAATATGAATAATCCATGAGATTATGCAGAAGGTAGTATGTTGCTAGAAATAAGGTTGTCTGAAGGAAAACAGCGTAAGAAGGTAATGCTCATAGAGGCAAGCAATGGCGTTTTAGAATTAAATAAATGGAGATGTGTGGAAGTGGTGTGAGGATCGCACCAAATATATAGAAACAGGACGTCAATAGGCTGACAAAAGGAAAAGGGAGAAAGAAGTGGAGAAATGAAGTATTTTGAATCTGGAAGAAAAGGGAGAAAATGAATAAGGTGAAGAAGTGAAGTAAGTAAATTGAAGTAAATGATGTAGGATTAAAGAATAATTCCCTCACGTCTCGTGAAATGGTGAAAAACGCTAAATCTTGCTTGAGGCAAATAAATAGTTAAACAGACAACAGAAACACACAAATATTGGAAAATGCAGAAATTTGGAATCGGTATACTGAAAATAACTAATTTCTTTAGTAATTCATACAATAAAGCAAAGTGCTGGTCAGCAAATGACTTCTTTGATGAACTAATCCATACGATAATTACGCCAGAGTACATTAAAACTAAAAGGTTACTCAATTTTCTAAGTTGAAGCAAGATCTTAATATATTAATTTGCTAAAAGAATTTTCACTATTTAGGAACCTAAAAGATTATTTATGAAAGAAGAAAGTAGGAGCTATTGTATCAGATACGACTTAGTGCTAAATGTCTTTCTGACAACTTCACAATTAGTAAAATAGTGCCAGAATATAAACTATAAAATGTACTTTGTCCTACCTTAGATATAAGTTGAAAACAGAAACTTAGACTGTATTGTCTGTTTCTCAGGGACATGCAGGCTGCATGAATGACTGACAACAAGCGGTAGGGAGATTGGAAGTAGAGACGCAAACCACAGTGAATACAATTTCCTCCCACAATTTTGTCAATCAGTGAAATTAAATGAGTGTTACAATAGGACACCCACCACAGTGCCGAGTATTATAGTAAAAGAAAAATGTGAGTGCGTTGCAGTGATAAAAGTCGTGTGTATTTTCTTTTTCAGGAAGAGACTGATTTTAAAGAAAAAAAAATGACTATTTTGTAACCATTGAAAAATTTATATTTCCATGTAAATGTATGTAAATAATTTGTGAATGTCTTCTGTACTAGGTTTTCTATGTGTATATGAGTATGGTTATTTTGTGTATGTAGTAATAAGGAATTTCCTAAGAAGAAGCAACTTAAGTTGAAAGAGGTATACTAAAGTAATCCATCGCTTGTTTGTTCTTTTAGAAATTTAATTTTGTTCAAAAATAGATTTTCACGAAAATTAAAAAGGGGGTGATGAAGCAAAGCAAGCGCTGTATCATGTATAAGATACAGAGGCGAGCGAGTGCACGGGACTTACCCTAGTTCACTGCTAGTAGCGTCACGTCATCGTAACGCGCCTGCATATAGTATTGCACCACATTTAACATAAAAGTAAAAATTAAGATTTGTGTGTAAAACTTTGTTAAAGTATAGTTCTATGTAATAATGTTTCAGGTAACAAATCTTAATGTTATAAAATTAGTAGTTTACGTAAAATTCACGTTTTGAAAGAAAAATAGGAGGCGCTAAATAATGACGCTAGGAAGCCAAAATTTGGTGAGAAGGTGCAGTAAGAAGTCATTAATGAGTGGTGCTGATTTCCAAAACCATAAAACTAAAATTGACTCCAGAATCCGCGTTTTTCGGAAAAATCAGAGGCGCGAAATAATAGAGCTACAATATTGAAAATTGGTAGGATGCTTCAGTTCACCCTAATAATAATAATGGAAATACCACAATCAGTTACCTCTTCTAGTTTTTTAGTAATTTAGTAAAAACTACTTTTGTGAGTAAAATGTACATAAGCATTATAGATTAAGTACTTTAAATTTTAATGATAAAACAAATTCTTTAAGACCAATGATCAGATAGGACAATTAACAAAGCTACACCAAGTTTTAGTCTTGTAGCATAATTAACAGCTGATACAAGTCTTGATAAAGCTATGGTTCAGAGGTAACAATCTACCGTTAGTTCCATTGTAAAAATTCTAGAGAGTAAAGTTTTAATTTTAGCGGGCTGAGATTTTCTACGTGCTTCTGTACTGCTCAGATGTATGTATACAAAAATTGAGAAGTTTGTAAAGCTATTATTAAATGTGATATTTAAGATTATGTGCCTGAGATAGCGATCATTTGGAGGCACAGGCATCTGCATAGGAACGGAAAGAACAGATGCTCTCTTGGCGGTACGCGCCGGAGCTATATAAAAAGAGCGGCAGAGGCAGTAGGAAGCTCACTCCGCATTAGACCAACGCCTAGTCCACGCGAGCTTAACGTCCGATCGCGCCTCGCCTCGGGTGACGTCATAGCGGGCTGTGACATGCGCGTACTTAGCAATGTAAACGGACATTGAAAATCGCGAGGACTGTACACCGTCCTGGATCGTTTAGACTTCGGTAACAAACTGTTATTGTGCCGTCCGTGTGAAGTATAATTCCGCGTGGCAAGTGGTGACTAACTCCACTTTTAAGGCGAGCATTAATCTTTTTTTTAACATTATTGCGAACTATTAATAGAGCACCGTTAGTTAGAGTAATGAACTATTCGGGAGGAACTTGCTGTAGAAGTCGCCTCTGAACTATTAAATGATTGGCTGAATTAACAATATTTAATGTCTTTAGCATTTTCAGAAGTTTCGAGTAATTTGTGTGAGCCTTTAAGATAATAAAATCTTGTTTGGAACTTTAAATTTTATTGAAGCAGCCCTAATCCCGTGAAGAACTATGGATATTTTTCGTTTAGCTGGGCTGTACAGGAATGTGGCCGTGCAGACTGGGAACTAAGGTCAGTAAGTTTCCCTTCGCTTTCTGACTGGCCACCAAATTAGTTGCCAGGCTCGCGTGATTTAAGGTGGCAATGTTCAACTTTCATTCAACATTAAACAACGACTTCTTCGCCGTCCCACATCTGTTGCATCGGCAATAGTCTGTTACGTGAAATGAACATTCAAACAACTCATTCGACAACTTCTTCGCCGCCCCACAGAAGGGAGGCCTGACTGGAGGAGATGGGGTGGGTTCATTTATATCTGGCAGGGTGGGTAGATATCAGGGCGGATTTCATGGTCAGGTAAGGGAAGGCGGTTAAAGTTCCGTCGGGAGAGGATGTGGAAGGTATGGAGGTGTGGCACTGGGGGAATGTGGCTGTCGAGGAGTGGCGGAGTGCCAGGAGCAATGATCAGGGGGGAAGCTGAGGGCTGAGTAGTATAGAGTTCGCGGGTAACATTGGATATTCGGAGATGTTCAAGATGGAGTGGAGGGAGGGAAATTTTATACATTGGTAGACGAAGCGTATGGGGGAGGGTAAGCGGATTTGATAGGCTAGGCGGAGTGTATAGTGTTAGAGGATCTATAGGGTGTGATAAAAGGAGAGAGGAACGGAAACCCATGCCACATTTTCATAGCAGAGGATGGGACGGATCAGAGATTTATAGGTTTGGAGGACTGTGGAATGGTACAATCCCCATGTTCGGTTGGTTAGTAGTTTCAGTAATTTTAGTCTAGTATGGTCTTCCTGATCAATGGTTAGTAGACGGGGCTTCCATGTTAGTAGGCGATCAACTGTTAGTCCGAGGTATTTTAGGGTGTTAGTTAACTGGATAGAACAGCCGTAAATGGTAGTTCGACCTATAATTATTGCTTACGTTTTGGTAGGGTTGATTTTCAGCAGCCTCTGGTTGCACCAGGAGGCGAACTGATTGAGGTGGAACTGGAGGGATAGTTGGAATTTCTGTAAGGTGGGGTAGCGGGTCAGGAAGGCAATGCCATCGGCATACTGAAGGAGATGAACAGGAGGAGGGGGCTTGGGCATATCGGCAGTGTAGAGGACATACAGCAGAGGTGAGAGGACAGAATCTTGGGGCACACCCGCGGTGGGATGGAATATATGGGAGTTGGTGTTGTTGACGGTGACATAAAGTGGGCGGTTACAGAGAAAGGAGTCGATGAGGCGGACATAATTTGTGGGGAGGTCATAGGTTTGGAGCTTAAAGAGGAGCCCAGAATGTCATACACGGTCATAAGCTTTCTCAAGAACTAGGGACAAAAAAGACGGATTTGCGGTTGTTGATTTAGGGAGAGAGGAGATGCGTAAGTTAAAGGAGCTTGTCATCAAAGGAAAAGTTGCGATTGGAGCCACATTGATGGACAGGAATGGGTAGGTGTTCTCGTAGCTGTTTATGGATACGTTGGGAGAGAATGGACTCAAGGACCTTGTTAAACACAGAGGGTAAGCTGATGGGGCAGTAGGAGGAGGTGTCAGTGGCAGGCTTATTAGGTTTGAGGAAGAGGATTCTAGAGGTTTTACACGGCTCAGAATAGAAACTTGCGTGTAGTATTACATTGTAAAGGGTGGCTGGGATGTCCAGGAAGGAGAAGGGGCATTCTTTCAGGTGTCTGTAGATGATACAGTCGTGACTGGGAGCCATGTTGCGTTTGTGATATAACTGTTGAATGTCTTGTGTTATTGGATTATTGAGTTCTGTCGGTGTGATGTTGTCGAGGCACTGAAAGCTAGGAGAGAGGAGTGGGAGGGAAGTAATCGAAATGGGGGTCATCTGGGATGATTAAGGTGTCAGAGATAGGACGCCAAATGGTTGGCTTTGCTTGGATTGTCGGGGAGAGGGTGATTATCGTGCAGGAGGGAATAGGACGGTGCAGGGTTCACGCCAGTAATGCGGTGAAATGTCTTCCAGTGCCTGGAAAAGTATACGGGCAGTGTGGCGTTCAGACTTGTACATGTTTGGCGCCAAACGCGGTGTATCTTTGCAGTCAGCAGATTACAAATGTGTCCTTGTAGTTGCCGGTGGCGTGTAAGTGTGTCGTGGTCATGGGTCTGCAGGAAGAATCGTCAAAGACGACGCGATTGACGGAGTCACGGAAAGGTAGGGGGGCATGTGGAGGCAGTGCGGGCAGTGTGGATAGACTGGTCTCGTAGGAATGCGAAGAGCTATAGCGTGTGAGGAGGTCTGTTGTAGGAAGATGGAGCATGGTAGATGTCATGGGCGTCTTGGAAGGATAAGGGATGGCTTCAGAGATCGGTAGCATTGAATCCCCTGTAGGCATCCCAGTTGGTACGGGAGTAGTCCTGGGTTTGTTTGGGATGGTCTGAAGGAGTGGGTGTACGGGTAGGATGTGCAGTGTAGCGAATGGTGAGTAGAACACGGGGATGGTCGCTTCCGATGGTGTCGAGGACTGCTGCAGTAATGCGCGCTAGGAGGTTAGGAGAGGTGAGGATAACATCAGGAGTGGAATTGCTTTCAAGGCGGGTATGTAATGGGAGTGGGACTATATCATCATGGAGTGTGTCAGTAAACCGGTTCCACAGCTGGAGGTCAGCATGGGACAGTCTTTCGATGTTAAGGTCAGTGGCAATAATATAGATGGCAAAGGTATTGTCTATGTGGGTCAGGAAGTCGAATAAGATGGGATGTACGTTAGTGACAGAAGTAACAGTTGTGGTTTCGGGTAAGAGAGTGAAAATAAAGTGTGCCGCAGGAGGGTTGTAGAGGGGTTGTGTCCGAACGGGGAGGTTCTTGTGATGGTCTTCGCCTCGAGCCATGGGGAGCGGTATGGAGGATGTGTGGAGAAGTGCGGAGAGTATGATGATGATGGTGGATGAAAGTTTCATTCAGGATGAAAGCATCGATATGGTGTAGGGAGAGGGTGTGCATGAAAAGATGTTTGTTGGCTGAAGAGGAGGTGATATTGTGGAATAGTATGTTATACAACTGTCGTGCCATGATTCAGGGAGAGAAGGGGAAGTGGGGATCGATAACATAGTTGAAGAAAACAATAGATGTTTCAAGGAAATCAAGAGAGGAATAGCATTGTCAGGAGTCCCTTCAAGATTAAGAACAACCTTCTACTAAACAAGCAAGTCATCTTCAACACTAAAAAAAGATTTGTAAAGGCCTTTATGTGGTGAACCGTCACATACGGATGTGAAACCTGTACGGTAGCAAAGAAGGCAGAAGCTCGCTTCGAAGCTGGGAAAATGTGGTTATCGAGGAGAATTACAAGAATTAGCGAAATGCACATAAAAACTAATGAGATGGTTCTACAAAAACAGGAGAGAAAAAAAGGATCATTGCAGTTACAGCTCAACGCAAAGCAAAACTTGTTGGACACTTAATTAGACACGATATTCTTTTACAAAACACTTTCGAAGGCGAGGTAGTAGGGAATAAAACGAACAATCGATCGAGAACAACCTGTTTTAAATAAATGATTAGTGAGATGTGACGTTCTTCATAGATGGAGATGAAGAGGACAGCTCAAGTGAGGAAGCTGTGGGTGCAGGGACAAGGCTAAGTCTTTTTAAAGAAAAAGAAGACACTATTTTAAATCATTCTTAAAGTTTGTGTACGTTAAAGGACAGTAGCAGCAGTGATCTCTGCAGCAGCAAAACGGTGGAAGGAGTTACATTATACAAGCAGGTGGCACCTGGAAGTGGATATTCAGTCGGGTGAAATAGTGTCGTGCGTGACGCTGACAGCCAAGCCACTGCACGGAGTACAGACTTGGACGCCTGTCAATCTGCATCTACATATATACAGGGTGGACAGAAACAGTCTGAAAGGCTTGTAAGGATATTGCAGGGTACGTTCTACTGAGAAATAATTGCTAGGAGAGAAATTCCACACGTTGCGCCGTTTCCGAGTTAATGAGGAATGATGTTAGCCAATCAGGCCGTTGAGCGTCAAAATTTAAGCAGCCTGCCAATGACAGTGTCACCAAACATGTTCTTCGTTGGGTTTCCTAAACCCGAGAAAGACAGTGATACAAAAACTGGACATGGAACGGTAGCAAGGATCAAACCCGAG
The DNA here is from genome assembly GCF_023897955.1 of Schistocerca gregaria. Classification (NCBI taxonomy): domain Eukaryota; kingdom Metazoa; phylum Arthropoda; class Insecta; order Orthoptera; family Acrididae; genus Schistocerca; species Schistocerca gregaria. Next base: position 33,825,840 of record NC_064931.1, on the reverse strand, counting down.
CCAAAGGCTGAGCAGTCTGGTGCGTTATCCTCTAGGATATGAGCAAAACTGACACTAAATGTATCTGACGGGTCGTATGAATTTGCGTGCACCGGCTTGATTGGCTAACATAAATGCTAATTAGCCCTGAAGCGACGCAGCCTATGGATTTTCTTAATAATTATTTCTCAGCACACGCTACTCTGCAACAAACTTACGAACTGCAATAAACTGTCTCTTACCACCATGCAAATTCCATAAGCAACCTGAGGCTGCTTTCCACCTTCCCTTTTCAAATCACGAACGTCACGTGGCGAGAATGAGTCAGTAAGCCTTTGTATGAGCCCCAATTTCACTGATTTCCTCGTGATCATTTCACGAGACGTATGTTGGTGCAAGTAATATGCTGCACGATTCTTCCCGGAACATACACTCTCAAAGTTTCCAGATTAAACCTCTCCGTCGTGGAAAATGCCTCTCCTATAGCTTCTGCTTGAGCATCTCCACAGAGCTTTCGCACCGAGTACACGTTGACTTTACGAAACGTGCCGTCCTCCGTTCGATCTTCTCTCTCTCTCTCTTCTACTAGGTCAACTTGGTAACAGCGATTAACTGGTCGAACGGCTGTTATTTAGACCAATTCTTTCTTGGATGCATTACATTCGCTTAAGAATCTCCCAGTGACTCTCAACACAGCATCTGCTTTTCCTACTATTTGTTTTACGTGGTCAGTCAACTTCAAGTCACACCAAACGTTTACTGTCACATATTACGTAGTATTACGGTTTGCGGTGTTAAGTCGTGAATAGTGTAATCGAACAGCAGATATACAGAGATAAATCACGTAAGACGTAACTCGCGGGAAAGTAACATTATTTATACTGACTACACACAAAGTGAAATTATTAAATTTTTCGAACATTCCCATTTCATCGAGCCACATCCTTTCAATGGCTTCATTTTTTAATTTTAATAATTTTTTTGTATTCTTAATAAGTATACGTGTATATACCATTCAAATTGTGTTCCCTCATCTTGGTGGAAAGATAGTGTGCTTCTTCAACAGGTAAAAACTTGTCAATGGGCTAAAGAACCGAAATCAGTTGTGGAACGAAGAAGGGTCGTAAATAAATAAAGCCTTAGTGAAAAATTGCCAACTATCGCCTGTGATGTCCACTATGACGAAGATACCAATATATTGAGTGTTTATCAATTAATCTCTGATCACTTAGACGAGTCTTAAGGACATCAGATGCTATGAACGTGATCTTCTCCTGGAGTGCTTTATACGGGGATCCCAGCTGTTTCAAATTGCGTGTACCTCATCATTAACAAACGTGAAATATTGTTGAAAGAGTGTAGTCATATTTCTTCAAAACGATGCTAGACATATGTTCTAACAAGACGATTTTATTCCTCAGGCTGCAAGGAATGTTGTTCACGTCATTCGTCCCCTGAGCACAGATCAACAAAGTTTTGCATTACCTCGGTTCCGGAACTTGTACAGAAAAGTGGAATACAGGTAAACATAATCATTTTCGCCCTTTTTATTGCTCATGAGAACAACACATTGCATATTGTACCACCATACAGAGAGACCTCTAGAGGTGGTGGTCAAGTTTGCTGTATACACCGGTATCTCTAATACCCAGTAGCACGTTATCTTGCATTGATGCGTGCTGTATTCGTCGTGGCATACTATCCACAAGTTCAAGGCACTGTTGGTCCAGATTGTCCCACTCATCAATGGAGATTTGGCGTAGATACCTCAGAGTGGTTGGTGGGTCACGTCGCCCATAACGAGCCCTTTTCAATTTATCCCAGGCATGTTCAATAGGGTTCATGTTTGATAAACATGCTGGCCACTCTAGTCGAGCGATGTCGTTATCATGAAGGAAGTCATTCACAAGATGTGCACGATGTGTTGTTCATGAAGACGAATGCCACGCCAATACCCTGCCGATATGGTTGCACTAAAGCTCGGATGGATTCACGTATCATACAGCCATTACGGCACCTTCCATGACCACTAGCGGCGTACGTCGGCCCCACATAATGCCACCCCAAAACAGCAGGGAACCTCCCCACCTTGCTTCATTCGCTGGACAGTGTGTCTGAGGCATTGACCGTGTTGCCTTCAAACACGTCTCCGACGATTGCCTGGTTGAACGCATGTGCAACTCTCATTGGTGAAGAGAACGTGATGCCAATCCTGAGCGGTCCATTCGGCATGTTGTTGGGCCCTTCTGTGACGCGCTGCATCGTGTCGTGATTGCAAAGATGGACATCGCCATGGACCTCGGGAGTGAAGTTGCGCATCATGCAGCTTACTGCGCACAGTTTGAGTCGTAACACGACGTCTTGTAGCTGCATGAAAAGTATTATTCAACGTGGTGACTAGCGGTCATCCACTGCAGTAGTAGCCCTTGGGCGGCCTGAGCGAGGCATGTCATCGACAGTTCCTCCCTCTGTATTCCTTCATGTCCGAACAACATCGCTTTGGTTCATTCCGAGGCGCCTGGACACTTCACTTGTTGAGAGCCCTTCCTGGCACAGAGCAACAATGCGAACCGCGGTATTGACCGTCTAGGCATGGTTGAACTACAGAGAACATGAGCAGTGCACCTCCTTCCTCGTGGAATGACTGGAACTGATCGGCTGTCGGACCCCCTCCGTCTCCGTCTAATAAGCGCTGCCCATGCATGGTTGTTTACATCTTTGGACGGGTTTAGTGACATCTCTGAACAGTCAAAGGGACTGTGTTTGTGATACAATATTCACAGTCAACGTCTATCTCCAGAATTTCTTGGAACTGGGGTGATGCAAAACTGCCGACCGGTGTGGCCGTGCGGTTGTAGGCGCTGCAGTCTGGAACCGAGCAACCGCTACGGTCGCAGGTTCGAATCCTGCCTCGGGCATGGATGTGTGTGATGTTCTTAGGTTAGTTAGGTTTAATTAGTTCTAAGTTCTAGGCGACTGATGGCCTCAGAAGTTAAGTCGCATAGTGCTCAGAGCCATTTAATGCAAAACGTTTTTGGTGCGTATGCGTGTGTGTGTGTGTGTGTGTGTGTGTGTGTGAGAGAGAGAGAGAGAGAGAGAGAGAGAGCGTGTTCCATTACACATGCTTAGCAGAACTACACTATAGTCGACAGCCATGTCTGATAAAAACTTCTCAATAACAGTTATATTCTTAAAGGAAATAGCAGTTTTCTATACTTCATTAAAGGATAAATGTTATTTTTGACATTATGTCCGAAACGAACATACTGTTGAACAAAGATCATCTTGTGCTGCAGTTTCACTTTCTTTTATCTCTGTTTCGTTGGCTTTACCGTGATCAATATACGCCACTACATATAGTTATACAGGATGTCCCTCCTAAGAGTCGGCAGGCACATTTTCGACCGATACTTGCAATCTCGTTTTTGCAGCGTGTATCCGGAGTTATCCCAAAGAAATACTGCTCATCGCGTATAGGTTGATGTTCTCGAGAACATCGTCACACTAAAAACTGTATAGTCTGATGTATTGGAAAACGTTGTCGCAAGATTGCATACAGGACAACAACAAAGTTATTTATCAGTACATGCTGAACATTTTCAAGTTTTTAATTGGCTGCTAGCTTCTGTTCAAGAATTGCTTTATGATACAGATGGAGGAATAAGTTCAATATACATTTTAATTCCACAGATTGAATTTCAGTGACTTTTACAGCTGTGTACCGTGAGCAAATTAGATTCGCTAGAAGCAAGGAACACCATATTTTCTTCTATAATTTTATTTGTGTCTATGAATGCCAAACTGTAAAAATTAACAATTTCTTCAGTTAAAAAAGTACTGAGTCAGTTTTTAATCTTTTCGATTGCTTAAATAGGTCTATAAATATGTGAATCCCGCAAATGATTCGAATTTTCTTTTTGTGCACTAAGTACTTTTGCCTCATTGAACTGACTCTCAGGACAACAGCAAATGCAAATATAACAAATGTGTTTACATCCTGAACTTCGTTCGCAAAGTTAACAATTACTCTTACTGTAAAGTCAGGTGCACCCTGCCCGTTTCCTTTTTTTTTTCCTTCATGTTCAGTCTATACACACACCTAAGAACTCAGCTTTCTACACTCTTGATTTTTTGGTACACTTCTTTAGTAATATATGGGGTATTTTTAACCTTAGAAGAGACGATTATCCCTGTTTTTCGACGGTTTGAGTTAACCTATTTGTGCAAAACGAGTTAACAACGAATCCGCTTTGTTTAATATTCGAAAACTGATAGATTATCTCTTTAAGTCACAAATAGGTATAAGAGAAAATAATCAACGACCTTTAGTAGCCTACGTTTGGTACAGTCGTCAGTGACGGACTAACTGCGCCTCTAGTCGACGGATAAGCCTTATTTGATAAAAGCGATAATTACTGCTTAGGGAGCTGATGAGTTACGTCACGTGTATGCGAAAGTTCCCCGATCCAGTTTCCGTTCCGACGTCCGCCTGCAATATCACGCAACGGGGTCGGCTATGTTGGCACAACTGTGTCTGTCGATAACGCTGTCTCGAGTCCTTTATGAGCTGCGTGGAAGGGGAAGAGGCAGCAGCTAACATCCGGCCTTCTCGTGGACGGTCCTAGGTCGAGCATAATGCCCGCCCGGTAACTGTTACGCTCGCTAAAAGCACCTCGCTGTTTGCTCAGCTCGTGAGCCGCTGCGAGGGCCGTGCCACTACATCCTTGGCCCAGCCATCCCTGCGCGATTACACTGCCCGACGGGGCTGTAGAAGAGAGGATTTCTTCTCATATTGCAGAAAGGCGAATGACATGCATGATTTATTTATTTTCTTTTATGTATTCTTAATCACGGACGTGCTACAGAAACGTTCATTTGGCGTGAAACACATCTACACTGACAGAAAAATTCGCAGTACCGAAAAATAAGACGTGTAGACTAACGACATTTCGGGGATAAATTTGTCTCCGTAACATATTTAAGTAATTAACATTGCAAGATCACAGGTTATTGTAGAGCGAAATAAGCCATTGAAAATGTCAAATGCTGATACAGTAATAACAGACGATTCCATTAGAATTACTGACAGCCTTGGAAGAGCCAGTCCTGACAAAACTCTACCATCTGGTGAGCAAGATGTATGAGACAGGCGAAATTCCCTCAGACTTCAAGAAGAATCTAAGAATTCCAATCCCAAGGAAAGCAGGTGTTCACAGATGTGAAAATTACCGAACTATCAGTTTAATAAGTCACAGCTGCAAAATACTAACGCGTATTACTTACAGACGAATGGAAAAACTGGTAGAAGCCGACCTCGGGAAAGATCAGTTTGGATTCCGTAGAAATGTTGGAACACGTGATGCACTACTGACCCCACGACTTATCTTAGAAGAAAGATTAAGGAAAGGTAAACCTACGTTTCTAACATTTGTAGACTTACGGAAAGCTTTTGACAATGTTGACTGGAATACTCTCTTTCAAATTCTGAAGGTGCCAGGGGTAACATGCAAGGAGCGAAAGGCTATTTACAATTTGTACAGAAACCAGATGGCAGTTATAAGAGTCGAGGGGCATGAAAGGGAAGCAGTGGTTGGGAAGGGAGTGAGACAGGGCTCTCCCCGATGCTATTCCATCTGTATATTGAGAAAGAAGTAAAAGAAACAAAAGAAAAGTTCGCAGTAGGTATTAAAATCCATGGAGAAAAAATAAAAACTTTGAGGTTCGCCGATGACATTGTAATTCTGTCAGAGACAGCAAAGGACATGGAAGAGCAGTTGAATGGAATGGACAGTGTCTTGAAAGGAGGATATAAGATGAACATCAACAAAAGCAAAACGAGGATAGTGGAATGTAGTCGAATTAAGTCGGGTGTCGCTGAGGGAATTAGATTAGGAAATGAGACACTTAACGTAGTAAAGGAGTTTTGCTATTTGGGGAGCAAAATAATTGATGATGGTCGAAGTAGAGAGGATATAAAATGTAGACTGGCAATGGCAAGGCAAGCGTTTCTGAAGAAAAAAATTGTTAACATTAAATGTCAGGAAGTCGTTTCTGAAAGAATTTGTGTGGAGTGTAGCCATGTATGGAAGTGAAACATGGACGATAAATAGTTTGGACAAGAAGAGAATAGAAGCTTTCGAAATGTGGTGCTACAGAAGAATGCTGAAGATTAGATGGGTAGATCACATAACTAATGAGAAGGTATTGAATAGAATTGGGGAGAAGAGGGGTTTGTGGCACAACTTGACCAGAAGAAGGGATCGGTTGGTAGGACATGTTCTGAGGCATCAAGGGATCACCAGTTTAGTATTGGAGGGCAGCGTGGAGGGTAAAAATCGTAGAGGGAGACCAAGAGATGAATACACTAAGCAGATTCAGAAGGATGTGGGCTGCAGTAGGTACTGGGAGATGAAGAAGCCTGCACAGAATAGAGTAGCATGGAGAGCTGCATCAAACCAGTCTCAGGACTGAAGACCACAACACAAAAAACAACAACCGCAAGAATGCTGAATGCGTGCATGCAAACGTGTATGCATTGTTGTACAGGTGCCGGACGACAGTATGAGGGATGGAGTTCCATGCCTGTTGCACTTGGCCGATCACTACAGTGACGCTTTACGCTGTTCGTGGACGACGCTGGAGGTGTCGCCCGATGATGTTCCATATGTGCTCGATTGGAGGACAGATCTAGTGACAGAGTGGGCCAAGGTAAGATATCAGACAGAACATGATCCGACGGTGTAAACTCTGTTTACATGTCAATGGAGGCATTTTTCCAAATCTACTGTAATTCAAATTGGGTTGTGTTAATGTGTTCTCTCCTGGTCATAAAAAAATGGAAAAGTGTTTGTTGGTTTAATTCATTTGCCACCAGAGAAATCTTCCTCTACCGGCTTAAATACTCCTCATAGGAACAAATGAAATTAGGGAAAAATATTTATTTTGATGTCTCCTACAACCTCCCAGAGTTTGTCGGTTTAAATACTTTTCACCCTGTATAATGAAGCAAACTAGTTATACTTTTCATCAAAAAGAGACTCTTCATTTGAATATGAAATTTGTATGGTGGTCTTGTACAACTGACAATCTTTTTTTTATTTAAATTCATACCCGTCTATACATCTACACTGTCTGACCAAAAGTTGCTAGACACCTATTATAGGACATTAATATGGGTCGTGTCCAACATCCCATTTTATGACAGTCAGAACTCTACTGGAGGCACTTTCAGCGATTTAACGGAATGTCTTTGGAGGAATGGCAGCCAATTATTAATAAATAGCTGAAACTAGAGAAGATACTAATGTTGAACACTAGCTTCTAGAGCGAAGTCGACGTTGTAATAAACCCCAAAGCCGAACCATTATGTTCAATTCGCTACCCTGAGCAGGTCAGTCCATTTCAGGAATATTATCCTCGATACATGATTACCTCACAGACACTGCTTTGGCAGGGCGCATTGTCATAAAAAAATACGAACGAGCGTAGCCTCCGAATTGTACCTCTACTGTACATAATGCTGCTGGTTGTTTCCACATCCTTCCGCTTTTAGCGTTTTCTTGTATGCAATGAGCTACACCCTAACCGAGCAAAATAACCCCCCCCCCCCAATATCTTATCAACAACTGTTCTGTACTTCACTGTTGGCACTATACATGACGGAAAGAAACGCTACGCAGGCATTTGTCAAACCCAAACACTCCCGTCGGACTGCCATAAGTAGGGCGTGATTAGTCACACCAAACAACACGATTCAGTGATTCACTGTCCAGTGGCGTCGCTCTTCTTACCACCTCAACCTCACTCAGCACATAACACAAAAATATGTTGAAATGAGGAGCCGCTCGAACATTGAATCCCCTTCTTTAACTTCCTACATTTGTCCACTGTGCACGTTGCACTGCAGACAGAACTTTGGAACTCCCAGTGACTCCTTCCGTTGATTTAATGTGACTTTTTGCAACAGCCCTTCACAGTGGCCCTTGTCAGTCAGTGCATGAGGTCTGCTTGATTTTGCTTTAGCTGTGGTTGTTCTTTCGCGTTTCCGCTTCGCGGTCATATCACCAAGAGTTGACTTGGGTAGCTTTAGAAGTGTCGAAATGTCTCTGAGAAATACGTTACTCAGGTGACGTCCAATATCTGGTCATAGTCCGAAGTCACTTTTATACTGCCGAGTGCGCCTCTTATGGTATCCTGTAGCCACTTTCCCATTACATAGGAGTGTCCGGATATGCCTGATCAGATATTGTAACGATCTCTCTATCTGCCTATCAATCAGTGGTGACAAAGTCTCGAACTTAGTCGGTGTGTTAGGGCGGTGGACCAAGTTCAACTTAGTTCGTGAAACTGTGGCAGAAACAGCTACAACTGAAAACGCAACAACAAACACATCAAACGCAACATCAGGTCGAGTAGTGTACGGAGCAGCCTGCGCAACTACAGCCCACCCTGGAACAACAATACAAGCGGCACGCACAACAGCGGCTCATCACCCTAGCTCAGCAACCACAATATTGCATTCAGATTGCAAAGAGTTGGACTAGCACTACGGCCACCACTAGCTTCATTCCCAGACTAGTAACATCACCGACGTGTGCCTCCCTACCTGAGTAGTCAGCATAGCTGACTGTCATCTGGAGGGCTGAGGCTTAATATCCGGTATTGCCAAGAGTTTTTCCTATTGGGAGAAATGATATGGGACACACTCAACCTCGTGGAGCCAACTAGGAGCTAATTGAATGAGAAGTAGAGGCGCCAAGCCGACAATGGCAGGGAGAGCCGTGTGGTGATTCCACACCTATTTATACCGCATCGAAATGACACCAGTAGCTGAGGATAGCACGGTGGTCGAGCAGTCCCTATTGGCTGGACTGATTCCAAAAACGACCGAGCAAAATCATCGACGTTGCTCTACAAAGCAGCTAGCTTCTCTTTTAGCTAATAATTTATAGTCAATGCGTCTCCTAAAGAAATTGCGCCCTCATTAGCACTCAGTGTATAGAATTACCGGAAATCCAGAGTATACTCTTTTTGCATTTCGAATAGCAAACTCGTTTTGTAGCAGTCTGGCCCACGTTCTTCCGTTGTCATAAGAAACTGAATCAATCATACGATGCATGAAATGCTGATCTCGAAGGCCTACACCGAAAGTCTAACGGTGAAAATTGTAAACAATACTAAATTGAATCGCTAGTGTGAAACATAATAATTAAGTTCGCGCGCCGTAAGGAAGTTTGTGCAGAGTCACTTAATTTAGTGTCCTACTCTCGGGAATGATTAAGCAATTGTAAAAACTTTCGAAATAGCCAATGCAGCATAGCGATCTTTCCACAAAACTGACGTTTCTTCCGTAAAACGGCCTTCCCAGTCACGATACATTCAGCGTGATCGTAACACATGAAGTTTGTGTCATCTAAATAACAAAAAATTCACATCACACATTTACAAGTGGCGCTCTTCTATCACCATGCGAATCCTCACCGGCCTGACCTCGATATAAGAGCAAGGCTCTGCATCCACGTTGTGCAAAGTGAGGCCGTCGCGATCATTGTCCACGTAAGGCAACACTCTGTGCGTAGTGTTACAAACAGGGAGAAGTCGAAGACGTCGTGTCCATAGTGAGTCAGCTCCAACAGCAAAGTCCTGAACACGGACAGGGCTTATATGCACTTCAGTTACAGCTGCCGTTATGGCATGATCACAAACGTTTGCTCTTCCGTTAATAATTCAGTCAGTCATTAAATTTTCTTATAGATTAAGGCTGGCAAGTATCTCTAATAAACCGGGAGGTCTATGTCCAAATTGGTTCACAGCCACTTCAGACTGCATCAGAAAGGCTAAATTTCTACAGAAAATGTGACATTGTATTCCATGCTAACAGAATCATAAAAAAATACAGCTGTTCACTTACATTTTGAGTTGTACCCTCACCAAAGGTATGAAACATGTTGGGGATAGTCTTTCACAGCTTTAGAGTTTCAAGTAATAGACGACGTTAACATTGTACTTGTGATGGAACCATTCGATCATTTCTAATCATTACTGAATTTGATTTCTTTCTTCTGGTTTAGTGTGTATCAACAATTATGTGGCTCACATTTAATTAAAAGCTTCTCGAACGCCTCGTAACTTCCTAGCACAACCAGACCCCGCAGTACTGTCAGAAAACCTCAAAAGTGAGTTAAATGGTTTATTGAAACAAGATGTCCTCGAACCAATCAATCTAGTCAATGGAAGAGAAACAAAAAAGAGAATCCATTTTGTTTATTTTACAGATGACACGACGCGAGAAAATGCGTGGCTATTGGAAAGCTACCAACATAGAAATAAGTTACTAGCATCATGGAAGGTATGTGCAAATCAGTCTAAATATTTATTCCCCAAACTTGTATCCTAGGCTTAACTTTGCCCACAGCAAAAGTATGCAACGTTTCATGCACCTGTTAGGTGACATATGTCTAACTAAATATGTAAAACAACGAAAAATTTGAAACCTAATTATCACTGCTTCATATGTGCATGAATAATTTCAATGTGAAATTCATATGTTACCGTATTCTGCGCGGCTGGTCCCGGCAGAGGTTAGTCCTCCTTCGGGCATGGGTGTGTGTGTTTATCCTTAAGATAATTTAGGTTAAGAAGCGTGTGAGCTTAGGGACTGATGACCTTTGCAGTTAAATCCCATAAGATTTCACACACATTTGAACACTTTTTTGTTGCCGTATTACAATACTTTTCAGACTGAAAAAAAATGCCCGGCCGGAGTGGCCGTGCGGTTCTAGGCGCTACAGTCTGGAGCCGAGCGACCGCTACGGTCGCAGGTTTGAATCCTGCCTCAGGCATGGGTATGTGTGATGCCCTTAGGTTAGTTAGGTTTAAATAGTTCTAAGTTCTAGGGGATCTAGGGGACTGATGACCTCAGAAGTTAAGTCCCATAGTGCTCAGAGCCATTTGAACCAATAAAAAATGCCACTGAAGATAGGACAAAAAGTGCTGAAGCATGATTGGGTTGAATAAAATAAACAGTGCCTTGTTTAATGTTGAATATTTCACCAATTTTCTCAGCTAGTACCGACAGAAAGAAGAGCATCAACATCTAAAAATAAGATTATTTCACCTTCAAGCCAAATATTTCCCTCGAAGCTCTTCAACAGATTCCAGAACACAACCATAAAACTGCCGAAAACCATACCTAACATAAAATTTAACAATGAATATTTGGCCAACAAAATTCTATTCAGCTACGTAAAAATAACTGTAAATAAGATGTCACCTGCAGCACAATAGAGGAAAAAGTAAAGTTGAAATCATGTGGGGAAAGGAAGGTATTCAGTACCTCTATGCCAAAAAACTGGAACTGAATAGCGAATTATTCAGACGACATCTGTAGTTAACGAATATTCACCATTGTTCGATGAACTAACGCATCGGTCAGAGTACACACGTATGATTTAACTGAATGAAAACAGACAACTCCAGGAAAAAACTCACCAAAATTTTATACATTAAGGCCACCAAAATAGAACAGCATTATAATCAACAAACTTCCCACAAAATACTGATTAATCTGACAAGTAAGAAATTAACTGAGCAACAAAGTAGCTTAATTGAAAACTGTCCTGAACATAACACAAAAGCAATCGTATCTCACAAAACAATGCAAGACATCATAACAGAATGTAAGCACATTACACAATTACAGAGAGACGCACCTTTGGGAATCATACCATAAATATCAACCATTTCCAAACTTGTCACAGGACAACACTATTTTAGTGTCAATAGTACCTTTCATTCTCAACAAAAAGGAGCACAAATGCGGTCACCGATAAACGGTCTCTTGCCAGACATTCATGAAGCACGATTTCCTAGTACATGAACCACACACTCGTACAGAAGAGCTATATAATGGAATAAATAATATGCATCCACGAATACAGTTCACCATAAAGAAAGAAACAGATGAAAGACTAAATTTTGTGAGCCTCACCATACACAACAGAAAACAATATACATGAATTCACAACTTACAGGAAACCTACTACGATTAGTACAATTATCAGTAATCAGTCTAATGGCCCAATAACACATAAGCAAGCCAGGTCGAGGTACTTGCTATACAGACCAAACAGAACACCTACGAATGAAAACGTATACACAAAACAGCTAAACACAATAAAACAAATAGCACTGGAGAATAGCTGTGATACGACCACAGAATAAAAAATAAACAACGAAATGCACAGAGACAATATTTCATCATGGGACACACGCATGCACACAGGCAGACACAACACAATACACAAGAAATCAACAGCCTGTTAGTAACAAATGGCACATAATGACACACACAAACAAAATCACACAGGATAAGAAAGTCAGGGAGTCAGTCTAGCATAAGGACCAAAAAACATGATGTAGGACAAACTGGGAAGACGAAGCACTGATACTGATCAATATGGCAAATCTGGTATCTACCAATTAACATGTAGTTGCTGTCAGTCTATAAATATGGGACACAAATGTAGGAATTTCGGAACCAGACACAGAGCATCTAAGGGCATTAAAAAGTAACAGCTCCCACTAAACATTTGCATACAATCTGATGACACTGAATCACCATCCAATTAACACAAAAACCTATTGGAAAGGTCTTCAAATAGCGATAGCTTGGGTCAAATATTAACAATATAGAAAAATTATCGTATACAAAAACCAGCATCTCAAGGAAAATACATACTAATCGAATATGCATCATCATGCAACAAAACACTATTTGTCACAATAGAATAAATATATAAATAACCACCGCACCTGTCACCCCCAACAAACCAGCCCCCCCCCCCCCCCCCAAACACACACACACCCGGCGCGCGCACACACACTCCTGTATATAATTGCATTCTCCTACTTTCTCCGTATCTGTGACACACACACACACAAACACACACAATTTTCTGAATATTAATAACTACTTTGAAATTCGAACGGAACCTTTCAAATAAACGCACAATGAAACAAATCGGTTATCTCAGTATCTGTCATTTCGCTGTTCGTACGACGATTGAAAGGAATTCAGTATTTTGGTCTTCTCTCTGTTATCTTCTGTTTCAGTGCCGGTGTAGTCGCTGAGAGAATGAATAGATGATTTTGACCCACTTACTGATATTACATACGACAAAAATCTCTTAATGTTTTTACTCAGGTCGGTGGCCAATGTCTTACTTTCAAATCATTGAACGCTTCTCTCGTTGCACTCCTCACTCATTTTCGCTGCGTTCAGTTTTTGTTTGTCAGTTAGGTTTTTACTTCTCTTGAATCTGACGACGTGTTCTTTGTTTACGTAGCGCTTTTCTAATACGGATATTAAACCATGGTGGATCTTTCCCATCCCTTAAAGCCTTACTCGGAACATATTGGTGTAGGGCATACTGAACGATGCCTTTGAATCATTTCCATTTGTTCTCCACATCTTCGTCCTCATCACCAAATATTTGATGCTGACATCTGACATATTCTGATTCAAATGGTTCAAATGGCTCTGAGCACTATGGGACTTAACATCTGCGGTCATCAGTCCCCTAGAACTGAGAACTACTTAAACCTAGCTAACCTAAGAACATCACACACATCCATGCCCGAGGCAGGATTCGAACCTGCAACCGTAGCGGTCGAGCGGTTCCAGACTGAAACACCTAGAACCGCTCGGCCACACTGGCCTGCAGATATTCTGAAATTTGTATCCTGTCACCCTTGCTGAGCAAGTATAACTTCCTAACTTTCTTAACATTCCTTGTAGGACCCGTCGTCATAGCCTTATGATCACTGATACCTTCCTCTACGTTAACTGATTCGATAAGTTCAGGCCTGTTTGTTCCCAGGAGGTCTAACACATTACCCTCACGAGTTGGTTCTCTACCTGCTCAAGGTAATTTTTGGGCAATACGTCCAGAACAATGCCACATGATTCCCTGTCTCCGGCACCAGTTTTGATGACATAACACTTCCAATCCATACCTGGCAAGTTGAAGTCACCCCTTATTACAACAGCATGATCAAGAAAATTACACTACTGGCCATTAAAATTGATACACCAAGAACATGACGTGCTACAGACGCGAAATTTAACCGACAGGAAGAAGATGCTGTGATATGCAAATGATTAGCTTTACAGAGCATTCACACAAGGTTCGCGCCGGTGGCGACACCTACAACGTGCTGACATGAGGAAAGTTTCCAATCGATTTGTTATATGCAAACAGCAGTTGACCGGCGTTGACTGTTGAAACGTGTTGCAATGACAAGTGTAAGGAGGAGAAATGCGTACCATCACGTTTCCGAGTTTGATAAAGGTCGGATTTTAGCCTATCGCGATTGCGGTTTATCGTATCGCGACATACCTGCTCGCGTTGGTCGAGATCCAATGACTGTTAGCAGAATGTGGAATCGGTGGGTTCACAGGATAATACAGAACGCCGTGCTGGAGCCCAACGGCCTCGTATCACTAGCAGTCGAGATGACAGGCATCTTATCCGCATGGCTGTAATGTATCGTGCGGCCACGTCTCGATCCCTGAGTCAACAGATGGGGACGTTTGCAAGACAACAACCATCTCTATGAACAATCCGAAGACGTTTGCCGCAGCATGGACTATCAGCTCGGAGACCATGGCTACGGTCACCCTTGACGCTGCATCACAGACAGGAGCGCCTGCGATGGTGTACTCAACGACGAACCTGGGTGCACGAATGGCAAAACGTCATTTTTTCGGATGAATCCAGATTCTGTTTACAGCATCGTGATGGTCGCATCCGTGCTTGGCGACATCGCGGTGAACGCACATTGGGAGCGTGTATTCGTCACCGCCATACTGGCGTACCACCCGGCGTGATGGTATGGGGTGCCATTGGTTACACGTCTCGGTCACCTCTTGTTCGCATTGACGGCACTTTGAACAGTGGACGTTACATTTCAGATGTCTTACGCCCCGTGCCTCTACCCTTCATTCGATCCCTGCGAAACCCTACATTTCAGCAGGATAATGCACGACCGCATGTTGCAGGTCCTGTACGGGCCTTTCTGGATACAGAAAATGTTCGACTGCTGTCCTGGCCAGCACATTTTCCAGATCTCTCACCAACTGAAAACGTCTCGTCAATGGTGGCCGAACAACTGGCTCGTCACAATACGCCAGTCACTATTCTTGATGAACTGTGGTATCGTTTTGAAGCTGCATGGGCAGCTGTACCCGTACACGCCATCCGAGCTCTGTTTGACTCAATGCCCAGGCGTATCAAGGCCGTTATTACGGCCAGAGGTGGTTGTTGTGGGTACTGATTTCTCAGGATCTATGCACCCAAAATGCGTGAAAATGTAATCACATGTCAGTTCTAGTATAATGTACTTGTTCAATGAATACCCGTTTATCATCTGCATTTCTTCTTGGTATAGTAATTTTAATGGGCAATAGTGTACTAATGGTATTCCTCAAGTTCTGTCTAAAGCGCAACAGATCCTGACCCAAGTAGTCTATAAAAACATCCGATCACCATTTTTGACCATTCTTTGAAACTTAATTTCACTCAGATTAATTCACATTCGTAGTCCGTGTTATCCTCGCTAAATTTTATCGACTATTTACTTAAATAAACTGCAGATATATCAGATGACAGGGACGTTCTCTAATGGATGACGTTAGCAAAATTTTTGTAGTTCGTAGGTTTTCTCTGTTGGACGGTACAAAATACCAAGTTGGCAAAGAATGTTTGGGTAAATGGAAATGCCGTGTGGCTAGGGCTTCCCGTTGGGTAGACGATTCGCCTGATGCAAGTCTTTCGAGCTGACACCACTTCGGCGACTTGCGTTTCGATGGGGATGAAATGATGATGATAAGGACAATACAACACCCAGTACCTGAGTGCAGAAAATCTCCGTCCCAGCCGGGAAACGAACCCTGGCCGTTAGGCATGACATTCCGTCGCGCTCACTACTTCACCTACCAGGGGCGGACAATGTGTGGGTGATAGACATGAATTCAACTTGAGAGACGCAGATTCTCTTCGGACTGCGGTACCTGTATGTAGTTCGAGATCTGTCGCAATGTAGTAGCAAAATCCTCGTCCTTCCTCCATGCCATGTGAAGTCTTCCTAATTTTCCCAGCAAGAAACACCATCGTATTTGCTTGTACGATCTTTTCTACAACCTCGTGTTGCTGGAGAAAGCTTCGTTTTGCGCTGGCCTTGCACACTGTGCGTGGTTGGTGAAGCTACGACAACATGCTCCCATTTCCACCGAGTGGTCAAAACGCGGTCGTGTCGGATTAACTCAGCTCGTCTTGTTTCTCCACGAGATGCAGAAGGTCTTAGATATAGCACTATGCGACTTCCGTTCAGGTCTGACTTAAATTGTGGCGATCACATGAATGCTAGCTGCAGGGATGGTGGAGCAGAGACTGACTGAGGAGCAGTTACAAGATGCAGAGGGACTGTCTAAAAAAAGCGCTGGATATTTTTCTATTTGAGATCCTTAGCAGATAGATTAGAAACAGATGACTCGTTTTGAGATATGAGAGTGGCGTGAATATCATTCACCAGTGGCTGTATTTATTAAGACATCTCTACAGGATCCAACGCAAGTATGTGGTAGAATGGATAGACTTGATTCAAAATTGCAGACAGCATTTCTACCCGATAGCGTAATGCTATCAGTGACTCGTGTGGATGTCTGTAGACTCAAGACTGGTTTTTATGCTGAGTGGCGGTAACAAAGTCACTATGATCGGCTTTCTAATAGCGCAGCCCTTCCGCGAAATGTATGGTGTGGGCTGTAGAATCCCTGTGAGGTTAGTTTCAAATGTCAATTCTCAATAGTGTTACTCGAAAAGGACATCAACTCCCATCCACGGATTCCCATCTGACCTATCCGGTGAGTGTAATCCAACTACTGAAAAAAAAAATTACTCGACATACAAACTGACTCTCATGGTCAATTTAATTACTTAGCCTATCAAATTGATGTCAATGACGTCCCTGGTGGGTGGAGGAAAAGGCTAGGTCACCACTGAATGATTCTTGATGGGTGTTTCTTTACTTATTCATTTTTCGTTGCGGTGTTATCTTTTAACGAAGCTTCAATCTCCCATCTACATAAGGTCAGACAGGCTCTCACGATTTGTTTGGTAAATGCTACTACGATATAGCATCGCATTGATAAAATGGGACCTGCCACAGTGTACAAAACAGCTACATCCTCATGAATTATAGCTTCTTGTTGTTGTTGTTGAACGTAAAATGAAAGTTTTTTTCACGACATGTGAGCCAATGCCGTGAAAGACTGTATTTTCTAAAGTTATTTCACGTGTCTGAAATGTTTGCAATTCACATGTGGTCATCTGTGATCGATGGCAGTGCACTTCGCTGGATGTAGCAAAATAATGAGACGCAAATTGTATCCTGCAGCTGAATGCAAGAACTACAAATAAAACTAAAAGAAATTGAACTATGGCTATTTTCGTGGAAAGAGGACGTTTATTATCGACGCAACTGTGTTTTCTACAGTGCAGTGCTCAGAACGGCGTGTGGGCGAGTTCCGTAAGAGGCCGCGGCTCTCCCTTCAGACAAACAAGCCACGGTCGGGATAGCCCTCATTTATCACGGTTTTGTTTTGAGGGATGCCAGCGTCGCACTCTGTTGTAGCGCTGACCACCCGGCGTTGTTCTGAAGACACTGTGGTGTGAGGCTATGCTCGCTTTAGGCGAAATGGGCTTCCTGTTTCACAAGCAGCCAACTTCAGAAAAAGCCATCCAGAATTTCGTTGTTGAGCCAGAGGCGTCCAGTCTTTGCGAGAAATACGTTTAACAGGTTGCAAGAAAGAGTTGCATTGACGTTAAATGTAATTGTTCTCTATTGCAGAATGGCAGACTGCTGGGGGCGAGTGTCTACTGGGGGTGGTCGCCAGACACAGCCATGCTCTGAACATGGGGTGAAGTGTAGAGGATCTGTCTCTGTATTTTAGACGAACAAGTAACATTTGAGACAGACGTCCTTTTACCTCCTATTGTTTAGTTGACTATACACACTATTGTGTTGGTGTAGGAACATCGCCTCAAGGCGGCCAGATGATGGAAGGCTGAGTGTTTCCAGCGACCCCGAGGGGATGGCTGTTGGCTGCAGAAAAAGTACGAGGCGGTTGGCGGAGCGGCTGGTCATTTGAAAAAGCCTGTGTTCCCCCGTAGATGGATGGAGGGAGGGAGGGAGAGATGGGAGAGGGTCTTGATTTTCAGCAGTTTGTGGACACTTCTCGAGGAGAACGTATGTTCTCTTACTGTTCCCTCTGCATTCTTTTAGGACGACGTTTTTCCCCAGTAGCTGTTTTGCATTATGACCCATTAATTGTGAGTGCTGGTTTTTTCACGACAATTTCGAAGTATATTTAGAATTGTGATGCATCTTTTCCATCAGTTGTGGTAGTTTGTATTGGCTTCGGTTACCTGGGCTGCAGGGTGGTTTTTGAGTTGGCATCTGTAGCGAACTCTGACATCAAACAACGATAGATACTGTATGCTTACAGATAATACACATTTTAAACTCCTCTTTGTCCAACACCAGCATCTTGTCAGTTGAACATATTTCCCACCAAAAAGAATATAGGTAGTACCTTACATCCCAGCCTTTTCCTTGCAGCTTGTAGGTGACTAGTAAAGTCTGAATGTGTCTATTACTAGTTTGAAGTGGTATTGCGAAACTTTTTCCTAACAGGATAACACCGGTTGTATGGCATAGTCAGTTTTTTAGTTGTATTGCGATTTTAGGCCACCCTTGTGTGGCACTCTCACATATAATTGTGTAATTAGTCCTGATCTTCATTATTAATTACGTAATTGGGACCAATCTTTGCATCAGTTTTCCGACCAAAATAAATAAATTACACTCACCTAACCTTCCTCCCCTGCAACTGGACAGTTTCCATGTGTTGGAGGGGTGAACTTGGGCTTTCCATCCAGCAGATCAGGGTTCGAGTCCCAGAAAGGGCACCGCCATTTTTAATTTCCTGTCAATTCCAAGCGCCTCTGGTGGTATAATTGTGATAGAGAGGAGGGGCGTGCACTTGGGCTTTCCGCCCAGGAAAAGCAGGGTTCGAGTCCTGGAAAGTGTAATGCGTTTTAATTTCCCACCAATCCCGGGGGGGGGGGGGGGGTGCGAAGTTCCTGCCAATAGGGTAGGTTTCGGAGCGGGAGGGGGGAGGGGGGGAGGGTCTGGGCCCCACGTGCAGACTGAGAAAAACAGAAAAACGTATGACGTGATCCAGGTGTGGGGTTGGGGCGGGGGTGATTCATTGATTAGTTTGTATATCAATTTGATACCAAAATAGGGGAGACGCCGCCAATACTCTACTACTAAAGACATGGCGACAAGATGTATTCTTGGGAACAAAAGCAGTAATATTTAATCTTTATTTATTGCGTCTGATGACGCCAGACAGGTTGCCTGGCTTCCATCCTGACTAAACAGTAGGCGTCTCCAGCACAGGAAGGGGCAACGCCTACAATATCTTTTCGGTATGGAACCATTCTTACAAATTGGTCTCGAAATTACACAGGGTGGTCAGAAACAGCTTGAAAATCTTGTAAAGATGTTACAGAGTTGGTTGTTCTGAGAAAGAATTTTTAACAAGAAAATTCGATACGTTGCGCCGATTCCGAGTCAGTCAGCGCTGAAGTTTTGCTATTTGGGCCTTTGTGTTCACAAATGCAAGCGGCCCGCCAAGGGACGGTGTAGCCAAACGATTTCTTCGTTTGGATTCCTAAAATCGAACAAGAGAGTGATACAAAAATTGGACGTGGGATGGTAGAAAGGATCGAAGCCGAGTCGAAGGCTGAGCTGTCTCGTGCTATGTCATCTACGCTATGAGAACAGTATTGTATGTGGCTGGCCGCTTGAATTTGCGTGCGAGAAGACCTGATTGGCTAACACCAATGCTATTTAACTCGGAAACTACGCAACGTATCGAATTTTTTTTCTTAACAGTTATTTCTCAACAAAAATTACCTTTCAAGCTTTTCATACTGTTTCTGACCACCCTGTATAAGAAGGTTTTCTTAGAACATCGACATCTGTAATCAATATACATCGATTATATATTTCAGTATTTCAGTGTCACTGCTTCTGATCAAAATACAGCTTTATCCATCGTTGCTGACTTTTTTGGTGCAAATACAGTATGTCCAACATGACCCTTTAAGAATGCTGCAAAATTCTACAACCATTCTGTGCGGAATTCTTGCGTAAGGGAGTAGGGGTTTCTTGATATTTTCCCAGTAAGTGAAAAACGTTCTGCTTGCTTCGTAAGTTAATTTTTAAGCATCTATTTTCTTTCTTAATATTTGATATAGTATTCCTCAATATTCAGCTAATGCGGATCAGGTGCTGAATGAAGAACATGTTATAAGTGAAAGGTTTAAATATTTAAAAGTGCACGTCTAATATGATGGACATGATATGATGAATATTGTCACCAAGTTCTGACAATTAACAATATATACACTCCTGGAAATTGAAATAAGAACACCGTGAATTCATTGTCCCAGGAAGGGGAAACTTTATTGACACATTCCTGGGGTCAGATACATCACATGATCACACTGACAGAACCACAGGCACATAGACACAGGCAACAGAGCATGCACAATGTCGGCACTAGTACAGTGTATATCCACCTTTCGCAGCAATGCAGGCTGCTATTCTCCCATGGAGACGATCGTAGAGATGCTGGATGTAGTCCTGTGGAACGGCTTGCCATGCCATTTCCACCTGGCGCCTCAGTTGGACCGGCGTTCGTGCTGGACGTGCAGACCGCGTGAGAGACGCTTCATCTAATCCCAAACATGCTCAATGGGGGACAGATCCGGAGATCTTGCTGGCCAGGGTAGTTGACTTACACCTTCTAGAGCACGTTGGGTGGCACGGGATACATGCGGACGTGCATTGTCCTGTTGGAACAGCAAGTTCCCTTGGCGGTCTAGGAATGGTAGAACGATGGGTTCGATGACGGTTTGGATGTACCGTACACTATTCAGTGTCCCCTCGACGATCACCAGAGGTGTACGGCCAGTGTAGGAGATCGCTCGCCACACCATGATGCCGGGTGTTGGCCCTGTGTGCCTCGGTCGTATGCAGTCCTGATTGTGGCGCTCACCTGCACGGCGCCAAACACGCATACGACCATCATTGGCACCAAGGCAGAAGGGACTCTCATCGCTGAAGACGACACGTCTCCATTCGTCCCTCCATTCACGCCTGTCGCGACACCACTGAAGGCGGGCTGCACGATGTTGGGATGTGAGCGGAAGACGGCCTAACAGTGTGCGGGACCGTAGCCCAGCTTCATGGAGACAGTTGCGAATGGTCCTCGCCGATACCCCAGGAGCAACAGTGTCCCTAATTTGCTGGGAAGTGGCGGTGCGGTTCCCTACGGCACTGCGTAGGATCCTACGGTCTTGGCGTGCATCCGTGCGTCGCTGCGGTCCGGTCCCAGGTCGACGGGCACGTGCACCTTCCGCCGACCACTGGCGACAACATCGATGTACTGTGGAGACCTCACGCCCCATGTGTTGAGCAATTCGGCGGTACGTCCACCCGGCCTCCCGCATGCCCACTATACGCCCTCGCCCAAAGTCCGTCAACTGCACATACGGTTCACGTCCACGCTGTCGTGGCATGCTACAAGTGTTAAAGACTGCGATGGAGCTCCGTATGCCACGGTAAACTGGCTGACACTGACGGCGGCGGTGCCCAAATGCTGCGCAGCTAGCGCCATTTGACGGCCAACACCGCGGTTCCTGGTGTGTCCGCTGTGCCGTGCGCGTGATCATTGCTTGTACAGCCCTCTCGAAGTGTCTGGAGCAAGTATGGTGGGTCTGACACACCGGTGTCAATGTGTTCTTTTTTCCATTTCCAGGAGTGTATAATCATGTACCGTAGCCGTACACTTTCGACCGAGCGAGGTTGCGCAGTGGTTAGCACACTGGACTCGCATTCGGGAGGACGACTGTTCAATCCCGTCTCCGGCAATCCTGATTTAGGTTTTCCGTGATTTCCTAAATCGCTTCAGGCAAATGCCGGGATGATTCCTTTGAAAGGGCACGGCCGATTTCCTTCCCCATCTTTCCCTCACCCGAGCTAGCGCTCCGTCTCTAATGACCTCGTTGTCGACGGGACGTTAAGCCTCCTCCTCCTCCGTACACTTTCGCGAACTCAGCGTCGTTCCCCTCAAATCCTGAAACTGAAGTGGAGCACGCTACTCTGTTTTACCAGTAATTTGCATTATTTTCGTTTGTTTCCCTAGAGCCGTCCTACGGTACTGCGGCCCCAAGATTTCAGTCTGTACCTCGATAGCAGACACGAAACTGCAAACAAATAAAAATTTATTACCAAACTTTATCTTTTCGAGGTGATAGTTAAAATTTTACCACTATCCCTCCTCGTAACTGAAAGTCAAATCCATGTTACGAAAACCGCAGGATCGATTTCAACCAAACTCGGTACACACATTACTTCCTGTCTACAAAGAATCTCTATGGGGTTAAGAACCACCGACCTAACAAAGGCATGGGAGGAGTAAAAACAGTATAGCCCATGACAGGCGAATACCCGAAATTTATTCATCGAGCATTACAAAATCAGACCACCGGCCGCTTTGATCAATTCATGGAAGTCCAGTAGTAGTATCCGAAACACATCTGGAGGCATTCTGTAATCTGTGGACCTTCAGCGTGTTGATGAAACACAGATATTGCATCGGGATTTAATACAACAGGCACCATGCCGACTTTTCTCCATGGGATTAATGTCCCAAGGTGTCTACGCTTTGATCGATTCCTGGGAGACCAGTAGTAGGATCTGAAGCACATCTGGAGGCATTCTGTAATCTGTGGACCTTCAGAGTGTTGATGAAACACAGAAATTGCATCGGGATTCATTACAACAGGAACCATGCCGACTTTTCTCCATGGGAATAATTTCTCAAACTGTCTACGCTCTGATCGATTCCTGGGAGACAAGTAGTAGTATCCAAAGCACATCTAGAGGCATTCTGTAATCTGTGGACCTTCCGCGTGCTGATGAATCACTGAAACTGTATCGGGATTGAATACAACAGGCTCCATGCCGACTTGTCTCCATGGGAGTAATGACTCAAACTGTCAACGATTTGATCTATTCCTGGAAGACCAGTAGTAGTATCCGAAGCACATCTGGAGGCATTCTGTTATCTGTGGACCTTCAACGTTTTGATGAAACACAGAAATAGCTTGGGGGTTGAATACAACAGTCACCATGCAGACTTTTCTCCATTGGAGTAATGTCTAAAACTGACTACGATTTGATCAATTCATGGAAGTCCAGTAGTAGTATCCGAAGCACATCTGGAGCCATTTTGGAATTTGTGGACCTTCAGAGTGTTGATGAAACACAGAAACTGCATCGGGATTGAATACAACAGACACCATGCCGACTTTTCTCCATGGGAGTAAAGTCCCAAACTGTCTACGGTTTCATCGATTTCTGCGAGACCAGTAGTAGTATCCGAAGCACATCTGGTGGCATTCTGTAATCTGTGGACCTTCGGAGTGTTGATGAAACAAAGAAATTGCATCGGGATTGAATACAACAGGCACCATGCCGACTTTTCTCCATGGGAGTAATGTTCCAAACTGTCTACGCTTTGATCGATTAATGGGAGATCAGTAGTAGTAACCGAAGCATATCTGGTCTCATTCTGCAATCTGTGGACCTTCAGAGTGTTGATGAAACACAGAAATTGCATCCTGATTGAATACAACTGGCACAATTCCGACTTTTCTCCAAGGGAGTAATGTCCAAAACTGTCTACAATTTGATCGATTCCTGGGAGACCAGTAGTAGTATCCGAACCTCATCTTTAGGCATTCTGTAATCTGTGGACCTTCAGAGTGTTGATGAAACACAGAAATTGCATCCTGATTGAATACAACTGGCACAATTCCGACTTTTCTCCAAGGGAGTAATGTCCAAAACTGTCTACAATTTGATCGATTCCTGGGAGACCAGTAGTAGTATCCGAACCTCATCTTTAGGCATTCTGTAATCTGTGGACCTTCAGAGTGATGATGAAACACAGAAATTGCATCGGGATTGAATACAACTGGCACCATTTCCACTTATCTCCATGGGAGTAATATCTCAAACTGTCCACGCTTTGATCGATTCCAGGGAGACCAGTTGTAGTATCCGAAGCACATCTGGACTCATTCTGTAATCTGTGGATCTTCAGAGTGTTGATGAACACAGAAATTGCATCGGGACTAAATACAACAGGCACCATACCGACATTTCTCCATGGGAGTAATGTCCCAAACTGTCTACACTGTGATCGATTAATAGGAGACCACTAGTATTATCCGAAGCACATGGGGTCTCATTCTGTAAGCTGTGGACCTTCAGAGAGTTGATGAAAAACAGAGATTGCATCGGGATTGAATAGAGCAGGCACCATGCCGAATTTTCTCCATGGGAGCAATGTCCCAAACTGTCTACGCTTTGTTCGATTCCTGGGAGACCAGTAGTGGTATCCGAAGCACGTCTCGAGGCATTAAGTAATCTGTGGACCTTCAGAGTGTTGATGAAACACAGAAATAGCATCGGGATTGAATACAACAGGCACCATGCCGACTTTTCTCCATGGGAGTAATGTCCCAAGGTGTCTACGATTTGATTGATTCCTGGGTGACCAGTAGTAGTATCCGAAGCAAATCTGGAGGCATTCTGTAATCTGTGGACCTTCAGAGTGTTGATGAAACACAGATATTGCATCGGGATTGAATACAACAGGCACCATGCCGACTTCTCTCCATGGGATTAATGTCCCAAACAGTCTACTCTTTGATCGATTCCTGGGAGACCAGTAGTAGTATCCGAAGTACATCTGGAGGCATTCTGTAATCTGTGGACCTAGAGAGTGTTGGTGAAACACAGAAATTGCATCGGGATTGAATACAACAGGCACCATGCCGACTTTTCTCCATGGGAGTAATGTCCCAAGGTGTCTACGATTTGATCGATTCCTGGGTGACCAGTAGTAGTATCCGAAGCAAATCTGGAGGCATTCTGTAATCTGTGGACCTTCAGAGTGTTGATGAAACACAGATATTGTATCGGGATTGAATACAACAGGCACCATGCCGACTTTTTTCCATGGGATTAGTGTCCCAAACAGGCTACTCTTTGATCGATTCCTGGGAGACCAGTAGTAGTATCCGTAGTACATCTGGAGGCATTCTGTAATCTGTGGACCTTGAGAGTGTTGGTGAAACACAGAAATTGCATCGGGATTGAATACAACAGGCACCATGCCGACTTTTCTCCATGGGAGTAATGTCCCAAGGTGTCTACGATTTGATCGATTCCTGGGTGACCAGTAGTAGTATCCGAAGCAAATCTGGAGGCATTCTGTAATCTGTGGACCTTCAGAGTGTGGATGAAACACAGAAATTGTATCGGGATTGAATACAACAGGCACCATGCCAACTTTTCTCCATGCGAGTAATGTCACATACTGTCTACGCTTTTATCGATTCCTGGAAGTATAACAGTAGTATCCGTAGCGCATCTGGAGGCATTCTGTAATCTGTGGATCTTCAGTGTGTTGATGAAGTACAGAAATTGCATCGGGATTGAATACAACAGGCACCATGCCGACTTTTCTCCAAGGGAGTAATGTCCCAAACAGTCTACGCTTTGATCGATTCCTGTTAGACCAGTAGTAGTATCCGAAGCACATCTGGAGGCATTCTGTAATCTGTGGACCTTCAGAGTGTTGATGAAACACAGAAATTGCATCGGGACTGAATACAACTGGAACCATGCCGACTATTCTCCATGGGAGTAATTTCTCAAATTGTCTACGCTTTGATCGATTCCTCGGCGACCAGTAGTAGTATCCGAAGCACATCTGGAGGCATTCTGTAATCTGTGGACCATCAGAGTGTTGATGAAATACAGAAATTGCATCGGGATTGAATTCAACAAGCACCATGCCGACTTTTCTCCATGGGAGTAATGTCCCAAACAGTCTACGCTTTGATCGATTCCTGTTAGACCAGTAGTAGTATCCGAAGCACATCTGGAGGCATTCAGTAATCTGTGG